>NW_027466185.1:18505000-19100000 GCF_046127955.1 Nelusetta ayraudi | reverse complement strand
CCCCAAGCCTCCCCAGCCTCTCATCTCTCCCCGTCCTCCAAAGGTTATTTAATTTGAACTCCTTCCACTTCTTCCTCCACTACGTGCTACTCGACCCAGCTCGAAAAAAAATTAAAAAAATGATAGTGTCTCTCGACTCGTTCATCGTGTGAGCCGCTTCAGGCTGCTTCTTATCACGTCCATTCTGACATTCTCCAAATCCTTTCTTTTTGGTTTCGACAATACAAGGGATTCGTATCGGCAAAGATCCCAGTCGATCATCCTGCACCTTCGGGGTCATTTTTTATTTTTGTTCTGTAACCAAAACAATGGTTTGCTTGGAAGCAGAGCTGGATGGCTGAGATTTAAACACGCTTTTGCACATTACTAGGAACGACACACACTTACCGGCCACATTATTAGGTGAAATGTTCTGTTGCCTGGCAACACAAAAAGCTAATCGGCCAGTCACGTGGCAGCAACTCCATACATTCAGGCTCATAAAGGCGATGAAGACGACTTGTTGAAGTTGAAAGCGGGCATTAGAATGGGGATTCAAGTGGCTTTGAGCACTTCTGTTTGACAGCGACACTGAGAAGTTATTTGTGCACTCAAAACTGTCCAAAGATTAACCGGCTGACGAATGTGTCACATCCTCATCCAACACCATGCTGGCGATATGGTGGCGTCACGGTGCTCCTTGAGCGAGAGTACACCAACGTCTGTTTATTTTCAGAATAAACTCGAATTCGGTTTCTTACATACATGTCCAACTAACGTGTCTGGCAAGTCCTAATCAGCCACGACGGAGGTCTTTGATTTCGAACACAGCTTCATTACAACTACAGTCTTATGTTCAAATAATATTTTATTGATGCTACTTTTTCTTAACTAAGAGCACTTCATTAGATTCACATGTCACTATTGCCCTTTTGCCCAGGTCAATATTGTGCTCGAGGAATTAGTGGTTGGCCCATCAATACCCATGTTGGTACTGGTATTGATTGATATCCGTTGCGATGACATCGATGTTTTAGATTCGTAACTCGATTTTGTGTTTGCAAGTATTGATTGCTGTATTCAAACTAATACAAGGTTTACGAAAGAGTTGGCCGAAACGTTTTGCACAAATTCTGTCCTGGGTTTTAAATGGAAAAAAAAACCTGAGATTCAGATTTAGCAATTTGATGACACATTCACCTTAATTAACTGGTATCTGTGTCAGCAATACTGTCTCTCCATTGTCTAAGAATAGCATATAGACCTTATTCCCAGTGCGACTATTGATCTAATTTATGGAATAACGCCAGCTGACAGCGTTATTTCAAACAACCAGCCGTTAACACTGACCAGCAGCGGCTCCACTGAATTAGCTGAACACTTCTGAGAACAACTGACAGGTTTTGCACAGGTTGTTCCTTTTGAGGTGGTTTTAACGTGTTTTTCCTTTTTAATTCTTCCAGGAAAACAAAATCAGAGATGTGAAAAACAGCAGCGAGTCCTGCATCAGACGCGCAGGTGTGTCCAGATTTCCTTCAAACCCTAATCTCCGTTTACGATCTGCTTAATCCTTCTGATCCCCTCCCTCTGCCGTGTTGCTCATTTTATCAACCATTAAGTCTTTGGTCCCCATCTGGCTCCGCCGTTCGGGCTGCGATGAGGGTTGGACTTCGGCCTAATTTTGGCAAACAGGAAACAAGTGGAAACACGGGAAAGCGGAGTTGCTTTCGCCACCTAATCCGAGCGCGTTGCACCGACTGTGTCCGAGCCCGGCGGCGCCGCGGCCGCATCCGCGGCTCGGTCTGGAGGAGTGACAGCCACTCACACCAGCAGGTCAGGGGTCACAGATCCAGTCAAAAAAAAAAAGGAAAGGGATGGGGGGGAGGGGTAATTAAAAAAAAGTGAGGGGGAGACGGATGAGAGGAGAGCAGGATGTTCTCGTTCCTCCGCTGCTTGGGAAGAGATGAGCAGGCCGGTTGCCATGGCAGCCGGACGTTGCAATAAACAAGAGACGAAGTCTGTTCCCGCGAAGCTGCCGTGGCAACTGTCGGCGAGGGCGAGCGCACGGTTGTCATGGCGAGTCTCATTTGGTTTATCATATTGTGATAGTCGACTCGGCAAAGTCATCGGCGGCAGCGTCTCGTTTCACAGGCGAGTCGAGGGCTCGAGGCGACAATTACAAGAGTTAACAACTATTGAACTCGTCTTCGTGGCCTTTGACAAAGAATCCACTGCTATTCAAAAAATGATTGCAAACTTTGCGTTTGATCCACCTTCCATGTGCCTCCACTGCAAAATTCACCTCATATGTTCTCCAACAATGTGTCTCAAAAGCCTGTCAACGAACTCCTCTGACGCTTGTCCACTCCCTCTTTTGCCTTTTTTCAGAAAACATGCTCTAGAACACATCATTGTGGAAATCAGCCCTTTATGATGTCACAAAGAAGACCAATACCTCGCCCAGGTCGGTGTAAACACCCCCAGCCAGGTGTTCAACACCCCCCCCCCCCCCGTGAAATCATCATTTGACCACTGTCATTTAGGGCAGTGGTTCTCAACTGGCGTCTGGAGTCTCAGGACCCACTTTCTTTTCTCCTTTTCATGAAGTCGCAATCCACATTTGGTCCACAGCACTGTAATTTATTCCACAAAAAACATTGATAAATATATTCAAGATCAAGATTTCTTTATTGTCATTGAACATGCCAATGAAATTTTTCTTCTTTTTTTTGCAGCTCCCGTGTGCATATATATATATATATATATATATATATATATATATATATATATATATATATATATATATATATATATATATATATATATATATATATATATATATATATATATATATATTTTTTTTTTTAAATCCCTTTCCCCCCCATGAAGCCGCAACCCACCAGTTGAGAAACACTGATTTAGCCAGAATATGCTATTTTATGGAGAGCTCTGTAGTTGAGTTTTATAAGTTTTGTATTATTTACCGATTCGCTGCCCCTTCAAAATAAAAGTCACTTTCAAGGTAGCCTGATTATTTATTGACCGATTTAGTTGTAGCTCTAATTAAATGTCGCATACACCACCATTACCCATATTATTATTGAGTCATAATCAGATATGACTTTTAATACCCAGGAAACACGACCTTTGACACAGTGAACCGTCAACGCTTTTAATCAGCTCCAATTTCTGTTTACTCCGTAGGTTGAAAAAGAAATAAGACATACAGCTCTCTCCACACAGCGACAGCTCAGCTCAGTCGGTCAGGGAGAGAATTGGTCAAAACGTAAAATACACACTTAAAATATAAAAATTAAAAAGAAAAGCCGTGTTAACCGGGAGTGGCGACTCCTGAAAGGGGCTCAGACGATGAGAGGCGGGAGTCCATCGCAGAGAGAGGGGGTTCTCCTCTGGCAGTGCGGCAACATTTAGAGGCACGTGAGCCTCTTTGACCCTCGAGACGCATTTTCGAGTCCACAACCCTCTCTCGCCCGCGTCCTCAGCTGCTGGCGCCGAGGCTTTCACCTGCGGCTTTGGCTTCCAGCGATCCGTTCTCGCCGCCGTTCTCCGAGTCCATCACCTCCTCTTCCTCCTCCTCGTCTCCTCCTCCCGCTCCTTTGTTCTCTGCGTCTTTCTCTGCCTCTTCTTTCCCCGCTTCCCTCGGTTTCCCCCCCTGGCCCTGCTTCTCCCGGAAGACCTCCACGCCCAGCATGCGCAGGTAGTGGAACCTCTCGTTCCGGGGCACGAAGGCTCGGATGGACGTCTTCCCCCTCCAGCCGCACAGCTGGATGGGACACTGCGGCTCGGCGGCGTTGCTGGCAAACGGAGAGGGGTGAGTTGGCGATCGGGACGGACGTTGAGGAATAAAAACGAGGCTTTGTCGGTGGTGAACACTTACCTTGGATTGGGAATGTACTTGAGAACGATGCTGCCCATACCTGGGGAGACAACGGCGAGTTACTAGCGTGCAGATGGTCGAAATTCACAGTGGGGAATGGTGTCACATTGCTGGTGAAACCGTGTTTTATGAGCGATGTTCACCGAGTGTTGATAAACACGGCAGGCGAGCTGAATTCCTGAGCTTCTCTGAGCTTTTCCACCAAACGTTCCCACTTCAGGGATTTATTTCTCATTATACGCGAGGCAGCGGCTGCAAAAATCTGACTTTTTGAGAGTTTCCCGGTTTCACTCGCTTCCCCTAATTTGGCTCCTCGGCTCCTCCTATCGCGTTTCTTATGGGTCACTGCCTTGCTCAAAGGCAGTTGAACGCGGAGCGCCGCTCGTTCACCTCCGTCTTTTAATAAAACGGGGAACTCTTTCAGCCGCTAATTTACTCCTTTCACCTCTGGGCTCCGTTCGGCTGGTACAAAGACTCCATTAATAGTCACTGCCGGGAGTGAAACCGAGGCGGCGCCGTTAAGCAGATGCGGCTCTCGGGTTAAAAAGCCTACGAGCGGCTAATGAGCCGGAGCTCCTTTGTTTTAACCGGCGAGCGGCGCTGCCTTTTCCGGTGGCGTACCTATTTTTTTGGCCTGAGCGTGAGCGTCGCTCTCCAGTTTGCTGAGGAAGGGGTTCTCCTGGGTCAGCAGCACTTTGATGTCCTCCACGCTCACTCTGATTATCCTGGAGCGAATGTAGGGCTGCAGAGTGTAGATGCCCTGGTCGGTAGGAGAGACAGGGGGAAGATTAGTCGGGCCGGTCCAGAGTCGTCACACTCAAACGGAGAGACGCATACATTTAAATATGTATGAGCGTGAACTTTCCTGGCGCATTACTATTAATGCCAATTTAAAAACAAATTTCTGAATGTTAAAATGTCACCAGTGATCGGCAGTTCATGACTCCAATACATCCACTTTGCAGGCATCGTCTGCCTGGCGTGTGTCTAATGTCACTGTCAGGCTGGCTCCTTTAAATAATGGAGGTGCAAGATGGCAGCTAGCTAGGAGCAAGACCCCTTGCTCGATGTATATTCTTATATACATGAGAACCGTTCTAAGGGTAGGAAAACTAAATGACTTTTATTGTACTGCGACTATACACTTCTATTTACGGGCTGTATGTTAAGTTTTACCAATATAGAAATCATAAATCAGGCCAAATTTTGCACACTGGACCTTTGAGATGATCTACGTGTGTGTTTTACCTCCTGAGCCAGTCTGAAGGCACAGCCAAACTCTTCCCCATCACTGTTGCGAGACCAAACCTTCACCCCCGTATTGATGACCTGTGGAAGTAGCGTAATAAAAACAAAAACAAAACACACACACACAGTCAGGGGACGTTAAGGAAAACACAGGGTCTCGTAATGATCCGCTGGTACTACTAATGTTCAGCGTGCCTTACTGAGGACGTTACAGTGTGTGTGTGTGTGTGTTTGTGTAAACACAGTACAGCTGGTCTCTGGTGTCCCAGCAGGAGTCGGAGGCAACCGTCAGCGATCGGCGCTTTAATTATGCATGTTGAATTTTCAAGGGGCACCGAAGCAAGTCGAGCGAGCTTCACAAGACGTGTGGCTGAGGAGCCCTGACGAAGGTCAAATAGATATTTAACGCGCATTTGGCTCAGTGCTCATCAGGTGACGGGGAAACGATTCAGCGGGAAGCTAAAACTTTATTTTCCCTCTTCTTTTTTTTTTTTAGATACTGTAATTAATAGTGCTGACGGCTTGAACACATTAATCGCGATTAGTTAAATACAATCCATAACCTAAGCCTTTTTGTCCCTTTTACTCACCCATAGTCAGCCCATCTGGCCGAATTCTGGTAATAAATACTTTACATTATGGCCTTAAAACTGCCTTGAAATACAAAATAACAGAATTTTACACATGCAATTCAAACAGCGATTAATCGCAGTTAACTATAAAGATTCTGCAATTAATCGCGATTGGAAAAAAAATTTGTTCGACAGCCCTAATAATTGAACGTGTTACCCCTGTTTTACACCAGAAGCGTCAGCAGAGCGTCCGCGTCGACGCAGTGAAACGCGGCCACTAAATTCAATGAGCAGGTTTACACCAGGCGCAGAGCGTCCGCGTTTCAGAAGCGTCCCAGAAGCAGTAAAACGCGAGCCGCGTCCCTCCTGTGTCAATTGTAGCAGGTGGGATCGTTCCGACGGGAAGTCAATGATGTAAAAACACGGTGGATCCGGTTGATTTTCATCATAACACACAATGTGCTGGATTTTGTATTTATATGTGCTGTACTTTACTGTGAAACATCAACGTGACGCATCGGCTTCAACGCTGTTCAGGTCGGCCGTCAAACAAAAACAGATTTCACTTTGAATCTCAAACTATGATGAACAAAATGCATCTATATTTTAAATACCTGCATTTTGCATGATGCCAGCAGTTCGCGTTATTATTTTTTTCTTTTTTTACACACATCGATACTTTGAGACACTGTCCCAACAGTTTTGTTTCATTGTTGTTTTCTTTAAAAACACGCGAAAACTACCTGGGTTGTCGCGCGATCTTGCAATCCTCGCGTGAACCGATCGAGCCGCTGCGCGAGACGCTCTGCTCGTGAAACGCGTCCTGTGTGGGAGGGTGCTGGAGCGTGAGCAGAGCGTCAACGCGATCGCTCTGCTGGCGCTCTGCAGACGCTTCTGGTGTAAAACAGGGGTGAGGCTGCTCCACTGGATTCAAAACACATAAAGTGGCTTTAAAATATAAAGAACAGTGACTGATATGGGGCCTTACAAGTACCCATAAAAGAAGCGGGCCTGTGCGAGGCCCCATTATTATGATTGTGCAGTTTATCTGACTGCAACACAACCTCTGATCAATACTAGATTTCCTGCTGCCAGGACAGAATTGATTCTGCATTCAGCACATCTATTTTTAATCAGATTTCCAGCCAGGGAAATGTCTGCCGCACCTTAATGCGCTCGCTGTTGTTGAGGAGCACGTTGCGCAGCTCCTTGGACACCATGTACAGGTGTCTCTTCTTGCCCTCGTGGGTTCTGGTGAGCACGTTGAGTTTGGGGAAGTTGGGGGCCATGTCGTAGAAAGATCTGGGGACAGCAGAGAGGCGGGGAATGGAAGAAAGACAAAGAGTCAACTCGCTTGATCTAAAACAAGGCTGTCAAACTCAAACACACTGTGGGGCCAAAATGGAAAACTTCAAAGCGGGCCGATATTGATTGTGACTGATTGATTTATTTTGAAAAAGTGAACCTTTTTATATGGACCCACAACAGGTTCTGGCTCAACCTGAATATGGCACGAGCAAAGCGTAATACTATACAATAAATAACTTCATATTGCACTTATTCAAAATCAAATTTCAAAGAAAAAAAAACAACTCATCAAAATATATAACATTTAAATCAAAGTGTACGCCTCTTTTTCATTTGCAGTGTTCTGATTTCAAATTGAAATTGACATTTTTACAGGAACCTTTTTCCACAGGCTGATGATAATAATAAATAAAAATAAAATAACAATAAGACAATGAAGTCAAGAGCATTCTGGGATTTGTAGTATCAGCGGTACATGTACTGCATAATACTGGCAGGCCAGCTCGAGCAGTCATTTAATATTACGTCACGGGCCAAATCTGACACTTATGATCTGAACTGTGTGTATCTTTTGGATTGACGTGTCTCATTGGCAAAAGGTGACTGACTGTATGGAGTTGAAGACGGGGTCGTCTTCGGTCAGGAACACGAAGGGATCTTCTTTGTAGCCAAACAGCCTCATCTTCTTGGATGCCGGGGGACTGAGGAACAGAGACGGACAGTCATGTATCACAAGCTGTGTTTCCATGACAGTTTTTTACCAAAATAAAAGCAATATTTCTAAAACTTGGGCAAAGTACAATTGCAATTTGCATGTGTTTCCACTGAATGGTGTGAAGCGCACGAACATTCTACCTCCGGATTTCCCATATTCTTTATATCTTGTATTTATCTCAGCTTGTATATAGATTTAAGTTAGTTGCTGTACTTCTGGAACTGGGCACCGACATTTCGTTGTGAAATGAACCACTGTTGTGTTTCTTTTCCTGATGACAATAAAGAAAGTCTCTCTCAGTCTCTCTCTAAGTTTAGTCAAGAACGGTTATTTTTCTCTTTGATTGCTTGTAAAAAAAATATTCTGTCTCCTCCTCCGTCCAAACATAACGCACCATTTTCACTTGAAGTGAACTGGTCACATGACCCCGTATGTCACGTCCGGTCAGGTGTAAATGTGAAAAAAGTGTTTCCATGACACTGTTGAGATACACCTCTATATGGATGCGTCTGAAAAACCACCTCATGAGAGCGGCAAAACCTTTCAGCCATATTGGAGAGGTTTTTTTCCAAGTTCAGCCGTTTCCATCATCAGTTTTCTATTGTGATATTTAGGTGTTGCGCAACTCCAGGAGAAATGGAAACGCAGCTACAGACGAACTGCGCGTTCTGCTGCCGTGGGTTTGACAGCTCCGGTGTTCCAGCTGGAGAACTCACCCACACACTCCGTCTCCTCCAGTGGGAGGGGTCTCCTGGGCCGAGGAGGCTCCTTTGGCCTCGGCGCCTTCTGTTGCTTCCTGGTCGGCATTCCCCCCGGGGCTTCCCTCGCCACCCTCTGCTGCGGCGCCGCCCTCGGGGGGCTGAGGAGAGTGTGCGGGGGCCGGGGCCGGGGCTGCCGCCGCAGGGGCTGAGGCATCCTTCCTCACCTGGGGAGAGGTGGGAGGAAGAGAGGGGGGGGGTGAGCGAGCGAGCGAGGGAGGAACGGAGGAGCTCCAGCTGAGGTTCGCGGTACCTTGGGGTATCTTTTGTTCCACGGCATCGGAGCTTTCTTCACCAGCACGGCCACGAAGAAGCCCCCGGTGTTCTGGTGATGCGGCAGAATTCTCATACTGGCAAACACAAACATCATCATTCATCTCAGCTCCGCATTTTGTGGTGCCACCTACCGTGCAGATAAAAAGGATTTTTCCCCCCCCCTGCTAGAAATTAAAAAAAGAAAGAAAAAGGACATGGAGCAGCAGCTCCACCTGCTGGCCAGAATCCTGCATCAAAGTATTTTGTGCTCAAGTCCACGTGAAATGACATCATCTGTTTGTTTGTTTGTTTTTTTAAACACTGGTTAACACATGTTGAGTGAAAACTTTAGAGAGTTAAAGTTTGAGTGCATAAAATTTGGTCTGATTTGTGATTTCTATATTGGTAAAAGCTCAACATACCTGCCCGTAAACGCATCAATAAAAGTGTATACACACGCAAGGTTTGGAGAAACCTTCTCATGCAATTTGTTTTGATTTTTTTTTTTTTTATGTTTACAACTTTCTACACTACACATAGACACTGAAGACATCAAATCTATGAGCAAGACATCTGTCATTATGCAGCTAAGAAAAACACTTGAAATGACTCTAGAGATGCTTTTTATGAACGGTGGCTATTCTGAGGAATTTAAATATAAAACGTGTTCGAGTTATTTTACACTTTTATTGTTTCCTACATAATTCTATGTGTGTTTAGACGTAGTTTTGATGCCTTCAGTGAGAAACTGCACCAGACACTGTCCTAAATACGAAACGTGCTGTCAGGTGGGCTGCCTTCAAACCTTTTACACACTGGACCTTTCAGGTCCCCCCCCCCCCATTTACAAACTGTCGGGGAAACAAGAGCTCACAGTGGGGCTTCGAGGACAAAGTGAAAAGTCATTCACAGATTTGGCGAGCGCTGTGATTTACCATCGCTCCAGATGCATGCCGGCCAGTTTCTCAGGGTCTTTGGGGGGGAACATGGTGGGGCGGATCTGCGTGTGACGGCCGCTGGGGACCTCCGACCAGTCCGAGTACCACTGGCCCTCCTTGGTCATCAGCTGGAGAGACATCAGCCGTCTGTTAGAGCGTGTGTGACCCACTTGGCTTTCTGCTTCAGCTTTGAGGCGGAATTGCGGCTTTCTTGTTGAGGAGTTTTGAGTGCCGAGTGTTTGAGTTACCTTCCAGGAAGCGACCCCGGGCATCCACTTGAGCCCCGGCAGATCGGCCGAGCTGTCGGCCAGCTCCAGCGCTCCTGGCGGTGGTGACGGGAGGAAACGTTACGACTTGGCGGGTGAACAGACAAAGCGGCTCAATTTGTTTAAAATGAATTGCGATCAATTTGCGTTACAAAACTACAATTTCATGGGTTTTTTTGTGTTTTGTGTAACCGACTCGTTTAAATTCAGAACTTCAAGACGTAGCAATTGCTAATGTCTTTATATCTGCTCTATTTCCATATTTCAAGTGGTTGAATTTGCCCTCAAGATCATCGTCTGGAATAAATGTGACAGCGGACCTTTATTTCAAGCCGTGCTCTGGTTGGAGATAAATTCTACGAGGCGCTGCCATTTTCACCTTCGCTCTTCTCCAGCAGCGTTGCAATGACGGCTTCGTCTTCGACGGGGTTGAGAGAGCAGGTGGAGTAAACCATCCGTCCTCCCACGGCCAGCTGCTCCACGCCGCGCACAGCGATGCGTATTTGGAGCCTGAACACACACAAAAAAATGACGATGATGTCATGATAACAACTAGGGATGCACCGATAATCAGTATCAGGTATTGGTTGAGCACTATACTCGTACTCATAAAATACACACCGATACCACGACATTGATGCCAGTTGTATACGCATGTATATGACAATTGTGCTACATTTGTCGCCCTGCTCTAGAGAGAACACGCTGAGGAATGTTGTTCAAATAACCTGTGATAACCTTAAATAATCTGTGGAAAAATGAAAAAAAACAAAACAATCAAAGTAACTCTATAAAATGTAATGGCCTTATCAAGTACTGAAATACAAGTCCTCGTACTCTACTTGTGGTACCGGTGCATCCCTAATAACAACTGTTTTCCTGTTGGCAGCAAAAACAAGAACTTGCCCATCCTGCTGAATCCGTCCCCCCTCTTACCCGTGGAGATGCAGGCTGTTGCTGGTCGTCCACTTCTTCCACACGTCGATGTTCTTCCTCATGGTGCCGTCCCCGCTGCGGGGACACATAGCAGACAGCAGTCAGGACAAACAGCTCACAGCTGGATCCGAGGCCGCGAGACCGGCGGAGACGCTTCTCGCGGGGCAAAATACTCTCAGCCAAGAACAAAGCTTCTGAGTGGCTGACTAGAGCTGCCTGCTTGCTTTGTGTTATATTTGGCAGCGCCCCCTGGCTTCAGCGCTCTCCAGCCTCATGCAGCATTTGAAATCAACAGAGAGGCTTTTAAAAGCTGATCATTTATCTGTCATAGGGAACCTTGTCCACGCTGACAAAGACGTCCATCTATCACATGATGTTCTTATCCACCTCTTCAACAGAACCCCCCCGCCCCCAACCTCGACCCTCCCGCAGCGATGTCGGACTCGACGCGTCGCGACCCCCGTGCTGACCTGCAGGGCACGTCACACAGGATGCGATCGTAGAAAAGGATGTCCTTCTTGCCGTCGGAGTCGACCTTGAGCGTGGGGATGCAGGAGGCGTCGTGGTTGACCACCATGATGCACGGGCTGTTCAGCCGCTTGGCTTGGTGCACGAGTAGGTAGCAGCGCTTGTTGTCCACGTCGTTGGCGATGACAAAGCCCTCTGCAAAACAGACGCATGCGTACCAGTTAACTGCTGCCCAAGAGGAGCCACCAGTCAAAGTGACTATAGTTACGCTCCACTGTGCTTCAAGCAGAAAATTTACGCCTTTTTCCGATCCGCACGCAAACTGACTTCCTCACTGGATTTGAAAATATCACTAAAACCATAAAAACGCTGGTCAGTAGGAAAAAGGTGACTTTGGCTGAACTTTCTTTTCTTCAACGTCAGTCAACTGGAAACTGCAACTGCAAGTGCCTTTGAATGTGAATGAGCGTCAGTGTCTTTACCTGGGAATGGCACTTCCATGTCAGAGTGGAGCATCTCAATGAGCTGTGCAGTCTTTGATCCAGGAGCTGCACACATGTCCAAGATCTGCACGACAACGGAAAACCTTTATTCCAGATGCAGCAGAAGATGAATTCCATTTGCAGCGATTCGAAATGTGCGGGTGTGATTTTCTCAATGTGTCCCGACCTTGTGGTGGGGCTCAATCTTCAGAAGAAGAGGGGGAATCATGCTGACGGCTTCCTGTCGGCTGATGTTTCCCTGCAAACATTTAACACATTGAAAAAGGCCCTTGTTCAAACCTTGAATTTGTCGTTCTAAGTTCAGCAGTGTTATATTTTCCAGTCGCCTTTTGTTTGACTTACAGACTCAGTCTCGCTGACCAGGAACTGATGGAACTTCTCCAGCAGGGGAGACTTTCTGATAATCTTCCTGCTCATGTTGGTGTGCCAGGCCTGCTCATCAGGATACCTGGAGGCCGAGGACACATCGAGGTTTTATCCTTCGCCCAGTGTTTCCCTCTCAGTTTGACATCGACCACGAATGAAGTCTCACCAGCTGAGAGCCTGAGGAGCGTCGATCTTCTGCCCGTCAATCTCCACGTCCTGAATATCCTTGAAGTATTTGTCCTTGAGGCAGTGGAGGATTTCCTTGGCATGGCTGGAATGTGACAGAAACCAGAGGCAATTTAGCACTGCAGAGTGCATCCGTCAAAATAATTAAACCCCTGCCTGTGTTGCAGGCCCCCCAAAAAAACTTGTCCTCGAGAGTTATAATGACTGAATGATGCGTGACGTGAAAGAGGCTGAAATGTTGATGCGGCGTAGAGTTTGGACCAAAAGCTCCAAACAAGCCCCTCTTAGAAATATTTATCACGTAAAAAGTTGCAACTATTGTTCCGCTTTCCATCCACTGCATGGCATTGTGTATTAAATCGGTAAATCTCCCCCCATCAGACTTGATTGAGTCTCTGTTCAACTTCAGCTCACCTTTTGTATCCAGTGATGCGGATGGTTGCAGGCAGCGGTTCTCTCATTGCCTCCATAAATTGTTCAAACTCCCCATCAGGGACCAGACCCAGCTCCTTGTAGTAGTGCTCGAAAAGCTTATTTTCTTTCACGATATCAGCATAGCCAGCTCCCCAGGCCTGGAGACAAGGATAATCGAGTTGGAACGACTTTAATGCAATATCATATATCTAAAATCATTGTATTTAAGAGTGGTGGTGAATGTAATTCAAAAATATCTGCATATGACGAAAAATGTTCAACTACAGTAGTCGTGCACATTGTATAAACCATTACCTCACTTGGGGCTCAGCCAGTCATGGTAAATACACGCATATTATATTCTCAATTACAGTTTCTGGAAATGTTAGTTCTACTTCCGTCTTTAAAGAGTTCTAACAGGTTAAACAGACTTGTGAGGCATAATTCAACCAAAGTAATCGCACTATTTTTCGCATACGTAGGACTGCGACCGTTACGAAAAGTTCTAATTAAGATCGACACATTGCAATGGATAGATGAAGTTTTATCACTTTGCCAACTATCCATCTTTGCAGACTACACACGTTGCAAGCTAATGTAAGCACCTCCCTTTGACATTTGCGAAATAAAAGCTCATTAGTAACCTGGCAGCTCACTGTACGCCGTTAGCAAGAGTTGCTGCAACATAAATGAAAGTCTTACAGCGCTGTCTCTGCTGGCAGGCTGGTTCCTCTGCCGCTGCCTGCTTCTTTTCCCCATGATGGAACACCAGGCAGTTCTGGCGAAAAGTCTAGAGAGTGACGTTATGGCTCAATGTCCAGAAAACTTCGCCTAAACTCGGACAATGTATCCCTTCAACTGCGCGACAGGCCGGTTCAGCTTCGGTGTGTATCTTCAAAACGTGTTCGAAGATACACAGCGCGCTGACGCACGTGAATTAGGACCCTCTGTGGTGGCCACCAATTTCGCCTGATGTAAAAGAAGTGAAATGAGACAGGCATACGTGTAGGTGGGTTAATCTGCAACTTTTTGTTTTATTTTAGTTATTACAGTTATTACAGTATTACAGTTATTTCGCTTCAAATAAAATTATATGACCAACAAATAATCTGGTTTGCAAATTAATTGAATTACATAAGTGTTTAAAAACGTGGCCTTTTTTTTCCCCCTATGAAATTAGCAGTTGTAGTATTTGTAGCTATATTGCGTAAGTTTTATGCGGCTGTGGACATATTAAAAAAGCAGAGTGCTAAATAGTGTTGGATCAGATTAATTTCCTCGTGTCGTGCTGCTGATCCGCGTGTTCGTTGAATGAAGTCTCAGGAGAAGAATGTCAATTTAAATATATCTTTAGTAAATAAATCAATTCAGGATACAAATATACAGAGCTCTGGGCCGAGTTCAAAATCCTAGCAACAACAAAGTATTGTCAGGGCATGAAGTCTGACTCCTATCTGTCCCTTGACCCAGTCCTTTTATACATAAAGAAAACATGCAGATGCTGCCAGATGTTGTCCTCCTCTGACTGGCTGCCTGGTCTCCAGACCCCAACCTCATTGGATGTTGAGGCAGCCTTTGATCCAAGTCTCTGATTAGTGATTGCAACAGGAAACAAGTCCTTATCTGGCAGGTAGCCAAATGAGCCCATCATTGGTTCCAGCGTGACCTGTTGATATAATACAGTGCACGACATGCCTGAGGTCACAGGTTCCTCTCCCCCGTGCCTCCGATGGATCATGAGTTTTTCCCCCCTGTAAATGAACGGGATATAAGGTTTTATGATGGTCGCAAAGTCCCCCAGGGTCACCCTCTGGTCACCCAGGGTCACCAGTTAGTGAGGGATGTTCTTCCCTTTGTTCTTCTTGAGCCTCCTGAAACAATGCCTTTTTCCTATTAGTAGGTCAGCCAAATGATTTAAACAATTCTATATTAATAATCATGTTATTATAAACAAACATCTAAACTAATTATATTAATCAACACAAACATCTAAACTAATTATATTATTCACCACAAACAGCTAAACTAAATATATGATTCCAACAATAGTAACTAATGAATATGTAGTCATGTTGTCAGCCACCACCCCGTAGTCTTTTAGTGCATTTTCATTGGCTGAATCGATCGAAGACCATTTCACCGAGGCATATGATTGGTCGTACATTGGTAGCCCAGTCGAAAGGGATACATATACGCCCACAGCCCCCTGACAGCCTCATAACGATGTAGTTACACAAATGTAGCACAGCGTGGAATGTTTTAAATATCAATTGAAGTACGCCATTTATTTTTATTTTCAATCTCAGCCGCTCCGCCGTCGCCATGGACTCCCTGCTCTCTCGGCTTTTCTCTTCGTCGGAGGAGGAGCTGCACATTCTGAACTGCATGGCTTACTTCATGCTTTTCATGGCAGCCTGCTCCTTCGTTACGCTGCTCTTCGAGAATGTCCCGTACGGCCGATATGCCTCCAGCAAGTATGGATTTCCGGTTAATGTCAAGTTCGCGTGGTTCGTCCAGGAGCTTCCTGCTTTCCTGGTTCCTCTGTGTTTAGTAGTTTGGACCTCGTCTGCGAAAACCTCCTTCCTGGCCAATAAGCTGCTCATTGCTATGTATTTCTGCCACTATGCCCAGAGGTAGGCGCACACTCGTATCATCTCCTTTGAGATGCGCATCTCTGGTTTACTTTGTGTTCAAAACCCTCAACAGCTGATTTGCCTCTGCTGCAGGTCCTTCATTTATCCCCTTTTAATCCGAGGGGGTAAAGCAACACCATGCGTCTCCTTTGCCCTGGCTTTTGTTTTCTGCATCTACAATGGCTACATGCAGATCAGATACCTGAGCCACTACGCAGACTACCCCAAACACTGGCTCACACACCCGTGCTTCATCGCAGGTGGGTGTCCACTGTCTGCTTCCCCACCTGTCCGCCTTGATGAGATGAGCATGGTTTGTGGGTTGCATTAAAACCAATGCTCTGTGCACACAGTAAGGGTGGGGTTTCTAGATAATAAAAAGCAAAGCTCTCTGACTCCGTGCCAGGTATTTAGCATACATCATAAATATTTGTCTTCCACACATCAGAAAATCATTATTATTATTCTTAGGAACGAGAAGTCCTGTTCAGTGTGGGCATTTATTTCTGTGTTGCTGAATTCCTGAGCTAGTTTGCCCTTGAGAACATTTCTACTCACTCAAGTTAACGATTTAATGTTGATTGAATTTCATATGCCAAACTGGACACTTCTTCACAGCTGGGCTGTGTGACAGCTTCCAAACTCCATCATGTTTACTCCTCGACGTAACGCTGTAAATCTATTTCAGTTGGTTGGTCTGCATGCCAACATAAGACTGTTTGAACCATGATTGGGTCTCATTGAAAAGTCTATTTCTTCTCGACCTGTTTATCTTTCATTTCCTTTTATTATTTGGAAACATAAAACACAAAATGAATGCATACATGATCTGTAAAAGGGCTGTGTGTTTGTGCCTGGTCGAATGCACTGAAAAACTAAAATATACTGCTGCTTAAAAGTAAAAGGATATTTTTTTTAGTGCAAAACCAACAGTTGGTTTTGTTAGCTGGCTAAGCAGCTTTTGGTTGTTTTGTCTCTCAGGGTCTCTATTGTGGTTGGTCGGCTGGCTGATGAACGTGCACTCTGACCACATCCTGAGGAACCTGAGGAAGCCTGGAGAGACCGGCTACAAGATTCCCCGAGGTAAAAATGCCAAAGTCATTAAGTACCGACCGCAAAATGTTTCTCACCCGCTGCAAAGGATATTACCATTACTTTCCCTTAAGTGACCTGGCACCATGCAGTCAGATGTGTCATCCTCACGTCATGTTATAGTGTAGCATAAAGATTATTTTTTTTCGCATAAAATGGAATATAATACATAAAGTCATAAAATAAAATAATCAAGAGAAAAAAAAAGTTGTTTTTTTTCAGTAGATTTGTTATGAGCATTATGAGTCCACTTGTAAGGATGCAACCATTGTGCTTGGTTTTCTTGACTTTCCTCTCACATCGGGGCTCCATCCATCCATCCATTTTCCATACCCGCTTAGTCCCGAGCTCAGGGTCACGGGGGTCTGCTGGAGCCTATCCCAGCTGTCTTAGGGCGAAGGCAGGGGACACCCTGGACAAGTCGCCAGTTCATCGCAGGACCCACATCGGGGCTAATATATAAAAAAAAAAAAGGTGTGAGATCAAGTCAATTAACATTGTTTTTTCTTCATGAGGACTGAGCATGTGATGTTACTTAATCGCTAACACTGCACCTTTAAAGAGGGCACTGAAGCTGGAAATTTCTCGACCATATTAGGTGCTGTTATGTTTTGTGAGTCTCGTACTTGACTGTATTTGCGTTCGTGTCAGATTGGTTCGAGGTGTGATTTGTAGCCACAGATAGTGGTGACCAAAAAAAGTTAAGATAGCCCCAGTTTCTGATTCTACACAAGTGTGCTGGACCTTTAGGGCCTTATGCGGACCGCAGTGTTTTCACTTGGGAGCCAGATTTGGGACAAACCTGGTCCTAATGTTAAATTTAGACAATTTCTTTTTCCGAGAAGCTCCGTTCGTATTGCAAATCCCTCTTCTGTCTCTGCTGAGGGGCGACGGTTGAGCCAAGAAGGTAGTAATCACACCGTGGCACAGAGCTCCCTGCGGTCTCAGGGCGCAGCGCCGCATGCTAATTTTACCGTGCGGTTGCGTGATTACACGGCATCAGAGTGTAAGCAGAATCACAGGTTGTCAGTAGTTGTCTTTTGCGCCGTGCCTCACCCGCTCCATACCCGTACATTAGTGAGGCAACATGGTTATTGGTGCGTTGACATAAATAAGCTCTGACTAACAGTGTAAGGCCACTCACTTTCAGCGCCGTAAAGTGTGGCTCAGTGTGTGCGGGATCCGTTTAAACGCCCAGTGTTGGTGGAAAACGCGTTAAACAGCAGGCAGCCTCGTACTACGCTTTGTGGATTAATTGCCGGGAAGCCAGAGCATTACATTACAGTACAGTGACTAACAGTTACAGTGAAAGTGCAACTGTCAGTCGTTGTGACTCTTTCAATAACAGGCATTGCATCTCCTGCAAAGCTTTGTTCGCACATGCAACCCAACCCTCCTGCACTCAGAACTCCCTTTTCACAAAGAGAAAACTCTGCCATTCTCCAACCACTGACAGAGCTGACTGCAAGAAGAGGTTAGCAGGATGTTTTTCCATCTAAAGTCACGACATGGAGAATAATTCATGAACACAACACACTGAATCATGTATGTTATCATCATCAATGCCTTCTCGTGGAGCTTATTCAACTTAAAAACGTAGCGAAATGCCTGTACTTGTGGCTGAGGTTAACAAATCTATGTCTCATATTAAAACAAATGGAGGGAGTTTCCCACTACCATGTCAGCATTTAAAGACTATTCAGACCGCCCAGATGGATAAATGATTCATGCTTACAAGGACAAAAATTGGCTATGCTCCCTTTGAAACTTTTACTGAAGCAAACCTTCAACGCTTCACCACATGAGCCAAAGACGAGGGACATGAGATGGGCTGTATTTATCATCTGGCTAATTTTAACAGACCCAATGACCAAGAAGCACAAGCTTGATCCTCCCACAACATTTCAGACCTCCCCTCAGAAGAGATGAGTGATTCTGAGCAAACAAATCAGATTTCAGTCATTTCATTGGGAAGGACCGCTTTGGGATCCCTTCTGTAAGGTTTTCAGAAACATACAGTATCAATTTCAGACATCGACATGCGAGAGATCAAGCTCATTTGATTGAGTTACCCCCTATGCACTGCGCTTGAGAATATATGAGTAATATAAAAAAAAAAATGACCGGAATCAAAGTGCAGTAATCTCTCTGGAAGCTGAGTTAAACCTAAAAGGAATTGCATTAATTGGGAGAGAAAAAATTCCCCCAAAATAAGGTAAGCGTCTCACTGAGCTTCTCACATCTAACCGAGTCTGCATCCATTATCACACAGTAAAGGTCACGAGCTGTCAAAATACACCATAAATATCTGATGGCTGGTTCTTAAGGAACAGCTCCACGTGCATGAGATTTCCATCCACCACCACCTCCACCGCATTATTTAATTTTTTTCAAAAACAGCCTTGAGCTCAGGTTAAAGTTTAAATTAGATTTTAATTTCTGCACTTTCAAATAATATCTTTAGCAAGCACAAAAACCCAAGAACCCCCCCCAGCTCCCCCGACCACCACCTAAATGACTTAGTAATCAGATCATGCTCTCGCTGCTCAGAATTTAGCGGCACCTTGCGCCTGAACTTGCAGTGAACCTGTTGAAACAATACGTCCGGGACCTCGAGGAAAAAAAAAGAAGCAAGCAGAGAAGGCGAGGCGAGAGGAAGCCGGGAGCTCTCGATGAACCTCCAGGCACGTCTGGAATCCCATCAGCCGAGAGTCTGCCCTTTTTCTCAAGGATGCAGCGACGCTCCACAGAGCCTCCAGTCAAATAGTGAGATCATCGTGAGCGCTCAGCCATCCGCCAGCCTGAGGCCACTTCCACCAATGCCTTCTCACATTTTAGCCTTCCCGCAACTCATACCTGAAAAGGGACTGTCAGGGAAAAGTGATGGAGCGTTGTGGTTCTGTAAAAGGGATCAGTTTATGGAACAATTTGAACAAAGAAATAAAAGAATCCAAATCAGTATTAACATTTAAAAGAACAATAAATGCCAGAATGTTCAAGAAATATGTCTGTCTCTGATTGTCATGAAAAATAAATAATTATGTCAGATTTTCTGATTTGTTTGAATTAAATGGAAACATAAGTAAAATAGAATGTGACTGTCAGCTAACCGCTATTTTATTTTATTATTATCATTATTATTATGAATGTTTTGATATTTATTGTGTTGCTGTGGATGTTTTTTCAAGCTCTTTGTAAATGTATTTCTTTGGGCTAAAGGGGCAAATAACATGAGATTATTCCTCTTTCTGCTCCATTTCATTCAGGAGTTGGGAATGTTTGTGTTCGTGTCGAATTCTTTTTGTTTTTAACTAAATGAATGAAATAAAAATGTAAATAGTTCAGCCACTTAAACATAAGTAACAGGAGAAATAGAACGCCAATTTATTGATTGTGCACTAAACGATTTGACTTGTGTTTGCTTGTTGGCGAGCGTGCTTGTCGCAATCCCTCAGTCTTCTTCCCGCCCACAGGCGGAATGTTTGAGTTCGTGTCCGGGGCCAACTTCCTGGGAGAGATAACCGAGTGGGCAGGCTTCGCTCTGGCCGGCCACTCCATTCACAGCCTGGCGTTCGCCACCTTCACCGTGGTGGTGCTGGCCAGCAGGGCCGTGGCCCACCACAAGTGAGAGCGCGCGCTCGACATTCACGCGCAAATTTGTCGCCGCGAACGCTGGAAAACAATCTGATCTGAATGTTTGGTTCCTCTTCCTCCTTTTCTCCCTGCAGATGGTACCTCGCCAAGTTTGAGGACTATCCCAAAAACAGGAAGGCTCTGATTCCT
Source organism: Nelusetta ayraudi (assembly GCF_046127955.1). Lineage (NCBI taxonomy): Eukaryota > Metazoa > Chordata > Actinopteri > Tetraodontiformes > Monacanthidae > Nelusetta > Nelusetta ayraudi. Next base: position 19,079,682 of record NW_027466185.1, on the reverse strand, counting down.
TTTGTCTTTTAAGGACGCTGCGTCGTACCGACAGTCTGGAAAGGTACTTATCCTCACAGTGGCTGAATTGTTTTCTGTTCTTTTTTGCTTTTTATTTTTTTTTTTGAAGAAGAAGAAGAAGAAGAGGAGGAGGAGGATGCCTTGGGTCAAAATCGCGTTTTAACATTCAAGTTCAGGGCCATTACACTCACCTCTTCGTTTGCTCGTCTCCGAAAGGCACATATTTATCAGATCCACCGTGAACGTACAGGAGAGGCAACATTTAGCACCGCTGAGGAAATTGGCCTAGGAGTCGCAGCCCAACAGCAATAACGAGGATTTACAGGCCTGCCTCGGCCTTAAAGCGTTGCAGGACTCTCCACTGATCTGCATATTCTCCCTGATAGGATATCAACTGTGAAATGCATTATAGGATTGTTCAATTTTCATTCGTTTTTGGAAGCCGTGTGCGGCGGAAGCATGTGTTAAACATTCACATTCACAAGATGTAAGTGACAGGGACCCCCCGCCCAGCACCAGCACCACCTCCACCACTACCACTGCGTTAATTCAAGAAGCCACTGTGAAACAAACTGCGAGCGTGTATCCGCGTCCTGAGAGAAGACATTGACTGTCGCAGACCCGTTCGCACGCCGGACTGCAGGGAAATCAAAGTGCTCTCAATAACTCACCCAAGCCTGAAATGAGAAGTCGGGAGCGCCTTGCCCTCAACGAACCACTGCTGGCACCGTGCCAATCCTTTACAGAATGGAAGGACGGAAGGGGAAAGCGGCCGGCGGCAGCAGCAGGTTGAGGGGAAATGACACCGAGTAAAAGGGATCAGAATCGTTTTTTACAGTTCAAATGTTGTTACTTGAAACATTTCTGGAAATATCCATCTTGCTTCAGTGCCTTTCTAGATCTAGAGCCCTCCCCCCGCCCAATTTTTCACAGTGAAACCAAGACTTGAACAGTTATGCTGCTGGACTTTCAATAAAACTCTCTGTTAAGGATTTTCTTCTGTTTTAATTTGTAACTTTGTAATTTGAATGTATTTTAGCCGAAGTTTTAACACAACAAACTTGGAACTGTATGAATTTTAATTAGGATGCCCAAGTCGTATTAAATTAAAAAATAAAAGCTGTGTAGACTGCACTGCAAACTATCAGGGTTTCAGCTGCACTCCACTTCACAGTCCACTGTTTGTCAAACTGTTTTCTCTGGGAGTCCCCTGAACTACACTTGATTTATTTAGATCACAGACGACCCAAGAATGATTGGCTGGGCCTTATGACTGTATCACCCACAGACCAGAAACCACTCATTTCAAATTAAATGCTTTCCGAGTCAGGCATTTAATTTATATCTGCATGAGGCTCCAGATAATTTAATTCACCCATGCCAGTCCTCTACTTTAATTTAGACATCAAAATGTCCCACCATAAAAAATAAAGGTACATTCACAATTTCATGAGACCAATTTGCATCTATAAAGTGTAGCTGTTCCGTTGCGCTGAGCTGCGCATAGTAGTTTGGCATTCTAGGCCCATTTTCAACATACTGTGGAGACCTCTGATCACGTACAGTGGTGGCCAAAATTAGAACACCTGACAGATCTGGAGGCATTGACCTGATTTCATTTCATAATGTCCATGGAACATGGCAGATACTGTAGTTGCTCTTAAGCGCGGCAGATATCAGATGGTGCGAGTCATTCTGTTTGGAATCCAACATAAACTTAAATACATGTTATATTTAACAATTATCATTGTTTGTAATAATAATGACACACAGCTGTGTTCTGAGAATTTTACATCTAGATAGATAGATTAAAAAAAATTGCAGAAAGATAAAATACCTAAATCTCCTCATGATGGCTTCATTTTCTGGTATAGACAGCATAGTGATGGCTTTGTAGATATTTGATTTGTGGTGTGGTTATTTTAATGGCTTATTTAAAAAAAAAAAAAAACAGCATGAACCTACTGTATTTGCCAAGTGTTCTAATACATTTGGCCACAAATTCTGTTCTTTTTTTGTGTATCCTACATATACTGCTTCCAAGTCTAAGTAAGTGCAAACATATGGGAGCGGAAAGTTTAAAGTCCGTGAACAAAATTGAAATTCGCACATTGCCTAACTTTTTCTTTTCTTTTCTTTTTTTTTACAAGCTTTTTTGCTGGTTTGATTGATTTGTTTGGACATATCACTATAACTTGTAGAAACTGTTCCTGAGTTGAACAGCTATTTTCTGTTAATCTGGTTTCCCGGTCGCCTAGTCTTCGAGAAAAAGAAAAAATCCTCTTCTTGGAAAGATTTTTTAATTCTTTATGCATGCATGAAAATAGACGCTGACAGATGTGTCCACACTGCTGCCATCACCTTTCTTGCCTGTAGGAGGCGCAAAGTAAATGGCCCAGATTTGCATTTTAAACCTGCAGCTGGATGCAAATTTCTGGGACCCGCTGTAATTCTACTCCAGTCACTAGGCGCATATATAAACCCCGATGGGCTTGACACGTCACCGACAGTGGCTTCATGGGAGGAGAAATGAAATGACTGTTGATGTAAGACAGCAATTTTTGCTCTGACGTGGGTAAAATATCTGGAACGTGCCACGGCCTCATTGTCATTCTAACCACATGCGATCCCAGACTTCTGCCTGCTTCCATCATTACTGTTAAACCCAGGAGCGCCGCACTGTTGCATATCCCCCAGTTCCATCTCTCGCTTACATCTCGCGCGTGATGTGTGTGTGTGTGTGTGTGTGTGTGTGTGTGTGTGTGTGTGTGTGTGTGTGTGTGTGTGTGTGTGTGTGTGTGTGTGTATTTGTGTTGGGCATCCGTTGGCTATAGGGCCCAGTCAACGCCAGTGTTGTAATCCCATAAAAGCAGACAATGAGGCAATCCGGCCTTGAAATCACACACGCACAGTGCGGCACCCAGTGCTCATTGGCTTACATGACAGATAAGAGGGATGACCTATCCAGTGCGATGTGTCACTCCAATGTGCATTTTTCATACAGAGTGAGATGGGATGGATTTCCACAGGCGTACAGTGGGAGGGAGCAGCTGTGTGAGGGTGTGTGTGTGTGTGTGTGTGTGTGTGTGTGTGTGTGTGTGTGTGTGTGTGTGTGTGATACAGATAAAGCAACACATCCTGGCTAGCATGTATTTTGCTCTGGGGGGTTTTCCTTGACTCTGTCACATGCTGCACGTGAGTAAAAAGGGGGAGGGGACGGGCATTATGCAAGACACCCTCTCCCTCCCTCACTCACTCACTCGCCGTTTGCATGCATACTCGTCCCAGGAGATGCACTTCATCCAGCCTGTCTAGTCTCAGCCCCCCATTATTGAGCCTAATGGGCTGCGAAGATAGCTTTCAGAGGTGCAGCAGTGATGAGCACCACCTGCTGTGCAATGCCCCTTTAACAACAAAAAAATATAAATTTATGTAAAACAAATTTAGTAGCATGGTTCACAGCTTCGTATCAAATGATAAACACCAAAAAGAAACGCGCCGTCGGAACTCGAGCCCTGGAACTGTGTGTTTCACTGTAGAATAGAGAGTGATTTTTTTCCCCCCATCCTTTTCCCTGCTGGTTTTATGTATGTGAGCAGCATTTCAATGGGCAGCAGTCGTGATTATGGCCCCCCACAGCAGCAATTGAGATCACATGCAAGGATGCTCTCCTCACTCTCTCGTTTTCCAGAATAGTATTTCAAACAATCATTGGTTCTGATTGTTTTTAGATAGAGATTGGTTCATTTTAAAATGATGATTTTTCTGCTGTTAAATATTTCATACATCCTTTAACAGTTTTTTATTTATATATATTTTTTAGTGAAAGCATTGTGTCGAAATCATAAAAATTCAATTTGAGATTTTTTTAAAAAAAAACTGTATAAAATAGTGGTTCTGGTTCTACAAGGTCCCTGTCCTGTCGAGCATCATATTGATGGGGGATGCCCCGCGTTCCCACCCAATGGTGACAGCCGGGAGGTGGAGAGACGCCGCTCCAGGATCCGACGGCCACTTGACGGAGGCACAGCGAGCGGAACCCCTTTCTTCCTATCTGGCCCTACCGGAGCGAACCGGGCCTTCCTCCCCGTCGTTTGCTTTCGAAAAATAATTACAATTCAACGGCTACAAATGTGTTTATTTCGTCCGACACCGAAAGCGACCGGAGTTATCCGGGAGTGGGTGGAAGAGGGGGGCGCAGTCATCGTTAAAGAGCGCATGCGCCTGGATTTGAAGCGACTACGCCATATTGAATTCCCGTAGGAAAGGGCTAGCGTTTTTCTTCGGCTAGCGGCGTACGGGGGGACCACTTTACCAATGGTCCTTTTTCTATTTCACGTTTGAATATCTCTCTTCGTCTTCCCCCCCCCCCCTCCGCCCCCGGACCGCGTACGGACCTTTGGGGGGAAAAAAGGGTCCGGAGAGCGAGTCGAGATCCACGACGGGGCACGCCACGGTTCCGTACTTGTCCAAAAGGGGGGTTTAACCAGAAGAAGTTGAATGGATCCGAGGGTAGCTTGGATTCAGCCCGAACAGAAAGGACCTGCAAACGCCTTATGGATGCAAGTCTGGGAGACCTCTCAGGGAGTACGGGTGTTCTCGCCTCAGCAGCAGCAGCACCACCACCACCACCACCACAATCAGAATCAGTGCGTGAATTACGCCGCGCTGGATGTTTTAAAAAATGTGGCATCGAGCAAGAGCGTTTGCAGCGGCGGTGGTGGTGGTGGTAACGCCGCTGCCAGTCAGAGGAACGGCAGTGGCCATCACATCATCATGAACGGCACCGCCAGTATCAACGGCACTGCGATTTCCTCGCTGGGACTATCGCTGACCACCGGGAACGCGAACGACCCGTTCGCCGCGGAGCCGGGTGAGGGGAAAGCTCTGCCCCACAAGTCGGCTTCGTTCTCCTCCTCCTCCTCCTCCTCCTCGTCTTCCTCCCAGGAGTCCGGGACCGACAGCCCGCCGTCCGGCTGTCACATGGAGAGGACTACGGGTGGGAGTGTGACGGGCAACGTGAATAAACACGCCGGCGCCGGTGCTCATTTCGGCTCGGGCGACAGCGTCGACAACAACCGTGTGAACCTTTACAACCAACAGCCGCGACACCCGCTGGAGCAGCAGCAGCAGCAGCCCGCGTTCACTTTGCAGCCCGTTTGGATGAGCAGGGGCCAGCAGGTCCACCCCTCCCCTGTACCTGTTAGTCACACGCACAGTCACCACCCGGGCCGGAGGAAAAGTGACAACAAGGCTAGCACGTATGGGATGAACTACCTGCTCTCGAACTGCACTAACGTCAACTACGCGAACGCGTGGACACCGTGGAAAGCGAGAAAGTACAACCCCGGGTTGCTCGGGTGAGTGAGTTTTGCTGATCCGAGGCCAGCGCGAGGGCTACTTTCATTGGCGTGCGTGTGCTGTTAAGGATTCTTACACGACACGCCGAGGTGTTTTCACGATGTGCACTACGTCATTTCACGTCCGTTATGTACGTGCACTCTACATCCCAACGTGCAACAGAGGCTCACTGAATAAATCTATAAGCGACTCTTGATTTGCCGTTTGGCTTCGTTGCGTAAAGACAGTGACAGACCGGAAGTGTATTTTTTTTTGTGGTCCGCTAAAATTTAAATTGAGCGTGGAAAAAAAAAAAATCCCCCGAAAGTATTGCCAAGGAAGATATCAAAGCATAGCTTATAATATATATTTTTAGAACGTGTATTTTTAAAATCACGTTTTTAAAATGCGAATTTCTTGATAAAGTATTCTTTCAACACAAGTTTACTACCGGATGTGAAACTGTCGTGCAGTGTGGCAGCTTGATTGTAAAACTAGCCTAGCCGACGGTTTCCCCGCTCGCCTCCTGATTTTTGAAGTTACAAAACACGCAACCTTGCAGACACCAGCAGAACCAAATGAATTATTTCAGTTGACGAGAGACATTTCTACCGACACGACATCGAGAAAGTGCTGTAATGTTCACCGGGTCTGGCGGGTTTTCGAGTCCTCATTTTAACCGGGGAAGGTCTTCATTATTGTGGCAATTATGACTCATAGTAACTGTCGTTCCTACGTTATAACAACGTCTAAACATCGTGAGTATGTATACACTTGAGACTATTGCGGGATTCGGTAACTGTTACAGTAGTATCACTTCCCCCCGATTTAAATCAAATTTGTCGTAATGGGACAGGTTGCCCTTAGAGAAAACTGAAGCAAGTTCGACAATATTTGTCTGCGTAGTTGCTATCTGTTTACCGAAGTCAAGTGTACAAGAGCCGGTATGGGTTACTCTATGCCGCTTTACATTTGTCTTATAGAGACATGTTTCCTCCCCAAAGAGCATGGACATGGAACCAGATGTGTCGCAGGCCCTTGTGATGTTTGTAATGGCTGGTTGCACCCATCTGGGAGTTTTCTGTACAAGGAATTGGTGTTTGTCATGAAAGCAGGGCCACAAGCTTGATGTGAAGTTTCTCAGTGGCGCTTTGTGAATTAAGAGTAAACACTAAAATATATAGCCCACTGTACTAATGCATTCATTTAAAAAAAAAAACAATCCCATAAAAATAATATCATTTGGAAAGTTATATCCTGTAAACGTTACCCCCACCCTCCCCCCAAAAAAAAGAATGATCATCAATCGCTGTCTCTCAAAATCTTCTGACCTAATGTGAGGAAGAAAGACATTGCTTTATTCCAAGTGTCTCAACAAGCTCACTGCTTTCCCTTTTCTCCATAAAGCAGAAGCATATTGTCAGCGAGGTAATAGATGCCATGTTACTTTTCTGAATTAAATAGGGTATCTCCATAACTTGGTAGACTGATAGACCCATCTGGGTGTTTTAATGACGTTGTCATGGGCGGTGCTGTTCTTAAATTTGAAAAACAAAAAGTGCATGGAGCGGGCCGTGGGCCGCGACAGTAGTCTGTTTTGGAAAAACGTAATGAATCCAAGCGACTCCTTGAGATTCATAGCTTTCGTGGTTGTGTGGTGATAAACAGCTGGATTCCACAGTGGTATCAACATCAGCACAGAGCGCAGAGATGTTTAATTCCAAACCAGTGAGTCAGACATGGCGAAAGTCCGTTGCATTTATTTGACTGTGCCCCCCCCAAACAATAAGCATGCCCTCTGTCAGCGGAGGATCATTTGCAGGGCGACACTCTCGCACCCTGTCAGCAGAGAGCTTTCTCCAAAGAGTGGGCAGCCCACTGCTCTCCCTCCTGGGCTGTGGTAACCGATTGTGACACTCTCCTCGCTCCGTATCTTCACACTGACATCACGACGCGCATTCCTTCAGAAATTGAATGGCCACGGAGTGAAACAGAGTCCCACTGTTTGGAGGCATTCGGGTGGCCAGGAATGTTTACCTTCAATGTGTTCTAGCCTCTTGCTGAGCACATATGATCGGCGCGTTACAATAAGCTCCTCTGCCCACGCAGCCAGGATATTGTGTCCTTCAGTCTCATACTGAAGCCCCCTTCACTTTCCTCTCTGAACACAAGTTGGTCGTTGTGTGTCAAGGTATCGCTGGGGAAAGAAATGTCCTTTTAAATGACAATACGAGAAAAAAGTATGAAAGGTATGACCTCAGCTTGCTTCCAAGTGTTTCCATGTATTGCTCCCTTAATTGTCAAAAACTGCAGTCTTGAGAGCTTGCCACGCAATAGTTGTTTTGTTCTGATTTGGAGATGCGAAACTAGATGATAAAAACCAGAACAAGGGTGTTTCGTTTTTACGCGACTAAGACAATCAGGAATCTGGAAATGTAGAACCATAGAGGCTGGAATAGTTATTTGTGCTCCAGAGCATTAATACTTCAACATTTGAACCTTCTCTTCAAAATCAAATTTCCTTAATAGCCGGGTGGTCAAGTGGGACCACTGTGGTCGCTGCTGTTATGAGAAAGGCTTCACCTGCCGTGAGACAGGATTCACTCTGACAGGTTATTTCACTGGATCGACAGTTTTCTGCTCCTTCTTTCGCAGAGGCTGGTTGTCAATCATTTTGACAAAGTACGAGTCAGGGTCTATAATTATGACGACGAGTCACAGAGTCGTTTAAATGGAACATTTCAGTGAGTCGTTGTGGAAGTGGGTACGTCACAGGGGGGCAGTCATCGGGAAGATCCCTATCTTTGGATGTGAGCGACACTGTTGACTTTGATGCTGACTTCTAAGCTCACAATCAGAGTCCTGACGTTGCACTGAAGAGCTGTACTTCTCATAATTTACCCATGAATTTGCAAATGCATTATTCTATTGTTTGTATTCTTTCAAAAAAAAAAAAAAAACCTTACGCAGCCCTTTTCAATACATTATTACTCTCTATATATAATGGCAGACGATGACAGAATTTTGGTTTATCAGGTCATTTGGGAGAAATCATGGGCTGACTTCAAAGGTACACAGTTCACAGAAAAAGTAGATCTCTTTGGTGTTCATCATGTCATTTCAGATTGGGTGCATCTATAGTTTGACAAAGTTTTGCACAGTAAGAAAAAAAACTGCAATCAAACGTGAATAAGCAGCAATAGCAATCATGAAGTGAATTTTATTTACATATTTGGATGTCAACTGGTATGAATGGAAGCAAAAAAAGCGTATTTTATGAATATAAAGGCAAAGAAAATAACCCATTTGCCTCTCGACTGCCCTATAATCACAACTGGGGTATTTGCAGTTTGCCCGGACAGGACGCACTCCCAAAAACAACCCTGCTACATGATCCCAGTCCAATGATTGTCCTCAAATTGCCCCCCCTGTGCCGACCTTAAACCCTTTCCTCCTGCTAAGCTGATCATCAAAAATATTAAATCAAAAAAGGCTTTAAGGTTTTGGACGTAGACCAGCACTTCCAGTCCACTCAACATATTTGTGCCAATGTTTAGACCCCCAATGCCACAAGCAAAGTTCTGGAAGTGCCACAGCACCCTTAAGGTCACAGCTGACACTGCTCTCAGTTGTTGATGCTTCCCGACTTTTCAATTCCACTCGGTAACTTAATTTTCTCCCGTTAAATGTGGAGCCCCCCAGGCTTGGGTTGTAGGTCCAACTTTATATCCTCGCACATGCGATCGTTCAGGCATCTTATTCACAGACGGCGAATCTCTTAATTTTAATTTTGATTATACACAGATGTGCTTGCCAGTGAAAGCCATGGGACCTGTAACATTCAGTTCACTCAAAGAGGGACGTCAAGTCATTTTTATCCTCTGCTGAGCTCAGTCAAGGTTGACGTGCTAACCAATCTGATTTCAGCACATGGCAAAGCGCATTCATTCATTTTTGAGTTCTGTTTCCCTTTTCTTTTTTTGGGGGGGGAAATTGTATCTTTATTTGGAACGAACAGGCAAATTGCACAGTACAGCAGAATTAAAGGGAATAGAGGTAAAAGTCCTGGTATCCAGCACTTCTAGGAAAGCAGGAAACTTCCTCCTCTTTCAGCATGTACCAGTTGGATGTATTGCATAGTCACTTGTAGAGAAAAAAAACATACACAACAACCATACAGAAATTAAATCAGTAAATTGAAAAAATAAAGTAGTACCAGTAACTATCATTAAAAAAAAAATCTGCTCTCATGGGGTATATGAATAAAATTCTGTGTTCCAGATTTGGTAAAAAATTTGTCTTGTTGGATTCTTAGTGGGAAGGTCAGTTTTTCCATCCTAAATATCTCCAGAATGGTTCCAAACCTATTTTCCCTTTTCATACCTTTTCAGGCTCAGGGTTTCTTGGTGTTTTCGGTTATTCTCAAAGAAATCTCTCCAAAGTGAGAGCCAGAAGATGGTACAGCCACTGCAGGCCTCAGAGGGTGACCTGTGGCTGCCTCTGTTTTTCTTGCACAGGCTCCACGAGGAGGTGATAGACTTCTACAACTTCATGTCGCCAAGACCCGAGGAAGCAGCTATGAGGAAAGAGGTGGTCAACCGGATAGAGATGATCATCAAGGAGCTGTGGCCCACAGCTGATGTAAGAGACAATCACATTTCTGACTTTTTTTGTTTGTTTTTTTTCCCCATAACTTTCTTTCAGCCCTGAATAATCAAAAAAGTCAAACGCCGCTTAAAAAAAATCAATTGATTATCAGTCTACCGGTTTCTCTGTTTTCCACAAGTCCACAAGTCCCTCCATTGTGTAAACAAAAAGTGATCTGCGGCAGCCAGTGTTGACTTTGTGATGGACGAGCGCTAAACGGGTGAATAGCTGGGAACCATTACTCAGTGCAAAATGCAGCCGTGGTGACGTATGAGACTGCTGCTGCTTGGACTTTGTCGGAAACCAATTGGTTGATGTCATGCTTTCGGTCATTACTCAGCCATGTAAAACACATGGAGTGCTCATTCGCCAGCTGCCAGGCTGTCTCGACATTGTCAGGTAAATTGGATCAAGACAGTGATTTGTACCAGCCTCCCTTTTTTCACTTTGCCCTATTTATTCTGGCCCGTCTCTGTGCTGTGGCTGTATCGTACTGGAGAGAACCTCAGCCGACTTAAAAAGTACAGTGTAAAAATTAGAATTATTCTGGTGGCTTGGTGTTTGTCTTGCTACTTTTAGGGCCAATGTATATTAAAAAAGAACTACCTTTCCGCACAATTGGACAAACATGCAGCCAATTAGAATTTACCAAAGGGCATTCTAATAGGTCTGTTAGTTATCAATGCAACACATCCAACCTGCGTATTGGTCCTACCAGAGTTTGCCAGTAAGTCATCGCTTGAAGGACACGATTGTTGAGGATGAGTGACGTTGTGCAGCCCACTTCTCAATGGGTTCAAGCCCAGACCCATTTGTGAAGCGAATTCATTTAGCAAGTGAATTATGGGTCTGGCTGCGCCAAGCATTTTCGTGCAACGCAAACGCAGCCTTTTGTTGCTGTTGAGTGCGTAAAGCGAAGGCTCGGCCGTCTCACCAGCTCTGGGTGTTTTTCCGAGTAAAATCCATCAGTGCTTGTTCCTCCCAGTGTGCAGTGTGTCGTCATAGATGACGCCCGTTAGCTGCTAGACCGTATACACCGACGAACATCGACCGCTTTCTGCCTCAAAGCTGAGAAACTGGCATTTGTATGAGTGCCATCTGACACAGAACGTGACTCCAAACCTAACCCCAAGTTTGTTCCTAAACTATACTGTCGACATAATGCTAAGAGTTACTTAATTTGTCAGTGTTTTGATGTTGTTGATAATTTCTTTGCATGTCCAACACGCCTTGTGATCAATCGTTTTCAAGTATCGTCTTCCAAACTGTTTTCCAGGTCCAGATATTTGGCAGTTTTAGCACGGGGCTCTACCTCCCAACAAGGTAATATCTTTGTATTTTTAACTTTGAAATCAGTCGTTGATTTAAGCTAGAGTTGCACCGATATCTGGTACCGATACCGGTATCCGGTATCGGTACCGATACCGGGATTGAACACTCTACTCATGCTTGTTAAATACATGCCGATTCCGCAACCCCGATACCAGTTTTATATCTATGTATAAATGCTACCAGAAAGACATGCTGAGGAATGTTGTTCCAATAACAGAACATCTGTAATGTTCTTCTATATGTAATGTAATGTAATTATAAAATGTGTAATGGCCTTATTAAGTACTTGGTATAAATGAGCACTGAAATGCAAACACTCGTACTCGTTCTGTAAAAAAAAAAGTGGTATCGGTACATCCCTCATTTAAGCTATCATTATTGTAATACAAAACAAAAATAATGTTGTTGTTCCCCTCCCCCTCCCCCCACCCTCAGCGACATTGACCTGGTCGTGTTTGGAAAGTGGGAGCGCCCCCCGCTGCAAGAGCTGGAGCAAGCTCTTCGCAAACACAACGTGGCAGAACCTCTCTCCATTAAAGTGCTGGACAAGGCCACGGTGAGTTTCAATTGAAAAATCAACCTGTCTTCTCAGAAAGCAGTCCCGCCGGTTGGTTGGCACCACGGCTCCGCCAGCCTCTGACTAGCCGGCCCCATGATGTCATGATTTTTGTCCCACGGTCGCACGTAGCAGAACGCCGGCTGGACCGAACCCAGTTTAATCGAAATTTGCCAGCTCTTTTTACATCGCGGGACGAGTTCCTGTGTGACTTCACTTAGTCAGTGAGGAGTTGAAAGCTTTGGCTCGTTTCAGCAGGGTTTTATTTTTTTATTTTTTGCCCTATTTGAAATCCTGAGGAGAAAAAAAAAAGGAAAGAAAAGGCTCCATCTGTTTGGTGGCACACAAAGCCGTGTGGATGTTTGACTATAAATAAAATCTCAACAGTCCTATAGCAAGAGACCCTTTATCAGTTATGTCTTCACCTCACAATGTTGTATAAAGTCTCCTGCCAACGTGAAAACAAAGCACAGCACTGTGGTTGAAACACTTCCGTCGCTCTCTATACAATGCGCTCTTATCTCAAGGATTGACACGCAGGCCCGGGCGCAACCACTGACATTAAAGCTGACAAGATAATTAGTGTGAAGTGACTGATTGTTTTCCAGTCCAAATACCGCTGCGAGTGCTGCGGGTGACATTGTTCAGGATGCAGCTCATCTCGCGTCCCTTTTTCCGTCCCACTCCCTCTTGTCCAGGTGCCAATCATCAAGCTGACCGACCAGGAAACGGATGTGAAGGTGGACATCAGTTTCAACGTGGAGACCGGCGTCAGGGCCGCGAGCTTTATCAAAGATTACGTCAAGGTGAGACGCGGCACAGTTCAAGAATGGTTCTGAAACCTGAGACCTGCCCGAAGTGTTTGGACACTGAGCCTGAACACCAGAAACGCACAACGTGAACCTAGAAAAAGGAGGCCGCAGCGCTGACTTGAATATAAGCGGCTTTGAATAGGTTTATTAACGTTGTTGTCGCGGCATTAAATATTAACAACGTTCAAACGGAAAACATCACCGAGCTTTTACTTAAGGCGCTGCGGAGTTCTCAAGTTGATTGGAGATGTGTGGATTGAGACCTGGAATGAGCCGCTGGTCGCCCAGTATGGAAGCATGACGCCCGTCACGCCATAGAAATACATGAAAATGAATTGGACGTGGCGAAATGTGCCATTTTTGCAGCATATGACGTTGAATCACACCAGCCCATGAAGTTCCAAAATTTCTTTTTTTTTGTCTCGCATGTTTTAGCCATATTGTTAAAACAAACTTTACTATTGTGATTGTGTGAAATCCGTGTTTCAACAAAACTGTAAAGGAGATCTTCGGAATACGGCGCGTGAATAAGTTCTACGTCTTGTTGAATTGTGAACCAGATTTTGACGATTTCTTCTGGCCGCACAGATTCACTGTGTCGTCTTGATCGTCCAACATTTGAATCCAATAATCCAAGATGTTTCTTTTTCGTGCGTTCATATTGGTGTCTAAACATGGCGCCACAGCAAAATGGCAGTGTGGATGAAGTGACTGGAGTAATAATTTTGCTCCATGCATCTGATGCCTTTTTCAGTCAGTCAGTCAGTCAGTCAGTCAGTCAGTCAGTTAGTCAGCCGCCTGGAGAATGAAATGTCATTTTAATAATTCTGCATTTCATGATGAGACCAAGCAGCTTTTCATATTCAATCTTTTTTGACATTTTTGAAGTAATGATGCAATTGAACGTTGAATAGAATAGACAGCAACGCCTTTATTAATCCCACAGTGGGGAAATTTATATAAATACAGTAACTTAATAGTGCAAAGAGAAGGAAAATTATATTTATTTAAAAACAATGAATATAGAACAAAACAGGATATTTACATCTTATGAACAGTTGGATTATTTACAGTTCTCTGCGTACTGATATATAAGTAAGAGTTTTATTGCACCTTGTGAAATGTAAAGTGGTTCAGAGGACGTCATCTTGAGTCATGACATTTTGAACAGCGAGGTATCTATCAGGTATCCATATAAACACAACACAAAAAAATAAGCAAATTTGTGTTTGGTAGATTGCTTCTTTGTTGTCACAATGCTTCTGGAAATAAATCTTACGTCGTTGGAAAGCCTGTTTATTCCCCTTTCAAATGGGACTGTTGTTCGGTGGATTGGATGATTGAAATTTGAAGAAACAAAACCTATTGGCAATTTAACAAACAGGAGCCTCAGTAGGGTGTGGAAGGACCATACACAGCCACAACAGCCTGGCACCTCCTCCTCGTGCTGGTCACCAGCCTGGTCTCACACTGCTGTGGGATGGCATCCCATTCTTCAACCAGCATTGGAGATGCCAGCCTGTTGTGGCTGCGTATACAATGACAAGATGTAACGTGGCCGAGAAACAGACGAAATCTGTGGAAAATATCCCGAGGGGGTGAATCAAAAGCTGGGGCAGCGACTTTTTCAAAAAAAAAAAAATAATAATAAATTTAAAAGCGTGAAGATCGCCCTTATGGGCCCGTCTCGATCTCCACGTCGAAGCTGGAGGCCGTCCCAGTGGCCAGGGCTGGGAATAGTTGGCGCTCACCTGAAGAGTGTTCCCTGGAACAGCTGACGTGCTGAAGGAATTCCAAGTGCTGATGTTCCAGCACGTCGGGGAAAAGTTTCTGCCTTTTGACCTTCCCTGTTGTTGTTGTCGTCTTCCCCCCCCACCCCCCGGCACCCTCTCTATCTCTCTCACTTCTGTGCAACGGCGTCTCTCAACGGCGTGTTGCGGCTTGCGAGCTTCACAGCTGCACTGGGTTGATTTTGTTAATGCGCCAGTCTGAAAGGCTCCAGCGCAGCGAGCGTGGGGGGTCACCTCGGTGTTAATCCTCCGCCTCTCGCTGCAGTTAAGACTGTGATACCCTCCCAGTCGCTGCCTCACTTGCTGAAAGAAGATTTTGTCATTTATGGCACTTGGCTCCGACAGAATATTATCATCCTTTGTGTGGTGAGCTCACTCGTCAAAAGGCAGATATGATGGGGTTGGGGGGTTGGTCCTGGTCCCCAGACCACTTTTTCAGGGTCTCCGTTTCGCCTCGGACTCGGAGGTATTTTCACTGGGTCTCGTCTCGGTCTCGGACTGGGCCGACTCTGGATTTTTGATCAAGCCCAGTCAAGCAAACACTGCAGTGACATGATGATAACTAGGGCTGTTGGCGTTAACGCATTAATTGCTATTAGTTGAATACGAATGCATAAGGCGTTTAATATTTTTTAGTCGCATTTCAAACGTAAGCCTTCTTTCCCTTTTACTGAGCCGTAGTCAGTCCATCTGGCTGATTTCTGGTAAGAAATACTTTACATTATCGGCTTAAAGCTGCGTTGAAATGAAAAATAACTTCTGCAACCGCCGGTTAATTGCAGTAAACTATGAAGACTCTGCGATTAATCGCAATTACAAAATTAATCGGCAGAAGAAGAAAGTAAGTAAGTAAAAGATTAATAGTTTGTCAGCCTTAATAATAACGGAAAAGAATCCAGTTGCTGCCGTTTTACGCGGTGTTTGTCACACCCAGAGTGACACCCTGCCCCTTATTCCTATTTATTTTTTCATTTTATGAAGCAAAGTTTGTTCAAAAGCAGCAAAATGTTAAAGAAAATGATTAAAAGATCCCTTGCTGAAAAGAGATGTTACTGTTCAATATCTTTTTAAAATTCAAGTTTGCTTCTAAATCGGTCATTTTTTCTGTTTGTTATTTCATACATACAGTATATATTTTTCTTGGATATTTAAAGTCTTGGACTTGTCTCGATCTCATTGCTCTCTAGTCTTGGTAACGTCTTGGTCTCCGTTGGTGTGGTCTTGACTGCAACACTGCTTTGCTCATCAAATTAAAAACGCACATTTTCTCCCTCCTTAATCGATGAGTCATACACTGAAATTTCCTTTCCTTTCCTTATGATTGACTGCGTAAGTGCCACTGTTTCATTGAATATGCTGGAGCTTGAGGAAATGTGACGCAAAACTGAAGAAATAAAGCTCCAAATATAGAAACGCAGTTTGCGACGGCAGCACTGATTTTGTCTGGGACTGCCAGGAATTAATTTGCCCACCGAAGAAACACCCCCAAAAATCTGATTTCCTTCAAAGGAGAAGCTCTAGACTGAGAACTGTGTGCACTTATGAGGCTGCCAGTGGTGTTGACATTTCTTCACGACCAAAATACTTCCACAGTCACTCGAAGCTCAGTAAAGTTTGTATAAAGTAAAAATAAAGTAAAATTCACAGACAAATTTCCCTATTGGGAAAGAAGTGCAACTCAAAGAACCTGTCGATCCTCCTTGGGTTTAGTAAAGTGACAACATTTTTACAGTCTTCTGACCTCAAGATGAATCCCTTGGGATTAATGAAGTGAGAACCTCACTTTCACCAAACATCACTTTCAAAATAAAAGGTTTTTCTATCATCTTGAACAACGATGAATGGATAAATTGCAAAACGTTCATATTTTGTAAAATAAAGAGACGCAAAGCCTGGGAAGCATGTGAGAGGAAAACTTTCGATTTTGAGATTTTCCTTTTTTTAACAAACATCGTGTTGACTAATGCATTTAGATTTAAAATCGATGAATCGCACAGCCCTGATTGATTGATTGATTGATTGATTGATCGATCTGTTTGTTTGAGTGTCAAACACCCTGATTGGTGCCCAGCCAGCCACGATTACATCCACAATAGCCACGGGACTATCGAAAAAAGAAAAGCACTGTGCAGACAGTAGCTGCAATATCCCGATGCTCTATGAAGTCAGCGTGTGTTTCCAGGCCATCTGTGAACTTCCCATAAATGCACAAAGTTCATTTCGTCTTTTGTGTGCTACTTTTTTTTTTTTTTTACCCTCTCTCTTTACAAAACATAAGCCAAAACATGCAGGCCTGGCGCTGAGCCACTCGTGACGTCACTGAATACCCCTCCTTGCTTTGCCAGGTGTATGCACTGCCTTTTAAACGTGGCCCTGCGGACAAACACGCCTCATTTTTAAAAAAATTTTTTACACTTCTGGGGGTGAAGCTTCTCTTCAGTTGCTCCCTCCGACATGTTGATCTCATGTCTTGACTCTTGTTTATTAGCACTCAAACACCACTCACACGTTTCTTCTTCTTCATCTCGTTTCTCAGATGTACCCTGTGCTGCCTTACCTGATCTTTGTGCTGAAGCAGTTTCTGCTGCAGAGGGATCTGAATGAGGTCTTCACGGGGGGAATCAGCTCTTACAGCTTAATCCTCATGGTCATCAGCTTCCTACAGGTAAGATTCCAACAGAGTAGACAGTAGGAAAAAAAGAGCCGATGAAGGAGCAGATGGAGACGCCGTTCATTCAGAGTTTCGCCAAAACTTCAGCGCTCATTTTTGTTTTTATTTGCTTTTATCCCCCCCCCCCCCCCCGCCCCCCCCCCCCCCCCCCCACCTCCGGTCCTCAGCTCCACCCTCGCATCGACGCCCGCAACCCCAACGAAAACCTGGGCGTGCTGCTGATCGAGTTCTTCGAGCTGTATGGGCGCCACTTCAACTACCTGAAGACGGCCATCCGCATCAAGAATGGCGGCGCCTACATCACCAAAGAGGAGATCATGAGGGCCATGAACAATGGCTACAGCAGGCCGTCCATGCTCTGCATCGAGGATCCACTGCTGCCAGGTGTGTGTGTGTGTGTGTGTGTGTGTGTGTGTGTGTGTGTGTGTGTGTGTGTGTGTGTGTGTGTGTGTGTGTGTGTGTGTGTGTGTGTGTGTGTGTGTGTGTGTGTGTGTGTGTGTGTGTGTTTTTTTAAACGATAAGGGTGAGCAAATATTTGCGTTTTCGATTAGAGAGACTAAAATGTAATGTTGAACAGTGAGCAGCGTGGAGTTCAGAGAGAGTTTGGGTTTCGTGTTGAAGTCCTCGAGATTGGTCCTGGTCTCCAGACCACTTTTCAAGGGTCTCGGTCTCGTCTCGGACTCGGAGGTATTATTACCACGTCTTGTCTCGGTCCCGGACCGGACGGACTCAGAATTTTTTGATCAAGACTAGTCAAGACTCAGCCAACATTGCAATGACACAATAATAACAGAAAATAATCCAGCTGCTGTCATTTTACGCTCTGTTTGTGACACCCACAGTGACATCCTGCCCCCTGGTACCAGCTCAGTGGTCTAGTGGTAGAGTGTCCGCCCTGAGACTGGCAGGTTGTGGGTTCGAACCCCGGCCGAGTCATACTGTAAAAATGGTACCCATTGCCTCCCTGCTTGGCACTCAGTATTCGGGGTTGGAATTGGGGGGTTAGATCAGCCAATGATTCCCGGGCGCAGCTCTGCAGCTGCCCTCTGCTCCCTCAGGGGATGATGGGACAAATGCGGAGGACAAATTTCGCATCCTTCAGGATGTGACAATCACTGCGACTTCAACTAAACTTTTTTTTAAACTTTATTCCTAGTTCATTTATTTTTCAATTTTATGAAGTGAAATGGTTCAAAATAGTTGACAAAGCAGCAAAATGTTAAAGAAAATGATTAAAAGACACCTGGCTGAAAAGAGATGTCGCTGTTCCATCTAGAAGCAAAACTTGAATTCAAAAAAAGATACGGGTCACTTTTTTTCTGTTATGCTGTTATTTTTCTGTGATATTTAAAGTCTTGGTCTTGTCCTCCAGATGTCTTGGTCTGCTCTCGATCTCGATACTCCCTGGTCTTGATAATGTCTCGGTCTCGGTTGGTGCCGTCTTGACTACAACACTAGTTTGGGGTCAAGCTGATTAAAATGTGACACCAGAGTCAGTCTGAGACTGTTGGGGTCCTTCTCTCTCATGAAAAACTCTGCGGGAGGGAACTTCAGCCTCAGTGCCTGTGATTCAAGGGCTTTAATTAGTCATTGAAGAGCTACTTTTGTTTGGCATGGTGTTACAGATCATACTGACGAGCGCGCGCACACACGCACACAAACATCGCTTTCCGACGGGCGCTGTTGGTATATTTGCAGTCTTGCAACTCTCAGGGCTGTTATCTTGTTTTATCAATCGGACTGTAAACTCTCTGTAAATGCCATTAAAGCTTACGGGAGGCAAGTGGGTGCCTGTTGTCAGACTCGCTACCCATCAATGTATCACCTCACCTCTGTTTACTTTGGCTGCGCGTAGGACTTTCGAAGCTCACAGTCAAAATCTCCCCTGGTATCACGGCAATCTGACCTTTCTATCACCGAGGTAGCGACGAGCTGGGGCGAGCCAGGCTGAAAAACTTTTAAGTCGCTCCTGTGACCCCAGTTGTTTCTCCAAGTGTCATTTTCTGACATGCTGCCTGTGGCTGCGCAGCGTGCATGGGGGCGGCTTTTGCATTGCGCAACACTGAAGGAAAATCTACGCACTGAACAAGTGTGCAAATGTTCGAAGAGAATGACTTCCTTTGAAAGCAAAACATGTCAATAAGTGAAATATTAAGCATGTGTCTTTACTTGTGCTTTTTTTCTCTTCATTAACAATCAACAGTACAACCTGAATAAATGAAAGAATTCTTTTTTTTTCCTTTTTTCTTTTTTGTTCTTTTTTCCTCTTTTTTTTCTCTTTTTTTCTCTTTTTTTCCTGTGTTGCCACCGTGAGTGGCGTCTCATTATTGTCAGTTAAACTTGATTCCTCGGTCTCTTGCAGGCAACGATGTGGGGAGGGGGTCCTACGGTGCCGTGCACGTGAAGCAGGTGTTCGACTACGCCTACACTGTCCTGAGCCACGCCGTGTCCCCGCTCGCGCGCTCCTATCCCAACAAAGACTCTGAGAGGTGAGCGCCGATCACGGCACGTGCGCGCATAGTTCCAGAGGGGTCGCATGCACAACTTTTTGTTGAGCTTCCAGCTGCAGCAAACGGTTGCGACCGAGGTGCAACGAGTGTCTCTGGAGGTGGAGCTAAACCATCGTGAACAGTGAAATGCTCTCATTGCAAATGTTGATTTGTCTGTGTTTGTGCACCCCCGCCAACCTCCCCCGCAGCACCTTGGGCAGGATAATCCGGCTGACCGAGGAAGTGATCAAGTACCGGGAGTGGATCATCAAGAAGTGGGGCGGCAGGGAACTGGCGCGAACCGACCACAGAGACAGAGGTACCGCTCGTTCCCAAGATGCAACATCTCTGCTTTCGTCAACCTCACGATGCACCAGCGCCTGTTTTAAATGTGGAGAGGAACTTCATTGCAGTTGGCAGGAAGTTCTCATTGATTCACAATAAATGAACACACCTTCTTCTTCTTCTTTTTCCAAACTTTCTTTTCTGGTTCTGCGCAGTTTACACGCCAAAGGGGTCGACGTTGGAGCCGGAGCCTCCTGTGGCCTCGGAAGAGACGCAACGAGACTCTTCGTCTCCGCAGAGCGCCGACTCCCCCATGTCCATCTCCAGCCCTCATCAGCACTCCTCCGCCTCCTCCGTGTCCTCGCTGTCCGGCTCCGACAATGTAAGGAAACGCTGAAATTCTCTGCGCATTTATTGATGCATTGAGCACAGTTTCGCGTGGAATAGGAAACCGATGTCAACCACTGGGGTTTCTAGCCAAATAATAATTCACAACCACCTTAGCTGTTGAAACAGAGGTCAGAATTTTTAGGATTCTTTTTTTCTTGACTAATATTTCTGTTGAGTCAGAGTGAATGTATTTTGATGATGCATTTGTGATTCACTGTTCAGATAAATACCAATAATTGTGTTTCTCATGGGGAACAAAAAATCTGAAGCAGTCAAAAAAAAAAAGTGAAAGGTGATTTGGAGCTTTGGATAAGAAACAGCGACATCAAGTGGTTACATTTAAGATTGCGGGGCTCTTTCGCTCCCCTCCCTTTGCTGAACTTGCCAGTCAACTACAGTGGCCTCTGCACACAAACCTGGATACCTCATGCATCTTTTTCTTCTCCGTTGGTTTAAATGAGGTATAAAGGTTTAATTGAGGATGCAACGTCTAAATCACTCTAACCGTGCTCAAGCAAACTGGATTGTCCACACTGGGATTCCTTAGAAATATGACGATACAACATGGCAGCTCACTGGGAGCGAGACCCTTGCTCTATGTATATTCTTATCTGAAAATAAGAACCGTTCTATGGGTAGAAAAAACAAATTACCTATATTGTACCGTGACTTGTATTGACGTGTCTGTGGGCAGTATATTAAGCTTGCACCAATGCAAAAATCGTAAATCAGACCAAACTTTACCCAGTGGACCTATAAGCTGTCGCCTGACTAATATTCGGACTGTTCTATTACTTTCAACCCAAGTCCCTTCTTGCGAAATCGGTGCAAATTGTGGCATGGTTGCTCCTCCCTCCTGCTGCCTTCTCATCAGTAAGTGCAGGTGGCACCGAGTTGATTTCCAACATCGCTCATAAAAAAGGATAAATAAGTGCATCGACGACAACCCCGGCATCCTTCTCGAGTGTTTGCCGGCCGTGTTTGTTTTGGATTTAAGGGTGAGGAGCGCACTGAGAACACAGCAGAGCTCTCTCTCTTCTGGAGGCACGGCTGGTGCGTGCCCGGGCACAGTTGCTTCCACACCTCTGGTGGACCGTGCTCGGGCATGCATGAGCAGTGCCAGAGACCACCTTGCTTCTCTTGCTGACTTTAGCACAGAGGCAAACCCTCGCGCGAGGCGTGTCGTCGAGTGAACTGCGCTCCAGAGTTCACTGTGATCTGACCAATCAATCAATCAATCAATCACTCAATCAATCGATCATGAAAATGGTCCCGAAACACTGAACAGAAAAGATCAAGTACAATTAAAACACTCCAAGAACAAGAAAACAGAAACAGAAAACAAACAGTTAAGTAACAGTTGATAAAACAAACGAGACCGGACCGAAATACTGAGTAAAGAGGCAGATTTCAAAACTGCGGTGGAGGCAGCTTCTCTGACATCTAGATTCCACAAAAAAAGGGGCACGGCAGGAGAAAGCACTACAGCCAGTGGCCTCTTTATGGAGTGACAGGATGACAAGAAGGCGCTAATTTAGAGAGTGGAGGGAGCGCGGCGGAATGTATGGAGTGAGTAGATCAGACAAATAAGATGGTGCAAGTCCATTTAAGGCCTTATAAGTCAGTGAGGCGATGTCAAGACAGGAGTGGTGCCACTGATCACATCTGTGTCTGCACCCCGACCTTGAAAAACCCCTGCGTCCTTTGCCCCCCCCAGGCTTGTTGTTCTTGTCGTTGTTCTGGGATGCGGACGCACAAGGTCAATAAAAAAAGTCTGCGACCTGCCCCGTCTTGCCGCCCCGCCTCCCTCCTTGTTGCAAAACATTGATTTAGCGACGTCGCCACCTGCACTGCTGGCTGAGAGGCTGCACCTCTGTTATATTTACACAAGAGACATTCTCAACATGCATTCAGAGCACAGCTACTTTGACACCGACTTGGTCACGTGGATTTATTCGTAGGGCATCGGGTGGGCAAACTTTTTGACTGGTGGGCCACAAATTTGACAGAGGGGGGGCAGAAGCAGATGGATGGAGTGTTTGGGTGAGCCAAGTCTATGGGAGGAAAACTATATGGTAGGATGTGTAGAAAACATGTGCTGTAATGTCAATTGAAAATGAACAAAAATGTTACAACAAAAAGCCCAACCGAGCCACAGCTGTTTTATTATTACTGTTATTACTTATCGTTATTGTAACTTCTTCAAGTTCGGCGGCCGGGATTAAAAAGCCTAATGATCTGCAAATGGTCCCCGAGCCTTAGTTTTCCCGTGTTCCAGGGCTTGAGGTTGGTCGATTTTGCAGTCCTCGCCTCCTCCACCAGAGGGCGCCCGTCAATCAAGGCGGCATCGAACGCGCAGGGTCACGTTTCCTCAATTCACATAGTCAACAACGATCCGTCGGTCAGGCTGGGTGTCAGCTCGTCCGCACGTGTTGTGTCGACTGTAACGCAACCATTACTCAGTTTGTGTTTGTTTTCTCTCCCGCGTTTTTTCCCCAGGACTCTGACTCCGCCTTGCCTTGTCACGCCCCCCCACCAGCCATGCATCCGTACCACTCATTCGCACCCCTGGGCCTCACTCTAGCGCCAGGCCTCGGCATGGGCACCAGCAAGGCCATCATTGGGGGACACCACCTCCTGCTACCTCCAGGCTCTCAGGTCAGCACACGGCCACGAGAGAGAGTGTGAGTGGGAGAGAGAGAGTGAGAGTGGGAGAGGGAAAAAATATTGTGAATAATGTTTTTATTTTTCTCCAGGCTCGTGTCTCACTGCCCGGTGGTCTAGCAATGCACTCCTTGCCTGGCAGACAGGTGTGTATAGACGGCGGGCTCCCTCCCTTCTTCCATATGCCTCCCTCAGCCCATGCTCATAGCCCCGCCCCCACCAGCCCCCAGCTTCCGCCCAGCCCTCACTCCAGCCACACACACAAGGTAGGCGCCAGACGCCGCGGAGCAGCACACTGTCGAGACGCACCGCGTCTCGGCCAGGTTCACAGAAATTTCACACAAAAAAATGACTTCATTCTCTGTCCAGCTCGTACTGTTGCTGTTTCTCCCTCATTGCTGACACTTTCCTTTGTCAAACATGCAGCCTCAGACCATTTTTTCCTCAAAGTGCAGAGTAAAACATTTTTTTGTGTGTGTTTGTATGCTTTCAAAGCCAATGAGTGGCTGATATTTAACTTTACAGCTATCCAAAGTGCGTACTTCTACAGGAAACGCTTAACATTTTGCTGCCATGTGACCTATGGCCTGCGTTCAGTATGAGAAGTGTGTAAAAAAAAAAATGCAGTGCAGTCAAATGCTTCACGTTAATTACAGATGACTGTAAAGTTCTGCATGTGTTTATGTTAACGATAGTATACAGTACATATGTTACGGTGCCTCACCAGCCCTCACTGCTAATGTGCATTGTGTATATGGGTCCATGAACCTCAAACCTCAAATTCATATTGGACACAGTTGTAAAGTCCAACAGGTATTGTTGGCCATAGTGTCTCAGTACCAAAAGTTCAGTCTCGCTACCTTTTTGTTTGCCTCCTCCTTGAGCTGTTTGGCATGTACTGCCCCCATCAGTTTGGGAAGAGTCACAGCATTGCATTTCTTCTGGTTCCATGAAAATATCATAGTTACGGAAGTGCATTGCTGCCACCCTAGAAAAAACAAACAGAGGTCAGTATCACATTGTATTATAACATGATAGTTTCACGGCCTCCGGAAAAGCCTTAACATGGGTAGTATCCATAAAACGGGAGTTATCATTTTGGGTTTTGGTTTTTGGTGGAAGTGGGCATAACTAGATGTGTCCACACAAAATTTGGCGATGATTGATTGCTGTTTTCGGCCAGTAAGCTACGTTAAGCGTTTTAGAATGTCCCCTCAGTATCTCCTTATAACATGAAAATTATCACGAAATAACGTGGTAGTTTTACGTTATAATGTGAAAATATAACGTGATAGTTTCATGTTATAACTTGAAAATGGTCACGTAAAAACGTGATAGTGTCACGTTATGACGTGGAAATTATCACAAAATGACGTGATAATTTCACGTTATTACGAGATAGTGAGCGTTGTTTTGGTGGCAGCAGTGCGTTTCCGTACGTAGCATCTCATGGTATTGTAAGCATGGATTCTCAAGGCGTACCTTCGCTGTAGTTCCACCTTCCAGTTCGCTTTTGATTTCTTCATTTTTGAAGAAAAGGTTGTTCTTCTTATATGGGGCCGTGCAAAGAATGTTCCTTCTACCAAACTAAACACTCTGCCTGTTCTATTGGCAAGGAGAATCGCATTCATCCCTTGTTCTCTCTGTCTCTCCCTCTCTCCCCTTCTCTCTGTCCACCCCTCTCCTCAGGCCGGAGCCAAGTTCAACGCCAAGGGCTTCCACAACCCGCCGCTGGTCAACAACGCCGTGCTGGTCAACCGCGGACACATGCACGCCCACACGCACACGCAGTATCACCGCAACACGTGGCGACGCAGAAAGAGGGACAGCCTGCCAGTCAGCCTCAGTAGATAGGAACCACTCCTCTTCCTCCACCACCTCCACCACCCACCACCACTTTTCCTTCCTCTCTACTCCAGCTGCTAGACCCCGCCCCCTCAATGCATCACAGAGGGTTCGGTCGGCAGGGGGTCTGGGATGGGGGAGGGGGTGCAGCCTGGCCAGAGAGAGACCAGCAGTTTTGGAACAACAGCCGCCACTTCTTGCTTCTTCTTCTTCTTCATCATCATCCTCAGACTGACTCCACCTGTTTTCTTTCTTTCTTTTTTTTTTTTTTTTTTTTTTCTTAACATTTTGTTCCAGTCACAGTATTATGTCACTCCTCAGTATTTTGTTCATCATCATTTCAGGTCAGTTCACGTTCTGTGTCGTTATGATGGGACGCAGTGGCGTCGCAACCTCGTCTCGAACCCAGTCAGCCAAGCTGCTCGCGGTTCAGCTGCCTTTTTTTTTTTTTTTTTTTTTGGTTTGTTTTTTTTCCCATTTTGTGCAATAATGTTTTTTCCTCGGGGCGGGTGGGAAAGCAGTGTTTATTTAAGTTGCAAAGTCATTTTTATACTGTTTATTTTTGGATTTTTTTTTTTTTTTAAATTGGGTTTACAGCACCTTTTCCCCGGCAGCGGTGCGTGTCTGTGTGGCTGTGTGTGTGTGTGTGTGTGTGTGTGTGTGTGTGTGTGTGTGTGTGTGTGTGTGTGTGTGTGTGTGTGTGTGTGTGTGTGTGTGTGTGTGTGTGTGTGCGCGCAAGTGAGGGAGTTTATTCGTTCCGTCATCAAAGCGTGAGGGACCATTGTTTACAGCCTGCCCCCCCCCCCCCACCACTTCACCCCTCCCTTTTTCTTTTTTTTTACTACGGTTGTTGTTTTCCGAACAGTAACGGGAACAGTAAAGGGACGCGACGCTCTTACCTGGATCCTCTCTGCGTTTCTCTCCAGTCGCTGGCTAAAATGGCAGAGGAGACGTTCAAATTCCTCCAAGGAAGTTGTCTTCCTCAGTCCACTTGGTCCCAGACGTGGCCGTGGAATGAAAAATTGCCCTCGGGGGACGCGGCGAGATAATGGAGCAGGGAATGTACCTCTTATTTTGGGCCTCATAAAGGTTGTTCTTTAATGGACGGAGCTCTATAAGAGCCACCCCGACCTAGTGTGTGTGTGTGTGTGTGTGTGTGTTCCCTATGGGATGGTTTGTTGCAATATTTTTTTCAGTCGGGGGGGGCGGGGGGCGGGGAATGCCAGTGGCCTGGTTTGTTTTGTCTTCAGCTGTCTCCTTTTCCGCTGCGAGTTTCCAGCCGAAAACCTCACGGCCCACGAGAAAGTTTCAAAAACACAAACACTACTTTGTTTTTCGTTTTTTTTTTTTTTTTTTTTTTTTTCTGTCTCCTTTTTATTAGGTGTTGCCTAGAGGAGAGCCGTTGGCCTAAAAATTAGGCAGCAGCTGTTCTGACTGGAATCAGTCGGTCGGCGTGAGGGGCGAGAGGTCATCAAAGCCACTGATTCCACCTCGGAGAAATGTGTGTTTTATTTCAACCTCCCAGGTTGAGGGTTGTGATTCTTGGAAGCAGGACTCCCCCACCACCACCCCACCCCCTCCCGGATCCCCCGTCCCCACCGTGGCGTGAGGGGAAGTTGGGTCTGCAGCTGTGCAAACCAGCTGGGACCATTGGCGATAAGACCTTCTCCCATTTGGAGGCCAAGGAGGGGGGGGGGTGGGGTCTTCCTGACCGTGGGACCCCGAGTGAAAGGGATTTGTATTATTTTGATTCCATTCAGGAAAATCGTGTGTGTTCCATTGTCAGGTACACCCGCTAATTGTTTGCCTTTCTTTGCATTTACTTGGAGCGCGTGTCCGTCGTCTCAGTCGTTTTTGTTTCGGCCCCGCCCCCGCCCCCATTTTCCGCGAGTGCCACGTGCGCCACGCGAGGCGAACACTCACTCGAGCGCGCACAGACTCAAGCCTGTCGACGGATGCGACGCCTGCGCGGACGGAAACAGTGCACACGCCGTGTTATTACTATGCAAGTGGATCATTCAAATTGGTGTCAGCTCGTCTTTTTATTTGATTTCCCTCCTCCCTCTCCCCCTCCGTGTTCCTTCAACTTGCTCGCTGGACTCGGACAGCCGTGTCGCTGGCTTTGTCCATTTGCGAGCCGCCTCCACCCCTCCTCCCCCTCCCCCTCCAAATCCCCCTGCAAAAAAAAAAAAAAAAAAAAAGATAACCCCTCTTTGTATTTGAATGAAGGTCCTAAGATGTTTCAAAAGTCTAGTTTTTTACATGTAACCGTCAAGTGTAAGGATTTAAGGGGGATGTAGATGTCATTGGTTGGGTCCTGGGTCCGTGTAGTGTGTGACATAGTGAAACGTGCGTGAGAAAGTGTCAAGACTCATGACTTTTTTTTCCCCCCCTCACCCTCAGATGCCCGATGGTTTATAGAGAGGCGTGCGCATAGAGAGCGACTTGCACTCTGCAGGCGCGCAGGGCACCGCCAGGGGTGCAAAGCATCCGCCGACACTTCTTAAGCTTCTTTTTTTGTTCCTTTTTTTTTTTTTTCTTTAATCAAACATCCTGTTCAGCACTGTTGCTCCATTTATGTTTTAGTGTTTCTTGAAACCATGGCAACTCTGATCCTTCAGTCAAAACTGCACCGGGCACCAATTCAAGCCCAACAGAGGCTTTTTTTTCTGCTCTGAATGCGAGGGCAGGTAATAAACTAAAACCATGAGAAACCATGACTTCATGATGAAAAAAAAATAATAATAATTTGGATGCCGCAACTTTTTACCCTATGCTGTTGTATCCTTCGGCCCAGGGACTCCCCGTGGATGAGCATTTTTTTTAAAATAATAAATTGAAAACAATCACGTCACTGTATGAAATGCATCAAATCCTAAACCCACCTGGATAATTTGGACGACAGTGACGCTGCAATTTAAAAGTTCTGTCAAATATTTCAAATCTGCTTCCTTGATAGACAATCAAGACCAGCATTGATGAAGTACGGACGAAGAAATTGCAAACGGGAGGTTGTTGACTGGGTTCGAGTTGCCTGCAACTTCAAAGTGTCCTCAGATGTACGCATGGATTCAAATAGTCTGTGCACCTCAGCCGTCAGATACAGCAAACTCTGTTTTTCACATTCCCCTCGTCACATTCTCTGTCTCTGGTTGTAGCGGTAGTAGCGGTGGTGGTGGGAATAGTAGACACACTTGTGCCCTGACACATTGCCTTCACTTGACACTGATTGGTGGAAGTGACGAGGGAAAGGGAAAGTTTAATCAACACGGAAGGAAGGGCCGGGGACTGTTGAGATGGTGACGCACACACGTACATGTAGATGCAATGTAACGTTAGCCCCATTGCAACACAATGAGGGATTTTAAATCTGGCGGCTGCTTGTTCAGAGAGAAGCTGCAGCCCCTTTATGTCCTGGCTGATTCATGTGAGCAGTGGCCCTCTAGACGGACACCTAGCTACGGGTAGCCAGAGGGAAACACTGCCCAGTTTTTCTTTTTTTTTTCTTCTTTTTTTTGTTGTTGTTACTTTTTTGGGACATTTTTATGTAAATATATTTTTTTCTATTTTATTTTTTAATAAACATTTTAAAACTGCCTTTCTGTGGTTGCTTTATTCTTACTATTTCAAGTATTTGTAATCATTTGCACTTAAAGCAGCCTGAAGATACTTGTCATATATTGTCAGGTTGCAGAAGCAGCAAACGGGTTCATATTTGTGCTTATAATTCATTATGTGTATCAATAATTAAGTATTTCTATATTCTTATCTAATCTTAATTACTGTAGAAGAATGTAGCCTTTTTATGAAAGTAATGGGATTTAGTGTAACAATACAGACCTTCACTAGTGCACTGTTTCTTTATTTGTTTGATTTGTTCTTCTTAATTTCACCGTTTAAACCACTTAACTTGGTGAGAGCTGAGGAAAAACCGGTTGTAACGCCCTCAAATCTGGCACTGTGCAGCTAGTTTTCCTGATTTGTTTGTTAGCCGGAACAGCTTTGCGTTCACATAGCTTATTTGTAAAGTGGGTCAAGGCACAAAAATGTGAAATTCCTCACCGACATTTACACATAAAAACAGTTATCTGCAGCTGTTCATCTTCGTAAGCGAGTCAACTGATTGTGAACTTGTGTTCAAAACACAAGTTAAATTTATTTATTTTGCTGTTACAAATAAAGCTAAGACCATGCAGCAGGCTACAGGCCTGATTTCCGCCACGTCTTTTATTTCTCATTAATTGTCTGTACAAACGTTTTTTTTTTTTTCAAAAACGTTTGAAAAAAAAAAAAACCTCAAAAAAATGTTGAGACCTCCAATTAAAGCATTGGTTCAAGTCGACGGAATAGACGTTATTATATGCAACACAGTTAATTGTCAGGGGTCGTTCCCTCTCGTTTTAAGAATAGCTAACATTTTTAGTTGACGAAGTGCTTGAATAATTTAAGAAATCCCAAATTGTAACACCGAATACAGGCGTTGCTCGTTCTGATGTCGCAAGTGTGTCGTTTTACTTATTTGTCGTTTATTTTATTCATTTATGTCCGTTGTATTATCGGGTGCTTTGTTGTTGCTTGGAGCCACGTTTCCATTTTAACATGCAACCCCTCTCGCCAGCACTAGGTGGAGCACATGCACTTCAGACGCAGGAGTGCCTACATGTGCGAGCTCAATGACGCTTTCATTTCTCCTCAACCCACAAACCTTCTGCCGAGTTTCCTCTCACAATCCTCACTTTCACTCGCAGCGCAGCTTCAGTTGATGCTGCTGAGCGGTTTAGTTCTGGATTAGGCTGCACTGGCTGCAGAGCTTCCCCCCAGTCCCAATGAATGAAGGGGACACAGAGCCATCTGCCCAGGCATTTATGACACTGACCCACTTGTGGTTTTCAGGGTGGGGGTGGGGGGGGGTTGGAAAGTACACTGAAGGTAAAACTTCTCCTCTCTACAGGTCTGACACTCCAAAATTGTATCATTACACTTGTAAAAGCAAGTGTTTTATCACAGTCCACCTAATTCCTGACTCTAATCTCCAGAGAAGTATGGAGACAATGCCCACATCATTTAAAATGGAAACATTTAGGAAACATTCCATTTGACATTATGAGAATCCCCTCACAAACCGATTGTTTCCGTAGCCCTCCCTTAGCAAAGTGTGCCCATCTGGTGCCTTCATTTTGCAAAGCTCCAGTCCAAAACGTTTTCAGTCTTGTATCAGCATTGCGAAAACAGTCGGCTCCCTTTTAATAGCGAAAAGCTGAACCGCAAAGCTGGAGGCCTATTGAAAAAAAAAACGGATAACTCCAACTTACTGCCCCGTTCAGGTGCGCTGCTGCGAAAGAGCCGCCTTTCATCGGGACAGCAGTTGGATACGGTTTCAAGGCACAGCCTGCAAAGTTGTAGATATTCTGTGAGAAAGGGAACTTTTCCCAGGCAATAGAATGACAAAAGGCCCGGTGTACAGGTCGGCCTAATTGTTTGATTGAGAAATCTGTCTCCTGTGATCGTTAATGAATTGCACAGTGTTTGTCTTAATGAGGAATCAGGAGTGCTTGCAGGGATGGGAGGTGGTCGGGGGGGGGGGGGGGTAGTAGGGGTACAACTCTCTCTGTCACCCTCTCTTCCCCACCTTCCTGTCTTGATTGCCACTAATCTGGGCCGCCTCGGGGCTGTTTTAATCACTGTTGAAGAGCTGTCGAGGTGATGAAGCCCATTTTTCTCATCAAGGTGGGAAACAAGCTGAATTTCAAGCATGACGTCGTTCCCGCTGCGGCGAGTGTTGTTTGCTCCCGTCTTGCAGGCTTTCCAATTAAATGTTCACACCAGCGTGACTTTTTTTCCCTTTTTTTTTCCTATCGCTTGAAATGTCTCGCAAAGCGTTGTGCCGGATCGCTGACTCTGGGGAAGTCAGAGTCAAAATTCAGACTCTGAATTCTCTCGCTGAGAAACACGACAAGCTACGCTCTTTGGCTTCGGCACGCCTGCAAGCACGGTGTGTCATACATTTTCATTTCATTGTAGATTTAAGGAAACCCCCCTCAAGGTTAAATGTGTGATATTTGGAGATTTTGAAGAAGAAACGGCGACATCCACGTGGTTTCATTTTAGATTACAGCGTCTTTCACTCTCTCTCTCCCTCCCAAGCTTGCCAGTGAGCTACGGGGGCCTGCGCACCCAAACTTGGATTCCTTGTCCACTTTCTTCTTCTTTGGTTCACCCTAATTACAAAACGCATTGTCAGTTGGGCTGAATTGCCCATACAGTTTCCTTAGAAATATGGTTAGATGGCAGCTAACTGGAAGATCGACCCTCGCTATATGTGTAGTCTTATATACATATAAGAACCGTTCTAAGGGTCGGAAAACCATGTATTTGTGGGCTGTATGTTAAACTTTTACCAATATAAAAATCATAAATTAAACTAAATTTTACAAATATAAGAGTTAGAAATATGCTGATACAAGATGCCAACTAACTGCGAGCAAAACCCTTTCTTTGTGTTTGTGTGTGTGTGTGTGTGCGTGCGTGTGTGTATGTATATACAGTATGTATATATATCTATATATATATATGTGCGTGCATATGTGTATATATGTATGTATATATGTAAACATATATATTATGTGTGTATGTATATATATATATATATATATGTATATATATATATATATACATATATGAATGACCATTCTATGGGTAGGAAAACCAAATGTTATTTTATTATGCTGCGAGTTGACACTTTTATTAACATATCTATGGGCCGTAAGCTTTTACCAAAACAAAAATCATAAACCTAAGCTAAATATGACACACTGGATGTTTAAATGTCTTTGACAGTAATAGCCACCATTACCACCAAAGCAAAACAGCTCGGCCAAGAAATGAAAAGGCTTGAAATGGCAGCCGTTGCACTTGGTGGTTTGGCTTTTGTTCCTCTGCTCATTCTGCTCTTCCAGCTCTGTTGAAAAGGCCTTTCGGTGCTTTCCCCGGCCCGATGGTGTGCCAAGGCGGAGCAGAGCGGCCCGGGGTGTGAAATGCAAGAGAAAGTTGAGAGGTTAAACATAGACACAGCAAGGATGAAGCAGGAGGGAATAGCCGGTGGGTGAGTATGGAGTCATCAAGTGAGCTGTCAGCTGACTGGGGTCGTCTTTGATCAGCTGTTGTGCGAGAGAACTTTGTTACGCTTCCTTTGTACGAGTCAGACGATGCAGTGGCCGCACCCTTGGAATCATTGTCATCAAAGAAAAGCTTTACCATCAAACATCATCAAACAGAAAGGTTCCCAGCTGTCACTTAACAATTGCACACAACATATTTATTTATTCGCTGATTTTAATCCATACATATTTAAGCTGTGTATTTTTTGGATTGTGACATGATGACAACATTTATTCCCATCGGGATGAACGTAAAGGATCACTACAGTCTGGTGTTTTAAAGTCTTGATGACGTCTTCAGTCTACAGCTGCATTACCATTACGGTTTTTCGCAAAATAAAAAGCGATATTTCTGAAATTTCGACAAAGTACAATTGCGATTTGCAGGTGTTTCCATTGAATGGTGTGAAGCGCATAAGTCGTAATACTCGTCGAATCTCGCGGGACGAGACTTTGCTTTTTTGTTTTACGTTTGTTTGCTGTCAGCGATGGTTGTTGTAATTTTCTCTTTGATTATTTGAAAATAAAATATTCCGTCTCCTCCTCCATCCAAACACAACGCGCCATTTTCACTTCAAGTCAACTGGTCATGTGACCCAGATTGATGCGCTTAGGTCTCCTTCGCCGCTCTCTCAACTCTTGGAGGTTGTTGATGCAGACTTACTATGTTCTCCCTGCTCTTCCTCGGCGTGCTCCCATTCTGTCGTCACCTTCTGAATGGGCTACATGTTTAGATGCGTGAGTGTGTAGCTGAGCGAGAGAGCGAGAAAGAGAGAGAGAGAGAGAGAGAGAGAGAGAGAGAGAGAGAGAGAGAGAGAGAGAGAGAGAGAGAGAGAGATGGGTAGCAGGTGGCAGCAGCAGCAGCAGCCACACCTGCTTTAATGTGACGCAGAGTGAAGGAGAAAATATGCCATTTATAGCGCAACATGGGCCCACGGTGATGATGAATGAGATATGGTTTGACAGTGCGGTACAAAAAACCCCGAGAACAACAGCAACATACAAAGCAGCTGTGTGTTGTTGGCTTGTTGTTCTCTGTTCACACTCGCACCCAGTGGCCAGAGTGCAGCCAAGTGTTTGTTCCCCTTCTTCGCCTCGCGTCACCAATTGGCTCCGCGTTTGACGCCGAGCGGACTGCGACAAAGTTTTGGAAGTTTTTTTTATTTTTTTTATCTTCGTCCAATCTGTTTCCGTCTTCCGTTTGTCTTACGCCCTGTCAAGGCTCGCATTCCCGCTAATTGGAAGGACATGACTGCGGGGAGCATGAAAAGCCTTTATTGTACATCGTGCAAAAGCTCTCGCGCCGTGAACCGTTCCGTTTTGCAATTTTTCAAGCCCAGCACGAGCACACTTAATGGCCAGGCGCCGCGCTCATCTTTTTTTTTTTTTTTTTTAATCGGATATGATAATTACATTACAGTGCACAACGTGACCTTGTGGAAGACATTTTCACAGGGTCACAAGAAGGAAATGGAGCCACAGAAGAGTGCTTTGAATGTGTCATCCTTCATGTCCCACAGCAGCCGGACCGTTGGGGAGGGAACGGAGGGGAAGTCCTGACTCCTCCTGGCATTCCTTATGTCACGCCGTCGCCCCTTCAGCTCAGCTAAAATAAATATTTGGGCTTTGGTTGTTCCACTGTGCCTGATAAGGGGGCATCCCGGCCTTCACATTCAGGAGTTTATTGACCCAGAAAACTTTATCCGGAGCAACAGCAGGCCCTGAGCAGCTTCGGCCTGTTTTTACTACCTGTAAATTAGTTGTACCTTAACTGTTCAACACTTGCCTGTCTGTCTGTCCAGTTCAAAGTCTACAGCTGTTTTGAACTGCATTTTGCTTTTATGCACTTACTGGAAGGAAGTCACACTGTTCTTCCTAACATTACTCTAATAGCCTAATGTTTTTTCGACTGTTAGTTTTTTGATGACTATTTTAGGCAAAAAAATTTTATCTGCACATATACCAAATGCTCAGCCCAATGCTTATAGCAGCAACAACATCAACGAACATTAGACATATCATCTTTTCAAGGGACTTAAAGCGCTTAAAATTGTAATTGTATCCTGTATGAACGTATTGATGAAAATGCCTGATGAAAATGTTTGGTTGTCGCTTGGAGCTCATTCCACCCATTTTGCCATTTCCGTTCCACCAATTTGGGGTGAAGACGTTTGAATAAGTTGCAAGAGTTCAACATGCAAGATCCCATTTTTGGACAATTTGAGAATGCAAATTCTCTACTGTATTTTCCCCATTTTACTCAGGAAGAAGGCAGTTATGCACTCAAAATATTAACAATGAAGTAATTGTGTGCAGTTCATGACACAACGTGATACTCCCAAGATACCTTATATACTGTATATTTTGACTTGGCAGTTGTGTCCTAAAAAGTTTACATAAATCAAAATTAATATCTACAATAATCTATCCATACAGTTTTGAATGATATATGTACATGTATAACTTTCAAGTTCAACTACTGTAGTGGTGTTGTGAAGCACAGTGCAAACTCCTTTCGCCTTGTTTTATTTATTCATTCATTCATTCATTTATCTATTTTCGTATTGGCTTATTTTTCTTCTTCCTGCTTATTTTTCTTCTTTCTTTCTTTCTTTCTTTCTTTCTTTCTTTCTGTCTGTCATCATCCAAAGGCGGCTTCAACTAGCAACACCTGTGGGAAGCAGGTGGAGCTGATTCAGACACGCCGACACACTGGCTGTGTGTAATCAGTCCAAATCAGGCACAATGAGCTGGAAATAGTTGCCTTCAAACAAAACTGAGCAGCGAAGAGCTGGGTGAAAAATGACCAGTTTCAGCTGTAATTTCACCAAAGGTCGTTGGTCAGTTGTGTAGAACGCCCACTGTGCACCTACACAAAATAAAGCTTTGTAATCCAGCCACACTACTGCCCAGTACCTTCAAATAACTAGAAATGTGTAGAGTGCAGCTTCAAATGAATGCAAATCAAAATCAGTGAAGAGTGCAGATGTTTTAATGATGCAAGTAGGCCTGCATCTACCGACTTTCTTCTTCCATCTGCCTTTCTTTCTTGTATTTCACCCAAGACCCCGCAACCAAACATGGCGGCCCGTTCATTTGCTCAGCTCGCGCATCAGTCGAAAAAAGTTTCCGGCTTCCAAGATTACTTCCTGCATTATGAGACCAGTAGAGAATGCGCAGTAGCGTCAATTCCCATCATACCTGTGTAACTTCCATGATGCATCAGAAGGCATCAACCAATCAAAATGGGCTGAGACACAGGAAGTGTTTTGAAATGAAAAATCCTTGACTTAAAAAATACACAATAGAAAGATTTGTTGATTTTTGGTCCGCATGACATATTTGGCTGCAATACCTTGAGTGACCACTAGTTAAAATACATTTTTAAAATAGCCAAACTATCTTATTGGAAGTCCAGTGTCCAATCCTTATAATCCATTCCCCCATGATTTTTCCTCATGAAACTGAACCCTTCATTGGTCTCTTGCACCATCTCTCTGACCAAAAGCTCCAAAACGTTTTGGCAGCTGAAGAGTTAAGGCGCAGCAGGACAGGATAATGTTACCATTATCACGTCATTATCAGAATGATGTTCCCCAATTAGATGGTGTCCCTAAATGAATTTATTGCCGCATGTCTCTCTGCACAGAGATTGATTTTCCATCCTGCTCCGCGGTCTCCTGGAAATTGAACAAAATAAGAGCCTTTTCTTCTCCGTCGGTCTGCACTGTCACATCCACTGAGCATCAGGCTCTCTGTGTTTTCCCGCTGGTTTATCTGAGAGTTGAGGCTATTTTTCCTCAGTCATTTACAGGTGTGAAGACGTTTGCAGCACCAATTAAGTCATTTTATGTGTTTGTAGATTTTCCTTTTGGATTTCACACACATGGCTAGACAGAGTAATCAAACATCATTCACAGCTCCTGTGATTTTCTTCTTCTTCTACCGCTTCATCCGGGGTCGGGTCGCGGGGGCAGCAGCCTTAGCAGAGATGCCCAGACCTCCCTGGCCCCAGTCACCTCCTCCAGCTCATCCAGTGGGACCCCAAGGCGTTCCCAGGCCAGCCGGGAGACATAGTCCCTCCAGCGTGGCTCCTGTGATTTCCAAGTGACCAAAATAGTAATTGTTTGTTCTGTTTTGTTTTTTCCTCCAAGAGCATTGGCGAGAAGCAACATCACATTTCCTTGCTTCCGTGCTGTGAAAATGTGCACTTTCTTCCCTTTTTCTGTTGCCTGACAAGAGTTCCATTAGCAAGAAAAGTGAAGCTTTTTAATGTGTGACTGACATCTGGTCCAATTTTAAGGTAAGTACTCTCTCTGTTGAAAAATCCATTTGCATCCTTCACAATTTGTCAACCCAAAGGTATTGCTATTAGTCATGTTTTTTTCTTTCATATCCGTACCACTAAGTACAGTGCAGCAATACTTTTGAAGAAGCCACAAAACAGGATTACAGAGGGAATAAGTGGCGAGTCACAATGACCATGTGTGACAATCCGAAACTTTAAAAGAAAAAAAAATCCAACGGCTTTGGCATTCTGTGTGTGTGTTGCCACACACAATGCTAAAGTGTGTGTGTGTGTGTGTGTGTGTGTGTGTGTGTGTGTGTGTGTGTGTGTACGTGTGTGTGTGTGTGTGCGCGTCCAGCTTATTTTCATGAGACATGTAGA
Organism: Nelusetta ayraudi; assembly: GCF_046127955.1. NCBI lineage: Eukaryota > Metazoa > Chordata > Actinopteri > Tetraodontiformes > Monacanthidae > Nelusetta > Nelusetta ayraudi. Next base: position 19,043,035 of record NW_027466185.1, on the reverse strand, counting down.
GAGCCCTAAAGGATAGTAACAGAAGGGACCAAAACAATTCGAGAAAGGAAGGTCATTGTAAAACAAGGCTTCAAATTGGTTAATTCAAAACATGGCTTCTTGTTGGCTATTTCAAAACGATGCTTTCTATTGGCTCTTTAAAAACGAGCCTTCCTAATGGCTCTTTTAAAACAACACTTCCTATTGGCTCATGTAAAACAAAGTCTTCCTTTTGTTCAGTGGAAAATAAGGCTTCCTATTAGCTCTTTCAAAACGAGGCTTCCTATTGGCTTGTGTAAAATGAGGCTTTCTATTGGCTCTTTTAAAAACAAGACTTCCTATTGTGTAAAACAACGCTTCCTATTGGCTCGTGTAAAACAAAGTTGTCCTTTTGGTCAGTGCAAAAAGAGTTTTCCTTTTAGCTCGTGGAAAACAAGGCTTCCTATTAGCGCTTTCAAAACAAGACTTCCTATTAGCGCTTTCAAAACAAGACTTCGTATGGGCTCTTCCAAAACGAGGCTTCCTATTGGCTCGTGCAAAAAAGACACAAAAGACTAGAGGCAGAACTGGGGGTAGCAAAGGTTCACAGTTGATCTTCTCTTTACCAGGATGGACAGGATCAGGAATGAGGACGTCAGAGGGACAGAGTATGTCAGATGTTTTGGAAACGGAGCCAGACTGAGACAGTAACAGAGGAAGGACAGTCAAGATATGGTTTTGAAGGTTTATGAATGGAGATTTATGGACAAGGTGAAAGATGGCATGAAGTTAGCTGGTGTGACAGAAGACGTTCAGGTGGAGGCAGATGATTGGCTTAAGGGAACAACTCCAATGGAGAAGCAGAAAGAAATGAACTTTTCTCTTCGGTAAAATGAGGACGAATAACAAATCCCTCTTCATCCCACTAGATGTCGCTCTGGCATCCACCATGGCCGAGCGAACAGCCGATTCCATACATCTGTTGCCTGCATCCCAGGACGCTATTTTTGGCAGGAGAGTCTCAAAAGTTCTACTCTCAGCGCTGACTCCTCCACTTATGTAACTGACTTGTTACTCGTTTCCACACAGGATGAACGATTTTTTTCTCCCTCTTTTCCTTTCTTTCTTTCTTTCTTTCTCTCTTCAGACATGATGCTGATCAGTAGGCGGCGGTTGTTTTGCTCGTGGCTGCTCGATATGTTTGGCTCTCTGAGGCTTTGATTCCGTTTTCATCCGTAAGACTTTACATAAGCTGACAGGTAGCCATTATTTGATATGTTTTGTACTATTTCCGTTTCCTTCCTTCTGCTGTCCACCTTCTTTCAAAGGCAAGCCGTCACCTAGATGTTGGGTCTGCAAATGCTTTTTTATCCACCACAGTTTCCTCACATGCTATTGAGGGTTGCCAGTTTTCACACAGATAATGTTGTCCCCACGTCATCTACTCTTTTTTTTATGGCAAACATTAATATATGTGCTCGAAAACAACCCATATAGACGACAGCTGACCTAACAAGACAGTGTTGTTGAGAGTTCCACACTTCAAAGACTCCGGCACCGATTTCTAACGACTTGTAGATTCCCGTGACGATCCTTAGTGCGCACAGTGTCATGCATCTGCACCATGCTTACCATTTAACTATGACCGCTTCCTGTTATTTCTTCATCCCACCAAAGTAGGGAGGGGATTGTGGGTGTTTGCTTGAAATTGCCTCCAAAACAACCCGCTTCTAAAACAATTTTCTCCCAATTGAACATTCTGAACTGTGAATATTGAGGATGGCTTTAAGCTTAATCGAACTTTTCATTGATTCATCTTCTATACCCGCTTATCCCTATTCAGGGTCACAGGGGTCTGCTGGAGCCTATCCCAGCTGTCTTAGGGCGAAGGCAGGGTGACACCCTGGGCAAGTCGCCAGTTCATCGCAGGGCCACATAGAGACAAACAACCATTCACACTCACACACACACCTACGGACAATTTAGAACGTTCAATTGACCTCACATCCATGTTTTTGGAGTGTGGGAGGAAGCCGGAGAACCCGGAGAGAACCCACGCAGACACAGGGAGAACATGCAAACTCCACACAGAAAGGTCCCAGGCCCGGGCCAAAATCGAACTTTTTGGTCTTAATTCTAAGCGATATGTGCGGAGAACACCTGGCACTGCTCATCACCTGCCGAATACCATCCCTACAGTGAAGCATGGTGGTGGCAGCATCATGCAGCGTGTGGGGTGCTTCAACCCGAGACGAAGCAAAGGGTAAGAATACTTATGGCTGTGTGATATTTCAGTTTTTATTTTGAAATAAAGTTGCGAAAGTTTCTACAAGTCTGTGTTTTTCTGACAATATTGAGTGCTGTGTGTGCTTGAAGGAGGAAAAAAAAAAATCAATTAATTTTAGCCAATGGCTGCAATACGACAAAGAGTGAAAAATGTACGGGGGTCTGAATACTTTCCGAACCCACTGTATAACTATGTTGTGTTTAAATGTTGCAACCTGTACCAGCTGTACTTGGCAGCATGGCTGTGTGCTCATTCAAACCAATCAATCAATCAAACGCCAACTCCAGACGCAACTGTGAAAATCCTGCGGCCGGAAAAATACAGCGAGACGCCACTTTAAACCTCCCACGTGCCCCCCGCGGGCCTTTTTGTGTTCCCCCTCCTCCCACCTGCTCTGGCAAATTACCGTGACATCACCGTGACTCGGGATGTGAAGTGGGGACACCGAAGGCGGCAGACGTTTGATCTGCGCGTCGCCTGGAGAACTCTCTCCGGTTGAGCCGAGGGCGCAGATCAAGGTTGGAGGCGACGGTGTTTGAAGTGGAGTCACTTGTTTTGTTTTTTTTTCGCACTTTCGCTCATTTGCCGGGAGTGGCGCCGAGAGCCAATTGGGAGTCGAGGGCGAATGAGACGGTGACTGGGGGGGGGGGGGGGGGGTGAGTATCCCTGCGCTCACCTGCTCCGCCCCTGACTCGGGGCCCCGACCTCTCGCTCTCCTCCTCTCCTGAGGTCTTTCTCCTTCCTGACTTGTTCTTTTTTCCTCGTCCATCAGCGTGTGCGAGTGTTTTTCTCGTTTGTCTTCCTTCTGCACTCGTCCCCGGCCGACTGCTGGATGGCATTTCACTTCTCCTGCCACACTCTGCTGCTCCTCTTGGCTTCGCACAGCTGTTGGAGCCCCTTTCTCACCCAGTCACTTGCGCATGTGCGTGTCAGACACACATGCACAGACATGCACACACATGCACACGCACACACACGCGCACACACACGCACGCACACGCACGCACACGCACACACACGCACACACACACTTTTTCTTTCTCCTGTCTTCTGCCAGTTTCACAGTCTCCTGTACCTCTCCTGCAAAATTTTCCTCCACTTTCTACGCAAACACACACACACACATACACGCTCACACACACACACACACACACACAGTCCTTAGTCATGCAACAGTTTCCACATTAGCTAATCTCACATATTTTTCTTCTCTCATATTCTCACATTTCCTCTCGCGCCGATAGGTGCAGCGCACAAGCGCACGCACACACACTCTCTCTCTCTCACTCTCTCTCTCTCTTACACACACACACACACACACACACACAGTTCGCTCTCTCTCCCCGGCACACACCCTCTCTCCTTTCACTTCTCCCCTCCCAGTTAAACACTCTCTCTCCCTTTCTCCCTCCCTCTCCCTCAGTCCTCATCTGCACCTCAGCAGGGTAGCATGTTGCCTCGTCGCAGCCCCGGCGCAGAGCGGTGAGCGCAGGCTGCCCGACCACACGTCAGCCAGCCGAGCAAGAGGAGGAGGAGGAGGAGGAGGAGCAGGAGGAAGGGAGGTCGGAGCAGCTCCGCTGGCCAAGCAGCGCACCTTCTCTGAGGGTGAAGGGAAGAAGGGGGTTGTCACACCGTCCAGCGACTTCAGAGACGATGCGAGGGAAGGCAAGAAGTTGACTGCCCCCTTCCTTCGCCGTCCGCCTCTCCTGCACAGCTGAGCAAAACTTTTTTTTTTTTTTTTTTTTTTAAAAGCAAGAAGTAGAAAAGGAAGAGAAGGAGGGAGGGGGCGAGGAGAAGGAATCTGAAGCGCTCAGGGGGGGAGAAAGCCTCCGTCCTCACCCCCCTCAGTCACAGAAGAAGCGGGGACGCTCCTCCTGAAGGCAGCTTCCTTCATGTGGCAGGAGGCTCTGTGGACCCGCGGACGCTACCTGCTGGAGAAGAGCGATGGCGCCGAGGCAGCCGAGGGGCCCGAGGGCGCTGGGGACGGCTTCCCGGGCTTCCAGGGGGGGGAGGTGTGCGCCGACGGCGGGAAGCCCCAGGACTGGCTGTACGAGTCCTACTACAGGATGAGCCAGCAGCATCCGCTCATCGTCTTCCTGCTGCTGATCGTCATGGGAACCTGCCTGGCGCTGCTGGCCGTGTTCTTCGCTTCGGGGCTGGTGAGTGAGGGAGCGAGTGCTGTGATGTTGGAAAGTTTACCCATCCCTGAAAATCATTAGTTTGGATTTGATAAAAGAATAATTGCAGCTGCAATATCAATGATGAGAAAAAAAAACTGAAAACTTTTTCTATTTTTTTTTCAGTTTTTAAAGGTCCCATTTCCTGATCTTTATTTTTCATCCTGTGTTCCGGTGGTCCCCGTGTTGTGAATCATCCGAGAGAGAAAAAACGCTTTTGTTCAATTCAACTGTCTCTGGAAATCGACATATCTGTTAGCCCTGTGTTTGCAACCCCGTGTGAAAAACTTGCCACTTGGGGGGATCTCAGAGGGTGTGGGAGGGATTTAAGCGCCCGTTGTGACATCACAAAGGGGACGGCGTCCAGATGTGGGCATTTTTAGCGTCCGATTTCTCAGAGGCGGAGCATCAGAAATCTTGGCATATCTATTTCCTCGGCAGGTGCGTCGGAGGGTGACAATTAAGTCCAAATTAAACAAAAGTCCCGCATTTTGATATTGTTGACATTAAATGTTTAAGTTCTCTATACTTAGAATGTGGGAAAGTGATTGGTTGGTGTCACACAGCCACTCCTATTTAAGATGGCCTGTGTCGGCGCAAACATTTGCTTGAAAACGGTTTAGCACTGAAACGTCGCGATAAATTCTGCAAGTTGGCCATGTGTGCGGGAACTCTTTTTTGGTTTTCGGTGGCGGAAATTTCTTGCTTGAGTCACATAACGCTTAAAAAACCATTGATAAAAACATTGCTAAATGAAATATTGCAGAATGCTGGGGCCAGTACTGTTAAAAAAAAGAAGCAACCCCCCCCCCCCCCAACCCTCCAAATGTGTCTAGTTTTGAATCTTTTTCATATTGTAGAATGGCAAGAGGACAGCAGACTTCAGTGTGCTTTGATAGATAGACGAAAGAGATGAAAACCCTGAAACTCAAGACTTGAAAGTCTTTCCGTCGGGGCTGCAGAGAGTGCAAACAAAACGCTCGTGCTAAAGCTCCTCCTTTGAATATAATATCTGTTCTCTTCAACAGCCATCGTTCTGTTCATAAATCTTCTCTGTGGTCGTGTGACATGACTCAAGTGCACTTCCTTGATGTATTTCAACACATAATTGAATCAGTCAAAGCGAGAATGGCCCCCATTGACTTGGTGGCGCAGTGGGGAGCATCACTGCAAGCCATATTCTCCTCAAGTTAGAGGCCTCCGTGTTCAACTGTGAGTAGAAATAATCCGTTTGAGTGAAAGCGCCGGGCTCAATGGAACCGGGGTCTTTGCGTGTCTGTGTGTGTGTGTGTGTGTGTGTGTGTGTGTGTGTGTGTGTTTGTGCGTGCACGCAACAGCATTGCGAGGCCATCAAGCGGCACTTTAAAAAAACCACATTGCCGAGTGGCTGAAGAGCGGGACGGGAGTTGGGACGGCTGGCAGCTGCGTGGGCGTCGGTGTTTTTGTCGAGTTAAAAACATTGCTTTGGCCAGAAAACACTCGACCGCAAACGCGAGCCATTGTTTCGTAAAGTGCCGCTTTTGTGTTGTTGTTGTTGGGGTTTGTTTTTTTTTTGCCTTCATCATGTGACAGCCTCACAAAAGGACGCCCACTCGTGGTTGATGTTTCAGAAAAGATCGCCGTGTGATCCCGCGGCCTCGTCCACTCCCCTCGCGCTCTCACCAAGTCCCGCTCGCACCGACTGAACTCCGTAACTGGCTCGCTCCCTGGAGAGCCGCGGCCGAACTCAACCTCTCTCCCCCACCTCGCGATCGCGGCAAATCGATAAATCCCGTCGGTTGGCGGCCCAGTCGATTTAATCTGTCGGCTTCTTTTTACTTCTTCTGGGACCCTCTTCCCCCTACCCCTCAACAAGACGTGTCTCGGCCGAGTTAGGTTGCAATCTCTTGTAATAATTTCCCATCATTCTCGAAGAGAATGGAAGAAAAAAAAAACAACCTCCCTCCTTTTTTTTTTTCCAATTTGTAAAACATCACAGACCTGTCGGCCGTCGGCGAGGCACGTTGTATTTATTAGCGCGAGAAGAATGGTGAGGGGGGAAAAAGAATGGCAGGAATAAATAGAGGCTGGGATTGGGAGTAGCAGGGGCCGGCGGAGTGGGTTGGGGGTGGGGGAGTGGTGGGGGCGGTGGAGGATGTTGTTGTAAGTGGTCCGGCTTTATCAGAGAGCTGACAGAAACCCGAGCAAAGCGCCGCTAATGCTCCCAAAATGACTGCGCTCTTTTATCTTCCTCCTCAAATCAGGGACAGAGTGCAGTTTTTCCTTTTTCTTTTTTTCCCCTTGAGATGCCGACTCCACCCGTTCCGCGCACGCTTGTTTGTGTTGTTTTGGTTTTGGCCGAGGAAGTCTCTGATTTCCGCCCGGGGGTTTATCTGCGTATTCCTGCCGAGGAAAATGATTATCCTTGGTGTTTCTCAAAGGCGTCATCGATTTGAAAAGGGGTGGATAAGCCTTGGACCTTGGACTCTGGGTCAATAGAGGAGCTGCCAGTGTGATGTTGAATTTTTCTTAAGACGGCATTGTTATTTTTATGGATTGCATCACTGAATTTTTCATTAACCTGCTTCGTTGCTCAGTTTTCGTTGTGTGCAACGTTTTTTTTTAAGTCTCTGGCTGCAAAAACCTTTTGACTCGACAAGACTCCTCATGTTCTTCTGTTCTACCGCTCTCTTTGAGCAAATAGCTGTGCGCCGTGCTGCCCAAGTCAGTTCCAGTGTAGGTTTTTGCCTGGTTCAATTTGAGGAGAGAACTCAGAACTGCTTTGTCTGAGACCTTCATGGTAAAACACTTTCTAAGTTGGTTACTGATGACTTAGCTGACTTCAAGTTTCACATTTTAGGCTTATCTTTTGATCTAATGCTATTAGTGTTATAGAATTATTAGCAGTTATTTTCCCAATGAGTAATGAAGTTTTATTTATTTTTTTCTGATCTAAAGTTATTCAGTTCAGAAGCTCCACGCTGTGGAGGCTCTCAATCATTTGGTTCACATGTTCACAAGAGCCATTCATGGATTATATTTGACTTGAAAACACACAGGTAGGTGATCTATTTTCGGCTGGTGTTTATTTTTCAAAAACCACCCTCCAGTCAAATCCCCACGGAGCTCCAGAGCGTTACATTTGCTCCGCAGTTTCCCCGCCTTGATCTTTGACCCAGAGGCCGAACAGCCGGAACGCAGAACAGAGGAAGGGGCGGCGACAAAACAAGATGAGAGAAACAACGCGCTGAGCGCCTGAGCAGCTGTCCAATTAAATGTTTGTTGCCGGGCCCGCGCTTGTAAACACATATCGGAAGTGTTACGAATAGGTTCGGCAGCACTCTAAGGCAGGTCCATTCCAACGTCCCGTAATGACCTCAAAACTCTTGACGTCCTGTGATGATGCCATCACGGTAACAACATTTCCCTCTGAAGTTCATGCTTCTCTTTCACTTTGATGCAATGATAATGATGATCGAGGAACTAAAGACCAGGAATTTCCCTGTTTGGGGAGGAGCTTTGGAATAACTGATAACCCCTGATTCACACCAAAGCGTCCGCTGCGCGGTTGTGGTTCCATAGCAGATCGTGGTCATTGAAGTCAGTGTGCAAGTTCCCACCAGGGGGCGGCGCGGGCGCGTTTCAGAAGCGTCCCAGAAGCGTCTCAGAAGCGTGAAACAACGGCACTTTGGAAAAATACGCGGCTGTTCTATTTTTCACGCTTCACACGTCGAGACCGTGTCAATGGCAGCAGGTAGAATCGTTCAGGCAGGAAGTCAGTGGTTGACTTTCACGTTTACAACGTGCTGCATTTTGTTTTTATGTGTGCCTCTGTCTTTTACTGTAGGATGTCAACATGACGTATCAGCTTCAACACTGTTAAGTTTGGCTGTCAAATAAACTATGGACTATGATGAAGAAAATGTGGGTATACTTTAAATACCTGCATTTTACCGATCTCGAAATCCTCGCTTGAACCGATCGAGTCGCCACTTTTGGTGCGATTTGGGGCTTAGATAGAGAGCAGGTCTCAATACATTGTTGTAATATTAACCCAGTTCAAGGTCAAGTGTGTAATTTTTGGAGATTTTTAAGAAGAAACAGCAACATCGAGTGGTTACATTTTAAATTGCACAACTCTCTCACTTAAGTCCCCTTTGGGACTCTGTACCTTCCCTCTCCCGAGCTTGCCAGTGAACTACCGTGGCCTGCGAGCACCTGGATTCTTCTCTTTCGTCAGATTATTGTCCTATACATCTAGCGATGATGAGGAGAGCATGCAGTGCCTTATGAAGAGCGGACAAATGAATTGCTCCTTAGCCTGTAATAAACTTTGGAAGTATCATATGCTTTGTGTCAGGAATTTCCCCCAAAGGAAAGTCCCTTATCATGCGAAATGACTGTTTCCATTGCGTCTACTTAAGCCTGCACGTGAGGCCGCCTTGTCTTTATGGCCCGACCAAAGCATCAGTTTTCGCAGGAAGCTAATAAAACATCAACAGAATCTCACTGTCATTAGAAAATATGTTTCAGAGTCTGCTTTGAAAGGGCTTACTGCAAAGATGAACAACCCACCGCACTCAAAAGTAACCTTAAAGGTGCTCATCGCCACCCATCAATCACCTTGTTTGCACAGAGGATACTATTATTTTTTTATTTCCCTGCTGCAAACAAAGCACTTCGCTCAGCACTCCTTGATTACTGGTGACAGTCATAACCAGGCAGGGAGCCACCTCTGCTCTCTTAAATTGTGTTTTGTCTGATGGGGTAGACATTGGAAGGCTGAAAAATAAAATAAATGGCCAGGCCATAAATATTCAGCGTGGGGTTCTTTGCTTCCCTCACCTCGTCTCTGAACTTTCGGACGGGGACGTATTTCGGCTCGCCCCCACCAATAATTAATGCTTTTTTTTTTTCAATCTGTATGTGCTGTATCTGCTTCCGCGTGTGCCCGCCCTCGCCACCCAACGCCCAAACTCCCCCTCTCCCCCCTCTCCCCTCCTCCTGCCCTTCAATATAATAGCTACATAAACCAGACAGAGCTAAAAAAAAAAAAAAAGAAAATAATTGTTCTAGATGACAATGCAGCGTATTACAGCAGACAGGCTCGGCTCCCGTTCTTTGTGCCGTGTCGAGGGAGTTGCCTTTAAAAGGTTTTCGAAGGGGGATTTTAACGGGATTAAATGGGCACCTCGATTAAAAATAGAAAAGTGTGCAAAAGCTCCTCCCTCTTTGCCCCCCGGCTGCAAAATAACATTATATTTTTAAAAAATTGTCTTTTTTTTCTGTAACCTGTTTGTACATGCTGGTTGCCCCGTGGGCGACACGGTGGCGCGTTGGTTCGTAAGAAGGTTGTGGGTTCGATGCCTGGGACCTTCCTGTGTGGAGTTTGCTTATTCTCCCCGTGTCTGCGTGGGTTCTCCCCGGGTTCTCTGGCTTCCCCCCACAGTCCGTTGGAACATCTACAACACCAACACCCTAGGTGTGTGTATGACAGCGAATGGCTGTCTGTCTCTATAGCTGGGTTTCTGTGACCCCTAGAATTGCGCAAAACCTAAATATCGCAATAAAAAAGTGGTCATGGAAACACCTAAACTGCGAAAAACCTCTCAAATACGGCTCAAAGGTTTCAATGCTCTCATTAGGAGGTTTTTCAAATGTATCCACATAGAGGAATATCGCAAAAGTGTCACGGAAAGACTTTTTTCGCATTTACACGTCACCAGACGTAACGTATGGGGTCACGTGGCCAGTTCGCTTCAAGTGAAAATGGCGCGTTATGTTTGGACGGAGGAGGAGACAGAATGTCTTTTAGAAGTAATCACGGAGAAAAATATAACAACCATTCTTGACAGCAAACAAACAAACAACAAACGTAATCCTCGTAAATCTCACGGGGACGAGATTTTAGGAGAATTACGGCTTATGCGTTTCACACCATTCAATGGAAACGCCTGCAAATCGCAATTGTGGAAATTTTTAGAAATGTTGCTTTTATTTTGCAAAAAACTGTAATGGAAACGCAGCTGGTGTGGCCCCTCGAATGAACTGGCGACTTGTCCAGGGTCTCACCCTGCCTTCGTCCTATGACAGCTGGGTGAGGCTCCAGCAGACCCCCGCAACCATGAGTTCGGGTAAAAGCAGGTTTTGAAAATGAATGGACGGACTTTTGCCTTCTAACGGCCACTCAGGTGCACTACCAGTGTTCCGTACTCCTCGGCCGCCTTCATCGTCCCTAATTGGGATTCATCACGACGCTCGGCTCCGACTGTACAGCAGCCGTGGCGTCAGCAGCTTCCCCTCGGGATCCTCTCGCCAGACCCTGAGTCATACTACCTCTGCAACTCTGACACACACACACACAAGCAGCAGCAGCAGCAGCAGCAACAACAACAACAAAAACCCAGTAAAGCTCTCCTCCTGCTTTGTGATGTGGCCAAACTGTTCCTGCCGTTTCCAACAAGCCACTCCAGTCGATAAAGTGAAAAATCATCATCATCATCATCATCATCATCATCCTCATCCCAGGGCTGAGAGTGCCGCATCGTTCTGTTGCATAAAAAAAGCAGCCCGGGCGGCCTGACGGCAGAGCCAAACACATTTCTGTGCGCCCACACTGACGCCCGTTGTGCGGGGGAACATGAAAGGGGCCGACGTCTAATCAGACCGGCGGCTTGCTGCATTTTTACACTTTGCAGCCGCCGGCCTATGGTTTTGACTTTGGATAATTTGCTGTAAAAAGTTGGCGGATGTGGGCTGCTCAGTCCTCTTGGCGAGAAATTGATGATGGGGGGGGGGGTCTTGGCCCGCGTTTCGCAAATTACACATCGCCGAAAAAGGGTCAAGATTAGAGGAAATTTTAGACCGACTCGGGCGGAAAACATTTGCATTTCCTTCTTTTGCCCCGGAGCGCATTTTTTTGTATTTTTGCATCACATAGGCAGATTTGTCCGTCAATTTCAAAGAACTCGGTCGTGTAGGATAAACCGACGCTACGGTAATGAATGTGCCAAAGGGAAAGAAAGTGCTTGGATGAAACACTTGATTAGACAATGAGAGTTTTCCTTATGATTAGCGATGATAATTGATCACAGTGGTTACGACAGGGGTGAGTTTAACTTCCCGGAAAACTTTGCCAAACAGCAGAGGCGCTTGTTTCGAAACTTGAGCTTGAGGGTTTTTGGGTTTTTTTGTTTTTTTTTTGCTCTGCTGCAACACCGTGATGACATTGCATTGAGGCAGATAAGCAAATTGCATTTTGTAACTTTTCCTGCTTCCTACACAGAAAATGATATTTTTCTCGAAAAATTCTGACAGCAGCATGACAGGATTGTGCACTCAGTTTTTTATTTATTTATTTATTTTGTCAAAATTTCTCTCACCTTTTCCAATATCTCAGGATTTTCTGCCTCCGTCTGACTCACATTGATATTCACACTCACTCAGCCACACACAATCAGCCATTTTCTATCTTTCTTAATTAATTAATTACCTGTATGGGGTGTACATCCTCCCGGGCCTTGCTAGACAGCATGCGAGTGGGGGAAAAAAGCTCTGCGATTTGATTAGAAATTGAATTGGCTCGTATTATAAGAGCAGGAAATACATTTAGGCCCTTGCAATTTCCGGCAGTCTATTAAAAACCTCTCACTGGCCTTGAGCGACGAAGCTGAAACAAATACGTCTCTCAAGTCATTGTCGCGTATTTTACACGTAAAATTACGTATACACTTTCGTACCTAATGCTAAAAGTCACTTTTATTAGCAACACATGCTCATAAACATAGCAGCTCCAGCGTGCCAATATTGTATATGTATATATTGGGTGTTGAAGAGTTCTCCAGAGCGGCTCGTGGCCACAAATTTAATCTGCCGAGTGGTGAGGTGGTGGGAGGGGAAAGGTCTGTGTGTGTGTGTGTGTGTGTGTGTGTGTGCGCGCGCGTGCGTGTTGACAGCTTCTAAATGCTGACTCTGACAGTGTGAGGTGAGAAGTGATGCAGCGGCACATTCTCTGGACTCAGACTGTCTGCCCGTCTCTCTGCCTTCTTTCCTCCCCCCCCCCCCAAGTGTCTGTGACAGTGTTTGTGTCTTTCGTTTCTGCCCTTTTCATAAAAAAAATTAAACATCAAGAAAAATTCTCGTCAGTGTTACCCATCTGTTCATCCCCTGCTTAAACAAAGGAGCACACACTCACTATGGTACAGAGCACGCTGCTCAAGGGCCCATTGATCCTACGTTCACTTTAGCGATGTCTGCTAACCATGTTATTTGTCTCTACCCTGCCAGTGACCTCCTCAGGAATTCCTCGAGAAATCCATTATTTTTCCATAATTGTGTTGTCAGCTTCTCACAAACAGGTTGTCTGTGAAGGTTGTCAGTCATCCAGGTCATCTGAAAGTAGAAGGTTGAAGTTGGGGCGACTGTTTGTTGCCATCTTCAAGATCACGTGAACAAGTCCAGTTGCCCCAATTAAACACTTCTACTTACAGAAACATGTAAAAGGTACAACAAAGCGTCGTTTTGACCAGGAATCCACAGCTGTTTAGTTTTGTTTCGTTTCTTAGCAAGAGGCTTCGAGCTGATGGCTGGACCTACGTTTTCCTCCACAGATGCCTTTGAATAGTTGATACCTTTGGACGGAAGTGTGGGGTGACAACCTGAGTGTGGGTTGTTGACGTTTTGCTGCAGAAATCCCCACTGTGTCCACGTTTGTGCGACTGGGTGTCACGCGGATGCTCTGAATCTGGAAGCTACTTCCTGTTTTGACGTCTCCCTTTCTCCTCCTCCTCTTCCTCTTCCTCTTCTTCTTTCTCCACCCAGAATACAGAGGACCACCTGACGTTCCTGATCACAGTCCCCGCCGCCCTCTTCCTCTTCCTGTCCATCTTCATCCTCGTCTGCATCGAGTCGGTCTTCAAGCGGATGCTCCGCCTCTTCTCCCTGCTCATCTGGGCCTGTCTGGTCACCATGGGCTACCTGTTCATGTTTTCCGGAGGGATACTCAGCCCCTGGGACCAGGTAAACACACCTGTGCAGGTGTCTGTGTTGACGTGGCCATCCATCCATCCGTCTTCTACCGCTTTATCTGGAGTCGGGTCGCGGGGGCAGCAGTCTCAGCAGACACACCCAGACTTCCCTGGCCCCAGTCACCTCCTAGATCATCCAGTGGGACCCCAAGGTGTTCCCAGGCCAGCCGAGAGCTGTAGTCCCTCCGGTGTGCCCTGGGTCTTCCCACCTTTTTCCTGGTGTTGAGGTGTAATTGGGCTTAATAGGGCATGTGATCAATTTGATTGACGGTTTGCGTAGCCCCGCCCACCGCTAGTTCACTTCTCACCTCCTCGCGCAGCCTGTCCTCAACGCTAATGACGGTGAGACTGATTGGAGACGTCTCTGGGACGAGCGTTTTTTTCGGGCAGAGAAATTATGACACAAGTCGCCAGTTATTTCATTTCATTAATCAGTAAATACTGATGCACTGTTATCTCATGACAATTGCTCAGTATTTTATGATCTCGATGGAGCAAAGATTGCCTTCTCGTGATCACAAATTAACTTACTTTGTGAACTCAGTGTAACGGAAGTCCTTTGTTTTCATGGGATGATTGTCAAGTCCGATGTTGCGCGGCGGTCAGCACCATCGTCCTGATTTCAGCCTTCAAGTGCTGCCACCCGCTGGTCCAGGCATGTACCAGGAAGGTGAAAAACAGCCAATTGCATTATTGATCAGCGCATCAGGATGCACTTCAATCAAGGTCCACCACAGGCAGATGTATTAGGTTGTGGCTTTCTGTTAGGCAACTAGCACGGCTATAACCACACAGGAGATGGTGAAGTGATGCCGCTGTGATTGTTGACGTTGTTCGCAAACAGAAGTTACCGAAAATTAATTGGTTAGTTATCGACAAAACAAACATTGCAATGGCTAAATAACCAAATAATAAGTATTTCTAACAGTGCACAGACATGACCGTTCTTGGCTTCCGTATCTAGATAGACTTAGATCTCCAGCCTTGATGCTTTTTTGGACCTTCCACATGTGTAGGGTGAATAAAAAAGCCCACACTTGACACAGTATCACACAGAGAATTCAACTCTTGGCTGAGGTTGTTATCAATGAGATCTCATGAGCGTTTGTGACATCACAAAGGGCTGACTGTGTGTTTCCAAAAATGTTTTCTCAAAGTCGGACAATGCTCAGGAAGTGAAGGGGTCACATTTCTGATTTGTTGGGAATCCTCTGACAGGCCAGAGACTTAGTGTTGGAGTCATTTCTGCAGAATAATGGGGCCTTTAAAGCGTTCCTGGGTTTGAGACTGACACTGGGCAAAGAGGAAAGATTGCAAATTGCCATGCTTGCAAATTCCACTTTAGAGGATGCAAACAATTTGGATGAAAGCTCCTCTGTTTGTGTTATGAAAGGCAGGCAAAATCTGTCAAAAACTTTACCGAGTAAATATTCCTCTCATCTGAAATCCGACACGCTGCACCTGCCGGCTCCACTTGCGGGATGCGGTTAATATTCATGACCAAAAAGGATCAAACCGCCTTTCATGTGCGTACCTTTGCACGACCCTGTGCGCATGTGCCGCGTGCGTCTCCGACCCCAGGATTAATTCCTGGTGTGACATGTGTTAATTTGGCCTGATGAGTTGCTGGAGGTGAGGGCGTCGGGGCCCGGCGGACACACGAGCTTGCAGCAGCCGGCTCTTTCTCTCCCGGCTCCCTGGAATCCTATTTTCTCCGGCTCGCGCCCTGTCTACCTCCATTCATCACATCCCATTTTCTCTCTGCTGCTTCCCCACCTGCCTCCTCCTAGTCCTTCTCCTCCTCTCTTGTTAGCCATCGTCTCCTTGCCCTGCCCAAATTTGTTCCCCCCCCATCCAATCCTCTGCTGACCCCATTCACATCCTTCCCTCTGCTGGGTTTGGGATATTTTTACCACCAAGCCACCTGTGAGAGTGTAACCATTATCTATTATTAACCACGCTATCTATCTATCTATCTATCTATCTATCTATCTATCTATCTATCTATCTATCTATCTGTATGTCTGTCTATCTATCCATCTATCTATCTATCTATCTATCTATCTGTATGTCTGTCTATCTATCTATCTATCTATCTATCTATCTATCTATCTATCTATCTATCTGTATGTCTGTCTATCTATCTATCTATCTATCTATCTATCTATCTATCTATCTATCTATCTATCTGTCTGTCTGTCTGTCTGTCTATCTATCTATCCAGCGGTGGTCCAGTCAGCCATTTGTTCTTCTTCTACTTTATTGATGGCAAATAGTGAGTGTAGGTGCATAGGTATTAGATTTTTGTTCGTTTTTCAAATTTCATCACACACACAAGAGTGCACGGTGCAGCACTGAGGCCCGATTAAAATGTGCTTCCATGGCTAGGAGTGTGTTATCTAGCGTAGGGAAACAGTGAGGTTAGCCAGCACGCTTTCCCAACCGCACTAAATTTTTTGCATTTTTTTGCACTTCCTCCTCGGAGTGAGAAATTTTCAAGCAATATTTAAAGCATGGATGCTAGGATTTCTTCTTGGTAGTTATGTCCCAACGGGCATACATGAAGGCTAATAATAATGTATGCATATGGTAATGTATACTACATTTTATCTAACTGTCTAGCTGTCTGTCTAACTGTCTAGCTGTCTGTCTGCCTGTAGACAGTCACCAGCTGTGCTCCAACCAGTCATTTGTTCTTGTTCCACTTTGTTTAGAAGAAGAAGCCTTGACGAATCCCACATTGGGGAATTTTGCATAATTACAGCAACAATGCAGTAGAAAAGAATGGAGGTAAAATTGATTGAGGAGAAATAAAGAAATAAAATATTGATAGACTAAGAAGGAACAAACAAGATATTCACATTAAGACAGTTGGATTATTTTACAAGTTATGGCAAATGGCAAGTAGGTGCATCGGTATTGCTTTTATTTGCTTTGTTTTTGTTGTTTTTTCTTTTAAATGTCATCACATAGACAGAGCGCATATCTATCTATCTATCTGTCTATCTATCTGTCTATCCAAAGTTTGGGAGTGAGGGATGCAGTTGGGGAGCAGCAGTGTGTGTGGAGGGGGCACAGCAGCAGCAGCAGCAGCAGCAGCAGCAGCAGGGATTTGCAGGCTGCTCTCAGTGGGTTTGGATTGATTATGATTACTGAGAGAACAGCGTGTCTGATGGAGCACAGGGAGCTCATAACAGCGCCGGGCCTGAAAAAAGAAAAGGAGGCGAGGACTGCGCGGGGAGCAGACGGTGGGAAAAGTGGCGCCCGTCTCGCCCCTCGTCTCTCGCTCTCAGCTGCTCCTCGTCACATCCGAGCGCACTCGGCTGTTGTGTGTTTGTCTCTTCTCTCTCTCTCTGTCTCTCTCTGCTGTCTGTCCGCGCTCAAGACAACACTTCGCCCACGGAGGGTAAAAGCCCTGCAGCGTCACCTTTGTTAGGCCAGCCTTTATTGAATTTCCCTGAAGGCCACGGCTTTTTTTTTCCTCTTCCCAACCACCGGGCACATTGAACGTGGCTTCCACACCTGCTGCCTCGGGAATCGAGTCGCAGTCGCTCTGACCTGTATGGGATGGACTGTGTTTACATGGACTTTAGTGCCCTGGCCCTGACTGGGGTTTTGGGTTTTGTAAGATTTCATTTATATACATATGTATATACAGTATATATATATATAAATATATACTGTATATATATTTATACCGGAAGATGATACACTTTTCGATATGCAGTCGGATCTAAACATTTTGATCGGTGCCACAAATGTATGGGAAATTGGATAAGCAGCCTCTGCCTCTGCTTGAACCTCATCATCCCGTGGTGGTGGCCACAGTCATGCTGAATATCTGATGTCACTCTCCTCAGCCGTTGCTCCAAAGCCCCCGTGGATAAGCTCTATCCGCAACGCTGCGTTGACATTTAATAGTGCTAAGCCGGCAACAAGCCACAGCCATCTGATTTTTCTCGCCTTTGAAAAAAAATAATAAAATTGCTTGCAGTTTAGGCTGTAAAAATCTCAGAATCGACGAAGCACCTGCACAAATAAGATACAGTCACCAGAAACTGGGATTTTGAGTAAATCCCCAGTATGATCCAAACCAGGATAAGGGTATTTTGGCTCAGATGCTAACATGCTTTTATAAATAATCAGTGGTGGGCCGTCCGGGCCAGCAAGGTCTTCTCTGCTGGACTAAACATACTTAGAAAAGTAAAATTTTACCTTAGATATGATAATAAAGTTATTTTCCATAGTCAGTTCTTTTCACTGCATATAATATCCACTTGGTTGCGTTGCTCTCATTTTTGTATATTAAGGTAGAGTTTTTAATCCAATCACATTCCAGGCACTTTGTGTTTTGTAAGGCCTGAAAACCCGATAGACTTAACTCAACCCGGGGATCCAGTTGCCTCTACGACATCCATCTATCTATCTATCTATCCATCCATCCATCTATGTATCTATGTATCTATCTATCCATCCATCCATCCATCCATCCATCCATCCATCTATCTATCTATCTATCTATCTATCTATCTATCTATCCATCCATCCATCCATCCATCCATCCATCCATCCATCCATCCATCCATCCATCCATCCATCCATCGATCAAACTCACGATGGCTGAAGGAGAATGTAAAGATTAAGTTGCTGAATCATCTGCAATTTGTAATGTCAATACCATGGCGCATTGGTGCAGCAGCTGCGCCAACAGGTTCAATTGTTAAATAACTTAATAGCCCAATAGTTTCTCTCATTATTGTCTCGCTGGTCTCTCCTACGAATCGATGACAATGCGCAGTTTATTGGACAAGAGTCAAAGCTGACAGAGTGCAGTTTTGGTGAACTTTTTAAAACTTGTTGAGGAATCCCTTAAAATAGAATTTCAAAAAATCAAATCGAAAAATCAAATTTCTAAGTTTTGACAGATTCAGTGGCCTTAATTACTTTCTCTCAATTGTCATTTAAATACTGCAGTGACAAAGTTTTTCTCGACGCTGACGTGATGTGTTGCTGTGATTCTGTATGGGTTCTCCAACCTTAGTGTCATACTGGGGTATTGTGAGGTGTGTCAATTTAGGGTGGACTAAATACGACGTCACTGATGGCTTCGGGGTGAAATGCCGCGGCCTACCACTGTGAACAAGAGCTAGCGAAGCGCTAAAGCTTTTTGATGGGGATATTCAAGCACGCTTACGCCGCGCACCTTTCTGCAAACGCACAGAGACGAGCGGGTATGGACTCGGTGCTGCTGCTGCTGAAACGCACTTAGGACAAGGGAGCGAGTCAGTGAGGAAACTGGAGTGAGATGGCGGCGGCGGCTGCGGCTGCCGTCTGGAGGCGCCGGGGGCTGTATTAGGATTCAGACTGAGGCGCCGCCAAGATGGAGTGTGTCTGGCGGCCCCAGCGTGGCAGACTGAAGCAGGTGATGCACCTGAAATTGGACTGCCATTCTCGATATTACCAGACTGGACGTCACACACTCCCAGGACCTCTGCCCCGCTGCTGGTTTCCTTCTTCTTTTCCTCCTTTTTTTCTTTTGGTTCTCTCCAATCTGGAAGCTCAGGGTTAATATGAGGAAGGTCATTTCAAATCCTAATCAACATTCAGTGCAGCACACTCGCTCTGACGTCAGCGCCCATCACCAGATTGGCCCCCCCGGCCTCTTGTGGAGGAAAGTTTTGGCCAGCGCCGAACGAGCCTCTGGCTTTTTGTGCTTGCGCTGCCCTGCTGCCCGTCGTCAGCAGAGGATTGGGTCAGCTGTCAGGGAACAAATACATTGCTGCCTGCGTCGTCTGTGTGCGTGTAGAACTGCCTCCCTTTCCTTTTCCTTCTACTTCTTGCTCTCGAGCGGTCTTATTCAGCCTGACAACGAATCCCACCGAGTTATTGTGTCCTGTATTTAAAACCTCTGGCTTTGCTTGATCACGTTGTCATGGCTAGGAGTGATAGCATTTCTCGCTAACTGTCTCCCTGCAGGAGTGTTTGTAATATTCATAGACACGACCCTTCGATAGGTTTGGGCTCACTGACTCGTTTCTGCATTGAACTCCATTATAAGCAGCTTCACAAAACAATCTAGAGGAATGCTCTGAGAGCATGACTCCGGCACGGAAATCAGTACAGATGTGCTGAACACATTATGGGATGGCTTTGACAGTTGTTGTCTTAAATGTCTTAATTGAATGTGATTATTGTAATAGGCATTACAGAAGATAAATGCTTTAAAATTGCAAAATATTTTTGAAACAAAGCCTTGTATTATAATCACACCTTGTTGTGTTTGCTCAACAATAAAAGAGTAAAGAAAAAAATCATCGTGATTTATATTTAAGGCTCTTTAAAGCAGTGCACTTTTCGTGTGTCCACAGAATTTTGCACACTTCTCTCATTCACTTTTAACGAGACATCGCAGAGCGTTCAAGATCATTATTTCATAAAACCAGTTATAATTGAGTTCAATGCAGAAATGAGTTAGCGACCCCCAAACTGTTCAACGTTAGCGTAGATTGTGGAGAGCATGCAAAAGTGAGTGGGTGGGCCCACGCTGGCGATCATAATGGTAGTTATAACAAGAATCAGCTCTGTTTTTGTTGCACCTTTCCAGTGATTCAAACGAGACGTGTTGCAAAAAAAAAAAAAAAAAGGCAACATGTCGGGGTCGGGGGGGATTAACCCCCTGAGCCGTCACTCCCTGCAGATTCCTGTTTTGCGCAGCGGCTCAGTGAACCCGAGAGACACGGGAAGTAAGCAGACCGGCAGGAAGGTCAAAGTTCGCCGGCGTCCCAAGTTGAAACTGACCCTCTCCTGGCCCGGCGGCCACCATAACAGGAAGAGCTGCGCTGACTGGGGGGGGGGGAGGAAGTGGACAGAGACGAGGCAGGGGGTCGAGGCAGGAGGTCGTGGCGCCAGCTATCGATGGGTAACCACGGAGGAAACGTGCATCTGAGAGAAACTCTGTTCCGAAGGAAGAGATTCTTTACTCGCCTCTTGTACCATTTGTGCACTTTTGAGTGCACAAATGGTACAAGAGGCGAGTAACAGCCCTGTTTACTCCCGTTTTTCTGCTTCGTGTGACTAAAAGGACGAAAAAACATACTGACAAATTGCTTAAACGATTCCTTGTGCTCTTACCTCTTTCTTTTACCTCACTTTGCACCTTCATTCGCCAGAGGATAACGGTAGCAATCATGTTGTTGAGGCTGCCGCATCCGCACTTTCCCTCCGAAGATGAGACTGAGAGTGCTGGCGTGTGCGTTGACGCCCTTCTTCCTGGTCTGCAGGTGTCCTTCTTCCTGTTCATCGTGTTCGTGGTCTACACCATGCTGCCTTTCTCCATGAGAGGGGCCATCTTTGCCAGCGCCATCACCTGCCTGTCACACACTGCCACCCTCAGCATCTGCCTGGCCTCTAGAGTGACCGAACTGGAGCCGTTAGTGTGGCAGGTAAGGCCGAGAGCTCTTGAAGTCAACTGAAATGAAAAGAAAATGATGTTTGTACTTTCGCGTTATCGTGATTGTTAAGGATACTCGGCGGGCGATTTAAAATGACGTACGACATTTGAATAAGAGCACGGTTGTAAAAATCGACTTCACTGCTCCACATAAGGCAAAGCACGCTCAGCAGCGGAGCCTCCGGAGTCAGATAAACTGCTAAAAATAGCCAAATAGCGCCGTATCACAAATAGAATAGCCGCCACAGCAAACACACTGACGGGCGGAAAGATGAGAAAGAGTCGTCGAATGTCAATAAAGGCATATGAACATGCCCGGGGCCTCAAGCGGTGGAACACGCAAGCAAACACGGCCGGCGGAACATTTGCTGCAACAATAAAACACACACGAAGTCGCCCGCCGAGATACGGCACCTTTTAAAGCGCTCGGGGTTGACAGAGTCGTGTTAAAGGGCGGTGGGGGGGAGTTGCGCTCTGACCCGCTCCGACTGGATAATAATGATGGGCTTAAGTGGAGGGTACACAGGTGGAAAATAGCAGCAGGGATACGTGGAACATGAGTCACCGACTGATTTTTTTCTCTGTTTTACAACCTTCTGTTTTTTATGGTGTTTTTTTCCCCCGCCGCAGATCTTGGCTAACGTGATCATCTTCACCTGCGGCAACCTGGCGGGGGCGTACCACAAGCACCTGATGGACCTGGCCCTCAGGCAGACCTACCAGGACACCTGCAACTGCATCAAGTCGCCCATCAAGCTGGAGTTTGAGAAATACCAACAGGTACGGAAAAGGGGTTGGGGGGGGAAAGTTCTGATCGCGTTTCATAAAAAACTGTTTTTCACATTTTGTATCGCAACATATGTTTTCAATTTCAAGCCTTTGCGGGTTTGGCTTCTGGTCGAGTTGCTGCTCTCTTTATTGCTCTGGCTGAGTGTCAGATGGAAGGTTTGCCAAATCCCTCGGAATTATCTCATCACAAATCCATCTGGTGAAAGGCCCATAAAGCGTTTTCGGAGATGGGAGGCGGAGATGAGACGAGCGTTTTGCCCGTCTCGTTACGATTTCTTTACTGCCACCCGATCCAGGTAGCTAGCGCTGGAGGCTAGCTCTTGGTTCGAGGAACTGGAAAGTCGGCGCTGCCCCGCGGCGCACCGCCGACTTTCATCAAAGTCGTGGCCCAGAGTCAGTCTGGAACGGTGGAGGCGCCTTCCAGTACCTTCTTTGTTCTTTCTCCCAAAGTAAAAATGACCTCCAGTTCTGATTGAACTGCCTCTGGAACAGCATCCATGCTAATGTTTTGAGCAGCGAGTAGTCTCGCTGAAACTGCTTTCTAATTTCCTCTTCTCGCCGACAAGAGAGCAGTCTGATTGAGACTCAGGACGACGCACAGCGAAGCGGGCGTGCAAGATTTTAGAACCGAAATCTCAGCGATGCCTCTGATGTGAAAGGTTAGCAAACCAGTTTTGCATTTACTGCAAAATAAAGACTGGCTGCATATTTTTTAAAAAAAGCCATCCAATGGAGTCCTAAAATATTCCAGTCTATTCAATTATAATAAGAACGCCAGCGCATTTACAAAATTGAAATCATTTACATTTACCCAATATAATTTGCTGAATCCATGACGTTAATGTTCCTATGAGGCCTGGTCTTTCTCTGTACGTTCATCACTTTTCCTGATTTTCCTTCGGCTCCGAAGGCAGCGGAGCGTCGGGATAAAATTGCTCCGCCTGACTGCGACAATATTTTCCTTCCCAGCGTTTTTCCCGGGTTGAGGTGACGGTGAGTCGCTCGTGTCTAAAGAGGCATTATGTGGTGACATTTGCTTGACATTCGCCTCCCCGGCCTGACATCAGCCGTTCTCCGCGACGAGGGAAATGACACATGAAATTAAACATTTATTGCCGCTGATCCATTGAGTGGCCGCGAGATGATTTTTTTTCTTTCTTTCAAAAAAATAAGAAAAAAAAAAAAAAACAAGTTGTACTTACCGGCGTGAAACATATCATTGCCATCGCGCCATTTTCCCCCATGTGCATCTGTTTCACCCGACCAAATTCCCTGCTCCTAATATAATTACTGTACAGCAAGTGTCCGTGTGGTGTAAATGCCAGCGAATGACTAAAACCAAAATCTGGCCGAGTTCACATCTCTGGAGTTCATCCATCTGACGTGCGACGCAAGCGGCCGCCTGGCATCTCTCAGGGGGCCTACAAGTGTTCCTATTGCCACGGCGGCCAATCGGTAAATAAAGAGGCAGAGGGTGGGGCAGAGCCGGGGGGGAGGAGAAGGGGGAGGGGGAGGGAGGTGGCTTCTATTTTTAGACACCCCTGACGCCTTTCTCCACTTAATTTGCTGCTGTGTTTTAGGAAATGAGCCCGTGGTGTGTGAACAATGTAATGACCCTCTTTGCTGCGAGACACATTTATGAGTCACACCCCCTTAGGCAGCTTTTGCACTCCGGCTCATTTGTGCGGGTGCACACACACACACACACACACACACACACACACACACACACACACACACACACACACAGCGTCCTCCATCCTTTGGTGGATGGCGTTAAATTACAACCCACCGCACACGGCCGGACCAGACCTGCACGTGATGGATCTTTTGTTTGCCTCCCCCCATTTTCCTATCACCTCACACAATAGACTTCATTATGTGCCACATCTGAGGTCAAATGCGAAGAACTGGAACTAAAAAAGTTCTCCAATCACCTTCTGTGTTTTTGCTCCCTTTTGCAAATGCTTAGTTTGGGCCCTTTACCAATTTTTTTTTTATCAGAAATTCTGTCGATGTTTATTTAAAAAAAGGAAATAAATCCTGACTATATAAAGTGAATGTGCTTAATGCCAACAGCTACCTGAGCACAAAATATTTTGAACAGTTTCGCCCTCGTCCATGCATTCTCCAGACACTCGGTAAACAAAAAACACGTTTTTTTTTGTCTGACATCATCGCTCTCACATGTTCAATTTCTCGACACTCACTCTACTACGGAGCATCGTCGGCTATTGGCCTTTTTGTTGTTGTTTTTCTCTTTCTTTTCCACGTGCTTTGACTCCTCTGCCTCCTCTGCCTCGTAGGAGCGCTTGCTGCTCTCGCTGCTGCCGGCTCACATCGCTCGGGTGATGAAAGCTGAGATCATCCAGAGGCTGCAGGGGCCCAACTTCGGCAGGACGGAGAGCACCAACAACTTCCACAACCTGTATGTGCAGCGGCACACCAACGTCAGGTAGGTGTCGGGTAGCAGTGTTGTGGTACTGGAGATTGGTCTTGGTCTCCAGACCACGTGTTAAGGGTCTCGTCACGACACGATAATAACAGAAAAGAATCCAGCTGCTGCCGTTTTACACTCTGTTGGTGACACCCAGAGTGACACATTGCCCCCTTATTCCTAATTCATTTATTTATTTAATTTTATGGAGCAATTTTTTTTTTTTTGTGGTTCAAAATAAGCAGCAAAATGTTAAAGAACATTATTCAAAGACACCTTGCTGAAAAGAGATGTTGCTGCTCCATTTAGAAGCAAACTGGAATTTAAAAAAGACACTGGTCATTTTTTTCTGTCTTGATATATAAAGTCTTGGTCTGGCCTCGATCTCCAGACTCTCTAGTCTTGCTAATGTCTTGGTCTCGGTTGGTGCCGTCTTGACTACAACACTAGGCGAGGACCCCACCTCCCTCTTCATCCATGGCTTCCTTGGCTCTTGTCTCGCCGCTCGAGTGCTCCCCTGCGTCTTGCTGTCGTCCCCCCCGGTCCTCGACGCTGGTGTTTGGATTTGGATCCCGAATCGCCTCCCCGCCACTCGTCCCTTTTAATCTGCTCGTCTTCTCTCCTCATCCACCGCCTCCTCTGCTTCCCTCTCACTGCCTCGGCCAAATTCAATTCTGCGTTAATCCACCTCCATTGTGCTCCGAGGTCACTTTGTCACACGACACGGGCCCTCTGTTCGCAACACAGCGCCCTCAACGCCCCCCCCCCAACCATCTCCCCATATCGGCGATGTTCGCACAAATCCAGGTTTACCTCAAGAGCCTCTCCTCAGACCCCCCCACCACCACCAAACTACGTCTTCCTGTTACGCCGAGGCTTTACGGGATGAGCAATATCACTCTGGTCCTTCACACTGAGATCCCAGGTGTGTGTGTGTGTGTTTGTGTGTGTGTGTGTGTGAGGGAGAGAGAGAGAGCAAAGAGGGTACGAGAACGTGATAATCTGCCCGTTATACTTCCAATAATAATATATCCTGTAAGGACGCTCATCTCCCCAAGAACAAAGAGCTCAAATCCAAGGACAGACTCAGACGCCTCAGTTTGAAGCCAGCTAGAGAATTTTTTGTATTTCCTTCTAACCCCAATTGGTCATAAGCAGATGACCTTTGACCCTCTGGAGTCTGGATCTGCTCCAGGTTTCTTCCCTTGCTCTGGGGGCCCGGTTGGTTTTTCCTCTGATTGACGTCTTTAGATGTGATTTAGTGCTGTACAAATAAAGGTTGATTGCTTGATTGATAAATTAAAATGAACTATGCTAAAGTGGAGCAAATACAGCCAAAAAAAAAAAGGTTTTAGGTGTATGAGGAATGACAGTTTCTGTTGTTGTTGTTTTGCATTATTAGAGTGATCATTCACAATTAGTCCCACTTAAGTGTCATTTGGAAACTCTTCCCTACCAATGCAGAGGAAACTGTCGCAATAACACGAAAGACAAATGCATTTTCATCCACTGTTATTATCTGTCATGTTTCCTGTGTAGCCTTCACCTTTTCAGTGCTTCTGCTTAAAATGTTTTCTAAACAAGGCTGTGTTCATCTAAATTTCCAAACAATCACATTGGTGTTCACAGGTTAATGCTTCTCCCGTCTGCGTGAATCCTACGCCTTTCGCAATGTGCTGCCTTTGTCTGTTTCGCATTTTGAATTTTGCTTTGTGTCACTGTCTGCGCCTTCCCGCAGCATTCTGTACGCTGACATCGTGGGCTTCACCAGGCTGGCCAGCGACTGCTCCCCAGGAGAACTGGTGCACATGCTGAACGAACTGTTTGGCAAGTTTGACCAGATTGCAAAGGTGGGTTCGGTCTGAGTGTCGGATTTAAACCGTGTGAACGCGGTTCTGACTGGTTGTGCACAGAATCGCAGAGAAGAATTATCTTTTATTCACTTGGGCTTCAACTGAGCTTCACACCAATTCAAGGTTTTAACGCATCTTTAGAGCCTCTGCCATGTGATTGCAGGGGCACGATTTATTCCAAAATGTACATCATGAATGCATAACATTTTAGAATTATTCACAAAGTACAAAGAAATTCACAAAATACAAATAATTCTTGTTAAAAATGCTAAAACAGAGCTTCATATAACCTAAATGCATCTGTTATGAAAGACCAAGAATCTAGGCCGGTATTTTGCTTGAAACTGCTTCTCTTGGCTGCCTTGATTTCTTGCGATTACCTCCAAGTGTGCGCAGGCTTAAAGAGCCAAGGCCACCACACCTGTGTCTCTTTCTTCATTCTGCTGCAGGTTCAGGTAATTTGCCGATGGATTACAGTTAATCTCCTAAAACTTTGGCTTGGTCGTAACCAGTAATTTTGTGCAATTTTCACCCTTTCCTTAATTCATTGTTTTGGTTGTGTCACACAAGAAAGAAACACAAGAAAATTCTCTGAAGAAAGGGGCATTTTTGCGCATTTCTCTTCTTGATTGGTCAGCCAAAGGTAGCAACTTAGCACGAATTAGAAGAAGATTTTCGAATACATTGAAGATCCGCAACGATCACAGGATGAGTTTCAAGACAGACGCACTGTGATCGTGGTAGAACACTGTGTGTCCATCACCAAACGCTGCTGGGAGACATTGGCATGAATGTTTTCTGTGTCCTGTGGCCGGCGTCGGCCTTCGGTTCTGCACCTCCCCAGAGCGCCGCGCTTTTTGTTAACCGCTCCGGGTTGTGGCGGTGTGGGCCGCTCTCTCTCTCTCTCTCTCTCTCTCTCTCTCTCTCTCTCTCTCTCTCTCTCCCTCTCTCGTGGCTCTCCGGGTCTCAACAGTTGAGTCAGGCGCTCTCGGCTTTGTGTCCGGCGCTCCGTCTGCTCGACGAGGCTGCTGTTACATAAAAAGCCGCCGATGAGCTGTTACACATCCCACATGTGGAATGAGAGCTAATGCATTAGGTCTGCGTAGGTGTGGATGCTGTTGGGGTGGAGGGGGCGCCCGCTTGATGGATGTGACTGTGTGTCTGCATGAGGGTTGTGCGGAGGTGAGAGGTAGCGCAGGGCTGACATTTTATCGATGAAACGGTTAAGTGTTCCAAAAGGCATCCAAAAGGCATTTCATCATTTGTCCCTTCGGTTTTCCTCTCCGCCGCCTTGTCCCCGTTTCTAAACCACCCTCTCTTCCAGGAGAACGAGTGCATGCGGATCAAGATCCTGGGGGACTGCTACTACTGCGTGTCCGGCCTGCCCGAGTCGCTGCCTCATCACGCCAGGAACTGTGTGAAGATGGGCCTGGATATGTGTGAGGCCATCAAGTAAAACGCCATATTTCTTCTCCTTCGCTCTTTGTCGTGTCTGACACGCGCCGACGTGATCAAAACGCAAGTCCAACGCCGCATTTTCTGCTTAGTCTCAGGGGAAACTGTCTGAGTGCGATTAATTAAAGACCTTACTGAGCAAATAAGACTTGAAAATAGGAGAGATTTCCATTTAATTCCTTTTCTTCCACTCTCAAACTGCTGCGAGTGTTCTTCCAGACCAATATCTTTGTGTGCTTGTGCCAAACAAATCTGGAGACGCTCCTTCCGTCGCTCATAATGTCAACCAGAGTCAATTTCAACGGTGTTTCAGCTATGTACAATTTTCTTTTCTTCTCAGAATAAACATTTTGGAAGTACAATCACAGGATCTACTGTGTAGGAAAGTTTCTTTTCGCAAAAATGCTAAATTCGACAGTCCCATGCTTAGTAAGCACACTTTCATGTTAATGGTCCAGTGTGTAATATTTGGCCTGATTTATGATTTTTATATTCGTAAAAGCAGAATATGGTACCCATAAATACATCAATAAAAGTGTATAATCTCACTACTGAAGAATATACAGTACATATAGCAGGGGTCTTGCACCACCATATTTTTAAGGAAGCATGATGTGAACAATCCAGCCTGCCTACCATAGTACTTCATACTCGGGGTGAATCCTCGCATTCTCGAAAAAAAAACAACAAAGAAGAAGGTGGACGAGATACCCAGGTTTTTGTGCGCAGGCCACCGTAGCTCACTGGCAAGCTCAGGAGGGGGACGGCGAGTGAAAGACGCTGCTTGATCTCGTTGCTTCTTCTTTGAAATCTCCAAATATTACACACTTAACCTTTAAATGAAAGATTATACATCTTGAGTAAGGCAAAATGAAAAGAGTTTCATACTCACACAGTCACGTGAAGGAGCATTTGTGGATTTTTTTCTGCAGACTGGGCCAACTTTCTACCGCGTCTCCAGCGATTATGCTAAGCTAAGATGAGCTGAGCTGCATCTGCATTCTGCCATGCGCTCTCGCTGTCTCTCCCTCTCACAGAAAGGTTCGAGACGCCACCGGAGTCGACATCAACATGCGCGTGGGCGTCCACTCCGGCAACGTGCTGTGCGGCGTGATCGGCCTGCGGAAGTGGCAGTACGACGTGTGGTCACATGACGTGACGCTAGCCAACCATATGGAGGCGGGCGGCGTGCCAGGGTGAGATGTAGCTGAACGCTTCAGCAAAAGCTGAATTTTGCTTCTTGGAGACATTTCTACTGGGTCTTGTCCCGGTCTCGAACTGGGCGGACTTGGGATTTTTGATCCAAGACCGGTTGAGACTCAGCCAACACCGCAATGACACGATAACAACGGAAAAGAATCCGTAAACAGAGGGCTAAACATGAGGCTAAACATCTCGATCTAATAATATGCCAACTTTTAAACAATATATCTTCGCTCTTTTACTTCTCAGGCGGTGGTGTTCTTGTCGAACGTCACAGAACAGACCAAAGTAAATATACGCACATCTGTATTCAAACTGTAAGAATGGATGGAGTGTATCTCGTTGTCAATGTTGATCCACTGTGAACTCCCGTCATGTGATGTTGAGCTTGATCCTGCCCATTTGAACTGGCAGCAGCCTGTCACACAACGCAGTGCTTGGCTAAAAATATTCATGCGACTCGCAATAAACGTACACCTGCGTGCCTGACACGACCGCACACTGTCACAGCAAATATCAGCCGTCTATGACGTGAGAGCGGCTAGTCGGATGTCTTCCATGGGTCCATTAGGTCGGTCGTTCTGTCACGAGTGTAACGAGCCACAGGCAATTTGTCAGGTCATTATATCATTCCTTTAACTAAAAACAAAAGCCTCTCAGCGTCGGTGTGTTTGTCTCAGAGCTCCTAATGGTTGGGCTCCTCTTTAATGCCCGCTAAAGGCGCCTGGAAGACAGATTGGGATCGAAAGACAAACAAACAAAAAAAACTGTGTCCGTCCCTCGGGCGCCGCGCCGATTGTAAACAACTTAGACTTTCAGGCTAAGGCAGGTCCAAGTGTGTTTAACGCAGACGTGGCTGCAGCTGGAGCTTCTCTGTGTGTTTGTCTCCGCAGGAGGGTCCACATCTCCTCCGTCACGCTGGAACATTTGAAGGGCTCCTACAAGGTGGAGCCCGGAGACGGACAGAGCCGAGACTCCTACCTGAAGGAGCACGGGGTGGTCACCTTCCTGGTCATCAATCCCAAGGTTGGTCACATTGTTCTTTGATTATTATTATTTTTTTTTTTTTTAATTAATTTAATAACTTAAGCCTTTAAGCGCCATCATTTTTTTCAAGAAAATATTAAATTTTGATATCAAGATTTCAAATGGCTGTGGCTTGAAATTGGTTAGAGATAAAGCCATACTGTAATTGAGAAAAATCTTCAGTAAACCCAAACTTTTTGATCTGTATGTCAGATCCCTGTCTCCACAATACCCCACAGGCGGGCTTTCTCTCTACTCCGAAAATCTGAATATGAACACCGCCACAAATGCTGCTCAGATTGAAGCCACAGGTGTCTGCCATCTCCTGGTGTAAAGTGGAAACTACTTTCAGCATCATATTTGCCGCTATGGCCTGTTTAATTCAGCAATGACGCTTGAATGACCGTGGCGCCTAAAGGGTTAACTTACTTAATAAGCCCATTTGACATTGTACAATTCCTTTGATTTTTTTTTTCACTGCAGTATAATCACCAATGTAATAAGATTGTTATAAACATACATATACAACTATTAACAGCGTCATGGTATCCGCACGTAGTTTACGAATACAAGTAGAGTACTCAACCTCGATATCGGTACCGATACCCGACACTGGCATTGCTATTGGTACCAATACCCGATGCTGTATCGGTGGATCCTGAGAGCAAATCTTCAGTTTTCTGCACATCTATAGCAGTTTTGTGGACTAATTGATTGAAAACTGAAATCAAGGATGAAAATCAAACCCCTCTGAACTGATGTGTTTAATGTGGAACCTTAAAGCGGAATGTCATGGCGGCCCGTCCCTGTGTCCGCTCACGGTCCACAGTGAAAATTCACACGCAGTAGCTGCTGGTTTGCGGCGGAACAATCTCCTCACGGTAGGCGTGTGTTTGGGTCAAGATGATATAATGAAGCAAAAAATATTTTCGGCGCTGCTGATTTAGAAACATTTCGGCGCTCAGCTTAAGCTTTACATAAAAGA
This sequence comes from Nelusetta ayraudi, assembly GCF_046127955.1. Taxonomy (NCBI): domain Eukaryota; kingdom Metazoa; phylum Chordata; class Actinopteri; order Tetraodontiformes; family Monacanthidae; genus Nelusetta; species Nelusetta ayraudi. The sequence goes on along the minus strand of NW_027466185.1, from coordinate 19,012,410 downwards.
AAAACCACACGAATCCCACGCCACCGCTTGATCCCGCCTGCAGCATGGCGGCAAGCTGAACAATTGACGACAAAGGTGTCCAAAAAGAAGAAGGGACACACTGGCACACGTTGAAGCATCCATACGGACACTTGACTGCTGGTGAGCAGCACAGCCGTTCACGCAGCTTCACAAGTCGACTCAGACGCACTGAGTTTCGAGATATCTTTTCATCGCGCCTCTTCTGTGAACTTTGTGCTGCACACGTCTCTAAATAAGATTGGCAGCCGCTCTCTGCTTCGGCTTTTTTTGCTTGGAAAATGAAAAGACACGCTCGGCAGCCCTCTGCCTCTCTAATCCCCTCCATCGCCTGGCTAAGATGCACCCACCATCCCTAAATATCTGCAATCAGAGCTCCGTGTGACCTCCCTCGGGCGCCCCGTGTTTACTCTCTTCTCTGCGTGCGCCTCGGGGCAGCCGGGGTTCTCGGCAGCACCGTCTTGTTTTGTTTTCTTCCGTCTGAAGAATTAAGGCCTTCCAGTGAATCTCAGGAAAAGCCGCGATGTCCTTTCCAGCACCGATTCCTCTAAATCTCCTTTGCATTTTGTTATTCTGAGCTTAAAAGGAAGAAAGAAAGAGAATCAGATTTGGAGTCTCTACTTTAGAGTCGTCGCTTCACTCATCCTGTAGGTTCTCGGTGGAAGATGCAAGAATGCAAAATAGAAAATAAACCTTTTTCCACCACCAGTAATTGAATTTAATAACAGGTGGTGACGAGTACATCTTTTAAAACGCTTTGCATCCTCCGCTTTGATGAGTCCTCCTGTTTTGAGGCATTGTCACCAATCATGACTGCATGATGTCAGCCTGCTGTCGAGTCGCATGGTTGGATTATTTGGACGTTGTCTTCTTTTATAAATGTTGCTCTTGTTCAACACAGACCCACATCATGATTATAATATTACCAATAGTGGATATTTGCGAAAGCTTCAATAATAGGTGCACAAATTCAGCAGCTACTCAACTAACCCGGTTCAATAAGTCTTGTTAGTGTGCAGTTGTTGTTGGGGGTGGGGGGTGGGGGCAATTTGTAAAACGTGGACAAGATAATTGAATTAGTTTGTTTTGAAGCGTTCTTGCTGGTTTTTGTTTTTGAAATGCCAATATCTTCATTGTTTGTAAGGTTTCGTACAGCTCAGTACGATATTTGCCATAACCTCTCACAAATGATTTTATATGCTACGCTCATAGATTGTGTGTTTGTGAAAGCCAGCGAACCGAACGCAGATAGTTGGTGTGAGAGAAGGCAATGCAGAGGATCACGTTCCATGGAGGCAGATGACGAACCTCAAACAGCCCAAAGATGTTTTCCACAATTTTCCTGTTTCGAAAAAATGCAAAATACATTTTTTTTTGTAGCTCAGATAGATTTTCAATCTCTTGTAAGATATTGATAAAAAAATAAATAAATAAATAAATAAAATACAGCGTGTGCCCAGTGACATTTTAGAGAATCCGTCAAATGGATAAAGGCCAAATATGGATCATGGGTTGCAGGAGGTGTCATGTCCACTGTCATTACTATTGATTGTCACTGTCAGATCTGCTCAGTGCAGCCATGGGAAGCCAAGTCCCGCAACCATCCACGTGTGCCAGGTTCAGCCAGTCACAAAATCTGGAGTTAAATGCTGGAAAGAGTGACCCCCCCCCCCCACCCCCACTCCCCACCCCCCGCTCCCCCCCCAAAAAAGAAGCCAAATGTAGGAGGAGCAGGTCTTCACTGAGCCCACTGTGTGTGGGCATCCAGATCAAAAAGAAAAATGGGAGTAGGGGAATTAAATGAGCAATTGTTTATTCGGGAGCTTCATGCTGCTGAATATTTTCTGACAGCGGTGAAGCGGCTGAATATTTGTCATTGAAAAGCACTCAGCGCACACGCTAAAATGAAAAGCATGGCGGCGTCACTCTGTGGAAGTGTTTTAGCGGATAAAACAAAAACGTAGCCGGCCGCACGTTCCCGATGTCAAGAGCGGTCAATTGGCTGGACTTTCCACCGGGTTCGTTGCACACCTGGTGAGTGCGAGCAGCGAGCGAAACCTGCAGTTTGCGAGGCGCGTCGATAGCCATGCACAAGTTTCCCTACATAGCTTTGGCTTGTGCGTGCTTGTACATACATTGATTGCAATGCAATGGTGTGTTATTTCTTTGAACGATCCCCAGAAGCTCTCTGTAGTACTCAGGATTAAAAAAAGATACTGGTCATTTTTTTTCTGTTTTGTTATTTTTCTTTCATATATAAAGTCTTGGTCTTGTCTCATTCTCAACCTCCAAATGTCTTAGTCTTGTCTTGGTCTCGATGCTCTCTGGTCTTGAGAATGTCTTGGTCACCTGGTGTTAAAACTAAATAATTAAATATTACAAAAATAACAAATAGCTCCAATAATCACATTCAAAGAAATGCTTCAACCTGTACTTTTATTGGGGGAAAAAATGTCAAAAGGGGCAGTCATCAATCCAACATCAATCAATATTTTCAAGAGCAGGTTTAAGCAGGAATGATTTATTTATAGTGTTTCCCCTCAGGCATGGCGGGTAGCCTGATTGTGCGAGCGAAACTTAATGGCTCAGCTGGGAAGCAGGCCATTAATATTTACATCCTGCTCCGTCTCTCCCCTCTTTGAGTAGATTTGCATTTCCTCCTGCGGTACAGTGAGGCTCGGTCCTGCTGTGAGCACCGCGAGAGAGAGAGAGAGAGAGTGTGTGTGAGAGAGAGAGCGAGAGACAGAGAAGTGCCATTCGATGCCCTTTGCTTCTCCAAAGCCGGTCTCTCGCTCTCCAATCCATAAGTGAGAAGCAGTGGGGGGAGAAACACAGGCATTTCCTCGCGAGGCTGAAACCAGAAACTGCTTGCAAGAAAATGCCCCCCTAATGGAAAACATGGCGTCGGAGACGCTTTTCTTTCACAATTGCACTGCCCGTGGCCGTGCGTTTCATCATGAGCAGGAAGTGGCTCCCCGGGGCGCGACGGACGGGAGCAGCCGCCACACGAGGGGTCCGACTGCTTCCAGAACGCACCGAGAGTCGAGTGGCTCTTTGTGGAGCGCTGGATCCGCATAGCTTTCCCAGAAGTGATGCAGCGTGTCCTCCCACAAATCCCTCACACATGTGCCTGACTAAATATCAGGGGTTTGATTCTCCAGCACAGTCTAGTCATTTTTAGTCCTACCTCAGTCATACACCTCATAATACCACCAATACAGCGCTACTCGAGAATCCATGCAGTATCGCGCTTACACATTACGCCACCTTACAACACTTCTGAGCATTTAACTCGCGGCCACACTTCAGAGTAGGAAACTAAGATCACGGATATTGGCCAGAACTACAAATAAATGGCGGTTTTAAGAGATTAGTCAACAACATTTTAATAAATCCACCAAAAGTATCCTATGTGAGCTTAACCCTGTTTGTCAAATGAATTGTTGCAGTTTCATATAAGACACCAATGAGAGGACAATGAAAAAAACACCCATTGAAAATAAAATGCACATATTGCTTGCATTTGTTTTTTTCTTTTTTTTTTTTGTACTCTAAGTGGATGTAATATTGCATAAACAGAGCGGACGATGAAGAATAATTTTATTTACATATTTAAAAAAAAAAAAAAAAAAACTTCTGAGAATCTTGGCCAGCGGAGAAGGTCTTTGCTCAAATCAAGCTTTTCTTTCCTTTGTGCTCCTGCAGACCGAGCGTCACAGCCCCCTGCTGGGCTTGCGTTCCCGTCCTTCCCTGGATGGCGGCAAGATGAGGGCGTCCGTCAGGATGACCCGGTACCTGGAGTCCTGGGGCGCCGCCAAGCCTTTTGCCAACCTCCACCAGCGGGACAGCCTGACCACAGACAATGGCAAGATCAACACAACTGTTAGTACAAGCGCGGTGCCCTCGTCTTTTCCCGACATTCGCAACAGCCCATAGAGGCGCGATAGGTGACTGGTCTGATTCCTCTTCCAGGATGTTCCAATGGGCCAGTACCACTTCCAGAGAAGAGAGAGGTGAGCAGGACACGGCAACGCAGGGTTTAAGAAATTGAACCGGATACACAGAATGGAAAGTTTCTGAATATCTTGGGTTGATTTTAATGCATCCATCCAGAATTGAACCTATAGAGACATATATAATATGTGTGTATATCAATAAATATATATATATGTATTTATACATATGTATATATATATATATATATATATATATATATATATATGTGTGTGTGTATATGTATATATGTATGTGTGTATGTGTGTGTGTGTATATATATATATATGTATACATACATATATGTATATATATATACACACATATCCATATATATACATATCAATAGATACACATACATATTTATATTTGATTTGTACCTTGTGACACACGAACCACTTTTTCACAACACATGACATGTCTTTCTTCTGTCACACCAGGTCTAAATCACAGAGGAGGAGGTTTGAGGAGGAGCTCAATGAGCGCATGATTCGCACCATCGACGGCATCAACTCGCAGAAGTGAGCATTTCTTCGCCAACCGAGAGCCACGACTGCATCACTCCACACGTACATCGCAGGAGAAACGCAAAGCACACGGGAGCCTCAGTGGCTCCCTGATGATCAGGCCTGTACTGAAACACTTGCCTCACTAAAAACATGGCTTTGACATCGGTCAAAGTTGATTATTTTCTTTTTCTTTTTCAAGATTATTTTTTTTAATCTTTTTTTTTATTGTTCATGTATCTCACCATAATGCCATGTGCAGTGGTGGAAAAATACTAGGAAACACCATTGCACATGGTCTCTGATTTCATCACGAAACATTTTAAGATTTTGAAAATATGTGTTTTTTTGTGTGTTCAAAAAGGTTTGGCTGTATCAGCCAGACACAAAGGCACGGCCCGTCAAAAGAAAAAACAATTTCTCTGCACTCTACATCTCGGTTCCTCTGTGTTGTCTCTCTGTCTCACCCGTGTGCCCAGGCAGTGGCTCAAGTCCGAGGACATCCAGAGGATTTCGTTGTTCTTCCACAACAAAGCTCTGGAGAAGGAGGTAGGCGAGCCGGCATTGTTTGCGCATGCACACACACACACACACACACACACACACACACACACATACACACACGCACACACACACACACACACACACACACAAAATCAATGGAACACTATAGTTCCAAGAGGCCAAACACCTTCATTACACACACACATTCTCATATTGCAGCTCCTCCATAGAAGCAGGCAGTTGTGCGTTCTCCAATATTCTCTACTTTTCCCCTCAATAGTACAGATCCACGACGCTGCCGGCATTCAAGTACTACGTGACCTGCGCCTGCCTCATATTCTGCTGTATATTCGTCGTGCAGATCCTCGTCTTGCCAAAGTAAGCAGCTCCGAAAAAAAAATAATTTGTGGGCATGGGCAACAATTTCATCAGTGACGCGGCTGAAGATAGCAGGGTGGGAGTCTTGGGGGGTGAGGGGGCGGAAGAACGGGAGCTAAAAATGAAAGCCAACTGCGAGGGCACCGTGTCGGTGAGCGATTACGGAGCAGGTGAATCAAAGTGTGTCTCTTTATGGCGAGGACGGGTAAAATTACGACTGTGCTAATTTAGCGCCTCTGGGAGCCAGGGGTGTAATTCAGCGTCTGAGTGGGTATTGATCATGCCGATTCACCTCTCATTCTCTCACTCTCGCACTCTCGTTTGGCTCAGCGTCGCCCGGCAGCGTCGTGTGTGTGCGTGACATCGTCTGCCCTCTCAATCAGCCACAGTGTCTGTACAAAAGCTGCGCACGTACGCGCAGCCGCGTTGCAAAGCTCACAGTCGCGCTTGTTCCACGTCGCGCTCGAGGATTTGTGGAATGCATCCATTATACTTGGTAACCTAGGGGATTAAAAGCGTGTCTCTGTGCGTGCGTGTTTGTGTGTTTGTGTGTGTGTGTGTGTGTGTGTGTGTGTGTGCGTGCGTGCACGTGTGTGTGTGTGTGTGTGTGTGTGTGTGCGCACGTGTGTGCGTTTTTACAGAACTGCCGTGCTCGGCGTCTCCTTTGGCCTGGCCTTCCTGCTGTTAGCATTGATCCTGCTCCTCTGCTTCTCCGGCCACATTCTGGTGAGTTTGTCTTGATTGAACATGAGCACACACGGACACAGTATACGCACGCACACACACACACACACACACCTACACACACACACACACTACATTTTGACCAAGCTAGCATTTCAGTCTTTTGTTTTCTCGCTGTTTTGTCCAAAGCAGCCGTTCTCTATGTGCTGCCTGATGTCAGTAATACAGTAATGTGCATGTTAAACATGATACAGCGTATCTGGCAGTAGCATTAGTAGTAGTAGAATAGTTGTAGTAGTAGTAGTAGAATAGTTGTAGTAGTAGCAGTAGTAGTAGAATAGTTGTAGTAGTAGTAGTAGAATAGTTGTAGTAGTAGTAGAATAGTAGTAGTAGTAGTAGTAGCAGTAGTAGTAGAATAGTTGTAGTAGTAGTAGAATAGTAGTAGTAGTAGTAGAATAGTTGTAGTAGTAGTAGTAGTAGTAGTAGTAGAATAGTAGTAGTAGTAGTAGTAGCAGTAGTAGTAGAATAGTTGTAGTAGTAGTAGAATAGTTGTAGTAGTAGTAGAATAGTAGTAGTAGTAGTAGTAGCAGTAGTAGTAGAATAGTTGTAGCAGTAGTAGTAGTAGTAGTAGTAGAATAGTTGTAGTAGTAGTAGAATAGTAGTAGTAGTAGTAGAATAGTGGTAGTAGTAGCAGTAGTAGTAGCAGTAGTAGTTGTATCAGTAGTATTTACTTGTTTTGTAGTGCAAAACAAATCAACAAAAAAGTCTTGATTTCATTCCGTTATTTAAAGGTTAAGATTTGCATATCTCCTTTTCTGGCTAATTAAAAGACTGAGCTGAATCCCATGCTGTTTCTACTTGGTAATGTCTCATTTTGTTCAGGTTCCAATTTCGTTCACTAATGTTTGGGTCCGTCGTTTCGTCACAGATTCCACGATCTTTATCCATCATTCTCCAGAAAACAGCCTTTATAGACCCCTGATTTTTTTTTCTAGCTGCCTTCCTTGTGTTTGTAAGATAAACTGGAGGCCAGTCTCTCTGATTGTTGGACACAGTCATAGAGACTTCCATCAGTGAGGTGACAATCACTTGGAAACACACAAGACCCTTTTACTACAGCCTTCTTTAGGCTCCAGTGCACCAAACATAATGGATGGATGGATGAATGAATGCTTTTAATTGTTTTTGATTTATTGTTAGAACATTGGCAAGGTTAATTTTACATAATATGGGACCTTAAGAAAATTAAATATTGATCTCCCACAATTGATTAATGGATCAAGTTTGTTCTTTATGCTTAAACCACGCTCTTAAATTTCCATTCATTGTATCGATTAAACCTGAAGTGCAGCGCATCGTGGGCTTTGGGATTCTTTTTTCCTAACTACTTTAAGCGAGTCAGCATTTTCAAAGCTAAATACCAGATGTTGTTGCACTCATTTTGATTTCCTGAAAAAGGTTTAGTTTCACCTCTTTTACCTCCCACTAACCGTGTGTTTACAAACTGAGGCATATTGACTCTTTAAATCTTCAGCCAGTCTCTCGTGATGCGTTCGATTCCAGGTGTACATGGCAGAAAAATAGACAAACTGTGATTGCTTTTGTGTTTTTTGTCATAATTTCTCCTCACCTTTCTGCTAAAGTGAACAAACACTAAACGGTGCACCTGCAAACCATTCCACAATAAAAAAAAAATAATAATAAACTGCTCCAAAATAAGGGACCAAAACATGAGAGAGATATGAAACACACTTTTTATTCATTAGTGATTTTGCACATTTTCAGATTTCATGCCTTATTTAAACACACAAAATGACTTTTTGCTCCGTATGAAACAAAATCAAAAAGCGAAAGCATGGATCGCTGACTGCTGGAGTCCACTTGTTTTGCATCCGCCCTGTGCAAGGCTCAAATGATTGAACTGCCCTCTGTCCCCCCCCCCCCCGCTCCGGTCTTTGTCCATCCGCTGCTTTTGTTCATTAGTGTAGCCGTGGGTGTTATTTACAGGCTGCACCAGCATCGGGTCACAAGTGTTTTATAGGGAATCAATAACTGATTTTTACCCTAAATGCCATCCTTCTTGCTCCTCAAGGGGGTATAATCACCCCATAGATGTGTCAGTGCTGAGTGATAAACTGTTGTCATTAAGCTTTGTTCCGCTGCCCCTTGACACAGATGTATTAAATCAAACACAGAACTCGGTCCCTTTTTTCTTCTCTCTGTATTTCTTTCTTGGTCCTAATTAGTAACTTTTATGAGCATTTGCACAGTAACAGGATAAAAGCAATGATTTACAGCCTCAAATTCCTGGGTTCATTTCCCTAATGGGGAGGGCCGGTCTGTGCACAGTTTGCATGTTACTACTGACTGTTGCTGGGTACTGAGTGGGTTCCTCCTCCAGCTGCAGTTCCCTCCACAATTAAAAACATCTATCAGAGGTTTATGGATCAAAGATCTGATTCTGATCCACAGGCTCCCGACTCCTCCTCAGAAGAAGATGAGCGAAATGCTGGGTAAAAATTTAACCACATGTAAGTGACTGTGCGTGTGTAGCAAATTAGTTATCACGTGTTGCGTGTTCACAGATTCCATACTGAAGAACTTGATTGTGCACAATGTCGTGCAGTGGCGCGGGTGTCCGGGATCCACGTCCCCTACAACACTGGCCTTTGATGTAATCTGGAGGGCTGTATTTTTCATTGAGAACACAAAGCCTTAGGTTGAAATCAAAGTGAGATCAGGTGTCGTTGCAACCACCGACCTTCCACCAGTAGTTCTGACTCAGAGGACACTCTCATCGTGGATACATCAGAGTCCCTTCAGCACTGAACTGCTTCAACATTGCATCCTTGTCTGAGCCTGAACAGTCTGGCAGCAGTTGGAGAAGGCGAAGACTTAAAAAAAAGAAAGAAAAAAAATAGATTAATCTAAATTCAGTTGCTTGATCCCTTCGCTTTTGTAGTTTTTGAGGGTGGTGCAGTTCACATCTTTCATTCCCAGTTCTTCCAATTCTTCTTCATTATTATTGTTATTGTTTTGGCATGCTCAGCAGGGAAGAAAAGGCTCCTTCTGCTCTCTCACCTGGTTCCCCACCTGGTCCTCCCGCACCATCGTCACCAACAACCCCTGGCTGCGATTGGTCCTCACCATGACGACCACCTCCCTTATACTGGTCATGGCCATCTTCAACATGGTGAGGAAGCTGCAAACGCAGGTTGAGGTGGCGTACACTTAACGCTCCCCCGCCCCAAAATGTAGTCACATACCAACCAAGAGATTAAACAGGACAGATTCAACAAATCATTTTTAAATAAAGAAAATATTATGAACTAACTATTATTGTTTTCTGCGGTATGAATTAACTCTGTTTTAATTAACTGAAGATGTTGGTGAAAGGTAGTTATTCCCCTGTTGTAGTTTGACCATTGGCTGTTTAAAAAGATGGGCGGAGCTTCCGAATTTCAAAAAAAGAGGCCAACGAGAACTAGTGCCGAGAACCTGCTCTCCATCGTTTGGCCAGCAGGGACCGCCAAAGTTGGTTGCAAAAATCACCAAAACTGACTGCCTGTCTAAACAGAAAGGATTACTAAATTCATAACCTTGCAAAGTGGTTGCATTTTTTTTGTTGGTCTAAATTACAAAAGGCATCTCGGCTCGGATGTCCTTCTTGTCTGATTTGATAGAATTTTGAGAAAAATTGTCGATGAAGTTGTGGGCGTGGCTAAAGTTAAGTGACCCCAACTTCAGTTGGCTGACGGAGGGGCGCATGCACCTCTTGATGAAACATCTACATTATGTGGCCCTAAAAATGTGACCACAGCTTCCACTAACATAGCGGTGATCGAAAAATAAGTCAAATGTAAATTTTAAGTCAACTATCTGTTTGTCCTTTTTTTTGTGTACCAGAACAAAGGGAACTTCTGTCACTGCAGTAATATGTTCACATTATGTTTCAACTTTATTCTGCAAAGCAGAGTGAATATAATCCTTCTCCAGAATAATTTCCCCGGCATTTGCTGCCTCTTTTTCTGTTTTTAACACGTCAGTCTTATTGGAACTCATTACATTCTGTCTGGAACGGCCAGCTCTGTTTTTCTCTCGACATTTTTAAAACAGAACTGCATAATTTATTTATTTTTTTAAACTGCAGAATCCTTCTTTCTGAAATCCTCTCTGTAAATCAACAGCGAAAGATGAGCATCAACTCTCTGCTCTTCTCTCATATCTCTATTTATTTGTCTATTTATTGCTTGATTTGTAAGTTTTTCGTGGAGGAGCCTGGAGTATCCAGAGAGGACGCATTCCCAACTGGTCCACCTGAAGTCCTGGTGTTCACTTCGCACATGAATGTAACCAACGAAAGCCTTTCAGACAGCCAGGGAGAAAATTCAGGAGGAAACAAGTTTTACCTGCCAGTAAGTCTCACCGTCTGTTGGAATTAATACTTTTTTTTGCTTTTGCTATTTCAGCCGTCGTAAAGCTTTACACTGGAGAAAGTTCGCAACTTTTCTTTTATGGTTTTTGTGAGAACTTCAAGGTAGTGTTGACTCAGAATTATAATTCCACCCCCATTTAATTCTGTGTTGCATGTTCTGTAAATGAGTGAGAATTCAAGGATGCAACAGAGTTATTTATATATATTTCTCTATTTGACCAGTTTTACAACAAAAACAGTGCATGTGTGTGCAAAACAAGGCCATCGCATTAGAGAACGCAAGCGTCATTTCAGTCACGGGGGTTCCACAGTCTTTGACAGGATTTTTTTGGGGAGGGCGGGGGGGATTTAATGAATCTCAGCTTTCACTCACAGCTCAGTTTATTCCTGTCAGACTTGAGGCATTCTAAAAACAGCTCTGTCTTTATTGTGTACTGTAAATCAGTGCGCAAACTCTCACGTCCAACCTCCCCGACGTGCCGCTGACAGCGTTTATTTTTACGCATGTAAGAAGAAGGAAAGAAAAAAAAATTGTATCGCTTTACCTGGCAATGCTCTCTCAGCGCTTGCCTTTTCCCTCCAGTATTTGATCTACTGCTGCATCCTCGGCCTGGTGTCCTGCTCGGTGTTCCTGAGGATCAACTACGAGCTGAAGATGGTGGTGATGCTGGTGGCCGTGGTCATTTACAACGTGGTCATCCTGCAGACGCGCTCCTCGCTGCTGGACGAATTCAGCAATGCGCCGTACCCCACCGACACCTTGGACAGGTACCCACAGAGCCCCTCCCTGGCAGTTTGAGGAGCATTAAAGACGGCAAGCTAGCACGCTGGAGGTGCGGACGCCTGTTAAAGTGACGGACGCGGCAGGACACGGACGTCAGGCAGCGAGACGCTGAAGTGGATAAACAGCAGCGAGAGGCAGAGAGGGACACAAACACTTTTTTTTGTTGTATCTTAGATGGATTCCTCCAAAGGACAGTTGGCATCTGGCTGCCGGAGTAATGATATTAACTTCAGAGTTTTCCAGCCATATTCTCTCTTTGTTCTACGACAGCTTGGGGCGTGGTGAAAATGAAATCAGTCAAGGCTGCCTTAGAATTCCAAATTGCATGTTATGAACACGTCTTACATCTCTGTCTTATTATACTTATTAGGATCTAACATACATTTTGAGTGGGTTTCATCTCTCTAGACCTCATGGACATCACATGACTTCAGTCAGTAAAATGCTTTTGGAGTTCTTGGTGTTACTGGCCGCATTAACAAAAGTCCCAGTGCGTGCTGAAAATAACTTTTTAAACAAGTGATGACACAAACTTGGAAATGCAGGCAGCAAAGCAAAGTGGAAAAATATCACATTGCGGTTGTTGTTCATTATCCACTGTCATAAGACAGATAACGTCGGCCTGATCATTATTTTTCACCTCTTCCCCGCTCGTGTGCGTGCAGACCTGGAGTGCTGAAGGATCTGAAGACGATGGGCTCCGTGTCTCTTTTCATCTTCTTCGTCACCTTGCTGGTGTTAGCCCGACAGGTCAGCTCCCTTCTCCGTCGTGCAACAGGATGATTCAACTCTTTCTTTCCTGTTTTTTTTTTGTTTTTACATCTATTTTTCGTCTTGGCGCATATTATTTATCACACCTCAAACCGTTTCATTGCCCCTTTTCACCGGTAGGAAACCGTTGCGCCGTTATGGAAGAATTTTTAAATGCTGTCGTTGATACAGTGTCCCAACATTTGTAACGTCTTTCTTGAGGAGGTCAAAGGGCGATATTTATGGTTGGCAAAAGGTGGCACAGATACACTTTACAATGAGACCATCAGGGATCTTGCATTCAAGATGGAATTTATCTTGATGTTTACTCATGCATGCATCCGCCTGGTTGAGAACCTTTTAAAAAGCATTTGTATAGCGCTGTTATAAATGCTTTAAAAGTCTCACATTACAGTCAGACTTTTCATTAACAGGCGCGCAACATCTCAAGGCTCATGGCTAGCCCTGTGGCTCGCCGCGATGTGTTACAGTGTACAACTCTTTGGCTGGAGTTTAGTCAAAGAACGATTTTCTGCCTCTTTGCCTCGGCCGCTTGGTGCTTTTTAAGTAAAAAGGCCTCCAGCTGCAACTCCATTATCGAGGTTAATCTCTTAGGCATCAGTGAGACTCACAGTCGCACTTCCTGCATTTCTTCTGGAGGCCTTTCTTTGGTTTTTACATGGGCGGTTTTGCAGCAGCTGCTTCCTGCGTTTGATCACTGCAGAAAGGAAGCCGATTGGTCACGGTTATGGTCCCGAGACCTTCAGAAAACTCTCTAGATTGTAAACCGCGCACAACTCCAGCTGGCCTGCTGAAGTTAAATGCATAACATCAGGGACATCAGCATCGACATGTACGTTTGCCTTGTTGCAGGAAGTTGCCAATGACCTGCTCAAGTGTTTCTCACTTCCATGTCTTTTTACCTTCTTCCAGTGACCCTGGCTTGTTGTCTTTGCCTCCTTCTTCCACCGCCCTCGCTTCACACAAGAGCTAAATTTAACTGACACGGATTTGTCGAATATATTTTTTTCTTTTTTGGGGGTGCCATCTATCAACTGTGACCCCACAGAGCAGATGTTTGAAAAAAGAAAGATCCCCCCCAGAGGATTAGAATGTGAAATTGTGCCTCCCCTTCTGGTCTCATTCTAGGTCATTGGAAAACAGAGCGAGCCGTTTGTTTTACAAGCACGGTTTCGCTGCGGTGAAAGACCAAAGTCTCGAAGTAGGAGCTTTTCCTTGTGAAAAGCTAAAGTCTGCAGTCAAATATAAAAATGTTTCAGGACCGTATGGATAACGAGGAGGAGGGAGTAAAAATTGCTTCTTCAATTATCATCCTCGAGCGTGTCAGAAGCACCTCGAGTGGCATCTCCAAGGTCTCAGATACAAATCTGGGTCGGATACGGGAGAACTTCCACTTCCCATGATTTTTGTCACTTATTATCAAATTGCTGCTCAAAAGAAATTTGCCTTGTCAGTCTCAGTGAGCCTGTTTCCATCTATTTCGAGAGAGGGAGGAGGAAGCAGGTTAGGGTAAAACAAGACAGCAGTAATTGATCCCTGAAGGATAGACTGGTAGTGGAGGGAAGGAGCGCACTCTGTCTGCTCTGCGTTTCTGCACCCAGGGTTCTGAAGAGACGCTCAAACTCAATACACCGTTTACATACACAAAGAACTTTGACTAAATGTCCTCTGAGTTCTGCGAGGGAATCTTTCTACTTCGAGTTCGAGATCAGAGCTTTCCAAATTGGCCGCTTGGGTTAATCTCGAGGGTGGCCGTATTCAGTGCGCACATGCATCACGCAGACTTCCAACTCCACATATGAAGAATGTTCCTCTCACTGGAGACTGAGAACACTTGTGATTGCCACTGAGGGTAACAATGGTGTTTCCAGGTCACACTGGCCAACACACACACACACACACACACACACACAAATGTTTGACTCCTTGTTATTGTCCTACACCATAACCTGTAGTGGGAAGTCTGAATAAATAGTGAATGAAAGAAGAAGGAGCGCTGCTTGGGTCCTTTAAATAAAATTAGACAAAAAACTGGTGCGCTTTGGTTGGGGTGCATACATAAGAAGCTGACAGATTCAGTTAAGTCCTTGCACAAAAATGGAGAGTGTGCAGGGAGTGCAGGATGAGGAACTGAAAAATCCAAGGCAACTCTGTTGTATATAGAAAATGAAAAAGCCTTTATTATGGCATGGCTACACAGATTAAAAATGACTGCACCTTCCTGTTCCAGCTTTGTGCCTTCATTAGGGTAAAAGTCCAAACAGTCATGAACACATCTTGTATACACACAGAGACCTCAATGCCTATCCAATTAGAGAATCATGGAGAACACCTGTGCCTTACTAATAAAACACCCAACCTCGTAGGTTGCATTACAAATAAACACGTAAATGCAAGGACTGAACTGAATCTGTCAGCTCCTGAATGAATAGTGTTTCATATATTTTATGCAAAAGAAACACCTCCCTGTTGTTTGTTTGCCTAAGTCATAAGACTGTGGATTCTTGCACCTGCTGATTGCGTTGTTTGAGTGGCCAGCACTGGCTGAGCTTGTTGGTATGACCTTCTGTGGCGTTGCAGTGGAGTGCCTGACGTAGAATGACACAGTTGTCTCTTCGCTCTGTGTCCTCCTGTAACAGAATGAATATTACTGTAGGTTGGACTTCCTGTGGAGGGACAAGTTCAAGAGGGAGTGTGAGGAGATCGAAACCATGGAGAACCTCAACCGGGTCCTGCTGGAGAATGTCTTGCCCGCCCATGTGGCCGAACACTTCCTGGGCCGCAACTGGAAGAATGAGGTGAGCTCCACAATCGCTTTACTTTTGTTGGTCCTTGTCCTTCTTACCATGAAGATGTATGTCTGGAGACTCAGATTACTGCGGCCTCTTGATGCCTCCCATGACACATTATGTGCGATCTACACTTCATTTATTTCCATTCATCCATCCTTCCAGTTTTTGCCACCACTGTACGAGTTACAGAAGTTCAATGTGGACAGGTGACACCGTTTTTCTCCTGTTTTCTTTTTGTTGGCCCTGTAGAGTACAACACGCAGTTGATTAAAGTCATTAAAGCTTGTAGATCAAACAGGGTGAAACCAGAGATTGTGATGCCCACCGCTTTTGTGAAAAACAAAAAACAAGAACAGCCTCGTTACTAATCCTTGTGGTACCCCACATTTTCCTGTCAGTGACTCAGGAATGCCCACACGTTACACTTATGCAAAGCCAGTGGAGTCATGAGAATTATTTTCCAAAACATTCAAAAATTCTTTTCAGCATTTTTCTGCAGGTTGATAATTATGGCCTGTTACATTTGCCAGAGGTTTAAATGATACCTTCAATTAGAAATATGGCAAATTCATAAATATCTGTGAATGTTTCCTTTTAAACGTCTTGATCATGAACAGTAACAGCTGTAAGATAGTGTGTGTGTGTGTGTGTGTGTGTGTGTGTGTGTGTGTGTGTGTTTTTCCACAAAACCTACTGCACCTTCCACATTTAGTAGTTCAACTGTGTTTTCTTGCTAAATTTAGCCACATTTAAAAAATTAAAAAAAAACAGAAATCTCTTATTCAGTTTGCTGTTTCTATATTTGTATTTAATAACAGTGCCGCACAATAAATGGAATCGGTGTTGAATTAGTCCCAAGAAATATTTCACTCTATTCTAAAGCTGGATACAGGAGGTGGATTTGACTTGACGAGCCAATAACCTTCCTTCTTTGCATGTGTAAAACATCCTTTTCTTTAACCAGTACAATAGAATGAGAACATTTTCTTTGTGTGTCTTCTGGCACGATTTCCCTCCACACTCTGCAATTCGAGAAATCCTGACATGCCTTTCATTTCTCCTTGTCTCATTAATTCCCTTTCCAGTGCCTGTATTTTTTGCCCCTTTCCCTCATTTCCTCCATTCTTATATCTCTGTCACTTTTCATTTTTCAATGTGATGAACGCCGCTGCTATTCCTCCGCGGCGGCCGCCTCGTTGCAGCGCTGATTAAACCTTTATTTTACAAATGTGCGGCTTCCGGGTCACCGACTGTTAAGTACGAGGCTTTGAGCTCGTTCTTCTTTCCTCCTTGTCGTGGCTGAGGCTCAAACCCAGCCGACCATCGATCTCTTTTGCGTTCCCTCTCCCAGCGACTCAATCAAACACATCCAGCTGGTATTTTTTTCCTCTTGCTTGTTATCAGGACCTTTATCATCAGTCATATGAGTCGGTGTGTGTGATGTTCGCCTCCATCCCAGACTTCAAAGAGTTTTACACCGAGTCCGATGTCAATAAGGAAGGTTTGGAGTGTCTGAGGCTGCTCAACGAGATCATAGCGGACTTTGATGAGGTAAACTCTCACACACATAATATGACAATGCAGATAAGAGATGGGGAGAAAAAAACACCACTGCTATTTTTCAAAAGAAGCCCCACACTATGATTTTTTTTTTTTGCTCTTAAGTGTCTGGAAATATGTACCACCATGTGACAGCGAGCCAGCATTATTTTTTGTTTTTTGGCATTAAAAAAAAATGTATGCTGCTTTGTGTTTGTAGCTGCTGTCCAAGCCAAAATTCAGTGGGGTGGAGAAGATTAAAACCATTGGTAGCACCTACATGGCTGCAACCGGACTCAACGTGACACCAGGACCAGATTGTGTACAGGTTTTCCTCTCGCACTGGTGTTCAGACGTCTTAATCTAGAAGAAACCTACCTGTCTAAATAAGGAACTTAGTCAAGTGGATAAAAGCTGACAGGAAAACTGTCTTAATGGTTATTAATAGTTAAAAAATAATTAACTATTTCATAAAGTTACATGGATGTAAAGATTATTTGTTGTTTGCTGCTTTTTCAGACACATCAGCTGGAACAACTTATTATTTCTCTCTTATTTAACCTGAACCTTCCTACAACTTTGTGTGGGAGAGGAAAACAAAAAAGGGCCCTTCTGAGCCAAACAGTTTGTGGGTGGGGTCATAGATAGATAATAATGCACTAATGGTTTGTAAAACCTTGCTTATATCTGCCTCTGCACAATTTGACTGTCTTTTGCATGTCTGCGCTTGTCTGTTTGTTGGGTATAGATTGACTTGAATATTTCTTGGAATTACGGTACTGCAATTACTGTATAGTGTATTTTTTCTGCATTGTTTTTAGTGCTGCAACAGTGTAGTTTCCCAATTTGGGATCAATAAAGTACATCTATCCTATTCGACAGACAGACAGACAGACTGACTGACAGACAGATAGATAGACAGGGCTACCCGTTGCCCTGCGGATGACAGATGTCAGCATGTAGAACGTGTCACCTGCAGGAGCACGACAGACAGTACATGCACATCGGCACCATGGTGGAGTTTGCCTTCGCCCTGGTGGGGAAGCTGGACGTCATCAACAAACACTCCTTCAACGACTTCCGACTCCGAATCGGTGAGAGCGTTTCCCTTGCAGACAGCGGAGGACTCTGTCGCACCCGCTGCTTGAAAGGGACTGCGGAGGTTTTGTTTATTCTCAAGGTGCGTTTTTTTTTTGTGTGTGTCATTCCTCGATGCAGGGATAAACCACGGGCCGGTGATCGCGGGTGTTATCGGCGCACAGAAACCTCAGTACGACATCTGGGGAAACAGCGTGAATGTGGCCAGTCGGATGGAGACCACCGGGGTGCTCGGGAAAATACAGGTGGGGTGTCTCACAGGGTCACCGTGTTCGATCCGATTTCTTTATTTTTCACTTTGTGCTGCAGCCGCACACGTTTAATTATCCAAAGAGGAACTCTGTAAATCACCAGGGAGTCGTCGATTTAGCCCAGAGCCCTAACGTCCTGCGTCGTCTTCCTGCCAAAACTGAAGCATTGTGGTATGTTTGCGTCCTTTGTGACATCACAAAGGGCTGGCTATTTCAGTTCTGCATGTTTTAGTCATACTTTTTTGACTGGTAGTGTATATATTTTTTGTATTGTTTTTAGTGCTTCAACAGCTTTAGTTTCCCAATTTGGGATCTATAATATTCATCTGTTCTAGTCATTCATTCTATTTTTCTATTGAAGAGTCGGACTATTCTTATTTGTGGAGAATTTAAGACAAGTAAACATTGGTAACATGAATTATTTTTAGGATTAGCATTTTATTAACGCAATAGCTCATTTAACTGCCTGTGATTTTTCCCCCCCCCCCGATAATTCTTCTGTTTGCTTTTTTCATGTGTGTGTGTGTGTGTGTGTGTGTGTGTGTGTGTGTTGGGGCAGGTAACCGAGGAGACGAGCGTTATCTTATCCGCTCTGGGATACATCTGCTCGTGTCGCGGCATCATCAACGTGAAGGGCAAAGGCGAGCTCAAGACCTACTTTGTGCACACGGAGATGAGCCGATCTCTGTCTCAGGGGACGGTGATGCCTTAAACTCCCACCCACCCACCCACCCGCTCGCCCACCCGCCCACTCACCCCCACCGGCAACCCGAACAAACAAGACCAGGGAATGTGGCCAGACGACTGATGGGCCTGGTAACTCCAACACACCACGTTAATCAGTAAGCCAACGGCGCGGCGGGTGGAGCGTCAGCCGTCCAGAGCCCCATCGATGTAACGAGGACTTTTGCGGGATGGAGTCTCCTCGCTGTCTGAAAGGAGTGCCTGACCGAGGAGCGGCCTCCTCAATTAGCGCCGCCCTCTAGGACCACAGTCGCCCCCAGTCTGTACAATAGTCGTGGTGCGCAGCTAATTTACTCACGCCAGCGTTTGCAGTGCTTCTGAGCCTTTACACTCGGGTAAAGTGAGCTGCCTGTAGAGCTGTGTTGTGTGATTCTTTTGTGTGTTTGTTTGATCCATATCTGCTCATTTGGACCCGTGAGCCACTTTGCGCTGACTTATTCTACAGTGGATGTTACAATAGTTTATATCAAGCAGAGGACGCAGACAAATCGCTCGTGTGATGGGTAGTTTTGCCAACAAAAAAAAACCTGTGAACTGTATTTATAGCTTTAGAGACGTGTTCATGTCCCACTGATGAGTAGGTGGACTCAGGATTCACTAGGAAGGTTTATGTTTTTTTTTCTTGTTTGTTTTTTTAATATAACGTCTCTGTACACGACAGACCTCGACCGTGACGTGTGTGAATGTTTTCTGTCATTCTTTTTGTTATTCATTAAACATTTGTACATAAACGAAACGCCCTCGTGTCTCGTTTGTCGTAGTGCCGTGAGGACGAGCGCACGGCGTCGGACTCGCCGCGGGCTGAGTGCGCTAGACGGCCCGCCGAAAAGGCTCCTGAGATCACGAGTGTGAATGAGTGGAGACGATCCAGCTTTTCATTGGCACAGGTATTTATTTAGAACTGTCACCTAACATGCAGAATGCATGAGTACTCAGTAGAATATTTTGTTATAGTCTCTTTTTAGGGATCATTTGCTGAGAAGATTCATTGAAAGGCGATTAGCCACGTAGCTAGCCTCAGCAGGAAGTCTCTTGATAAACAACGGCTTTTTTCATTTATGCTCAAAATAGGAATCAGATAAACAGTGAACAACGAATAAAAAGACAGAATTCGTTTCACGATCACCTGCAATCAATATGTTGGGTTCAGGACCAATGTTGCCCAGTCTCACTGCACTATCTTCACAGCAGAACAACCATACAATGCCCTGACATGAGTCTGTGGAATGAGGAGGCTTTTGTGCACGACACAAAACTCAGCAGCTTTTTTTTTTTTTTTTGGCCCTCAACATTTCAAATCACCACCTCGTGTAACGCTGTTAATACGTCCAAAATAAGCTCGCTGCAATTCTTGCTTCATGCACATTCAAACACTGTCATCGCTAAGAATAAAGGCTCTATTTTGGCCGGGGCACAAAGGCAGCCGCTAATGAGAGATGTGCACGCTCAAAAACATCCTATTATGTAGGAGGTCTGTCTCTCTTATGTGGGCTCATGATTAAAAATCCAGCATAAATCAAGAAGTTGAAAAATGAGTCTCATTTTTTGATGCGTAAAGAGGATAATTACACAAAACTAGGGAGACATTAATCAAGCAGAAAAACAAAGAAACCACAGGGCCAATACATGCAATATGTAGGACTGAATATGTAGTGGAAAATGTATCTGCCAATTCCACTATTGTACTCCATATCCTGCTCCATTCTGCTCTGGTATTTGTTCAGTGTAATGAAAAAGTTCAGTAAAAATTTATAGCAGAGCCAAGGATCCGTCAAATGAACTGAGATCCAACCAAGAACAATAACACAGCATTTTTAAATAGGACCCACTGATCCATACCCCTCCGCTACGTTCCACACAATCCCATTTTTCATGAAGAATTCCGATTTGATGTGACCAACCCGGGAGTGCTGCCTACCCGGCCGGTAGAGTTCATCAGCAGGACGGCGGCCATAGGCGGAGGAGGAGAGCACAGGGACGGGCCGGGACACCTCCTGACGGTGGGGGGTGGGGGGGGGGGCATTCAGGATGGGTTATTGAAGAGGAAGAAAAGAATACTGCCAAGGTCAAAGCGCTGAATGTTGCCAGACTCGGTCAACTTTGGTTGGTACATACACCCGACACACACTACCATTACACTGCAGAATTCTGAAAAAATAACAAATTGGCTTGACAGTCTGCTGCCTTCATTAGGTCCGCCATAAATCAACTGGCATACAATTGAAAAAGAATTGAATTTATTTGTATTGAGTTGGAAAAAGACACTAAAATTCATGAAAATGGTTTGCAATATACAATTTATATACTTTTTTTTTTAACTAGATGATACTATGTCTTACACTACACACATATATGAAGAGAGAGAGAGAGAGAGAGAGAGAGAGAGAGAGAGAGACACAAAACTGAAGTAACTGAACACAAATTGTTAAAAAAATATATATATTCCCCGCCGTCTCTATTGTATTCTATTCATTCTATTCAGACATTATGCAGCGGTTGACTTTGAAAAAATGCAAAATGACGGGATCTACGCCACCGCATAGGCAAAGGAAGTCATTTTCTCCCTTTCTCTCTCATTCAGTGGTGGCAGACACTTCAGAAAAAAGCATGCACTACTTGCTGCAATGTGCACTGTGGTAAAAAGGGAAGAAAATATTTCATTGTGTATTATCAAGTGAAAATCCAGTGTGTTCCATTCTGAGGTGCACCACGTTTTTTGGGACACTGGGGACTTTCAACTTGAGGGAACTCTAGAACAAACAAACAGCACCCGACTGGGACTGAGTTTGCGTCTTTTCTCACAAAAGCTTCTGTGCGACGGTGGGTAAATAGTTGTCCTTTGGCCAGTTTCAATGCATTAAGTAGTCTTATATTCATATTGAAATGCGAATTCTTGGGCAGAACTGTTTCGCTCCAGCAGGAGCCGTCAGCCGACCTCTCAGCTAACGGTAATTACAAACTCAGCAGTGAGTGTGGCAGCTTTGTTTGCCTCCCGCTCTGCTTTCAGTGACCCAGAAACTTGGTGCGAGCCAGTTTTCTTGACATGAATAATTACTTTATGGGGACTAAGTGGCTTCAAAGGGAGCCATAAACACATCCCATAGGCTCAAGAGATAGACGTCAACCACCACATGATTAAAAGAACTGTAAACCAATTGAGAAACATGGGGGGGAATTCACATTAACGGCTACATTGCTGTGCCTTTTTTACAATGCAAGATGTTTCTGTTGAAGCATCCCCAAAAGCCATATTGCCTGAATATTATGCTAAGCCTGGAGTTGTTTTGAGGACCCAACACAGGGAGGTGTTATTAGCGGCGCACAGGTCTGTGTGCCAAGTGTGTGGGTGGTTGGTGCTATAAGGCAAATGCCCATTGACGTCATTGCTGTGGGGGGGGGAAATAGATAAAAGTTAAGGGCTGTATTAACTAAATCTGTAAATCTCCTGGTGTAAAATAAACCAACAACATTTACATTTCCCCACAAAAGCAGTTTTACTTACTTGATACAGTATGGTCAGATTCTTTTGGTTGAGTCGTGCGTGCGTGTGTGTGTGTGTATGTGTATGTGTGTGTGTGTGTGTGTGTGTGTGTGTTTATCCTTTGAAACAGTTTATTTTAGACACACTGGAACTGTGTTTTTTTGCGCATTACTCTGACTTTATAATTCAACACACAGTCTTTAAGTGCCCTTGGATGCCTGGTGACACTGCCATTGTGTGTAAGTTTAGTGAGTCAAATTTGAACAAAGGCAAGACTGAGTTAGTTTCATAAATCAATCAATTACAATTTTGGTTTAATCCCAACAGCACAATTAAGGTTTCGTGAAGTGAACCTAAAAAGCGCATTACAAATACTTACAGTCAATCAATTCTACTAGATTTCGGCCACAGGAAAGCAAAAATGAACCAGGAGAAAAAGAATAATACTTCATTGAATAAAAATGAAATTTTTGTTTTTACCTCTCCGTGTATGTCCAGGCCTCTTCCTTTCTGGTGTCTTCTGTCATCTCGTTTCAGCCTCATGTCATAACCCTCATCCTGTTGGAATCCACACTGGTATGTGTCATCTGGTTCCTGACAGTTCAGAGAGTCAGTAAGAGAAGTTTAGACCTTAAGATGAGTTTCGTGCTCGTGCTTAATACGTTTTATCATAATAAAGGACTACCTCTAAGGCCAAGTGCATACAATTTTATAGTCTATAATATATAGTACATAATGGTCAAAGAACATCTTGCAAATATTGTCAATGTTAATTCTTTACATTTACATTTGACTTTCTTGTCAAATGTAAATGTCTTGTCTGTTTATGGGTTTGTTTTTTTGTTTTTCATTTGTTGTAAGGCACTTTGAAATGCTCTTGGTATGAAAATTGCCATATAAAGAAATAAAGTTTAAAGTGTTTTTTTTTTTTTTTTTTGAAAAGCAATGTTTTTCAAATTTCAAGAACGCTGAAACCGAAATGAGCTTTCACAGTTTTTACAGAGTTCCATCTGCTTACCTTGGTCCCTGTGTTAAAGTATGACATTTCTTTAGGTTCCTTCCGTCGTGCTGGAATGTGACTGAACGTAGACAGAGTAGAGAGCGGCCTGGTTTTTGCCTCGACAGCCACGTCCATGCTGTGGGTTTTTCAAACCCGTTGGTAAAGTTAGCAAGCACCTAGCAGACACCTAACCAAAGAAAATGGGAAATGTGGCGCTTGGCGTTTTGCGGTTGCTATGATACCAGGATTCTGCTGGTATTTTAGACTGCAGGGGGCGATGTTGCACATTGTCGACCTGAGAGCCGTCGACAACTGATACTTTACTGGCCAAAGACGTTGATCCGTTTCCGCAAAATGTTAGACACTAATGCCCTCTGAAAGTGTTGTTATTAGCTTCTCATTGGGGTCATTCTGTTCGACACTGCGACGTTAAAGTCTTTGTTTGGAGAAGAAGTGGATAGCCTAAAATAGATTGAGCCAAACGTATTTTAAATTACTTTTTTTAAACTTACGTTTTAAATGCTATTAGCTAACTTCACGAGCCCTTGTGTTTACATGCGGACAGACTGTGAATAATTTCCAACTGAGCCGAACACACGGGTAAATTAGAACGTGGTCGCTTTGATAAAAGGTTAACATTTGTGTACGGCTTTAAAATTACACGATCTTATTCTTGTAAAGGTAAAACTGTGGACGTAAATTTACGACCTTATTTTCGTCACGCTAAGATTTGTCTTAAATCTTGATTCTGCGTGATTGGAACTTTATTCCCGTGAATTCACTATTTTATGTCTGATTACACCGTGTCCCTTATACAACAACAACAACAACAACAACAAGAGGTAACACACACACATTTGAGTAAATCGTTTTTATTTTTAATTTTCTTCCCTTCTCAGGATCAGGGTTGACCAATCTGCTGAATATTGCTCAGTCATAATCACTAGTATATTTATATATTTGAACTTATATAAAATGCCAAACTGCTGGCAACACAGCAAGGACTTGCATCATTCCGGTTTTAACCCATGGAC
Organism: Nelusetta ayraudi; assembly: GCF_046127955.1. Lineage (NCBI taxonomy): Eukaryota > Metazoa > Chordata > Actinopteri > Tetraodontiformes > Monacanthidae > Nelusetta > Nelusetta ayraudi. The sequence continues at coordinate 18,988,398 of NW_027466185.1, read as the reverse complement.
AATTTAACAGAGCATCATCATTCTGGTCTGATAGGTTTTCCTGAAAATACTGATTATTTCTGTGGGTGAACACCGGAACATTGGCAACATATTTGTGACCGATAAAGTCGAGCATGTCTCTTTATGTTAAAAAAGTAATTGCTCCCTCAAGGTCCTGTGAAGGTCCTTCGCCGCATCTGCGTTACACCTTGCAGCGGGATCAATTTGTCTCTCACTGTGCCTCGAGCATGGTGAAAAATAGATAGCTTCATTAGGAATCACCACATAGTCCAATTGCCTTGTTTGGTATCAGTGCCGTCCATTTTAAACAGATTCTTATTTAAAATTTTGATGCTCCCTCCCAGAGAAAGCATAATTTAGCAAACAGGTCTGACACTGGGAGAAACCCAGCAACTCAGCCTCGCTCTCATCTGTAGTCTTATTCTTTTGGGTGATGTTGCACAACCCTTCCTGGGCCAAGTCCCTACTGATTAGCAGTACACCTTCCAGCCATAACAAGCCCTTACAAGGTTACTGTGCCTGGCTAGGAAAGAGATAGAGGGTTGACGTACAACATTTGATTGTGTTATCCTCGTATGCCAGATGAAACATTTCTGGGATCTGTTTGATCTGATTTAAATGATACATCCACAATGAGCCTACAGAAAACATTTGTTGAAGGGTGAGAGTTTTAAAATAAATACTTTGAAGGTGATTGGACAAACTTTTTTTCATGCTGTGGTGTGGTGGACTAATCTGGTTGTTAAATGACAGTTAAGTCAGATATGTAAAGCTTAGGACTTCTTGTTGGTGTAAGAGCAGAGATTAATCGGGTGAATTTGCCAGGGAGTTTACCGAAAGCCAGTTGGGTATATCCTATCAACTAAGAAAAGTGTCACTCTTGGTATTTATGTAAAATCGCCATCCATTTCTCCTCGAGCAGCCGCTAATGCTGATCTGCTTCGCAACAGATAGACTCAGTTGCTTCCTGTATCTTTCTTTTTTAGTTTCCACTGTGGTTTTTAATCGTAGCTTTCAGCAAATGCTTCCTAGTTTCACCACAAATTTGCTGTGGAAGCTGACTGTCTGGAAACGCTACTCTTGGATTTCTTGGAAGACGGACGACTCGTCGAATCGAAACCACAGCAATTCAGCTGCCGTGCATGGTTAATATTTTATCCCTTTCAACATAATAGGAGAAAGGAGATGTACCCTGTGTGCCCTCAATTTTAAACAAAACTGTCAAGGCCTTGGCAGCCCAGCTGTGACAATGACAGAAAGGAGGTTGGAGATCTGCAGCCAAAAAAAAATAAAAAAAGACGGTGAGGCTGAGGGTGTCAAAGTAAAGAAGACAGAGCATGATCACCACCTGCTTCCTTTCATTTGAGAGTCTCTGAGCGCAGCAGTAATTACAGCTGACATTTCAGAGGGATATATTCCATTTGGCAGGAGTCACTGTGGGAATGAGACCACCTGAGGGCAGGGTGCAGCCTTTCACTGGTCCAAGTTATTAAAGGCAGACAGATCATAGTGCCACTGATCATTGTTCCTGTCCATATATTTCCCTCCCTGCTGTTTCAGATATTGTGTTATTAATATGCTAAAAAGAAAAATACAAAAAAAAAAGTTGTTAAGTAGTCTATCCTGACACAAATTCCTAACATTGAAAGTCACACTGAGTGAATATTTCTAACACAAGGAAAGCTGAGCTGGTCTAAAAAATTTGGTGCGCTAAAATATATGAATGAAATTATCAAGGGTGGTTTCATGTTTCCGACGACTATGGACCAAAGCCAGTTTTTCACTAGTAGAAGTCTTCCCCCTGCTGGACATTATTAGTAACGCATTAACCCGCTCTGACCTGATTTGTCACGTGGTCGTCTACGTCGAAACTGTGCAGGAGTGATATGTTTCGACTCAAGACAGTGATACAAATACCTGGAGACAAAACCTTTGCAGAATTTGTGCAAAACTGTCACTTCTTCTCCTCCGTCATAGCCTTACACTGTGCTTGGTTATCTATCATCATTTTGTTGTACACGACCATGGATAAAATGATATACAAAGAAAAATGTGTGATGAAACTTTCTAAATAAATGGATTCCAAAATACATGTATGTTTTCAAAGGTTTGACGTTAAGTTATTCTAAAGTTAAGATTTAATGTTTTGTTTGAATTAACCAGGAAAACATCTATTGGAATATATTAGCAATAAAGAAAATGTAAACAGACGGATTTAATTTATTGTTTTAGCGGCTGACAGCACATCTGAAAATCTTAGATTATCCGTTGTTGTCAACTGTAAAGCATCTTTTTATATTATTTTTTTTATTATTATTTTATTTGAAATTGCTTTCAAATGCTTCTTTGCTGGAATACTTCAGGTTAATTTTGAGCTTCAAAAATACTGGCACTGGTTTAACTTTGCTGCATGCAGGTTGTGGTGTCACAAATGTATATAAATACTAAAGTATACACTGAAAGCAACCAAAAGGAGTGAAGGGTGGACCTCTCATTGTTTTCTCTTCTGGGAAACAATTTATTGCAAGAAAATACTGATAAATGTTTTTGCGAATTTCTCGTGGAGATCAATAAAGCATGCGTGCATCTATCTATCCATCTCTGAGTGACCACATTAGTGGCAACAATCATTAGTGCCAAAAATCCTCGGAGTTATTAATGACAAGTCTGTACCAGCAGGTGGCGTTAATAGAACAGCTTATCTCACAAAGCGCAACCAGGTAGTGGGATGTAGTTTTTCCTCTGCTTGTGGCCGCGAGGCTTTTGTTTTACTCCACGATTAACAACTGAACATTTTCCTACTTATTTATGGGGACATTACAGTAACTCCTGCCGACGAATCACAACCAGCCCGATAACCTGTCAGACGGACGGAAGCCGACGATGCGTCGCGCAATTAATCGGGACAGCTCAAGTTACAAATCGCCCCATAAAGTTACTATTTACATCATCGGCGCCGTGACACAGTCGGTATATCTTTTCTCCTCCTTTAGTTGACACTTTCCATTGGTCATCGTTCACAAATCGTGCCCTACATTTCCACTCACTTTGAACGCACATGCGCACGCAAACGGAGCGCGACGGGCCGTCGTTCCCTGATGACCCAGCCGTCTCGCTCGTTTCCGAAAGCCGACGGAGATTCGCCCGAGCTCCGAGCTCCGAGCCGGCCCCTCCCGCCCCCGACGCCGCAGCCACCGCCACTCTCCCCTCGGCTCCACTCCCGAGGAGGAACCCGGTGCCCCCTCCGGCTGAGCGCTGCCCAATAACGTTTACCAACACCCACCCCCCCCCACAAAGATGGAGATCCGCAGATGGCGCTGCTAGCCGTGTGCGAGTCACCGTAGCTGTCAGCGTGTCCGCAATGGCGCTTTTGTCGGGTCGGAAGTGATTTTTGTGCCACCTTTCTTGTCGATTTTTTTTTTTTTTGGGAAGGGGACAGTCTGCTCGGGAGACGCTGAGCGCCAGGTTCGGGTCGTGGCAGCCATGAGCTCCGGGGAAGGAGCGGAGGAGGCGGCGAAGGACGCCGGTGACATAGAGGCGTTCTTCAAGACCGGTGAGACTGAAAAATGAGTGCATTGGGTCGGTTCGAGACCCACGGAGAGCTGCTCCCTTTGGTCCAGCTGCATGAGGGGACATTGTTCGGCTCCACCGTTAACTGATTTTGGGGAGGGGGTGGGGGGTACAGGCAGTGTAAGAGACGTTGCTTGAGCCTTTTAATATCCCGTATTTTGGTAAGCGTATAATACAGCTCCGACTGGAAACACAACTTGAACGATTTGTTTAAAAAAAAAAAAAAAAGGAAGAAGAAGTCGATTTTATTAACGAGCTGTATCTGAAAAGCCATCCAGACTAACCCAGGTAACGTTAGCAAGATTGCTAGTTGACAGGGTTCCATCGTCGGACACATCTAGAAATGTCACAGCAGGCTATCAAGCATACTACTGACCCATACTAATTAACGTGACCCACAATGTGCTATGGACTGTCTTGTAAACATTTCCCCAATGTATTTCTGTTATTTAAAGCTCAGTTATAACGAGGAGAACCTTGGAACCTCTAGTTCTAAGTTCTCGGTCGAGTAAGCCCGACACAGTTGGGTCAAAGCAACTTTTTCCACTTGGATTTAAACAAGGAAATAGATTTTGGGTAACACGCATTCGCGTTTACACCCATCAGAATGAAGATATACGGTTTTCAGGTCCCCGTCTTGCGTGGGCCAGCCCCAACATTAGCTCTCAAAATGAGCAAACGGGCTAACGAATGTATGAGCAGATTTGGTGAATCCTGTCTGCTTGGTTAGCATTGCGAATGCTACTTAGCATAGCATCGTTTGCTCGCCTATTTGTGTGTTGACAAAGCTCGCCGTTTGTGTTCACCGCTTATCGGGGCGCTAAAACTACAACCAAAGACAGGGCATGTGTGCCCGAATTCACCTCTTCGTTAACTGTTGTTTTCGTCTTCCGCGCTGTCAAAAAAAGAGCACAACTGAGGGAGCTATGTAAACAATACATGGCGTGGCACGTACAGCCAGGGTGTGCACTGTACGGGGTTAGCTCGCCGTGGAAGATGGCTATCAAGGCCAAATGACTGGCTTTTTATCAGTACTACGGTGTATTTGCGATAGCAGCCCGCTGCCAGTCTCTCTTTCACTACTATACAATTTGATCGTTGTTGTAAAAAAGAAGAAGAAGAAGAAGAAAAGAATAAATGTGTCAGTGCATCCTCCAAGAATGTGTTCGCTAAGTAGGCTAATTAACCAGCTGGTTCTTACACAGGGCCTGCAGTTATTCCATAGACTGCAACAATGGCTCATAAACTCTGACTTCATGGGGTCCCAGAACGGAACTGTAGCGGAGAATAGAGGGGTTTCAGAGAAAGATTAAGCCTGTATCTGTAATGTTGGAAAATGTGGAGATTTATTGAAATGACTACCTCATCACTTGTGGAAATCCCTAAGATCTGTTAAGCAGCATGAATGATTTGCTGTCTCTTTTTTCATCCTCGTCTTGTTTTTTTGCTTGCACACTTTGGTACAAGTTTAATAGAAGTTGCAATAGCCACTCAGAAATGCCTCAGTGTTTGATACTCTTCTTATAATCTTTAGGGTTTGAGTGTAGCAAAGTGATGTGCACCCTTTATTACAGAGCAAATTGCTCTTTTATTAATTTGGCTGTCATTTGTCGAACTGTTGTGGCAAACTCAACATTTTTTAAAGTTGAGTCAGATGGGCATAAAGTAGTAGAAGAATGCAGAGTATTGACAGGCAGCCTCTGGCTCCTGTGGTTTTGTGTCTAGCGAGATAATAAGCACAAAAGGGGGAGTTTAGCATCTGTATTGAGCTGATCCAATTGCTTCCTCTCTGGGAAATAACCAAGAGGCGTTATGCATCTCTCGCGCGGCTACACTTCTTAGGATTTGTTCTCCACACACAACCGTAGCCTTTCCACTTCGTCACTAATCAGATATGTTTATAGTTGTCTGGATATTTAAGAATTTATGCATGCCCTCTGAATCTTGTTACTACTTCTTTTCCCCCCCCCCGGATACAAAATTCAAGAGCTCAGAATCCAGTGATGCATGTATTTCATCAATTGATGGTCTAATCCAACTAATGAGAGGGTGAGGATGAAATGAAAACAATCGGTTTTGTTTTGTTTTTTTCAGTCAAAAGGCACTTGTGCCAAAACAGCCACCTTGCACAGGGCCATTTGTCGTGGGGATGAATGCAGTTTTGTGTAGTTGACGGTCAACACTGCTCGTCAGCGCAGCTACTTGGAGCAAACATTTGTTTATGAAGGGCCATCGATTGGCATGTGCGCTCTTCACACTTGACACGCCTTGTTGAAGCTATACTTTACAGTGATTAGGAGTCGTGGTTGAGGAGTTGTGTCACGGTCCCAGACAGCTAGTCTTTCCCTTACATGTGTTTTCTCTTGCCTGTTTTGTGTCTGCGCACACCCGAGACAGTCAACGTGAAGTAGGTTGGTGTGCGAGAAGAGGCTGCAGAGGGTCAGGGTCAGATGGAGGTGCAGGGTCCACTGCCGCGAACCCCCCGAAAGGGAGCGGCCGACAGGTGAAGATGCACCCTTCTGAGAATCCAACATCACGTGATCACACATCGAGCCGTGCGGCGTATGTTAGTGTTAATCAAGAAATATTTACTACAGGAACATGTTACTGGAATTCTGTTTTTGGACAAGTAGGAACAGTCTTGTCCGTGGAGAACAGTTCCAGGGGGGTTGCTAATGCAGAAACGCTTGCATGTATGCATGCATGCATTTATCTACGTATCTTTTCCAAAAAAACACCTCGACCTATCCCCCAAACAATTGAAGCAATGTTGAAGGAAGCAACCACCCAAGCAGAAGCTGGTAAAGTCAGAGGAAAACAAACAAACCACAATGAAACTTGTTGGTTACTCCCAAAATAACGGAGCCGAGCAGTTTCGGAATCACTTCTTGTCATTTGGGTGGCATCCGTATTCCAGATTCTGTCATAGTTAGTTGTGCGCAGCGGCCATGTTAGTAATGATAACAAGGAAAACACTGCTGTGCACATTCTTTGTTGTTAAAATGAACACAAAGAGTTAAAAAATAAAAATAAAAGGGAGTCTCGTATATAAAAATACTTAAAAATGAAACACGGATTTGGAGTTATTGTTTTGAATGTGCCACAGCCTTGTCGAGAGCTACTGCAGCAGAGAAAGAAACCGCTTTGGGCCTCGACGTTGGATCGTATACCAACACATTCGCACCGCGATGCAGTTTGAGGGCTTGAGTGTCACGTTTGGGCTCCCCTCCTCTTTGTTTTGCTTGCCGGCGTCCTCTCGGTAGATCTGGGATTCTTGTTTTGACATGCACAGGTTTGAGTGTCTCGCCACGGGCCAGCCTTTCATCCCCAGCTCTGCCCCCCCCGGCCCCCACTCCCGGCCTCGTGCTCGTCTAGCTTTCCGTCCCCTGGCTCGTCGTCTCATCGTCTTTCCCTTTTTACTCCTTTGCGCTCCCACTGTCTTGTTTATTTGGCAAGGCACGTTTCCCGTTTGCTTCCAATCCCGAGTTTTGATGACACGATGCAACATAACCAATAAAAAAGAAAAAACCCTGCTTCTACCCCCCTGCCCCCCCTCCGTCTCCCAGACTGGAATTAATACCTTGGCCTCATTGCGTTGAAAGGGGGAGTTTTGTTGTGGTTTGCTGCCAATCATTACGTCGTCGTCGCACTCCAAACACGTTTTCACCACACCGATGACTAAGACCGTGGATTGGTGTTGATATCGCGCAGTCGGTACTTTTTGCAATGTTTTTTTTTTTTTTTAACTATCTGGAGGGCGTAACAATCGGTCCCCGCTGCGCGGCCGTCATGAATGAAGGTCCTGACATGGCAACACTTGGTGTGTTTGAATGGGCGTCGGTGTGTGTGTGTGCGTGTGTGTGTGTGTGCGGAAGACATGAGAATGAGACAAGGCGAGCAGGGGAGTGAGAAATCTGATCCGGAGCTGCATTTATGACTCAGGCCCATTCACGCAGGATGAGGTCTGCTCCACCACATACACGCACACACACACAGGCGCGCGCATACACACACACACTCACTCATATTCTGCGTCTAATGGATATTGATCCAGGAGATGGAGACTGATTGAGGTCTCTCAGTAAAGGTTTCCTCCAGGCTTAAACTGCCAAGTCAGACACAGAGCAGAGGCTAAAGCCTCGTGCTGCACAAGCACATTTCTGTTTTCATTGCAGTGTTTATAGGCTGGAAGTAAACACACGAGAGCGGCGCATCTTTGATCAGTGCAGCCAAACGCATGAACGTGGCTGTAACTCTTCTCCTTTTCTGACAACGTACTTTTTTTTTTTATTTCACGATGCAGCAGGAAGTTTGGAAACTGGGATCAGCCGTGGAAAATTAAAAAGCGGGCACTCTGTTGAAGTCGGGGACAATAAAAAGCAGCAGCAATTACCGTAGCCTGACTTTTAAATTTCCATGTCGCACCAGTTCTTCATGTCTTGTCTCCCCATACTCCAGGCCCATCAGGATTATCAAACATGCTACCCATCCCGAGAGAACAGCTTGTTTAGCCCTCTGTTTACGGCCCCCTGATGCTTTGATGCGTCTTCGGGGACAGAAACAAGATGCTCTCAGAAGCAAATCTTGGCACCGAGTGTTGCCGTTAAGGTGGAAGAGGTATCAGTAGCTGCCTTTCCATGACAGTTTTTCGCAAAATAAAAGCGGTATTTCTGTAATTTCGACAAAGTTTCATTTAAATGGTGCGCAGCGCATAAGCTGTAATTCTCGTAAAGTCTCGTCCCCAAACATAACGCACCTTTTTAACTTGACCAGCAAACACCGAAGAAGCCTTGAGAATCAGAAATGTCTGCGACGGAAGGACGACTTTCCAGAACCCGAGGTTGTCTCGGTGGGTCTCAGTGAATCTTGCGGTTTGCTGTGCGCAGAAGGGTTTTGAAATGCGAAGCTACTGTTCCCGCTCTCGCTTTTCACACTCGTTCGTACACCCAGTTTCCTTGACCGAGTCTCTCCTCCTCTTGCTGCCTTTGTGCCACCGGAGCGCGGCGTACATTGACATTCACCGCAGAGTGCCGTTCGCCGTGGAACACATGCAAAACGTTAGGTGGCTCGCGCACCTCTTAACTCGATGCACTCCTGCTTTGCCGGAAGAAGCGCACGTGATAAACAGAGGCCAGCGGGAAGGAAGGACGTCTGTTATGAGATTTGTAGCTTTTATTTAGCCAGGCGGCATCAATGAAGAGCAAATGGGACGGCCCGGCTTAAAAGCTTTGCAGAAAAAGGGGCTGAATATTAAGCTAAATCATCGGAACGGAACACACTCCTCCCACTCAAGTTGTTCCCTTCATTGTGGTACTCAAATGGGTTGTTCCAGTTAGAAAGGCATTCATCCTTTAAAATGCCATGCAAACACACTCATCACATGGAAGCGAGACCCACAACATGGGCACTTGGAAACTATTAATGGCAGCATTTGAGACCACGGTTCTGGCAATTTATTTTATTTACTTTGGATAACTTTTATTGTTTTCTTCAGATTTTCATCCGATTAATAAAATTGAGTGGAAATAAATGAGGTTCATATTTCTGACCAAACGTTATAAGCGTCTAAAATTGCCTAAAATGAGCAGACTGATCTATTTATCTGCTCTGGAATAAGACAAACGTCTAAAAATCTCTTTGATGTTGGCAGTTCCAAACAAAAGAGTGATGAGTGATGGCGGTTGGCTGTTGGATGTCCCACTATATTACAAGCACAAAAATATTCTCAGGTCTTGAAACCAAAGATATGCAACATTAAAATTAAACAGTCCACAAATTTGGAATGGCCGCACACAGCAATTTGGATTCACGCACACAGCGAGTTGCCTTTTGGAAAACACCCAACATGCCTCCGTCAGGAGAGTACACACTTCACACGCTGCACGTGACGGGAGTAAAGACGGTGTGAACGTTTTCCTTGTGGCAAAAGTTTCAGTGGCCCGCATGCACACACACAAGAGAACAATAAAGCCATTCACTCTCTTGTTCAAATTATGTCATGAAGTATGCCAGAAAAATTCTGACAGAAAAAAAAAATTCTCGCAACAGTTGGTTGCGGCAGCTTCCTGCCTGAACCACACAAGTTTTGGTGGTTTAGACCAACCGGGCGGAAGTCACATGAAAGGGAGGTCTTGATTACTCTTGCTTCCAAATGTATACAAGGAAGGAGTGAACTGCATCATATATAAAGACACTAAGAGCTACTTTGAGCTTATTCGCCCCCAAAAAGACAGACCAGCAGTGCTTCTTTAATGATTTCTGCAAATGCTTCTGGTTTCAGACAAAGCATGAAAAAAAAAAAACATTCTGACTTCACAGATTGAGTTCCTCTGCAGGACTGGTCGGAAAACCCAGCCCACAAATGTTTAGCTCTGCTAAACACTGTAATTTTTCAATCAGAACATGGTGAGGGAAGCCATTAAAAGCCAGGAGCAGCAGCACTGGTGTCGTTTGTTGCCCAAAGCATGTATGATGTCAGTGTAAAACTCTTGAGGCCCGGTGAGAGAAACTTAAACCAGGACATAAAGCACCAGATTGCATTTCACTGGGAGCAGTTGCAGATGCTCACAACTAGATCACTTTTTTTGGGGGGGCGTTGGGGATTGAGTGGGAGGAGGTGGAAATGTTGTGCTTGGCAACTTGAGGAGTGGCCAGCAAGAGGTTACCAATAAGGAGAAAACATTTAACAATTTTAAATAGCACTGACCTTGTGTGACTAGTAACAAGTCTTTTGTCCATTTCTGGTCATTGTACTTGCAGGAATAGGCATTTTGTCTTATGAGCCCATAATAGAAAAAAATAATAGAATTAACCTTTATTAGTCCTGAGTGGGGAAGTTGCACGCTACAGCAGTAGTAGAAAGTTGTCATTTATTTGGCTTGATTTATCATTTTTATATTGGTAATAGATTAATATACTGCCCATAAATATTTTAATGAGTGTGTGTGTGTGAGAAAAAGGTAGTATTTCGGTTCGGGTGCAGCACAGGCCACTGTAGCTCACTGGCAAGCTCAGGAGGTGGAGGAAGAGATGTTGCTGTTTATCAAAATCTCCAAATATTACACACTTAACCTTTAATGCGTAATGTCAAAATTCTCAAGTAAAATGAATGTTGAAAAATGTTGGGTTTGTTTTCCTTCACGCTGCCTGCCTAGCGCAGGGTTACGTGATCATCAAAGAGGTGGTTTATTCATCAGAATGTTTGAACTGGTTTTCAACATGTTTTCCCGACTGCACAGAAACAACAGGACGGTTTTTGTTGGATAGCAGAGCAATGTGGCAGCAGTGCCACAGCCCGTCCGAGTCGCTGTGAGTGATGTTGTCGGCTTTAATGGTATTAGCCTTGTTGGAGGCAAGAGTTCATTGGATTATGCGCTGCTGACCTAATCTGTTCTGGTAATGCTTCGGGATTGCTCTGCGTGTATGTTTGTTTTTATTTCCTTTGTACACCTTTCTGGGTGGGAGGTACGAAGATTCACTTTAGAACACGTGCAATTAAAGCTTAACGGCCAATTTCCATTAATATTTTTTTTTAGGGTTCCTTTAAACTGTGGTTGTTTCTTACCTTACCTTGTCCATCCAAGGCTGATGCTAGTTTATGAATGATGAATGATTTTGGTACTGTTGGCCAGACATGGCGAGATGAAGTTGAATGTTTTCATAACAAATGCATCTGACTTTGTAAGAGTTCTAAATGCTACCTTCTACTTTGTGAAATTGTCCTCTGTCGCTTGACACAAATTTGCAGAAATTGTTGCCGTGCAGCAGTTTCAGCCGTGTGTATTGGGTCCACTGGTCAGCAGTGGATGTGACTATTTTGAAACGACCCATATACGTACTGCAGGCAATTTTGCCCTCTCCATCTTCAGAACAGATCTTTCCCCATACTGAGCTAAAAGGACATGCTTCAAAGTGCTGTGAGTCACAATCTAATATGTGAGTCAGGACAAGCGGAGCAAGCTTTTTTGGAATCAATTTACAGTCGATAATGTGAGTTGAATAGAGCGTTTCCTGAGCGGCAGCTGGTTTTTTCGCGGCGCTGCTTTGGATTCTTATTCAAAAGTATAATTGCATCAGTCGTACCTCCGTGTTTCTCCGTCTCCCAGGACATTGACGTATTAGGGTGTTTGTCAGCTGTGCAAATCAAACAGTTTGTGTCTCATTTCGAACCCCTCACAGGAACACACGTGCACGCACGCACTCACTCACTGGCACACGCACACAAACCTCTCCCCTCACCATGTTTATAAAAAGGAGCCTGTCCCACTTTTGCCTCTCATCTGCCGCGCTCCTGTTCGCTAATTCCTCCGGTGTGATCGCTAATTGGTGTTTCGCTCGGAGAAAAATTTTTGCCGCCCCGCTTTTTTTTTTGCTGCCTTCTTCTAAAACAAGCTGGAACGAGAGGCGGAGCGGGGCCGCGGGAGCAGAGAGAAAAATGGCAAGAAGGTGGAGGAGGAGGAGGAGAAGACGGGAGGTAGGTCGCAGGTGAGGCGGAGCGTAGCAGGTGTGCAGCTGTGAAGCTGTGAAGTCACGTATGCAGATAAGCAGTTCCTGCACTAGAAGCCGTGAAAAGGAAAGCAAACACTGCTCGAGTGATTACATTTTATTGCCACATCAGAGGGAAATAAGGAAGTCCGTTTCTTAGACGAGGTGCAAAAGTGGAGCAGCCGTGGTATTCAAAGGTAGAGAGCGCGAGCGAAAACCTTGAAATAGAGTGAAGGACGGCAGAGCGGCGGAGACGTGAGTGCCTATACGTTTGTTAACAGAGCCCTCCTGGCGCATGAAAGGGGTCTGTGGAGGTGTTGAATGGGTTTGCCGTCGATCAGCGCGATCGCCAGAGATTCGCTCGAACGATCTCTGCCCCTGTGTTGAGAGCAAAAAAAAAAGAAAGAGAGACGGCGAAGAGAGCGACGCGCAAACTAGGACAAGTCCTGAAAGACCATTGTTCTCCTTTTTCTCCGGGTCTCCGGTGCATTCAGAACTGCAATCTCACCGTCGCACCCTCCATCTCGAGCGCTTTCCTTTTATTTTCCTCTGGCAAATTTTCACCCCGTCGCTCTCCCTTTTCAGGCCGTGAAACCATTCGACATTGATACGCCGCAAACGTCACAGTAGGAGGTCTTTTGTGACTCAGACAAATTCTATGGACTGCGGGGGTCCCAAAAGAGTCCCTAAATAAAGCAAAAACGTCTGTATGTGGAACTGTTTTTTTTATTTTTTTTATTTCTACAGTATGTAGTGGGTTCGTCAGAGGGATAATGGGATGGTTGAAAAGACTGCACTTTCATCTGTATAATCGAAGAGGGCTACTTTAATTGATGAAGCACTCCCACAGTAGTGCAATCATCTTCTTTACCTGCTGTGGATTGAGTATTGATTTTAAAAAATGCTTTGTTCCATTACTAAATTGATAAGACTTTGAGTAAAAAAAGAAAAAAAGGAAAAAGAAGTACTTGGGTATGTTTCAACATGAAACCATGAAGAACTGGCCTTGAACCTCTTGCTACTCGATCAGCACTGATGGTATGAGTCAGTGGAAATGTAACACAATTAAAGAAAAAAAAAAAAAAAAAAAATACCAACGTGACACATGCATAATGTATCAGCCTTTTTTGGTGTTCAAGTCTGAACCAACAAAGGAAAGACGACTATCAAGACAATCACAGAACGTTGTTTAAGTAATGCTTCTTCCAATCAGGTCAGTTTCAGGGCCAGTTATTCTTGTTTTTGTTTTTTTTTGTCACACAAAGAACCAGCTCTCGGCCAGGAAATGTGTATCAGAGCGGCACCATTTCTTTGCTGCGCCAGAACGAGCAAACCTGTCACTTGAGGGGTGATGAGCGTCGTCACAGTGACTAGACAAAGCAAACACCACTTCACAGATGATTTGAAAATCAAAAAGCAGAAAACTGCAAAACACGGATGTAAGGGGGTTCTGCGAATCATTGAAGCAACGGATTTGTCGCACTGCCTTGTGGTCCTCGGCGGTGAGACGAAAAATGCTGGATGGAGTGGCGCGTTGTATTCAATTGAGCGAGAGATCGCTCGCTCAACAGCCTCGCTGCTGACATTGATGTACGATTTTTTTTTTAGACTTCCGAAGTCCTTTTCTTCAATTTGCGAGAATGCGGTGGAAGTTGATGTTTTTTCAAGTCAAGTCAAGGGTTTGTCCGGATGCCAGCGATGTCTGACAAATCCACGGGCAGCAGTCGTAGACTCATTTGGTCACGGTTGAGCAGAGCAAAGACGTACACCATGATGTAATGACGTGGCTCTCTAAAGCAGTGATGGCCACAGAAAGGACAGTCAGTGGTTCTTGGCTTGTCGACAAGTTGAACTGACTTGGAACTGCCACCGGCAACAGTCTGGCACTTGTAGTATGATTCCAGTAGGTGGAAATGGGGTATATAGAGTCCAACTCTGGCCAAGTGCACTTCACAAATACGTCAGTAACGAGCATCTGCTTTTAAATTAGCAAGTGGACTCATGAAAGAAACTCTAAAGTTTATCAGGTTGTGTTTAATATTTCAAGTATTTTAAGAAGCAACAGCGACATCAAGTGGTTACATTTTAGGTTGCATCGCTATTTCACTTAAGTCCCGTTTGGGACCGCGTACCTTCCCTCTCCCAATCTTGCCTGTGAACTACGGTGGCCTGCGTGCACAAATCTGGATACCTTGTCCACCTTCTTCTTCATTGGTTTATTTCAGGACGTTAGCATTCACCCTAAATAGGTAACGTGCTGTCAGGCGTGCTGGATTGTCCATTCCGGGCTTCCTTCGAAATATGGTGGTGCAAGATGACAGCCAAGCATCAAGCAAGCAGTAAGCAGGAGGAAGACCCTTGCTATATGTATGTTCTTCTATACATATGAGAACCTGTTGTAAGGGTTGGAAAACCAAATTACTTTTATTGTACTGTGTGTATACACTTTTATTTATGTATTTCTGGGCTGTATGTTAAGCTTTTAGAAATATAAAAATCATAAATTAAGCCAAATTGTACACACGGGACCTTTAACAATCGTTCCCCCTGTTGTGGCCATGAGTTTCATAGGTTAACTCTGCACGTTTCTCTCGGGTATCTCCTCATCTCTTAACTAGTCAAGGACATCTTCTCAGCTGGGAGAAAATACTTAATTAGTTGTGTTTTTAAAAAATACCGTCAGTGGGTTTTTGATGTGTAACGCTGCACTCCAGAAGAAAGTTTTGACAGCGGGGGGATTGCTTCATTGTTTTCCTGCCTTGCACCTCATTCAAGGACGTGTGAGCCAGACAGAAGGTATTTTTAAATGAAAGGGGGGTCTTTCCTTTTGTGTACATGAGTCAAACGGTGAGTGTGCTTTGCCGAGAAGGGGAAAGGCAGAGGGGCCCACTGAGAGGGTGGTCTTGTGTAAATGGAGGACTTCTGTCTGGACAGGAGAGAGGTGCCTGTGCAAGGAAGACGGCTCGGCTCAGTGTAGGTTACAGTGTTAGAGGAGCGTTCCGGCAGATCTTAGTTCCAGGTGAGTTCACTGCACATAACTGGGCCGGAATGTTGTAAGGGTAATAGGAGTGTTGTGGAATAGGCCAGGCTTTTTTTTTTTAGTGTGTGTGTGTGTGTGTGTGTGTGTGTGTGTGTGTGTGTGTGTGTGTGTGTGTGTGTGTGTGTGTGTGTGTGTGTGTGTGTGTGTGTGTGTGTGTGTGTGTGTGTTCAGTTCAAATATCAGGGCTTGTGCGTCGTGCGCTTATCCTATCATGATCTGAAATGGTTTTCGGTCTCTGTGCTCTTCCTGTGCGTGTGTGTATGCGTGCGTACGTGTGTGTGGGTGGGTAGATTATCCCACCCACCGGCCTCAGTGGTCACATTTCAGGAAGGGAGAACGCTCGTGTCTTTGTAGCAGACGCTTTGCTGTTGATTTTCTTTGTGTCCCAGTGTTTTGGGTTTTTCCTTTGGCTGTAGTTTCTTTTCTGTTTTTGGGTTGCGATAAGAAGTGGACGGCCGCTACTGTACTTGGGTTCGACTTTGTTGTACGCCGCGGCCTAAGTGGACATCTCTGGCATTGCAAGTATGTGAAGAATGTGGGTGTTTGGTCCTTCTCCCGCCTCCCATTTTTCCCTCACTTATTCATTCTTGGTTTGTTTCTTCCAGGTAGGAAAACATTGTCTGACCCTTTTTTTCCCCCACTTCCTTTCTCATGCTCACTTGTGTGCGTGTCGGTTCATTCAAGATCTTTCATAGAAACGTGAGGCCCTCTGGCACTGGCAGTAGTTTCCAGCAAGTTTGCTCATGCACAGTTTGAGTTTTATGGTGCTGCTCTGTACTTTATTAAATGAAATTGCCACCAGCGTTCTGGGAAGCTCGGTTGTTACCTGCCACCAACCATCCATCTTTAATAGTAGCAGTCAGCTCACTGCACAGATTGCACTCGTTTATGATGTCGCAATTTGTCACCAAGCACAAAGTTCAGAGTAAACAGGAAAGACTTCTGTACTCTTTGAGGTTTTCCTGCCTTGGTGCACTTGCTTACGAATGCGATGCATCGTCCCCGTAATCATTCAAATTGATCTCAGACATCTATCTGGTAAAGAGCCCACAGTGAGCATTTGTAAAGGGGAGGTTTAACTTGAACGGTGATCAGGGAAAATATCTGTCTGACACAATGATTGGGGGAAAATCAGATTTGCCAGAATTCAATACAAACCAATGTTATAAAGGGTTGCCTGATAAGCAGGTAGTTTGCATAACCAACTTGGGGCGTCATTGTTCCGGTGTTGAACTTCACGGGATCAAATTAGGATTTTGTCATCCATTTAACACTTTTTTTTTTTGCTGCTGAGTTCTCTTCTTTTAATGTGAAAACAATCCCATTGTCATCAGCGGTCGTGTCCAACTCTCACTGAACTGTTCTTGCTGGTCAACAACTTCGAGCAGCCAAGTGTTCATTTTCATACCTCATCCATTTATCTGTAACCGAAACTGTTTGGTCTTGCAATTCGCAGACCATTGGACCGATTGAAAGCGCCCTCTGTTGGAGGTCGGCTTGATGGATGAGTGAACAAGTTCAAAATCCAGTGATCCAGCTGCTCGCACGCGAACTCGGACACGTTAGCGGTTGGAACGCAGCACGCGATCCTACGGCCGTATTCGGGAGTTGAAACTGTAACTCCCCGGTGTTCTGGATTGATGGTGCGCAGACTCTGATTTTCAGTTGAACCGCTGGTATCGCTCAGCGTACGCGCAGTGGTCTGTGAGGTTAAACGGCAGCGCGCCTGAGTCAGAGAACAGAGGAAGCATGTGTCACTGAGTCAGCCAGCCAGCGAGCATCCAGCCTGTTTACATGTTGACAGCCCATCACACACACACACACACACACACACACACACACACACACACACGCACACACGCACACACTCCATAGGCTTCTTCCTCAATAGACTGTTTGTTGCAGCGGCTTCAAAAACAGTAGGCCTCGGTCATGAGTTGTGGGTGACGAGCTGATGACTCCTGAACGAAAATGTGGGATTTTCTTTGAAATGACAACGTGAGTCGGAGCTGAGTGTCATTTTTTTGTAATCTGTGTCTGACTGAAAAGAAATGGAATGTTCGCACTGTCAGCTACGAGCTTTTATTTCCTGTTGGCACTGTCTTTATGTGCATAATGTCACTTTCGGTGGCTCGAACTTGTCCGACGGGGCTCAGGTTGCGATTTCCGCACTACGCCCGTTTTGCTAGAACATCTTGGCTGCGTGTCTGCTGCGCTTCTCCACCATATCTCCATCTTTGCTGTAATGACAGACAAAACATACACTGAAATAACTTGACCTCCTTCGTAAGAAAAAAGAAAAAAAGTCCCACATCATGTTTCGCCATATCTACTTCAGTCTTGTTTGAAAAAGTGAAAACACTCAGAAAGTCAGTTCTGTGTTTCTTCTGTTTCTCACCCGCTGTGTTTGTGCCTTCTTGCAGATGGATCGCTCCCTAAAGAGCCAAGAGGAGATGTGTCGAGTCAGATCGCAGGTAAAGCAGGCAGACACACAAACACAGTGGTTGAGAATGTCGCTTTCTTGCTCTGTGTGTGTGTGTGTGTGTGTGTGTGTGTGTGTGTGTGTGTGTGTGTGTGTGTGTGTGTGTGTGTGTAAATAGTTTTAAAAAAAAAAAGCACCCACCAACACACAAGACGAGTATTTCGCCTCACCCAATATCGTTGTCACCCATTTGTCACAACTTCCCTGACTCACCTTTCCTCCTTCCCTCCATCCTCCACCTCATCCCTCACTGATGATTGGCTACACGCGTGCCGCTTCCCTCGACACGTGTGTAACACCCGTCTCCGTAGCGACAGTCTGCTCTCGGTGACGAGTTGCAATGGGTGGCATCTGTCCATTATTTTTGGACCATCTGATATTCCTCACTTGCTTCTTCAACCCCCCCCCATCATCCCCCACCTCATGATTTATTCACCAAATGTGTCGTGGCCTGATCCAGAAATGGTATTTCTTTTCGCTCGGATTTGGTCTTTCCTTCTGTGTTTAACACAGAATATAACCCCAAGCCAAACAAAGCATGTTGTGTTTTTTCCCCCCCTCCCTATTTATGAGGCTCTTTGTCTGCTTTCCAAATGCTGTCTGCCAACGATGGGATGTTTTGAGGAGACTTGCGACTTTGACGTTGGAAAAAAAAATACGACCCCCCCCCCACCCCCACTCCCGTGCCTCAGCGGGAGAATTTTAACATTTTAACGGGTACTTTGACGTGGGAGATGCGCACAAGTAACGTAACTTTCACAAAATGACTTTGGTCCAAAACTGTGGAGCATCTTTGTCCATGAAAAAAAATCAAATGCCTTAAGCAGCAAATCTAAATGAGGGCAGCGAGTTGGAAGGTTGCCCTGAAGCCCAGAGGCCCCTGTGGAGACTGCCCGAGTGCCTGCAGAGAGGCGATGAATGCAAGCCCTAAAAGAAACCATACCTAAACAATAACTGTTTTGAAACTCGGCCCCATATTCTGCCAAATCCTTATTTTTCATCCTGGACTCCATTGAAATCAGCCTTTGCGTGATTAGCAATCAAATAAAACCGGACTTTCCCAGAGTGCCGAGCAAATCCCCTCCTGCACCCCGTGACATCACGAAGGGATAGGATGACAGCTTTTTCGGGCACTGCTTCCCGAAAAGCGGAGCAGCAAAGCTAAACAACTTCACCGTGAGCAGCGTTTTCTTTTCCTGGCAAGTTGGCATTCACAGGCTGCGCACAATGCTGTTCAAAGGCGTCGGTCAAATGGATTGTGCACGATAAGGGACGCTTGCATGTTTTTTCATGAGCTCTCTGGTCACTCACCAGTCATCACTGCTGGTCTGCGGAGAAATGAGGCCTGTCCATCTGCTAGCTTGGCCTCTCATCCACTGGTCTGGCTGGGTGGCTGAATAGCAGCTACGTGTGGTGGTGGTGGTGGTGGTGGTGGTGGTGGTGGGGGGGTGCTCTTATGTAATAATGTTTATGCGTTCGGGCAGATGTGCTGAAAAGTACTTTGCAGCGACGGACCGTTGCAGACTCTCAATCCCACTCTTTGCTCCCAGTCTGTCTGCGTTTTTTTTTCCCCTTTTAATTGCGCCTCTGTAAGCTGAAAATGTTAATCTGCAGTCGCCTCCAGATGGCGTGTTTGTGCAGATTGGAATAGCTGCTGACGCGTGAAAGAGGGCTGCAGCCGGCCACTGGCCGGGAAGTAAATCATCGACACTTGAAAGCCAGACAGTGGACGCGTTCAATCAAAAGTTATATCAATTCCATAAAGATTGGTGGTGCCAGAAGTTGCACCTTTTTTTCAGTTGCGTTATGGTTTGTCGACATGAGACCCCTTTGCCATCGGGGGGGAAAAACCCGGATGAATGAACTCTTGGCACAAACAACAAGCCATCTTTTCTCCCTCGCTCCCTTCTTTGTCCTTCCTCCTTCCTCTGCCCTCCTTCCCCGCTGTGTTTGGGTCGCTGGGGTAACCCTGGCCTGCTTCTCGCTTGGTTAGCCTACCCTGCTATTAGAGGTCTGGGGCCGATGGAGAGAACACGGAGAGGAGAGGCGGAGGTAGAAAGAGAAGAAACACGGCGCACTCTCCACGGATCATTTTCCAAAAAGGCAAAAACTCCGATTTTTGGGGACACGGAGAGAAGAAAATTGGGAGGGAGGATGTGGGGGGGGAGGGGTGCAGAGGAAGCCAGAGTCGGATTGGACGAGCAACAAAAGTAAAATTGCTCCGACTGACAGGTTGACATTTTAAGATGTGTTCAAGGCCTGATTTTTAATGATGCGTTAAAATAAATGGCACACATCGCTCTCTCTCTCTCTCTCTCTCTCTCTCTCTCTCTCTCTCTCTCTCTCTCCCTCTCTCTCTCTCTCTCTTTTTCTTTCAAGCTTGTGCCCTCTATCTAGTCCGCCATGTTGCTCTTAAATCTGATCAGACAGCCGACTGGAGAAATCATTCCAGGGCTGTCTCACAGCATCTCACTCAACAGTTGTAAAGGTAGCAGCCTGAAAAAAAATGCTGACATCTCCGCCTCACTGATTTTTATAAAGTCTGTAACAGTGATCGTTCAATCTCTGAGAGTGTAATTCACACAGTTCGAGTCGTACCCATTTCTTTATTGGCATTTAAGATTACAAAGGTCCGGTGTGTAAAATTTGGACTGATTTATAATTTTTATATTGGTAAAAGTTTAATAAACTGGCCATAAATACATTCGCAGTACAATGAAAGTTATTTGCTTTTCCTTTCCATAGAACGGATCTTATTAATTTTGATGGATGTATGTATAGCAAGGGTCTTGCTCCCAGTTAGCTGCAATCATGCACTGCCATATTTCTAAGGAAGCCCGGTGTGGACAATCCAGGTCGCCTGACATCGCGTTTCGTATTTAGGGTGACTGCTTGCGTTCAAGTAACCAAACGAAGAAGAAGGTGGACGAGGTATCCAGGTTTGTGTGCACAGGCCAGTGAGTGTAGTTCACTGGCAAGCTCAAGAGAGGGACGGGGAGTAAAATTGTGCTGCAATTTAAAATGTGAACACTTGATGTTGCTGTTTCTTCACAAATTCTCCAAATGTTACACACTTAACCTTTCAGTATTCTGGCCAATCAGATCGAGCATGAGCTGCTTTGTCAGATGTTTATCTGCAAGTGTGTATGTTGTCCAGCGTTGGAATGTAATCACACTGCAAACTACATGCGGCCACATCTGCAGCTTGGTTTTGGCTCCCAAGATGTAATTTTTGTGCGGATGGATGTGCCAGTCAATGCTAATAGGTGGAGTTGACATCACTTGATGAGATTACGTCATAAATGCATGACATGTCAAAACATATATCTGTGGTCGACCCACATGGTCTGGTGTTTTCTAGCTCTAAGTAGTAGTAGTTGTTGTTATTGTTGGGGTTTGGAAACGCCTGGAGAACAAAGATCTGTGTGAAGACTAAAAGTTCAAGCTTACTTTACTACTCACTTTACATTTTTGCAAATCTCAAAGTGCGTCATAGTTTAAAATCACTTTCAAAAAGCTCCTTTTTAAAAGATGAAATGAATTCCATGTTAAACCTCCTCACAATAACCCAGCCTAAAAACAAAAGAATGGTGGTGCTGATAGAACCGCTTCAGCTAATTTATCATTTCATTATTTTTTTTTTCCAATACACCTGCACACATGTAACCTCTGGTCCTGACGTGGGTCAGAGGTCTGGGTCGCCGACGCCCCCACGTTTCCACTCTTTAGAATTCAGCCCGCCGAAATTCCTGCCATTCCCACGTGTCCCTCGCCAAGGAATCCCTGGCACGCCACAAATGCGTGGAAGTCCAATGCTATGTGGGGAAGGGATGTGCACACATGTGCACGGTTCTGGTTTCGCTCGCCCGCGCAGCAGCTGGTTTCCAACGAGCGCAAGCGGGTCAGTTGCCGGGAAGCCATTATGAGATTACGGCCGTACGTAACGTAACGGTGCCCTCATCAGATACGCAGGAGGATGCTGCTGCTGCTGCTGCTGCTGCAACAGAGTGTTGCTGCTTCTTTGTGGTATGTGAACAACTTTTCCCCTCCCATCTCCCGACTCGCTGTATTACCAGCGCCATCTGTCCCGGTCCGAGCAGCTGTTACATTCCCTCTTGGTTTTTTTTTTTTAATGCTTTTTTCTAACGCAAAACACACATGCTTCCACCGCTCCTCTGGCTATTTGTCACAGTCCCTTTCGGGGTTCGCCTTCTGACGGTGTAACAAATATGGAGCTCTGTTGCATCAGCCAGTGTGGTGCCCGCCAGGCATGGACAGATTACCGGTTCCTTGTGCCACAATTTGAACCCCCCCCCACCGCTAATATTTTCCGTCATAGCGTTCCTATGGTGAAAGCCGTCCCACAGAAAGTGTCGAAATCCCTCTGCTTGCGCGCAGCGTAAAGCAATAGTGTTCTTGCTTTGTGAATTATTTTCACTTTTTTTTATTATTTATTTTTATTATTAATAAAAGTTTTATTGTGTTCAACACCACTTGCAAAAAGTAATGGCTATTTCCCTTTTTGGTGAACTGGTGCACTGTCTGTGAAGGTTCCCAGTCATCCAGGTCGTGTTAAGGTAGACTCACATGGTGGCAGGACAGAAGTAGGAGTTACACCAAGTGGGTCGTTGGATTAACGAAGCTCATGACGTTCTCTCTATTAGCAGAATCAACACCTCATTGATTATCAACACCTTTTGTTTAAAAATCAACACTTTACTAATTGGTACCATCAGCCTTAGCCTCACCCACACCTCCTGGTGGTTAAATACCTGGGATCCATCCCCCCTTTGGAACTGAGCAAGCCCTTCGGATGAGAGGCAAAACGTGTTAAAGATCACAAGAACAAGTCCAGTTGTCCTAACTTAACCCTTCTACCTTGGTGCACCGTCGCTTCATAGCTAGAAGATTGCAGGTTCGATCTCCAGGTCTGAGGCTGGAGTTTGCATGTTCTCCTTGTGTGTGTTTGTGTGTGTGGGCACTAAAGCTTCCTCTCACAATCCAAACATTCATATGAAGTGACTTGGGAACTCCAGATTGGCCGCAGGTGTGAGTGCGAGTGCGATTGGTTATTTATCTTTCCATGTGGCCCTGCGATAAACTTACGACATATTCTGGGCGAAGCTCCGCCATTGCCCCAAAGTGAGCTGGTATTGGCTCCAGCATCACCATGACCCTGAGTGCACGAGGCTATAGAGAATGAGTATAAAAGGCTCCACAGTGATATAGTACCTTCTACATTTACGTAGAAGCATTCCTGCAACTTATTCATCTATTGTAATGAAAGCTACCGGCAGCAGTGGGTAGACCTTGACAGTGTCACTCCACTTTAGTTGACCTTTTGTTGTCGTGTTCTCATGATATGAAAGTCATGAGCACAATGAAGGCGACTGTTTAACTTGTCTTTGAAGCATTGACCACTTAGTGATTGGTGGATTAGACGTGTGTGATTTTGCGGCTAATCGCTTTGCAATGGAACAACGTGTTTCTCAATAAGCACTGAGATGCTGGACACGTGTGTTCAAAAGTTGAGAGAAGGTCAAATCAAGTTCACCTGCCAAAGGTTATTAGGTTTGTTATTTTCTACACATTTGTGTTAGTTGTAAAATGTTTGTTCTTTACTCTGACTTTTTTGTCAGCTGTCACATAATACTGTGAAAACGATTTTGCTTTTCATACCCAGACAGTGTCATCCCGGCCTTTGTCTGGTGGCCATTTGCGCTTCCAAAGACCCCAACGTGCGTCTTTTCGGCCGACATCTTCCGGCTGACCGACACAATCGGGTTTCAGTTCTGACCACGAACGGCAACGGCGCTTTGTTCGGGGGCGAGCGGAAGGGGAG
This sequence comes from Nelusetta ayraudi, assembly GCF_046127955.1. NCBI lineage: Eukaryota > Metazoa > Chordata > Actinopteri > Tetraodontiformes > Monacanthidae > Nelusetta > Nelusetta ayraudi. The sequence goes on along the minus strand of NW_027466185.1, from coordinate 18,964,980 downwards.
GTGGGGGGCTTCCTAATACAGTGTTGAATGATAGACTTGTCTGGCATTTCCCTCTCATCACTTGCCCTTTCTCACCATGTCAGCCTGTTGCCGCCACCCACCCCACACAGGAGCAGTGACGCAGAGGGTTCACGATCGGACTGTCGATTAGCAAAGGTTGAGCTATTCACAGCTCATTTTCCTCAAATGGGACAAAGCAGCGTCCTGGGGGAGAAATTTGAAGGAAAAAGAAAATAACCCCAGTTTTGGAGCCTAAACGTTTCTGTGGAATTAGCTCCCGGCAAGCGACGTTGAATCCCCTCTTATTTGTCATGAAATGGGTGGGAAGAAATTAGAATTGTTATCTGGGTTAAGGGCTACAAAGGTTTGTCATTATACCTCATTAGCAGTGACGGCGGTAAAGATTTAGCATTTGGTATTATTCCTACTACCCGCTAATTTACAAAGTAATTACTCAGTGGATTAAAAAGAAGCAAAGCTTGATTGAACTAATTATCTATTTCATTCATTTTAATTATTGTAACCACTAAGAAATGCGTATGATGAATTAGGAAAGGTTCTTCTACTGAACAATGCACGCGAAGCATGCTTCCATTTCCCCTTCCAGTTGGTGGGAGCGTTTGTTGCCACCGCTGACAGGAAAACTTGCATTTGTTTTTTTTTTAAATTATTTTCCTGCCTTTCTACCTTTCCACCTAACAGGCCGCGAGATTTTTTTCCCCTGGAGGAAATGGTGATAACTAAACCCGAACACACCCAAACTCATTTGATTGCTCGCCGCAAAGTCTCTCACCTCTACCTCGAGTACGCCACCTTTGGTGGCTGAAGGATAATCATAATGATCATGCGCGCTAGAGGCAACAATATGTAGCGTATGTGGACAACATGAAGCACAGCTCAAGACTCATTTCTCCGCTCTGGTTCTTAAATTTCAGTGCCGTTCTTCATGTCCACACTGTCTGGAAAGTGTTTCCTTCTTGCAGTGAAGTTTTAAATGTTTTTATTGTTTGATGTTTTTACTTTTCATTTCTCATTTTGTCTTGGTTTTTCCTGTTGCACTCTGTAAAGCACTTTGAGCTGCATTTCATGGAATGAAAGGTGCTTTTGTTGTATGATACAGTATATATCCCTAGACTTTCAAAGTCTCTGCTTCCTGGCCGCTTGCAATGTTGACTTGCCATTATGACAAAGTTCGCAAAAAAAACAAACAAAACCAAATTCGTTGCTTGTGTCAGCAGGTATTAATCATCATTCTAAATGATGTACTATAAATGGCGATTTTCCCTGGGTGACCGATGGTGGCGCATGTAGCGCTCTCAATGGCAAATCAGCAAGATGACCCAGAAGAAAAAGAGAGGAACCGATCAAAAGAGTTCTTGGTGTGGTTATCCCTAGTTCCTCCTGGGCAAAGAAATCTCAGTAACAGCCCAGCCATACGCGTGAAGCCACTTGCACTTGCTTATGTTGTTGGTCCGTTGACATGCCTTGTTAATGTCCACGAACTCGGACTGCGCAGGCATAAAGAGCTAACGCGCTCAGCACAGATATTGACGGTGTAATGCCACAAAAACCCAAAGGAACGGCAGCGGCCGGTCTCCTCTGGGACATAATTCCCCCCCTCTTGATGTTAAGCAGCTTGCGAAGGTGTCTAAATGCAGTGCACGCATATTATAGCTATCGCCCCTCCTACACGTCCGGGATTACCTCATGGGACCTTCTTCCCCAAATGACAGGCAGATTAGCAGCTCGCGAGGAAACAAGCGAGCCGGGTCGTCCCGCCGCTGTCGCGACCCGCTCGCGTCTGGAAATGTTTGCAGCAGCTTTTTTTCCACGTGGGCTCGCGCGCGCGTGTGTTTGTGTGTGCGTGTCACTAAAATGGGCGCTTTTGGGTCGTCTGCCGGATTGGAATATCTGCCCTCAGGAATCCCACTGTCCGCCTCAGCTGCTCCGACTGCGCCCACAACTCGGCACATCGGCCCGTCGCTCTATCATTAGCTGAAGCAGCCCGAGACGACCAGTCCCCATCGACAGGGAAAGGATTTACCTTTCAAATTTACTTCTTTTTTTCTTTTTTCTTTTCGTTTTGTGGATGGTTTTTTATCAAAATGACTTGCTGGGCCCCCAATCACAAGTGGCGATACGCCCAGACCGACTCAGCCGTCATCCAGCTGTCAGGTACGATGCTGCGTCTGGTGGGTGGAAATTGCAGATCTTGCCATGAGGTCATCGCCGGATCCTCCGGGTTTTTGTTTCCTGTCTCACCGCCTTGGTGTATAAACGTCGGATTTAACCGTTGAACAAAGGCAGAGAATTCAAAGCATCGAAACGTTGAAAAGGGCGAGCTGATCCAGGTATGGGCAAACTACGGCCCCGGGGGCCACTTGCGGCCCGTTACGCTTTTTGTTCCGTCCCGCTGAACTTTGAACTTCAAGAAATGATATTGATAGCCAGTAAGTCATAAAATAGCTGTATGCCATCCATTTCATCAGCGTTTGAAGAGTCATTTCAATAAAGAGCTAAACACCATAATCTTTTGCCATCACTTCCTGTACGTGACCCGGCCACTTCCTTTCTTAAACCGGCTCTACTTTTGGAGTACCAGGAAGTGTGTGTACAGTCGAGCGCAGTTTCTGCTGCGCCAATAATCTAATGACAATCTAAATGTCAGCTATTTGACTGCCGAAAAAGCCACCATTATATTTTGTAAACGGCAATCTGTCGCTCTTCCTGTATCCATTATGTGTTTGTAACCAAGCAGGCTTTGTTTGTGCCTCAGTGGTGAACGTTTGGTTTTAGGTTATTGCCAGTTGCATTTTTTTTGTCCCACAGTAATTGCAAAACATCCTCAACAAACCTAACTTTTGCGACCGGGGGTGGGGGGTGTTATCCCTCCAAACTTTCGCTCCGGGACCCATGCTTGAGGAAACTAGATTACACAACTCTTTGGATGATTGAATATTTTCGGAAGCTAAAAAATCATCTAACAAGAGCATAATTAGATTCAGGAGCTTAAATGAAATCAAATATAAATCTTAAGGAATTCCAGGAATAGTTGGGCTCTGTTTGACCATTCAAAAAAAAAAGAAAAAAAAGGATTTGACCCAGTTGTTTGTATCTGTTGAAAAAAAGAGAGAATACAAAGATGCTGAGCAAAAGACCCATAATGCCTTGTTGCGTGTGTGTGTGTGCGTGTGTGTGTGTGTGCGTGTGTGTGTGCGTGTGCGTGTGTGTGTGTGTGTGTGTGTGTGTGTGTGTGTGTGTGTGTGTGTGTGTGTGTGTGTGTGTGTGTGCATCTGGGCAGACCTTAATCCGCTGACCGTTAAATTGGGCAGTACAGTAGTGAACTCACAGAACAACAAAGTGCTCTCTGTGCACGCTCTCCCTCTACTGACTCTCTTTCACTCTCATGCACACACATACACACACACACACACACACACACACACACTCACTCACTGAGTTGTTTTTGTGCTTGTCGTCTTGCCGGCGTTTTTTTTTTATTTATTTTTTTTATTCTTCCCCCCTTTTCTCTTTTTATTGAGTGTCGATCATCCGGCCGCTCGATGACAGCCAGCTAATCGGTCTGCGAGATGGTGGGAACCTTCCACTGCGATCTTGATGAATCACTGTGTCTAAAGTAAAGATGCTGACTGAAGCGCTTGTGCGTACAGTCCGTCCCCTTGCGACGGTTAAAGAATGTTATTCAAATGCAGAAACACTGGCGTTATTACTCGAACACTGATTTTAAGTCTGTGGTATTCAAGTCTAAAATCGATAAAGAATTTGATGCCTGCTATTCATCGTTTCAACTCTCCTTAAGTGTGTAAAAAAACTGCCCATTGCACAGCTGTGTGTTTCACACGCTCATTATGCGCAACTGTAATGTCTATTATTTATACACAGATACATTCAGAAAGAGTCTGTGTACATTTTAATCTCATTTCATGTTATTTTTATCACCTTATCTCTCTTATCCTCCAGTTCAGCTCTTTGCATGCATATTACTTTGTGACACTAGTTCCCTGGAAGAGCTGCGTGAAACGCAAATTTCTCCTGGAGATCAATGAAGTATCTATTTAATCTAATCAAATTTTATCTCTAATCTCATGGATGCATCACAAGGAAAAAAAAAAAAAATTCAAAATTCATATTCCTAAAGTTCTGACTGCCTCATCTGATGACCCTGCTTCCTCCTCAAAGAGAAACTACAGTTTGGGAGGCAAATCCTGAGGGTGCGCCCCTGTCTCAGCCGTCCCACCACATGCCAAAGAACCACATACAAGGGAGTCTCAGTTGGAAATGTGTTTTGATCTCACCAATTTGTTTTGTGTGTAGGCACGTGTGGCACCCCGGGGTGAGTTGGGGCAGCTGGAGGGGTGGTGGTAGAGGAGTGGAGTAGAGAAGAGTAAAAATAGCAACTCACCCTCATCGGTCTCCTCCAGTGGCGGCAGAGCATCGGCATCACATTTGCATATGACCACAAACAAGGCAGCGCGGAGAGAACAACGTGGACCAGTACAGTACACTGTCACCTCCTGCAGGGGGCCACGTGTGGGTACGTGGGGGGTTGCATCATAACCACGGCTCCAGCGCCAGCTCCTTGCTTTTTGATGTTGCGCTCGTTACATAATGCGTCCTAATCGCGCGCTCGTGTCTTTTGAGTTCACCGACGCCGCTCGAGACGCAGGAGAATGTTTTGAAAGCACTCACGTATGCACACTTTCCCCAACCCCGGTGTGCGTGCCTTTGTATAAGCCGCGATCACTCCTCCAAGAACAAAAAGCGTTCTGAGAATTGCTACACGGTTTTGGTCTTTCGCTGCCAAATTATGTAAGAGTGTTTCCTGGGCGCTCGTCTGCAACGAGGAGTCGCCCCTTGTTCTTGTCATAATATCACCACTGAAACCACTCCTGATTTCTTTGGCTTTATCTCACATATCCATCTCATTAACAGCCTGTAGAAGTTCCTTGGAAAGGGGGAGGAGAGGTTTGGAAGCCCATTTTATGAGGCTTCTCTCTATTGCAGGCAAAATGATTGTGATTTTTTTTTTTTTTTTTATCTGGTAGCCCTTGTAGCTACGGCTCAAGGCCTCCTTGAGTTGTGATGGTTGACAGGGTCCCTGCATCACTGCTTCATGCCAGCAGCTACGTTAGGATACGGTCTCGTTCAAGCCAGACGTGATTAAACCTAAAAGATGTTCACGGAGAAAAGTCTACCGTGGCAGTCTTTGTTCTTCTGTGACTTAAATAGTTTCATTTAGTTGGGATAACGTTTCCCCTGCAGCATCCACGCTAATCTCTTTTAGCAGTAGCCGCAGCAGCAGCTCGTCGATTTCTGCTGCTTCTTTTATGTTATTCTGCTTCTGGGACTTAGGCTGCTTGCTAGTGTTGTTGTCAAGACCGCGCCAACGGAGACCAAGACATTATCAAGACTAGAGCGAATCGAGATCGAGACGAGACCAAGACATTTGGGGTTCGAGACCAAGACAAGACCAAGACTTTATATGTCAAAGAGAAATAAAGAAGCAAGGTATTATTATAAGCAAGGTATCTCTGAATAATTTTCTTTAACATTTTGCTGCTTTGCCAACTATTTTAAACCATTTTCAAAAAGACAACTTTGCTCCATAAAATTAACAAATAAATGAACTGGCAATAAGGAGCTGTGTCACTCTGGGTGTCACAAACAGAGCGTAAAACGGCAGCAGCTGGATTCTTTTCTGTTATTATCGTGTCATTGCAGTGTTGGCTGAGTCTTGACTGGTCTTGATCAAAAATCCCGAGTCCCTCCAGTCCGAGACGAGACCAAGACCCTTAAAAAGTGGTCTGGAGACCAAGACCAATCGCGAGTGCTGCAACACTACTGCTTGCAGTAGCTGCATTGATGGATGATGAAATCCCAACAGGGATTGAAAACGCTTTAGATTGGAGGCTGCCAAGGCGCACGGGCAAAACATCAGGATTGAGATCTTATCAATCCGGATAGTGTTTGGTTAAATCAATATATTCCCCCCCCCCCTTTTTGGATAAATAGCGAAAACTTTGTGTTTGTGACATGACTGATTCAAACTACCCCGCGGGAGAAGGCAATTTCAGTCATTCGTTTGGGGAAATTGGTCGAAATGTCACCCTGATAGCGGACTAGGGTTGGGGGGGTGTTGAAGTTGAAATGTGACTTTAATCACTTGGGGGAGCAGTCCGTCTATATATAGCAGTTGCGCGAACAGGTTTAACTCATTATCTCCTGACAACCGCTCAATCATTTGGTGCGGAATATTAACAGCACGTCGAGGGCTTGTGGCGCCATCGCGCCCGTGAGACCCGGCTTGACATTTATAGGCTGTCAATTTATAGTTCAGAATATCGCTGCGGGCTTTCGGGTTAATTCTCATGCTAACAAGGAGGCTCTTCTTCCATTTGTCAGAGACAAACACTGGGAAAAAAATAATAAAAAAACAGCCCAGAAATCGTCAGATCCTGTGTGGCGTGTCAGAAACAGACAGGCTGGAGAAGTAAAAGTAAGTTGGAAGACGCCTTTCACTGCAGGGGAATGTGACAACGTGTTTGAGACCTAACCTAACGGCCGCGAACGGCTGAAGTAACCATTTGTGTTTCCCTTTTCCTCGACTGTGACAACACATGGCCTCCTCATAGTGCCAATCACGTAATCTCCTGTCGGAGCAGCAGATGGAGAGAGAGAGAGAGGGAGAGAGAGAGAGAGAGAGAAAAAAAATTAATAAATCTGAACGCCGGGATGTCTTGATTTTTAAATTGAAAACAAGCTCTTGGTTGCAAGAGACGGGAGTTTATATCACGTTTATCTGAATTATTTATGAACAGTGATCACGTTTTGGCAAAGACGTAGATATCTGGAATGGAAAGTTTAATTTATTGGTTAGCGTGTAGCTTTTCAGTTTCTCAGCAGCCATTGGCTGGACCTGCTGCTGCTTCCTCCGACATTACTGCCCATCAGGTGTTCGATCCGACACATTAGATTGTTTTCATTCAGTTTTCTTGGAGAGTTGGGCCTGTTTAACTGGAGTCTGAAATTGGAAGACAGAGATCTTTAAAAGGTGAGACATAGGACAAATTTTTCAGACTGAAAACTCATGCCTTTGTTCCACTCTCACCAGCCTCAGGTGCCACATGTATTTTAATGCTAATTAGCGAATGCTAATCCAGAATAAAGCTACCAGAATAGTGTCAAGACCTCCTTTAAACACTTTACTGTGAGCCTCGTCGCTTCTGGCCTGTTCACACGCCGCTTCTTTTGCCCTCCTTTCGACACTCGTTTCAAAACTGAAAAAAAAAAGTGAGCGCCGTTGCCCTTTAACAGTAGTCGACGGCACTGGAGTGGCCAATGGACTGGAGTGTCTCTTCACCCCGTTTCACCTCTCTTGCGGCAAACTCACAACTGCTCTTTGTTTGCCCCCAACTTCCCCTCAGTTTGGCCTCACTCGGTCCCGCCGCCGTGTCTCCGACCACAGCCTCGGCGCTCCCTCTCGACTTGTGCGTGCGTGTGTGCATGCATGTGTGTAACGGCAAAATCTTACTGTTGCTTTTTCCTCCCCTTCTCCATATTCACGCTGTCTGAATTGGAATCCCGGTGCTTAAACGCAGTCGACTCCTCCTCGCTCCAAGTCGCCGAGATCCGCCTGCTTCCAAATCATCTGCCCTTCATCCGTCTCCTTCTGTGTCTTCCAGGTTTCCGGAGAAATGAGGAGATAAGAGCAATGGAGGTGCTTCCCATCCTCAAGGAAAAAGTTGCCTTTTTGTCAGGTGAGACCAGCAGGGCGAATGAAGTTGAGGAAAGCGGGAAGTAGACTAACTGAATGAGGTGCATCGTGTCTTCATAAGGTTTATGTTATTGTTAGAGAGTTTTTCTTTTAAAACAAACACACAAAGTACATGAGTACAGGAAGTATACTGCTTAAAGGTCCAGTGTGTAATATTATTTAGCTTGATTTATCACTTTTATATTGTTAAAAGCTAAACATGCTGCCGCTAATTACATTAATAAAAGTGTATATCGATGTACAATATACAGATTTTTTGGGAGGGCTCCTCGTTTGGGGGGGGGGGGGGGGGCATGTTGCGCTGCCAATTTTTAAGGAATTCCACCTGACGTTGCTCTAAATGGAATCCTTAGAAATTTTACACAATGGACCTTTAAAATTTTCATCCATATATCCACACACACATCCATACATCCATGTCCGATCTCTCTTCCTCCCCAAGCGTCGTTTCCTTCCGCTAGAACAAGCACGGGTCGAACTGGGGGGCCGGACACTTGACCCGTTGACCTTTGACCCTCCTTCACACGCACACGTGTGCGCGGACTGTCCAGGCGCGAGACACACTCCCACTTGCACACAGGCGCCCATTGTTTCGCCGCTATCAGCGGGGCTGCAGAGAAGAGGCGCAGCTGCGTCTTCGCCTCCTCCCCCCGAGAGAAACTCGACCTCCGCCGCGTCACGTGCGCGCGCACATGCACGCTCGGCCACGCCCCCCCCCAACACCCCCCCCCCCCCTCTCAGGGAAAACTCACCGGAGGGTCAGGCTGTAGACGGACCCTGGCGAGAACAATCCAGCGGGATTATTTGCACGGTGCGCAAAAACTTTTCAGCCTCGCGTGTGTGTTTTCAACACGCGAATCAAAACCCCCGGCACGTCGGTGGGTCTCGGCTGCATCAAAGTGAAACGTTTTTTGTTTTGTTTTTTTTCCCGCGCGCACGCGTTGTTCTTCATCTGAGCTCGCGCGGCGAAGGTCGCGGGCAGGAACAGCGACAATGAAGACGATGACTCAGACAAACGCGCTGAATTCAAGCGGCGGAGAGACGGGGGTCGGCGTTGCCATGGCAACGGCTGACTCTCCCTCTCACCGCATCCCATAGTAGTCAGTCGCTCGCGGAGTAATTGGCTTCGAAATGAGGGGAGGTGGAGAGGGAGGGTAAACGAGCTCAGCCTGTCATCAGAACTGGGTCCTTTGATAAATCGGCCTCGTTCTCGTTTTCCCCTGTTTGCCTCTTGAGTATTATATATATATATTTATTTATTTATTTATTTCCTCCAGCAACCCTGAAATCCGTCATCTTGCGGGCTGCCCGCGGTCGGCTCGCGCCTTTTAAAACTCACGTGACGAGAGCAGCACTTCACTTGCTCGGCTAATTGCTAATTGGGAAGCGCCATCAGCAGTGCGCTGCTGCAATGATTCATCACCGGCAGCAGCTGGAAATAAAACAAGACACAGCAGCTAAATCCCTAAAGGTTCCTCTCGTGGATGTATTATAATAACTGGATACCGGACTGACAATATAGTGGCGTGCCCATTTTCCCCCAGTGGCCACTTGAGGTACTGCAGCAAACAAAAAAAGATCCCATGGGTCCATTTTTCCCATAGACTGCAATACAAACGTGTTTTCAGACTGTGACCTGAAATGCGATTCATAGCAAATCTTTATATTGCAGATTTTTCAGTCATGGTCTTTAAGTCGTTTAAAAAAATGATAAAGGCCAGAAAATCACCAGAAAAGACTTTATTCCCAGTGTGATGTCACAACATTGTACGTGCTGCTGTGTCTCAGCTCGTTCTGATTGTTACTGACGTGTCTGTAAGTGACGTTCTCCAGTATCGTTCTGATTGGCCAAACAGATCATGTGAGTTACAGAGGCACGATGGGGAGTGACACTGCTCCGCATGCTCTATGGGCCCATTGATGTGGAATTCAAAAACTTTTTGGGCGTATGCACTGGGCGAGCAACTCCATTGAGATGAATGGGCCGCCTTCTTGGAGTCTGGAGGTGTGGTTCCTCTGCGCGCTAGTGTCGTAGCATTAGCGACGGAAACGGGTGGATTTTAATGAGTTGTATCAACAACATCTCAAGCAAGCGGCAGGTTGAAAAATATGATCTAGCTCGGCGTTTCTCAACAGATGGGTAGCCACCCAAAATTGGGTCCCCGAGCTGTTTTGATTGGTTGGCGGCATCGTGGGCGGTTAAAATATATATATATTTATAGAGTAAATGTTGAGCTTTTTTTTTTTTATTCAATTCTACAGTTTTGATAATTTACTTACGTGACATGATCGAAAGTGCGCTAGCGTTTTTATCTTTGTGGAATTAATTTGGGTGACTTATCATGACAAGGAAAACACGATGAGGAAAAAAACGACTGATCTGGCTGACGGGTTGACGCAGCGACAAAGGATTAACCTATCTTTGCAAATTGAGAAAGCATTGTCCAGATGTTTGACGTGATTCAGGTCAGCTTTGTGAATAATAATTGCCTTTTCTGTGATCGTTTGCAGCGTTACTGTCACTCTATGAGCGACTCTCCCACACCAAAACGACTATTTCAACCTTTCCAACTATTTATATGATATATATTGGTAACACTTTATTTTAAGGTCACAGTAAACCATCTACCATCACTTTAATAAGCCATTGTTCTCGCTTTAGATCCAGTAGCTGCAAAAAGCATTGTTATGTGATTATTAATTATATTTAAACGGTGTTGTTAACACTTATCCAGTGTAGCCTAACACTTAATAATGTTAAAAATTCATCTTATAGGGGAATTATTACCGTTTAACTAATGCGAATGACAAGGACCTTAATATAAACCGTGACCAATACAGCAGCAAACGGTGAAGTCCTGTGTCGTGTTCGTCGGGGATGAAGTGGTATTTCCCTCCACGCCATCCATCCTGTGGCTGTGTGTGCTTGCAGGTGGCAGAGACCGACGCGGCGGCCCCGTCCTGACCTTCCCGTCCCGCAGCAACCACGACAGAATACGAACGGACGACCTGCGGAGGCTCATCGCCTACCTGGCCGGCATCCCCAGGTTTGCACATCCCGCTTTACGTTTGTGTGTGTGTGTGTGTGTGTGTGTGTGTGTGTGTGTGTGTGTGTGTGTGTGTGTGTGTGTGTGTGTGTGCGTGCGCGCGCGCGTGCGTGCGAGTGTGTGTCCCTGCACACAGCTTCCTCAAAGCAAACAGCCGCCAGCCAGCGAGCGGTGGAATAAAAACCACGTGAAGGCAAGGAGAGCAAGAGAATAATTCACAAGCAGTTTGGCTCTGAGTGGCACCTCTGCCTTCCTAAAAAAATATATATATATATGTGTATATATCTATACATATATATATATATATATATATATATATATATATATATATATATATATATATATATATATACATATCTATATATCTATATCTATATATATATATATATATATATATATACATATACATATATACACAAAAAATAAATAAATTGTTGATGGTGAGGCGGAGCGAGGGGGGAAGCCTGTGCTGAGAGAGAGGGATGTGCGGCGGGCGACAGATGATGAAAGGAGGGAGGGATGAGGCGGGGAGAGAGAGTGGGATTAAGACAGATGGAGGGCGCATGCGCGGGGAGGTGTGAGCGGGCGGGCGAGCGAGCGAGCGAGGGAGCGTGTGTGAACGCGCAGAGAGAGGCAAAACAAAGTGTCGCAGTAGCCGAGGAGGAGCAGCAGCAGCAGTCAGTCAGTCAGTCAGTGTGGACCAGCGGCTCTTCGCCCAGCAGGTAAAACACCGACTGCTCTCTCTCTCTCTCTCTCTCTCTCTCTCCGGTCCGTGTTGACGAGTCGCCCCTCCGATGGAGGGATGCGACTCGAAGGAATCCTTCTTTCTTTTCCCTCCTCCTTCTGACTTTTCGTCTGATGATGTTTTTCCTTTTATTCCTCCTTTTCTCACCCCGACGTCACGTCGCTCTCGGTTGTTTTCAGCCAGCGGAGGTGTGCGTCCTATTTTAGGGAAGGCAACATCTGCACGCCGCTGCACACTGTGACAGGCTGCTTCCCGAGGTAGAGGGGAGAGGTTACGGGAGGGTTGGGCAGATTTAGAGAGGCTGATGCTGGAGTATTGAGGTTATTTTAAAAGATGACTAGCTAGATACTGGATAGACAGACAGACAGACAGACAGACGGATAGATCTTTTTTGTGTTTGTAATGAAATGAGATTTAAACGTGCCAACAGATCAGCGCGTCAAATCACTGGAAAATACGATGCATCAATCACTACGATGAAAATCTACAGCGACAAGCAAGCGGAGGGTTTCATTTTGCGGACGTAGAATTGAAATCGTGCCCTGGTTCCAACAGCCGTTCCTTCAGTGGATCCCCTAAACCCCCAACCCACACACACACATACACATACACACACACACACACACGAAACATTATCTCTGCCTCCTCGTCTCGTGGACGGTCGTCGCTCACGATGTCCCCCGGAGCGCGGCGCCCCCTGGGAGACGAGGTGGCCGATGCGCGAGCGAACGCTGCTGATTAGTGTTTTCATTTATGCACACACGTGCGACCCGTTTGTCACAGGTCTTTCTGTGTGTGTGTGTGTGTGTGTGTGTGTGTGTGTGTGTGTGTTTGTGTGTGTGTGTGTGTGTGTGTGTGTGTGTGTGTGTGTGTGTGTGTGTGGGCGGGCGGCCCCGATGCGTGCGTGGGAGGAGTGTTTGCACCGTTTTCCTGCTCACGCTACAGAAAACCGCCTCACCTCGCCGTTTGTTTTCATTCTTTTCTTCCGCCGTCCGTCTTTTCAAACCGCTCTAAATGTCCGACTCCTCTTTTTTTCCCAATCCCTCCCTCCTCTCCATCCCTCTCTCATCCTTTCCCACGCCTCTCTCTCTCTCTCTCTCTCTCTGGATTACCCTCTTTCCAATCTCCCTCTGCCCCTCCCTCTCATCCTCCCTCCTCTCCCTCCTTCTCTCTCATCTCTCTCTCTCTCTCTCTCTCTCTCTCTCTCTCTCTCTCTCATCTCTCTCTCTCTCTCTCTCGCTCGCGCTCCTTTTAATTCCTCCCACTGCCGCCGACCCTCGCACACCAGCGAGGAGGTGTGCAAACATGGCTTCACGGTCATCGTGGACATGCGCGGCTCCAAGTGGGACAGCATCAAGCCGCTGCTGAAGATCCTGCAGGAGTCCTTCCCCTCGTGCATCCACGTCGCCCTCATCATCAAACCGGACAACTTCTGGCAGAAGCAGAGGACCAACTTCGGCAGCTCCAAGTTCGAGTTCGAGGTGAGCGGCGCGTCTGTTTGTTTTTTTTCTTTGCATTTTTTTTTTCTGATCACAGCCAGATAGTGGAATTCACCGCGAGGACTTTCGTTTTTCATTTTCATTTTAACTTGGCATTGCTGCTCGGATGTATGCGTCTGGCTCTCGCTTGACGTTGATGGGACCCGGCTGCGGCGCTAAGTAGCCGCTAACGGCGAGACTTTTGAGTGCAACAGATTTACACCGGCCCTTTTAGACTAATGAGCTATAAAAAAAAAATTAAAAAAGTGTAGGAGATAGGAGAACATTTTTTTTTTTGCCGTCAGCTGAAATGCGACGAGGACGGCCGCAGCCGTGCGCCGGCCCCGTCCGCCGTCAGCACATTTCATTAAAGCCCCCCTCTCTACATCAGCGGCCAGCTGTCAACCCGAAGGGACGAGAGACAGAGAGGGAGAGAGAGAGAGAGAGAGAACTGCAACATTCATCAGCGGATCACGAGTTCCGCTCTGGACGGTGTTCAGTCATGAGTTTAGGACTGCGCTGCGTCTTCGCAGCTATTTTGACGACGGCCTGGAACAAGGAGCGCTTTATCCGGGCCGACCCGCAGGTTCTGAATCCACCAGTCCGGGGCCGAGTCGCGTTGTCATGGGGACGTCTTTTTCTTTTTTTTGTGCGTGTGTGTGTGTGTTTGCGCTCGTGTCCGTGTGCGTTGCGTCTCGCTTGTTTGCCCGCCAGTGACTTCCAAAGCTGCTCGACTTGCACCATGTGATCCCTTCCAAGGAAGTGAAAAATCAAAAACCAACAAACATTCCCACCGACACGGACGTCACCTGATCGCTCGAACCGGGTGATGACACCTTATTGATCGCTGGACAACAAGCAGGCGCCGCAGGGGGGATGGGGAAGAGGTGGGGGGGGGGGGCGGTGCACCCTCCCACACGCTGCTGCTGCTGCTGCTGCACACACGGCTTGGATTGGATTGGCTCGTAACATCGTTGTCATTGGATTTCTAAAGAGTGTTCACAGCGGCTGAGTTCATTGTGCTTTGTTGAAGTAGAGCTGCAACTGAGGAAATGATTCCAAAAAATTATATAGTCGGGGTGGGACACGCATTTTAAAATGGTGTGTATTTTTAATCCGTGCTTCTGTTTCAGGGGTGGGCAAACTTTTTGACTGGTGAGGCCACAAGGGGTTCTAAAATTTGACAGAAGGGTCTGGAGCAGCAGCAGATGGATGGAGCGTTCTGGCGAGCCACCTCATCGGAGGAAAAAATATATCATGGAATATGTAGAAAACACGTTGCTTTAATGTATAATTGAAAATGAACTAAAGCGTGCCAACAAAATCGGTGTCTTCGAAGCCACACAGTATTTAGCTCTTTATTGAAATTTCTCTTCAAACACTGAACAAATGTATCAAATACAGCCCTTTTATGACTAATTAACTAAAATCCAAAAGAATTCTCAGCACTCCCAAAAAGAGAGGTGCGTCGGAGAAGGACGCCATCCCAGAGTAAGACCAAAATTGATAAAGGCTCCCTCACACTGCTCGACTCTCTTCCTTTTATTTGGTATTCCTGCAACGTTTCAGTCAGAAGACCTTCATCAGGCATCACATAACATGACTAAATAAGAATAATAAATGACTAAATAACTACTAATATCATTTCTTCAAGTTTGGCCGGCCCGGATTAAAAGGCTCCATCTATTTCCATCCACTCGCTCCCTGTCCTGCGCTGTGTCGCAGCGCCGCCGGAGCCCATCTTTTAGTCTGCCGTCATCCAGCCGTCTTGGCAGGGCGCAGGCTGGGAAGTCCTGGTTTGACAGTCGACCTGACAAGCAGCAGCAGCAGCAGAAGCAGCTCAGGACTGTGGGAGAATACCAGGAGCACCCTGGTGTGGAACCCGTGCAGCGGTGGGGGTGCAGCAGAAAGACCTGGGTTGGAATCCAGTCTGCGCATCCCTGTTGCTGTGGGGCCATGATACCACTGTCATGACTCTCACTGTGCTACCCATCATCTTCTTTTGGGAACAATGATTTTACTATGCCACCTCACAATATGCAAATCAGTTCAATGTGATTTGCTGCGTCGACCCCTAAAGAGAACAACCTGAAGGAAGGATTCATTAAAAAGGCCTTTAAAAAAGGCCATTAAAGGCCTCATTAAAAAGGATTCAATAAAAAGGCCTGAATCAGTCAGTCAACACTGGACGGTTATTTCTTTTTTTGTTTGTAATGTATAGAACCAAACTGTGTCTAGGAGGCCTGTTGCCCTTAAAAGCATCTGCTCATTTGCCTTATCACAGCTTTTGCACTCAAGCTGCACTACATGGACTCCAGCTGGTTATGGATGCGTGTATGTCTCTGTGTTATTTTCTTTTTCTTACCAAAAGAATGAAGATCACATCTCCTTTCTCCCAACGAAGAGGTGCAGAATCGCGCCCGCAGCAGGGATTGTAATTCTTGATAAAAAAAAAAAAAACTGCGTTCGTCATCCAGCACCAGAGCTGTATACAATTCAATTAACTCCCGAGAGCAGCGGCGGCACCGGTGGCAAACGACGCTGCTGCCCGTGGTGTTTTCCCCCACCTCGGTGAGAGCTTTTGCTCTTTATTTAACCAGGCGCAACGGCGCTCACACGATTGTTTGTCCTGCACAAAGCCATCTCGCTATCGCTTCGTCTGCTTCCCTTCCTCCCTCCCTCCCTCCCTCCGTCCGTCCGTCCGTGCTTGGCCATGTGTGTGGGGGTGTTGTGTGGAGGTGGCGCAGCAGAATCGCACGGGCTCTGAAACTTAAAAAAAAAAAAAAAAAAAAAAAAATGGAAAAAAAAAAAAAAGAAAAAGAGGAGACGTTTCCTTCCTGCGTCTATGAAATTTGAAAGTGGTATGGTAACGTGCGTTTTGTTGTCCAATGTCCGATTTTCGGATTCGACTTTGGCTCCAAAGTGAGCAGAGCAGAGGAAGCGAGCCGAGTAGAGAACGCACCGCTCGCTGCTGTTTGTTCCAGATCGGGAGCTTTCGGGCGTGTGATGTAACGGTGCCCGCCGTGAAAAGTATGTCTGGTATCCGAAAACGGCGGCGTGCTAAATTAGGAGGATAAAGAGGATAAAAAAGAGCTTTAGTCACGGCTTTGATGTGCGAAGACATTAATTACCTGGCTTCGACTGAAAAAGAAATTTGCGTCTCTGCACTTTCGCTGTTTGACGCCCATTAGTGATGAGTCCTCCGTCCGCCTTGCCTCGGAATGAGAAAAGAATCCTCGGGCGGAGGAAATCGTTAGAGGGCTGAAGGAGAAGGGAAGTGGAGATTAGGAGCACTTTGCTGTCACTTAACGCGCTCGTTTAGCCTAAATCCTCAATGTGTCTTTTTTTCCCCGTTCTTCTTTTTTTTTTCTGAATTGGCACCTGTAGACCACCATGGTGTCGCTGGAAGGCCTCACAAAGGTCGTCGACCCCTCCCAGCTCACGGCCGACTTTGACGGAAGCCTGGACTACAACCATGAAGAGTGGATCGAGGTAAGGCGGCGGCGAGAGCGGGTCGGCGCTCCTGAAAAGAAATGTTAAAGTCCCAACTGATCAGCGTCTCTTTACATTTAAAGGGTAACTGTGTAATATTTGGGGATTTTGAGAAGAAACCGCGACATCAAGTTAAATCTTAGACCCTCCCCCTCCTGAGCTTGCCAGTGCACTACAGTTGCCTGCGCACACAAACCTAGATGATAATTCCATGTGTGTTCATACGTTGTTTTGATATCTTCCGTGAAAAACTGCAATGTCAATAGTCTTCATTTCATAGGGTGTGTCCAAACTTTTGACTGGGAATTTATATGTATACAACTATACAACTGGTTGTGGTATTGGCATGTATTATATGAGTATGAGTTGAGTGCTCAACCCCGGTATCGGTACCGATACTGGTATTGGTATTGGTGCATCTCCAATTGAATAATGGAATAAAGAAAGTGTTTTAAATATAAGTTCCACAAAAGTAGAAAATTGGCGAGCGCAGATCAGGGTTTTTTGAAGTGTTAGGCCAACACAATATAATCTAATCGATTCTCGCGCCTTTCGCCAGGTGCGCGTGGCGTTTGAGGAGTTCTCGGGCCACGCCACCCAGATGCTGACTCGCCTGGAGGAGATGCAGGAGACGGTGTCGAGGAAGGACTTCCCCCAGGATTTGGAAGGAGCTCGGCGGATGATAGAGGAGCACGCCACGCTGAAGAAGAAGGTCATCAAGGCCCCAATCGAGGAACTGGACACCGAAGGACAGAGGTGAGCGGGCCGCCAACCGCCTCGCGGGTCGAGGAAGACGGCGCGGCTCTGTTTGATTTAGCACCTCTTTGTCACTCCTTTAAGGTCACGTCGAAACTGAGCGTGTGCAGCCTCCCCACGACCTGTTTGCACTTGCACGTTGTTTTTTTTTGTGCGGGACTCTGGGAAGCCTCTGCATTTTCACGCCGTGGAAGTTTTAAATGTCAAATGAAAGCAGACCCACAAAGAGAGTCGGAGTGGAAGAAAAGCTACAAATCTCAAATATCAACAGTCAGTTTTGGTGCCACGCAAACAGCCCTCCCGGGGGCTGTCGGAAAGTTCCAGCGTTGATCTCTACGGAGATCCTGCCTTGCTGTTTATTCTTTTTGTATTATAAATGGGGTATGATTGTCATCAGCCAACCTTTTCTGATGCACGAATGAAGATGGCACTGAGTTCTCAGACAGTACATACAAGCTTTTTTTTTACCCCCTCAAAGTTGAATTGGGTATTGAGCCAACCTTACCTGGTAGGACCAGTGCCTTTACCCCCTACTTCCTCCCCTGCTGGTTTGGCTTGATGGCCTGTATGTTAATCTGCTTCTGTATTGCCTAGAGATTCTCACTGACTTCCTTCTATAATATGCAAAGATGTGATTCACCGTAAATACATGCACCAAAAAGAAGCGTGCCCACTTCTTAAATACTACACTCATTACAATATATTCTATAGGTTTATCTATTGTTATTTTTCAATTTATTTTTTTTAATGGTGATATTGAGCTAAAATTAATGTACATTTGGAGCCCTGGTCTCCAGTCGATAAAAAAGTATGTTGTTTTTTTGGTCACCGTACATCATGAACAGCAAAATCTGCAATTGCTTGCTATTAATGTAGCATATTTTTAAAACTAACTAAAAACTGCGCAGGCCTGAAAGTAACCAAAGAAACTGTTTGACTCCGAGCGGCGCCTACGCGGGCTCATATCTTAAAATATGTTTTTGACTACAACCTACTCCAAGCCAATGATGTGCTCTCTTGCTTTTTTTGAGAAGTGTTTTTTTTGTTGTTGTAGAAATCGAGATATAGATCTCAGTTTTGAAGAAGTTTCAACTTCTCTCTTCTCACAGCGTACCTGCAAATGCAAAAGTTTTGCCTTTTTCTCTGAAACATGACCGCAAACCTTGAGCGTTAACAACACTCTTTTCACCCCTTCCCCAGGTTACTTCAGCGAATCCAAAGCAGCGAGTCGTTCGCAAATCGCAACGGCGGGAGCGGCAGCGGCGGGAGCGGCGGCGGCGGCAACGGTGGAAGCGGCGGCGGCGGCGGAGGCAGCAACGCCGACATCCAGGGCCTGGTGCCCCGCATCACCCAGCTGCTGGACAAGCTGCACTCCACCAGGCAGCACCTCCACCAGGCCTGGCACGTGCGCAAGCTGCAGCTGGACCAGTGCTTCCAGCTGCGCCTGTTCGAACAGGATGCCGAAAAGGTTTGTAGGGCGGGGACTGTGTGTTTGTGCGCTTGTTTGTGACGCAGTGGCGATCTATTACCGCCGCGGGGCAGATGGCACCCGATAGACACGGAACCTTAATTAAAATCCACCGAAGAAGAATTGATTCTTCTATTTTCAGCCGTTTAAACAGCGGCTGATCGGCAGCGCGAGAGGGAGGAAAAACATCACCCCTGCTGCGTACGATGAGTTTAGAGGAGGGCTCGCACAGGCTAGTGTTGTAGCACCCGAGATTGGGTTTTGGGTTTCGGACTCGGAGGCATTTTTACTCGGCCTCGTCTCGGCCTCAGACTGGACGGACTCTGGATTTTTGATCAAGACCAGTTGAGACTCAGCCAACACTACAATGACGGATAACGGAAAAAAAAATCCAGCTGCTGCCGTTTTACACTCTTTTTGTGACATCCAGGGTGACACAACCCCCTTATTCCTAGTTCATTTATTTTTTATTTTTATGAAGCAAAGTTGTTTTTTTGGAAATGGTTCAAAATAGTTGGCAAAGCAGCGAAAGAAAATCATGAAATGATAACTTGCGGAAAAGAGATGTTGCTGTTCCATTTAGAAACAATCTTGAATTAAAAAAAGATACTGGTCATTTTTTTCTGTTTTCTTGTTATTTTCCTTTGATATATAAAGTCTTGGTCTGGTCCCGATCTCGATACTCTCTGGTCTTGATAACGTCTTGGTCTCGGTCGGTGCGGTCTCGACAACACTAGCACAGGCTGAGCCCCCCTCCCCGCTCGCTCCCCTCCACTCACCGTCCCTGACAGCTCAGGTGAAGTCGTCTGCGGATCCACATCAGAAGCGAGCGCAATAAAACGAGTTGCGGTTGCGGGCAGCAATGGTGCACTCGAGCAGCGCTGCAGCCGTGTGGGAGCTTGTTGCTAGGACACCACGGGCCGCGAGTCGTTCTGGTGGAGAGCCCGAGAGGAGGCTCTGGATGGCAGGCAGTCCGTTCCCTCTGGGGCCCCCGGCAATGGAAGCGTGTCCACACCGCTGCAGCGCAGCAGTTGCGTCAAGGTCTCACCTGCAGCCGCCAACTTGGGATCTGTGGAGAATCGACACTGAACCTATGCACGTGCATGTTTCCATGTGGCTGGCTGCCTTTATTCCCTCTGCACTTTGCCTTTTAAATTACTTATAAGACTTTCATTCTCTTACATTGTACTGTTTTAGAGATCTTTTCGATCAAGTTTAGTAGCCCCCTTTATTTATTTGATGGATTGATTGAACCTTGACTCCACTATATTCCTTGCTATGGACCACTTTTTTACAGAAAGAGTACTTGCTTTTCAGTTCTCACCAATGCCAAGTACTTCATAAGGTCATGACGCATTATAGAATTACTTAGATGTTTATTGTTTTTTTTTTTCCACAGATGTTCTGTTATTATCATTCTGTTATTACTGTTATTATTATGTAATTTCTTCAGTATATTTTTCTAGAACACGGTGACTGTCAAACGTTTCACTGTAGTACAAACACAAATTTAACACCATTGTCAAATACATCTACATATGCAACTGGTATCTGTGTCGTGGTAGCGGTACGTATTTTAAAAGTATGGAATCATATCCGGAATCAGTACGGATACCTGATACTGGTATTGAAATAGGTACCGATACCAATATCGATACTGGTATTGGTATCCATACCTGATAGTGGTATCGATATTGGTATCAGTACCCATACTTGATACTGGTATCAGAATAGGTACCGATACCAATATCGGGTATCGATACTCATACCTGATACTGCTATAAGAATAGGTATCGGCCCCCATATCTGATACTGGTATCGGAATAGGTACCGATACTTGTATCGGTGCATCCATGTGCCAATTTTATTCTGCTCTGTCTGCCTATTTTTCTTGAACGCACTTGCGACTCTGAATGTTGGTACGCAAGATGGTGGGATCAATCCAGTTGTCTGTATCTGTCTTCTTGTCCCGTGCCCTCCTCAACGCCTCAGATGTTTGACTGGATCATGCACAACAAGGGTTTGTTCCTGGCGGGCTACACGGAGATCGGCAACAACCACCCCCACGCCGTGGAGCTGCAAACCCAGCACAAGCACTTCGCAATGAACTGCATGGTAAGACACGCGCGTGCACGGCAGCGTTGATCCGCAGCGGGAGGGAATGCTCTTCCGCCCACTTGGACCCGTCAAGCTGGCGCCGTCTAATCGTATAGTTAAGCGCACATAGCGTCAACCTCCAGCGCATGCATTTGGAGTGCGCGCACGCACGCGCTCGTGCACGCACGCCATTGTGACCAGGTATTGAATAATCGTATTCCCCAGCCACACCAGCTCTTACGCAACTATTATGAAACTGTTGAGATGGCGAATCAATCCAGCCACCAGAGTTTTTTTTTTTTTCATTATTCTCGGAAGAGAATTCCAGCTGTCAGTCTAGACCAGGCTTGGGCAAACTACGGCCCGGGGGCCATATTCGGCCCATTAAGCTTTTTTATTCCGGCCCACCGAGCTGGAAGAAATTATATTAATAGTAAGTAAGTACGTTTTTTTTCTGTGTTTTAAGAGTGATTTCCTTAAAGAGCTAAATACCATGGGGCTTCAGAGACACATGTTCTGTTGTAACGTCTTTGTTCATTTTCAATAGACCTTGAAGCACATGCTTTCTTCATATCCCATTGTCACATTTGAGAACCCATTGTTGCCCCACGAGTCAAAAAGTTTGCCCAGCCTGGTCTGGACTCACCTCTCCCTCCCCTCATTCTCTCCTCTCGTCCTCCAGAACGTGTACGTGAACATCAACCGCATCATGTCGGTGGGCAACCGGCTGCTGGAGTCGGGCCACTACGCCTCGCAGCAGATCAAGCAGATCTCCAGCCAGCTGGAGAAGGAGTGGAAGGCGTTTGCGGCGGCGCTGGACGAGCGCAGCACGCTGCTGGACATGTCGGGCAGCTTCCACCAGAAGTGCGACCAGGTGAGTTCCAAGCAAAACTGAACATTGGCTGCTGTTTCACTTCAGCGTGTTGCAAATAGCAGTTTAGAAACGCTGCTTGAGAATCGCTGCTTGGGTCGTGGCTTTGTCGGCATTGTTCTTTTTTTTTTTAAAGAGGCGATTTTGAAATATACACTACCAGTCAAAGGTTTGTACACACCTGTTTCTTCTTTATCTTTACTGCTTCCTACACATACCATGTGTGTTCATTCATAGTTTTGATGCCTTGAGTGACAGTTTACATTGTCAATTGTTATGAAAATGAAAGAAAAACCATTCAATCAGAATTATGTGGCCAAACTTTTGACTGGTAGTAGGGGGGGGGGCATTTTTCCGTTCCGGCATTTTTTTCGTTGACCGGGGGAGTGGGTGGGGAGGAAGCACGCTATCGCTGTCGTGCTACGCTAACGTGTCGGCAAAGTTACGTGCCGGCAAAGTTTCGTTTTTTTGGGGGGGGGGGGGGGGGGGGTTTATGACTGCCTTCATGCGGGCCAGACAGCGCCACGCAGAGATGTGGCCCGCGGGCCGTAGTTTGGCCATGCCTGTTATATACTATATTTTGTTCATATGATGATTATGACTGGATGAAGGCACTCTCCATTGTTGCACTATTTTTCTATTTTTGTGGATATACCCCAGCATTTCTCAACTGGTGGGTCTGTTTTGATTGGGATGCAGCTTCATGGCCAGTCTCCCTTTTTTTTAAAAAGGGTTTTTAAAGTATATCTATTTACTAAAAAAAAAAAGTAATGTTGGGTGTATATTTTTCAGGATACACATTTCAATTCAATTCATTGAAATTATTTATTTATTAGGCTTGGATAGAAAGTGGGCTAGGGTTTTTATTTTCGCAGAATAAATTTGAATGCAGTGGAATAAATTTGCCGCTTCATAAGGAGAAATGTGTGGATCATGAGACTCCACCGGTTGAGAACCACTGGTTTAAAGTAAATGTAGCATTTCCTTACATCTACAGCTGGCTCATTAATACTTTTATGCAATGTGTTTGTCTGGTTTGCACACTGTTTCGCCCTTGGAGGAAGCTGAGGCTTTGACCTTCTCCATCTTAATGGACGCTACCTCAACTCGTGCACACGCACGCGCACAAACACACACACACACACACGCAGGGTTGGGAAATAACCCATTTGGGTTTGTTAAATCTCTGAAGCTCATCGCATCTTTTGCATTTCCATATATTTACATGCGCACCGCAGGAGTGTCTGTGGAGCATTTGTTATCTGCTGGTCTCTCTGCCCGTGCTCATTAGCCAGCCCTGTATGGAATGATATATGGCCCCAAATGCTGAATGCCCACTGGGAGATGCCAGTGGTGCAACTTTCTCCGACCTGGAATATCACCGTCATCAGGCCGGCTAGCTTTTGATGTTTGCTAGTTGAAATAGAAGGGGAAAAAAAAGATTATTTTTTTTTTCCCCCCCTGCAGGTTTTACACCAACCTTTTGTCCTTTTCACAGAGCAAAGGCTTATTCTAAACCTTTGTCACTCTCTTGTGTTAACTTTTAACAGCATTTCACCACTTCAGTTGTTTTTCTTCTTTGCTTATTGGTTCATTAATTTCTTATAGTTCGCCACAGACCATTAAACAGGAGTTATAAAGATTAACACTCTGTTTTAACACCCTGCATCCTTGTTGTATGGGGGAAAACGTTGCCCAGCTCCGACTCTGCCCGGGGTCGCTGTCACCAACCTGTAAAAGGTATCGGTGAGATATCACTGCCCTTAGTGACATCACACAGGGCCAACTCAGAACTCAGAAAGGACAGAGTTTTCTGTCAGGCCAGAGGCAAATATTTTTATTTAAAAAATGGTAATGTGTTTTCTTTTTTTTTTTTTATTATTTACGTAATGATAACATGAGTCAATTTAACTCCTCTGTGCAGCCTCCTCTGCTGCACCAATAGCAGACCAGATGCTCTGAGCATCTCTGAGCACAGTTGACCAGTGTGTGTGCACGAGTAAAAAGAGATTGCTTGTAAACGAACCAGAATCAAGACAACAAATTGATGAGTTCAACACTGTTTTTGATGCATTGCCTAGCGTTGTATGTTGAATAGAATAGAGTAGATCATCTTGATTAATCCCACATTGGGGAAATTTGCTGTTTGCAGTTTGATTATTAAAGATGTAGATTGTTGGTCTGACGGAAGAGTGTTAATCCAACACTAAAAAGCTTGAAGGGTTCATATGATGACCGTTGTTGGGAAGCTGAATACTCTCCGTGAAAAAGAAAAAAAGAAAGAAAGAAAATCAGCACATGCTGTCTCTTGCTTGTATGCGGCTAAATGAACAGCAGCAGTGCTGGTTACTGTCCGTGTCGCTCCACTTCACTGTGCACTCACTGTACGACGGATTCAAAGCTGTCTCAATTGCTCATTGAAAGGACGTGTGTTTATGCAGAATGGCTAAACGCGTCCCCCCCCCGCCGTCCCAGGGCGCGCGCAGTTTCGAACGCGCTCCGGCGACCATGTGACTTCCGCGGAGAACACTGGGATGTGTGTGCGGCCGCCTCGCGCTGCGGCTCATGTGAAACGTCCGATGTCCGTGCGGTTAACTGCCTGCGTGCGTTTCTTCCCCCTGCAGTACATGAGTAACGTGGACTCGTGGTGCAAAGCGTGCGGCGAGGTGGACCTGCCCTCCGAGCTGCAAGACCTTGAAGACGCCATCCATCACCACCAAGGCCTTTACGAGCACATCACTGCGGCGTACTCCGAGGTGACGTCACACTTGCGACTCACTAATCGTGGCGGAACGTCGCCTTTCCTGTGTTCTGGTATTTAGAGCTTTCCGAGAAGAAACGGCGACATCGAGTGGTTACATTGTAGATTGCAGCGTCTTTCGCTCTCCATCCCCCCCTCCTGAGCTTGCCGCTGAACTACGGTGGCCTGCGCACCCAAACCTGGTTACCTTAGTCGTAGTCTAATGTGTTTTTGAGAACTGTTCCAAGGGCAAGAAAACCAAATGACTTTTATTGTACTGCAATTATATACGCTTATTAGTCTTATAAAGCCAAACATTTCAGAGTGGACCTTTAAACTCAAGACTGTGACACAGCTTTTCATAATAATCCATTCTGCTTGAAATCGTTTCTACATTCCTGTTTGAAACAAACAAATGCTGTTTTCTTTAGGTGAGCCAAGATGGCAAAGCCCTGCTGGACAAGCTGCAGCGACCTCTGACCCCCGGCAGTGCCGACTCGCTCACGGCGTCGGCGAACTACTCCAAGGCGGTGCACCACGTCCTGGACATCATCCACGAGGTGCTGCATCACCAGAGGCAGCTGGAGAACATCTGGCAGCACCGCAAGGTGCGGCTGCACCAGCGGCTGCAGCTCTGCGTCTTTCAGCAGGACGTCCAACAGGTGAGCGCCCGGCGCCCCGCGGATCGCTGATGTCTGTTAAACCAGGTTGAAAATTCAAAGCCGAGCCTAATGGCCGGGTGGTTTTCTGCACGGCTCGGTGGGTTTGATGGTGATTTGAAAATAGGAAGGCCTGCTAGGCGGAAAATAGAACTCCTAATAGCGAGCTCGGACCCGCACTGAAGTGATGTTTCCCATTGAAACGTCCCTGGGCAAGTTTCTGGAAGCTCACGTCTTTGCTTGTCACTTTATTTTTTATTTTATTTTTTTTAAATTGAGCACTGTCGTCTCACAGCAAGAAGGTTGCAGGTTCGATTCTATGGCCTGGGATCTCCTGTGTGGAGGTTGTGTCTTCTCCCTGTGTCTCCGGGTTCTCCGGCTTCCTCCCACAGTCCAAAAACATGCATGTGAGGCGGATTGGGAACTCTTAATGGTCTGTAGGTGTGTGTTTGAGAGCAAATGGTTGTTTATCTCCCTGTGTGGCCCTGCGATGAACTGGCCACTTGTCCAGAGTGTCACCCTGCCTGCGCTCTCTTGTAAATTGATGATAAACGGATGTTTTTTTTAGTTTGAGTAATTCGGTCATTTTGTAGATCCAAGAACTTCGCATTCCGTGCAGCGTATCAGTTCTAAAAGAGACGAGAATAGCAGTCAAACTTAATAATACCGCTACATACTGTCCAAAAATAATGGGCCTGCCTGAGCGGGTCGACATGGCAACTGTTGCTATGGCTACCGAACTAGGTCATATGTCCATGCAGATGCCGTTCATTCGTTAAGGCCTTTGAAGGACGAAGGTGCGGGGAGAGCAGCGTGGAGAAAGAAAGAGGCTCGGCGCACCGTCACGCACGCCGCCTTTTTGTTCTCGTCCAGCCTCCTTCCCCTCCGGCACCTCTCCCCCATCGTTAACCCGAGGTCCCCCCGCCCCACCCGTCCTTTTGCCGTACGGCGCCTCCTTGTGGCCGCTGTTTCCCCGCTCCGCGTCGTCACGCTTTTTTTGTGATCTCCGCCCGCAGGTGCTGGACTGGATCGAGAACCACGGCGAGGCCTTCCTCAGCAAGCACACGGGTGTGGGAAAGTCCCTGCACCGAGCGCGGGCCCTCCAGAAACGGCACGAAGACTTTGAGGAAGTGGCACAGGTACCGCAGCGCTCTTCCTCTCGCGCCTCTCTCGGTCAACGCCGGATGTGCGCTGAACTCTCCCAACGTCTGTCGGTGAACTCTGGCCACGACAGAAGTCCACCCTTTGCTACTTTTTGGTTCCGTATGTCAGGCGTTGATGCCTCGCTGGCGCCTCCCCCAGGTTCTTGACGACACTCCCGGCCTGGTTTTGGTTTCGCTCCTCGGATGCCGCCTCGTAGCTGTTTGGCTTAAATCGTAGGGGTTCTGCATACATTTTTCTGCAGTTCTTTCCTGATTAGTTGTTTGAGGCGTCTCATACAGTGTTGAAGATAAGAAAAAAAAACTCCAAAAAAGCATAGAATGTGGGATATTTAGTATCTGCAATAATATTGTTTATTATAAAAGTCTCTTGGCTTATTTATTTATTCAACGTGTGTTTCACAACTTGTTAAACTTTTGACGGAATTCATGAATATATTTAAAGAAGTTTTTAGAAGTCAATGACCCCAGACAGGCTCAGCAGGGTTGTCTGCTTCTTTCGAGCTGCAGTCCACACATTTTTACTATTTTTAGAGTCTGTTGTGTTTGATTAAGCAATATTACAAAAGAGGAACTGCGTTTGTACCGACGATCAGCGTAATATTATGACGCAGTCCTCGCCACGACACCCTTCGCCGAGTGCAGCGCGGACTGTTGAAAAAAAAAAGGTCAGAGGAGAGAGCACATTCAACCCTCCGTTTTCAGCTTTACACAAAAAAACAGGCTTTGCTTTATGGAAACTGGAGCAAGAAATGGAAGTTTCCTTTCAGACCCGTTTATCGATGGACAAGAGACAACGTGAAATTTGCCTCATGCGAGACTCATAGCAAGCGTTTTATGTGCAAATGAGCACTTTTGCGTAATTCTTTGGTTGTCGGCGTCTTGCTGATCAGCCTCGGTCGGGGAAATGTGACCGTCAGCGCTATTTGCATGCGCCGTCTCTCTCTCTTCTTCTTCGCCGCAGCGCCGACTTCTTCACTTCTTCACTTTGCTTTTTCTTTCTCCTTCCTCTGCTCACGCCGCGACTGTTTTCCTGACATTCTCTCTGAGTCGACCCCTCTCACCCCATCGCTCTCTGTGCAGAACACATACACCAATGCAGACAAGCTGCTGGAGGCGGCGGAGCAGCTCGCCCAAACGGGCGAGTGCGACCCCGAGGAGATCTACCAGGCCGCCCACCAGCTCGAAGACAGGATCCAAGACTTTGTTCGCCGCGTAGAGCAGCGCAAGGTCCTGCTGGACATGTCCGTCGCCTTCCACACGCACGTCAAAGAGGTAGGCAGCTGACGACGCAGCAGAGGACGCCTGGGGGGGTAGGCAGCGTGTCGGCAAGAGGGGGATTAATTACTGCATATGCCAAAAGCTGACGCTTCTAATTTCTGAAATATGTCCCGCCATTAATTTGTTGTCTTTCTTGTTAAAAAGATTATAGTCCAGCTTCCACACTTGAATTTTGCCCTTGGGAATGAATAAAGTTCTATAGTTCTATTCTATTGTTATTTCATATATAATGGATACTTTCAGCTTTACATGAATTTCTGCATTTGTTTGTGAAAGAAATTGAGGTGAGAAATCTTTTAAAAGTGGATAACTGTAAGTTTCAGAAACCACAACTGATCAATTCTTCAGTATTTCAGTATTTTAAGAGTCGGAGCTGGAACGCTTTTGTTCATTTTCAAAAGACATAAAAGCACATGCTTTCTACATATCCCATGATAGGTTTTCTTCTCCTATGAGGTGGGTCACCAGAACCCTCCATCCATCTGCTGCTGCTCCAGCACCTCTGTCAAATCTTAAAACCCATCGTGGCCCCACAAGTCAAAAAGTTTGCCCACCTCTGGTGTAGCATTATATTGAATGCATGCTGTCACTTATGCCCCCTTCCAGCTGTGGACATGGCTGGAGGAGCTGCAGAAGGAGCTGCTGGACGACGTCTACGCCGAATCGGTGGAAGCTGTGCAAGATCTGATCAAGCGCTTCGGCCAGCAGCAGCAGACCACGCTGCAGGTCACCGTCAACGTCATCAAGGAGGGAGAGGATCTCATCCAGCAGCTCAGGTAGGACCGACTGTTCCCCTCACCAACAAAACAGAGGCCCGCAAAAGCTGAAGCGATACCATGAACAAAAACTAAAGAAAAGAAAAAGAAATTAATAAGTTATTCAAAAAAAGAAAAAAAAAGTATTGTGCGTTTTGTCACGACGATCATGAGCGCTTGCTTGTTTGCACAGCAGCTGTGTGTTTTCCAGTAACTGACCGCAGAAAACGGGATGTTTCAAAGGAAAACAAAGCCAACGCTGAATTTCACTTCTCGTATGAAATCAAAAGAAGCGTCACAGGTGGCACAGTGGAAACAGAAGCTGAGGGAAGTGTATGGGATGGAGGCTTTAACTGCTAAACTACAACTAAGGTCTGATGTTTTTGGGAGGAGATGGCTACCAATAGCAAGATATCTCTCCTAACTGAGGGGAACCCCACACTGGGCTGATGTCCACATGTTTGCTTGTTGTTTCTCAATGGCTGCTTCTGGTCAGCTTTCTGGACCCTACTGAATTGAATTTTGTTTTGTTTTGTCTTCTTACCATATCAGCTGTACTCATGCATGGCTCGTGATGTTGTCAAGGAATTGTTGTATTGTTTGTGTTGTGTTTCTATTAATAAAAATAAAAATAGAGTTAAAAAAAAAATAAAAAAGAAGCGTCGCGGCTCTCGCTCCAAAACAAACTCCAAAGTCAAACTGATGCCCATCAAATTAAAGCAATGAGGTGTTTGTGCAGTTTCAAAGTCAGTCGCCACTCGCGCCTCAAATTGCACAGCAAAGCTTCAGAGTCAGCTGCCGCTGAAAGATTTGTTTGGAGAAAAAAAATTCTGAACACTGATTTTCATTTGTCAGTTGAAGGTTTTGAACCCAACTTGGTGCCGTCACTCTCGCAGGCAGTGAGATGTATGAAACGGGGGGGGGGTAGAGCTGCGAACGAGGATGAGGTGTTGGAGAGAGAGAGAGGTGGCCGCGGTTCACCGTCAGTCTCCAGCTCTATTTTTATCCAAAGGATGTTCCAGTCCCTCTTCATCCCGTCCCTCTTTGTTCTCTCTTCCTCTTCATCCCTCTCTCTTTCTCTTCATCCCTCTCTCTTTCTCTTTCTGGTCGCATTGGCTCCACACTGGATTCTTACATAAGTCCGCCACACAGTTCAGTCACATGCTCGCTGAGCCAGTACCCCACCCCTCCCCCAGGGGGCGACCGTGACTGCGCACCCCTCACTGTGTGTGTGTGTGTGTGTGTGTGTGTGTGTGTGTGTGTGTGTGTGTGTGTGTGTGTGTGGGAGACAGAGAGGGGGACTGTGCTGCACATGTGCACACAGGTGACCGAGTGTATGAGCTCCCATATGTCAGTGCATCTGTCACGGTGATTAATCAGCCTCTCAGCCAATTTGACCCCCCTCCCTCCCTCCTCTCAATGCCCTCCTCCCACACACACATACACACACACACACACACACTTTGCTTACTCATCTTCGCCTGTCGGTAATTCGCTTGTTGTCAGTGTGTGACTGACCGTGCATCATCCATGCATGCGTCTTGTCGGCCCAGCGAATCAGAGTCTCCATGACGGCCTTCGCTCTCCCACTCGCTTCCCCACGTTTTAGTGTTAAACCATCCCTGGCCTCATTATAGTCGAGCGTCTACGCATTTTAGATGTATATTTTCCAGACATATCAGCTGAGCTAACCCACTGTTCGCCTGTGACACCTACCTGATACGTTATTTATCCTCATAGGGAAATTGTTCTCTCCAGCAGCTCATATAAAACACATAAAAAACACATGAAAACATCGTCACATACGCAAGCACATAAAAAAGTCCAATAAATTAATAAGTGCAAGTGTGCACGTGTGTGCATGTGCGAGTGGGGGAGCTGTAAGGGGTTGTATATTCTGGATAATGGTGACAATGGCAACTTACAAAACCTTCTGCAGACCAACTTTGAACTGCTTTTTATGTGTCTATATACAATTTAGAGAGAATCATTGGAATTGTATATATGTATTTACATCTTTTGTGTAACGTCAATGCCGTTCAACATTCCAGCCCACTTAAGTCAGGCTTCTCCCTGAACATACTAGAAAGTGTCTCTCCAGTGCCAGAACAAGTCGCCCGTTCTTGGCTCGTGTGGAAACGTTACGCTGCGCGATGTTATAAGAAAAAAAAAAACAGATTTCTGCCAATTCCTACTCGTCGTTTCTCAGAGAAAAACAATGCTAGACTGAAAGCATTAACCCAGCGTGTGTTGCGTGTGTGCTCGCTGCAGGGACTCGGCCATCTCCAGCAACAAGACGCCGCACAACAGCTCCATCAATCACATCGAGAGCGTCCTGCAGCAGCTGGACGAGGCCCAGGCCCAGATGGAGGAGCTCTTCCAGGAGAGGAAGATCAAGCTGGAGCTCTTCCTGCAGCTGCGGATCTTTGAGAGGGACGCCATCGACGTGAGTCCGCCTTCCCGGGAGGGAGGGAGGGAGGGAGGGTGGGAAAGAGGGGGAGGGTTAGGCCTATTGGATTTGTTTTGCCTTTGGAGTTAGAATCACCGTTGGCACTGCTAAGATTAGCCTTTCTTATATTCCACAGTAGCAGATCCATTCCACAAAGGTCGATATAGCCTCTTGTGTTTTTACCGTCCTCCACAGATCATCTCCGACCTGGAGTCGTGGAACGAGGAGCTGACGGGCCAAATGAGCGAATTCGACACGGAGGACCTGACGCTGGCCGAGCAGCGGCTGCAGCACCACGCCGATAAGGCCCTGACGATGAACAATCTCACGTTTGACGTCATCCACCAGGGCCAGGAGCTGCTGCAATACGTCAACGAGGTCCAAGCCTCCGGTGAGAACAGTGCTCGGACTGCAGCAGAATGTAAAAGCACCACCACTCACACAAGAACTATCAGTCAGTCATTTTCATATACGCATCTCTTTCCGTTGCTTCCATCAAACTCGAGATGGAAATGCAGAAGGCGAAATTGAAGAGATGTCTGTCACTTTCTCCTCCTCCTGCCGGTTGTTCAACAGAACGTTCAGCCCGTGCTCTGCGCCCGAGAGAGCCGTGTTGGCTGCATTAGCGTTAATATTGATGCTGTGTAGGTGTCGCGGGTCAGAGTCGGCCAGTGTTTGTGATGAGAGGCACCCACTCGCCTGCCCATAATAACTCACCTGTGATCTCCCATGCTAATAGGTCCTTTCTGCTCGCTGCGCAAAAAGGAAGGTTACATCATGTCACATGTATTTTGTTTTTTTTCTTGAACGTACACATAAAGTTTGGAAACAGTGTAACGGAACGGGACTCGCGGTGCTTCTTGATTCTGGCACAGCTTTAAAGTCATGGCTTAAACTCCCGGAACAGAAAGTATGGTTAAGTTAAAAGTAAAGCGAAGACAGTGAGTGTTGAGTCGCCGCGGCTCGCGCGTCTACCAGTTGGTTCAAAGTTGACGCCGCAGTGTCTCTCCCCTCCCGCTTGCAGGCGTTGAGCTGCTGTGCGACCGTGACGTGGACATGGCCACGCGGGTTCAGGACCTGCTGGAGTTCCTCCACGAGAAGCAGCAGGAGCTGGACCTGGCGGCCGAGCAGCACCGCCGCCACCTGGAGCAGTGCGTCCAGCTGAGACACCTGCAGGCCGAAGTCAAGCAGGTAGGAGGGCAGCGCTCGCGACACACGGCGCCACTTGCAGGCCAAGACGATCGCATGACTTGGCTTGATTTATGATTTTTAGACTGATAAAAGCCCAACATACTGCCCATATGTACGTGTACGTATGTGTATACTAGCAGTAAAATTAAAGCAAGGTTCTTACTTCTAGTTACTCCTAGCTAGCTGCTATCCATTTTTCAAAGGAAGCCCATCTGACAGTGCTCTAAATACGACAGGTCTGCTACCTTAAACACCGGACTTCCTTAAAGATTTACACACTGGACCTTTAAAAAGTGTTTTTAAATTGATGACCATTTCATTTTGATTTTATGTTTTTATTAATTAATTAATTAATTTATTAATTAATGTATTTTGCAGGTTTTGGGTTGGATCCGTAACGGTGAGTCAATGTTGAACGCCGGCTTGATCACAGCCAGCTCCCTGCAGGAGGCCGAGCAACTGCAGAGAGAGCACGAGCAGTTCCAGCACGCCATCGAGGTGAGACGGCGTTCGTCCTCCTGCCAGATTCTGCTCCTTGTCGCTCATTTCGCTCGTCCAAACTCCTCACCTCCTCTTCTCCACCTCTCCTCTGGCAGAAAACCCACCAGAGTGCGCTGCAGGTTCAGCAGAAGGCCGAGGCTCTGCTCCAGGCCAACCACTACGACATGGACCTGATCAGAGACTGCGCCGAGAGCGTGGCCTCCCACTGGCAGCAGCTCATGCTGAAAATGGAGGATCGACTCAAGCTGGTCAACGCCTCGGTGGCCTTTTACAAGACATCTGAGCAGGTCAGAGACTCGCCGGAGGCGTCATGTACAGTTTGAACCAGGCGAAGATGGGTAAGCATTTTGTTTTGCGTCCACAGGTCTGCAGCGTGCTGGAGAGCCTGGAGCAGGAGTACAAGAGAGAAGAGGACTGGTGCGGCGGGGCCGACAAGCTGGGGCCAAACTGTGAGACGGATCATGTGTCTCCCATGATCAGCAAGCACCTGGAGCAGAAGGAGGCCTTCCTCAAGGTAACACGCAGCCAACGTTACAAATGAGAACCACATTTTCAAGGGAAAATTCTGACAATATGATATAGTTTGACAAACTATTTGAATCTTATCTTGCAGGTAGGAACCCTGAGAAAATTGAGCCTTTGATTATTATAACAACTGTAATTGTAGCTATACATTTACACACAGTTAGATTTCCAGCAGTACTTAGTGAGTGAGTAACAGGTAAAAGTGAAGGGACTCAGAGGGAGGCAGGGTGCAGGAAAATACAGATAAGAGACGAATACTGCTAAACCCCTATACAATCTTATTTCTAACTTTTCCACTCTTTATTTATTTACGTTTTATTGTTACTTATTACAAATTGTTTTCCCCTTTTGACATGTTTATGTCTGATAATATTATAAATACCCAGACACAAGCTCAGACTTTCTTTGTACGCCAGTTTGGTTTGTATTTGAAAATATATTCGTGCAAACACTTTTGTGCAATAGAAAATGAATACCGGTGCAATGAAGTGATGTATGTAAGACCCTTTGACTCAATTAAAACACTTGGAAACAAAAATGAGAAACGAACGTGACGTGAAGTTGTGCAGCGTCACTGACTGACCGCGTCTCGGTGCAGGCGTGCACGTTGGCCAGGAGAAATGCAGACGTCTTCCTCAAGTACATGCACAGGAACAGCGTCAACATGCCGGGGATGCTGAGCCACGTCAAAGCCCCGGAGCAGCAGGTCAAAAGTGAGTGTTTAGTTTGGTATCAGCCCCTCTTCCCTTTTTGCTCATCAGTTCAATTGTTGAAAAAGCTCTTGGAGAAATGTGAATTATTCTGTGTCACAATACCTGAAACTTGACTTTTTGCACATTTCTTTCCCCGCAAGACATTCTCAATGAGCTGCTGCAGAGAGAGAACCGCGTCCTCCACTTCTGGACCATGAGAAAGCGCCGGCTGGACCAGTGTCAGCAGTACGTGGTGTTTGAGCGAAGCGCCAAACAGGTACGCAAAAAAAACGAAGCGACAAATTGAAACACTGTTCCACACGAACGTACCGGCGTTCTGCGAATTAGCTTTCAACCTGTCGCGTGCGTCCTCAGGCTCTGGAGTGGATCCACGACACCGGGGAGTTCTACCTGTCCACGCACACCTCGACGGGCTCCAGCATCCACCACACGCAGGAGCTGCTGAAGGAGCACGAGGAGTTCCACATCACGGCCAAGGTTGTCGCCGTGACGCCACGCGTGCACAATCGCCCGCTTCGAACCGCGTGACTCCCAGTTTTCACTCAAAGCTGTCTCTCCCCCCACCCCCCACACCTCGCCTCCTCCAGCAAACCAAGGAGCGCGTGAAGCTGC
Organism: Nelusetta ayraudi; assembly: GCF_046127955.1. Classification (NCBI taxonomy): domain Eukaryota; kingdom Metazoa; phylum Chordata; class Actinopteri; order Tetraodontiformes; family Monacanthidae; genus Nelusetta; species Nelusetta ayraudi. The sequence goes on along the minus strand of NW_027466185.1, from coordinate 18,930,645 downwards.
TCATCCAGCTGGCCGACGGCTTCTGCGAGAAGGGCCACAGCCATGCCAGCGAGATCAAGAAGTGGGTGACGGCTGTGGACAAGCGCTACCGGGACTTCTCCCTGCGCATGGACAAGTACCGCTGCAGCCTGGAGAAAGCTCTGGGCATCTCCTCTGACTCCAACAAGGCTGTAAGTGTTGGTCTGTCCTGGTACTTAAAGGTTCAGTGTGTAATATTTGGAGGTTTTGAAGAAGAAACAGACATCAAGTTAGTTATATTTTAGATTAGAGTGTCTTTCACCCTCCGTCCCCCTCCTGAGCTTGCCAGTGAACTACAGTGGCCTACACACCCAAACCTGGATACCGCGTTCACCTTCTTCTTTGTTGGTCCATTTGAAAACGCAAGCAGTCACCCTAACTATGAAACGTGCTGTGAGGCGAGCTGGATTGTCCACACTGGGCTTCCTTAGAAATATGCAAGATAGATTTTTATCTATACATACTGTATATATAAGAACCGTTCTAAGGGTAGGAGAGCCAAATGACTTTTATTGTACATCAAATATACTATTTTATCATGTATGTCGTTATGGGCAGTATAATAAGCTTTTACCAATATAAAAATCATAAATCAAGCCAAATATTACACAATGGACTTTTAAATCATGAGAGTGGAAAAAAAATATAATGAAAAACTGTCAACACACGTTTCTTGAGTTTTCTCTATTTCATTGTCTCTCTCTCTCCCGACCGCCCCCCCCCCCTCTCTCTCTCTCTCTCACTCTCTCTATCTCTCTCTCTCACTCTCTCTCTCTCTCGCTGTATGACAGAGTAAGGATCTCCAGCTGGACATCATCCCAGCCACGGCGCCGGGGTCAGAGGTCAAGCTGCGGGACGCCGCTCACGAGCTGAACGAGGAGAAGCGCAAATCGGCCCGCAGAAAAGAGTATGTTGCTATTTGTGTGACATCGCCACCCCTTTGGATTATTTTTAAGCGGGTTTATGGATAAATTACAGCTGTTGAAAAAGGAACCTCAAAGACTTCCCGGACTGCGAGCGCTGAAAAAAAATGAAAAAAACTTTGTCGCATGCAGCCTGCCGAGGTCGAACTCGTAGATAGTCGGCGTCTTCTCCTTTTTTTTTTTTAAAACAACATGGTTACTATACCAAAGGACTTTGTTTTAAATTACGGACTCGGATTTAGTTTTGGAATGCTGCTGGGATGTTTTGGACGGAGATGCGCTGCTGCACATGTGCAGTTGAAGGCAATCCGCATCCAGTCAGTCCCTCTTTCACATCTGAATTAGCTGCGCCGAGCATGCAGCCGTGCGAGCGTTTCGTGAGGACGCTGTATCTCGCCGCGTTTCGCGTCCCACTGCGAGTCTTAGAAGGAACAGCTGACGCGCAGCGATGCTAAGGTCTGTACAGCCTCCTACAACCTCCATCCGATTTAGGCTGAACCTCCACTGTGGTTTGTCTCTTTGATTCTCAGTTATTGTGAGAGCGAAGTAGGAGATGCGATGCCGGAAACTAACTGTTCCGTATATACGTGACGTCTCTCCGTCCCTCTGTGCAGGTTCATCATGGCAGAGCTGATTCAGACAGAGAAAGCCTACGTGCGAGATCTGAGGGAGTGCATGGACGTAAGTCAACGCTGATTCACCTGCAACAGCGTCTCGCTCAAAAGCCCTTTGAAGACATTTGCCTTGTGCTTTGTTGATTGGGTCCCGTTGCCGCTGTGCAGACCTACCTGTGGGAAATGACCAGCGGAGTCGAGGAGATTCCTCCAGGAATCATCAACAAGGAGCACATCATCTTCGGAAACATGCAGGACCTTTATGAATTCCACCACAAGTAAGGAGCCTCTCTCCTCCACTCTGTTTCAATACATTTAATACATTTATTTTAAGTTTAGATTATGTCAAAGGAATGCTAATTGTGTAGGATTGCTCATGCCAAGTAGTTTTAATCGTCAATCATTTTGTACATTTTCTTATTCTTTCTCCTCTCAATAACCAATCTTGTTTTGTTCAGCATCTTCCTCAAAGAGTTGGAGAAGTATGAGCAGCTACCAGAGGATGTTGGACATTGCTTTGTCACATGGGTACGTCCGATTTAGTCATTGGTGCGATTCGGTCACGCTCTAATCACTATTTTCATACGTCTTTTGTTGTAAATAAACATTTAGGTACCCAATATATTACACATTTCTACACTTTAAACACGCTGGTTATATTAAAAACAGCAAACTTAAGATTCACAAAATATTTTTTTCTTGTTTGCCGTCAAATGTAATCGGTATCTCCCTGCATCCCTGTGCAGGCGGACAAGTTCCAGATGTACGTCAACTACTGCAAGAACAAACCAGACTCCACCCAGCTCATCCTGGAGCATGCTGGGAACTACTTTGACGTGAGTGTTTGCCCGCGACTGCCAACCTGAAATCAGCGATGCTCCTCATCACGTGACTTCTTAAATCACAACCTTTTTTTTCTTTTTCTCCTTCCTCCCCCTTGCAGGAGATTCAACAGAGGCATCGACTGGCCAACTCCATCTCTTCCTACCTGATCAAGCCTGTGCAGAGAATCACCAAGTACCAGCTGCTGCTCAAGGTTAGGCGCTCTGTCCGCCGTCTCTCTGCTACGGCCGCCCGTCCGTCTTCCAGTCTCACCGTGTGCGCCTGGCTTCTTCTCTCCAGGAGCTGCTCACTTGCTGCGAGGAAGGTAAAGGCGAGATCAAAGACGGCCTGGAGGTGATGCTGAGTGTTCCCAAGAGAGCCAACGACGCCATGCACCTCTCCATGCTGGAAGGTGAGAAACACGACTGCAAGTCGAAGACGCCGCCATCTGCCACGGGAATGGACTCTTGGAATGATCCCCATTTTTTTATATGTCGTCCCAGGCTTCGATGAAAACATTGAATCGCAGGGCGAGCTCATCCTCCAGGAGTCCTTCCAGGTTTGGGATCCGAAGACTCTGATCCGCAAGGGTCGCGAGCGCCACCTCTTCCTCTTCGAGATGTCTCTGGTGTTCAGCAAGGAGGTCAAGGACTCGAACGGCAGGAGCAAATACATCTACAAGAGCAAACTCTTTGTAAGTCGTTTATTGGGAAAGTGAGCACCACCATGATTTGATTTGATTGATTGAAATGTTTATGTCGAACAGAAAAAGATTTAAAAAGAAAACATATATTCGAAAAGGAGTGCGAAGAAGCTTAGCTTATTTCCCCCCAGAGCTTTTCCATCCATATAAATTCATATCACACACATACATGCATATACATATTAACTACCAGTCAAAAGTGAACCTATGAACTTAATGTCTTTTCTTTCATTCTCATGACTATTGACGTTGCAGCTTCTCACTGAAGGCATCAAATCTACGTATGAACACACATGGAATTATGGAGGAAACAATAAAAGTGTCAAATAACTCAAACACATTTTATATTTCAATTCTTCAATAGCCACCTTTCATAAAGAGCACATTTAGAGTTATTGAACGTGTTTTTCTTTGCTGCATAATTGCTTATATCTTGCTCATATATTTGATGTCTTCAGTATCTGCAGTGTAGAAAGTTGTAAATATAACAAAAATAGCAAAGAACAGGAACAATGTATTCTCAGACTCAGGACAGAGTCAGGCACAAATAGACTGAACCTGGAATAATAGATTAACGGCAGTGCTTCACTAAATGTCCACACTTGAATTTCAAACAACTCTTTGCGCTTCTCATGCCGAGTTCTCGGTCTCCCTCCCCAGACATCAGAGTTGGGGGTGACGGAGCACGTCGAGGGCGACCCCTGTAAGTTTGCTCTGTGGGTGGGACGCACCCCGACCTCTGACAACAAGATCGTGCTCAAGGTGAGAATCACTGACTCTTGCGCCCTCTTCTACGTCTCCTGTGCGGTTGGACTGATGTCTGATTTTCTGAGTTTAAACACGATCGGGGAACTGTCAGTGGTATTAAGAGGATCAAGTTGTTGTTGTTTTTTTTATCCTCCCCCAAAATCTTTTTAAGGGGAAAAGTGAAAATCAGATTGAGTCTAACCCAGTTTGCTCTCCCAGTTCAACCTTCCCCTGCCTTTCTTTTCTCCCCGCCTCTCTGTTGTCTTGTGTGGTTGCATGAGCAGCTTTGAGGCGCCCCGAGAGGCTTTCCTGTTTCACCAATCCCTCTTCTGTCTCCTTCGATTTCTCCCTCTGTCCTCTGTCTGTCACTCGTTGGCAGCCTCGGGGGCCTCCCCCCCCTTCACCCCCTTCAGGTTATATTGTGCTTACTTCCATCTGTTGGCAAACACGGGGACATCTGCATATCTGGGGCGGCGTTTCCTGTCGATGTTTTGAATCTCTAATGCTCTCTGTGGGCTGACGTGCTTCCACCAACGCCGCTGACACTGATTCAACCCCTTAACGCCCACAATCTTCCATCCCTGGCTCAACGGGACGGAGAGCCGCGTTCCTCTACCAGGAAATGTGAAAAAGGCTCTTTATTAAAGCCGCTATAAACCATGCAGTCAGGCATCTTTAGCGTTCCGATGAGAATTACGAGTCAGCCGTTGGAACAGCACGAAGCCGAAAATGCTAACGCGCTTAACTCCGAGTGTGAAACTTTCTGAATGTCGGCAACCAGACTAACCGCTGAGAGGCCTTCATGTGAAATGTGCATCGTAAATAAGACGTCTCATCGCACACAACTGTCATCACATTGTGCCACAATTAATCGGGCTGCTGTCCTCCTGTCCAAAGGCAGATTTATCAGTGTTGTACGTCCGTGTCCGACCATTTTGTTAGCACGCGCAAAGAAAAGAAAAATGTTGTTTGCAGCTTCTAAAATCAAACCAGTGAAATTCTCTATTTTATATTTTAAATTCAAAGCTAAGTCAGGGATCCAAACACGGAGCGATGGTGAGTAGAAACTGCTAAAACACAGCCCTCAGCCACTTCTCACAAGTCTGAAACTGATTCTAGGCTCACATTCCTGCAGCACCAGTTCAAAAGCTGTCAGACAATGATATTGTCTGACAGTGTTTCCAAACGTAGCCACCGACTGAAATATTCATGTTCTCATTGAAAAAGAACAATGCTGTAAAAACCTCATTGTTGAAAATGAAAATGCTTAAAGAAAGGTTGTTTTTCAGTAATTGTTTAGTGCAGGTTTTGGAGAAAGCAAATATAATTTATTTGCGTACAGTGAAAATTAAAAGAAATACTGAAGTTAATTTTGTGAAATAGAATAGAAAGAAATGGTTAACTTTGAAAAGCTAAAAGGGTTTTTAGGCCTACAGCTTCCTCAGTGATTGGTCAAATAAAATCAATCAAGTAATAATTGATTTTAAAAAAAACAAACAAAAAAAAAAATACCCAAGCTGCACTACAGGTTCCCAAAAGCTGTTGATGTTCAACCAGAGCCCAAAAGTGTTTTTCAGACTTGTGCGAAAACAGAGTGGGAAAAAAACAAACAACAACCAAGAATTCCAACGGCGGATTGCTTCCCTGCGACATTTGACCCCGGTGCAAAATCCTTCCTAGGCCTCGAGCATCGAGAACAAGCAGGACTGGATCAAACACATCCGGGAGGTGATCCAAGAGCGCACCATTCACCTGCGGGGGGCGCTCAAGGAGCCCATTCACATCCCCAAGCCTGCCGCGGCCAAGCATCACAAAGGGCGACGGTAAACACTTTGAGTGCTGCTCTGCACCGAAGTCCAGCCTACGTCTTGGAAATAAACCTCCGCTGACCTCTGAACTGTTTTCCTTTGTGTGTGTGTGACGGTCAGGGATGGAGAAGACCTGGATAGTCAGGGCGAAGGCAGCAGCCAGCCAGACACCATCTCTCTGGCGTCCCGCACCTCGCAGAACACACTAGACAGCGATAAGGTACGCAAACACACAAACACACACACACTGAGACTCGCAGATGATGCCTGATCCATTGTACACAGTGAAAGAACTCTGCGCTGCCCCCCCCACCCTCCCCCACCCCCCCGCCCTCCCTCGTCCTCCTCAGCTGTCTGGTGGCTGCGAGCTCACCGTGGTGATTCACGACTTCATGGCCAGCAACAGCAACGAGCTGACGGTCCGCCGCGGCCAGACGGTGGAGGTCCTGGAGCGCTGCCACGAGAGGCCCGACTGGTGTCTGGTCAGAACCACGGACCGCTCCCCGGCCCTGGAGGGCCTGGTGCCCTGCGCCATGCTCTGCATCGCCCACTCCAGGTCCTCCATGGAGATGGAGGGCATCTTCAACCACAAAGGTACGAGCCAGTAGTCGCGATCTCACTTAAATGAATGAATAATGAAGAAGAAACGGCAACATCAAGTGGTTAGATTTTAGATTGCAGCGTCTTTCAATCCCTCTCCCCTTCTTGAGCTTGCCAGCGAGCTACGGTGGCCTGCGCACACAAACTTGGACACCTCGTCCACCTTCTTCTCAGTTGGTTTATTTGACGCAAGCATTCATCCTAGTTATGAAACGCGTCGTCAGGCGAGCTGGATTGTCCACACTGGGCTTTTTAAAAAAAAAAACCTGTGTATTCTTATGTATATATGAGAACCGTTGTAAGGGTAGGAGAACCAAAGGACTTTTATTGTACTGTGATTGTACACTTTTATGAATATATTTATAGGAAGTAAATTATTTTCCCAATATAAGAATCAAAATTTTTAGATTTTGTCGTTGTTATTTAAAAACATCCCATTGTGCATTCGCAGACACGCTGTCGGTGTGCAGCAACGACTCCATCATGCCGGGGTCGTCCGCCACGCTGCAGCCGGGCCACGGCATCGGCTCCCACGCCTCACCGGGACCCAAGCGGCCAGGTGAGATCATGTCCAAGTGTTAATAGAAAACATTATTTTGAGGTAGATGACTCCTAATGTGCTTTCTTTTGATGCATCAGTTTAAATTGCGGGTTTCATTTTTGCAAATAATTTGTAGATTTTTTTTTTTTTAATTCAGGAAATTTAAATGACAATCCAAACGCCAAAGAAATCCCAGCTGTACTTAAAAAAAATAATTTGATTTGAAGTAGAATCTTGTCTAGCCAGGCAGCAAGTGTTCCCTGTAGTTGCTATGGGGACGTCCTCGTCAGCTGCTGAATGTTTATCCAGGGTTCCAAAAAGCCTCAGTTACCCCTCTTGTATTTTTCAAGAATCCTACTCTCAGCGGCGTACCGACCACTGTTGTGTGTTTTCCCCTGGAAGGTAACACCCTGCGGAAGTGGCTCACCAGCCCCGTGCGGCGGCTGAGCAGCGGCAAGGCCGACGGCCACGTCAAGAAGCTGGCGCACAAGCACAAGAAGAGCCGCGACGTGAGGAAGAGTGGCGAGATGACCATCGGCTCCCAGAAAGACTCCGACGACAGCGCGGCTACGCCTCAGGACGAGACGGTGGAGGAGGTGGGTGGGGCAGTAGCAGCAGCAATAGTAGCAGCAGTAGCACTAGCAGCAGTAGCAGCAATAGTTACAGTAATAAGCAGCAGTAGCAGCAACAGCAGTAGCAATAGCAGTAATAGCAGCAGCAGCAGCAGCAATAGTTGTAGCAGCAGCAGCAATAGTGGCAGCAATAGTTGTAGCAATAGCAGCAGCAGCAATAGTTGTAGCAGCAGCAGCAATAGCAGCAATAGTAGCAGCAATAGCAATAGTTACTGGAATAGCAGCAGTAGCAGCAGCAATAGCAATAGTTACTGGAATAGCAGCAGTAGCAGCAGCAACAGCAATAGTTACTGGAATAGTAGCAGTAGCAGCAGCAATAGTTACTGGAATAGTAGCAGTAGCAACAGCAATAGTTACTGGAATAGCAGCAGCAGTGGCAGCAATATCAGTAGCCTGAGTGACAGCCTGTCGAGTGCTGACTCTCTGGTGTGTGTGTGTGTGTGTGTGTGTGTGTGTGTGTGTGTGTGTGTGTGTGTGTGTGTGTGTGTGTGTGTGTGTGTGTGTGTGTGTGTGTGTGTGTGTGTGTGTGTGTGTTGCAGAGGGTTCGTAACGAGGGCCTGTCCAGCGGCACTCTGTCCAAGTCCAGCTCGTCGGGCATGCAGAGCTGCGGAGAGGAGGAGGGCGAGGAGGGCGCCGACTCGGTGCCCCTGCCGCCGCCCATGGCCATCCAGCAGCACAGCCTTCTGCAGCCGGACTCACAGGACGACAAGGTGAGGAGGAGGAGGAGGAGGAGGAGGAGGAGGAGGAGGGAGGAGAAGTCACCTGATGAAAGCTGCCTTGTTTTGGAGCCTTTCGCAAAGATGCAGGACTCACAGAACGTTGGTGATGTTGGGCTTTCGGATGAGATTTCAGGACGCACCTGAAACGCAGCAAAGCTCTCGATTGGTGAACTCAATTTGACCTTCCTACAGACGTTTGAAAGCACGTGTGCAGCTGCTCAGTGTTTGAGTTTTCATGGTGCAGCGTGCCGTTCTCTGGCAGGTTGATTAACTGCCAGAGTTATCGAAACGTTGCCATTTTTCAATGTGCTAAGCTGTGAAATAATAGTTTCAGAAAAGTTAGAGAGGAAGAAATGATGCTGCTTGTTTCACCTTAAATGTGCTGCTTTTATGGTGCAGTATCACCGCAGCATCAGCATTTTATGCTCATCACCCCAAAGTCAAAGTGCGCTAACATTCTGTGAGTTCTGTTTATTAAAACAGTGCTGATGGATAAAGTCCAGTATCTGTATTATATTGTTGGATATAGTGCAGTATCCACAAACACTGGCTGCGGCACTATGCATATAGCGAGTGTGTGTGTGTGTGTGTGTGTGTGTGTGTGTGTGTGTGTGTGTGTGTGTGTGTGTGTGTGTGTGTGTGTGTGTGTGTGTGTGTGTTGGGGCCGGGCAATATCTGAGCCACTGCAAACATCCTTGAAACTTCACCTTTGATGCCACGAGCTTTCTTCGTCCCTGTGGATTTTGAGTTTCTTATTGGACCTTTTGCACATCTTAATGCCTGAGTTTTCCTAAAAAAGTGCTTCTTCTGGGCACACTTTTAGTGATATTCTACTTTCTGTTCTGCATAACATTTGACCTTGGCATTTTTTGCGTCATATTTCTTCCCTCCCCTCTAAAGCAGCGAGTAGCTCAAGGAGGCTCTCGCCTCCGCGGCGACAAACGGCGGCGGCACCTCTGACACTAATTTCTGTTTCTCTTTTGTTTTTTCGTTTCCTGGTTGTATTGTTTGCTGTTTGCCATGCCGTAGCATTACCTTGATTTATGTCCTGTCTTTGCTTTGTCTCAGTTTCCATACCTCTCCATCTGAAAAAAAAAGCCCTGCTCTGCCCCCCTTCTGTCTCCGAACCTCTGCACCCCCCCACCCCCCTTCTCTCAGCTTGACGCACCACCTGTGAAACTGTCTCTTCTTCCGTTTCCACCGCAGTTTATCCATTCAATGGAAACTGTCCACTTGTTGCTTTTTTCCAGACTTGACGTCTCTCCTTCATTTTAGACCCTCCTTCCTCGATTAGCGAGCAGTCCCCCTTGTATTTCTTCAACTCCAAACGTTCGCTATTCTTTCCCGTTCTTTATTCTCTAAAAACTTTGATTTTGCCGTACTTTACTTTACTTTACTTTACTTTACTTTACTTTACTTTCCGCCCTGTTTGCTCGACACCAGAGTCACCAGGTCAATGAATGAGGGCTCCATAGGAACATGTAAATAAAGATGTAAAAAAAAACAAACGTAGTTCTTCAACGGCGGACAACGTGGAGGTGTTCTGTGTTGGCGTTGGCACGAATCAGAGGGCTACTGTACATAACTCTCAGCTTGCGTTAGCTCCTACTTTTACACCGAAATAAACCAAGAGTGCCATTTATCCCCCCCCCCACCCCCCCAACTAGGGCGGGACAAAACGTACGGCGGCGCCACTCAGGCGCAAAGAGAGAGAGCGAAGTGAAACAGACGAGAGCGTCCGTCTGCAGGATTAGGCCCCTCCCCCCTCAAAAAGAAAAAACACTCAAAGTCCCTCCACACACACACCCCCCACCCACGTGTTCCCATCGTCCTCCGACCTCCGTCTCTCACCCGCCCCGCCCCCCCTCACCCGCTCGTCCTCATCCCCACTCCCCCTTCTACCCTCTGTGCGTTGACCTCATGACCCATGCGAGTAATTGGCATCTCTAAACGCTGGCGAGGCCAGACGGGCAACACAGGCCTCACCCAGAAAACCTAATTGGAGAAAGTCTCGAAGCACAGCACAGCAAGGGTGAGAGTCTTCCTCGACTGTATACACGCATACATGCACGCACGTGCATACACACCATACACACACACACACACACACACACACACGGCCTTCTTCTCATGTGGCGGCACCCTTTCTCCATTCAAAGGCCGCTCATCATCACCAGTGCGGAGACTCGACCATCACACCCCCGACCTTCTCGCCATCCCCCTCTTCAACTTCCTCTTCTTCTCCTTCTTCTCTCTTCTGACATTCTACCTCTTTTCCACCATCAACTCTTTACTCATCCCACCCTCAGCCTATTTTTCATTAGTTTGATTTTTTTCACTCTTTACTTTCCCTCTTTTCATTTCTAGTTTGATTTTCTTTGATCATAAACTTTCCTTTCACTTCCTTTTTTTTTTTTCTTTTTTTTTTTGAACAGAGATAAAACCTCAGCACCGGGGTTCCATTTGCTAACATGTTTTAAGAAAGATTCCTCTGGCAGATTACAGCATTAAAACATCAAACGGACATTTTCACAAAGTCATTGCTCATTTTAAAGACGCTGGTGCAGCATCCTGTTGAGAGTGATGGGAGGAGTCTAGAGCACAGGTGTCAAACTCTGGCCCGCGCCTCAAATTTGGCTCGCAGTGTCGTTATATTTGGCCCACAAGGCAATGAGAAATCACTGCTAGAGCTGCCCGCCACTATTATACAGCACATGTACCGCTAATACTACAAATCCCAGAATGCTCTGCTGGTGCGTCGGTCAGGACAGGATAGTATTATGACCTCATGGTTTATTGTTATTACATGTTTCTACATGTATTATTAGCCCTTAGAAAAATGTTACTGTTGAAATTCAAATCAGAAGGCTGCATATTCAAAAGAGGCATAGGATTTCTGTTTACATTTAATTTATTTCAATGTTTTTGGGGGAAAAAGGAAAATGCCATTTTGCTTGGGTGCAATATTAAGTTATTTATTGCTTTGCTTGTTCCATATTCAGGTTGTTTGGGTCCATATAATAAAGTTCACTGTTATATCAGGAGGACGATTTTTTTCAATAAATCAAAGTTTTAGATGTTGGCCCCGCTGTGTATCTGAGTTTGACACCCCTGATCTAGAGTCATCCGGTCTTCACCAGAAGCAGACGTTAGGCTCCGTTCAAGGGAATCACTAGTGCGCTTTTTCAAAGCCATCATTCCATCCGACTCAGCAGAGTCGCTCTCCGTTGCATGCGCCTGGAGCAGCTTCTAATCTTGTCCACCTCTGCCTCTCCTAATGCTCTCTTCTCACCCAGACTTCCTCCCGTCTGTCGGTCCGTCCCTCGAGCTCAGAGACGCCCAGCGCTGCCGAGTTGGTGAGCGCCATCGAGGAGCTGGTCAAGAGCAAGATGGTACGACAGTGTCTTCTGGTGAAAGTTTCGGTCAATGTTGAGGCGAGGCAGACTTTAGCCTTACAGCAGGGATCGCCAAACCTTTTTGAACCCGAGAGCCACTTCGTGGGTCCTGGGTGGTGCGAAGGGCAACCACAGCTGGGATAGGCTGCAGCTGACCAGCGTGACCCAGAGCTCAGGAAGGAGCGGAGATTGAAAATGGATGGATGGATAGAAATGCAAGCGTGATTCCAGTTGTGCTATTTTTCGAACAGGCCTGCGGGCAACTCATGCGGTCCTTGGCGGCGACCCGCGAGCACCTTGCTGGTGACCCTTGACCTATGGCATACCCCACTCCCTGTTTTTTTTTTAAAAAAGCTGTGTGCTGAAAGTGGTGGATGAAATGATCACGCCTGTGTTTGGGTTGCCCCTGGCGCAGGCTCTGGAGGACCGGCCCAGCACGCTGTCAGTGGAACAGGGCGACAGCAGCTCCCCCTCCTTCAATCCCTCCGACAACTCCCTGCTCTCCTCCTCGTCTCCCATGGAGGAGATGGACGAACGCAGGGCCAGCATGCTGAAGAAAAGGCAGTGAGTCATCTCGCCTGGGCGCTAAAACTGCTGTGTTTGTTTTGTTTTTTTACTGTTTCTTGTTTGAACACCACTTATTTTGTCGTTTGAATCCATCGCGCCCGTCGCAGCTACGTCCTGCTGGAGCTGGTGGAGACGGAGAGGGATTACGTGCGAGACCTCGGCCTGGTGGTGGAGGTGAGCGGAGCTTCACCGGCGCGCCGTTGCCCCCTTAGCGTCTCACGCTACCACACTGGCATTCGGAACGTGTTACTCGCGCTGCGAGAAGTTTTTGCTCCCGACTCACACACTCCTGGTCTGCGCGCTTGTGTGTCTCCTTCTCAAGGGCTACATGGGTCGAATGAAGGAGGAAGGCGTCCCCGATGACATGAAGGGAAAGGACAAAATCGTGTTCGGCAACATTCACCAAATCTACGACTGGCATAAGGAGTGAGAGACGCACGCACGCACGCACACACACACACACGCAGTCTACTTGATTTCCACCACACAGGTTCTAAGTGTGACCCCTCTGTGCAACTTTGCAGCTTCTTCCTTGGCGAGCTGGAGAAGTGTTTGGAGGATCCCGACAGGCTGGGGCCGCTCTTCCTCAAACAGGTTGGTCAGCAGCAGTCGCTCGGCATCGCTCGCCTCACATCATACATGTTGACACATATAAGACATATATGTTGATTGAGTCACAGTCAGAATGGTCATTAGTCAAAAGTTTGGATGCACCTTCGCATGCAATTTTTTTTTTTTTATCTTTACAACTTTCTACACTGCAGATAGACACTGAAGACGTCAAATCTATGAGCCAGATATATGGAATTATGCAGCAAAGACAAACACGCTAAATAACTCTAAATATGCTTTTTATGAAAGGAGGCTATTTTGAAGAATTTAAATATAAAATAGAAATTTTACACTTTTATTCTTTCCTGCATAATTCCATGTGTGGTCATACGTAGTTTTGATGCCTTCAGTGAGAAACTGCAACGTCATGAGAATAAAAGAAAAGACATTAAATTCACAGGGTGAGTCCAAACTTTTGACTGGCAGTGTACAGTGGACAACTTTTTCTTTTCCTTTGAGAAGCAACGTAGCCCAACCCGTTCCCTCCTCCTGCCCTCCGCCCACCAGAGTGTAGGAAAATATGATCAAAGAAAAACAGTATGACTAACTAACTAAATACATTAATAGAAATAAAGAAAAAAATACATTCAACAGCTGCCCGCATCTCAACCAACCCGGCTCGACGGCCCCGTTTCAGTACCTTTCCTTGCTGTTTTGCCTTTTGTCCACTAGGAGCGGAGGTTAAACATGTACGTGGCGTACTGCCAGAACAAGCCCAAGTCGGAGCACATTGTCTCGGAGTACATCGACACCTACTTCGAGGTACGAGCGCGGCGGCTTTTCGCAACTTTGCGCCGTCCGTCTGCCGCTCACCGGCTCACCGCCGCCTTTGACTCTTTGCAGGATTTGAAGCAGCAGCTGGGACACAGACTGCAGATCTCAGACCTGCTCATCAAGCCGGTACAGAGGATCATGAAGTACCAGCTGCTGCTCAAGGTTCGGCCCGTCGCCGTGCTGCAGAGGGCGCCAGAGCTCCCGAATTTGGCGCTCTGTAGTGTATTTTTTGTGTTTCACTGTCGCTTTAGTCAACAAGTTTATATTTTCTGATGCACTTTCCGTGTGTGTGTGTGTGTGTGTGTGTGTGTGTGTCTGTGTGTGTGTAGGATCTCCTGAAACACTCTAAAAAGGTGGGCTTGGAGTCGGGGGAGCTGGAGGTGAGATAATTGGGTCCTTTGTACTGAAAACTCCGCCAAAACGTGTCTAACAAACTCAACAACTCTCATCTTTATTGTGACCCTGACAGAAAGCCGTCGAGGTCATGTGCATGGTGCCCAAAATGTGCAACGACATGATGAATGTCGGCCGGCTGCAAGGTTTCGATGTAAGAAGTCATGTGACCGCTTCCAGGTTTTACTTCATGTTGTGCTTTTGTCCTTTTCTCCACATCGATCTCACAAGCCCGTCTGGTTTGTTGCCTTTCGCAGGGGAAGATCGTGGCTCAGGGCCGCCTGCTGCTGCAGGACACCTTCATGGTGTCGGACCCGGAGGGCGGTCACCTCGGCCGCATGAAGGAGAGGAGAGTCTTCCTGTTTGAGCAGCTGGTGATCTTCAGCGAGCCGCTCGACAAGAAGAAAGGCTTCTCCCTGCCGGGCTTCCTCTACAAGAACAGCATCAAGGTGAGCCATGGACTGAATCCGTCTGTCATTTGTAGGCATTGTAGCTCCCTCTGCTGGACAAACAGCAGATCACGCAAGCTCAGTGGAAAAGTTGTTATATCTAAATGCATTTAATAGAAATGAAGTACTACTGTCTTTTTGTTACCGCGGGAACTTTTATCTGAATAGTAGGTGTTTATTTTATACTATTGAAAGTAAGATGCTGAAGGCAGTTTTGGTCTCCTGATAGACAGATAGATAGATAGATAGATAGATGGATGGATAAATAGATAGATAGATAGATAGATAGATAGATAGATAGATAGATACTTTATTGATCTCCTAAAGCAATTCACATTTTCAGCAGCTTGACACTGCTGGTGCAATGAAAAGCATGCAATGTTCTAAACTATAGTATAAAGAGAGATAAAAGTAAAATTAAAATAGAAATACAAATAAAATAGAAAATGAATCAAATAAAGTAATCAGTCATGCCATTATTTCATCCAATAAAATTTGTACACACACACACGTTGTTTTATACAAACAACCTGCCTGTCTTCCGGCCTGCAGGTGAGCTGCCTGGGTCTGGAGGAGAACGTGGAGGGCGACCCCAACAAGTTCATCCTCTCCTCCTGCTCCACCAACGGCACCGTGGAGTCCTTCGTGCTTCACTCTTCCCACCCCGGGGTGCGGGAGGTCTGGACCCTTCAGATCAGCCAGATACTCGACAGTCAGCACAACTTCCTCAACGGTAGGAGTGCACACAACAATGTAGAGCAGAGCTGGTGTTTTTCAACCTCTTTCGAGCCACGGCACATTTTTTTACATTGAAAACAAGTCCCCTGACGAGCCACTAACCAAGAATATTATAAAATGACACTTTTTAGCTGAATAATGACAAGATGACAGTCAAAAGCTTGGACACAGCCTTCTGATTTAATGGTTTTTCTTTCATTTTCATCACTATTTACATTGTAGATCATCACTCAAGGCATCAAAACTATGAGTGAACACATATGGAATATGTACTGAACAAAAAAGTGTGAAATAACTCAAACAAGTTTTATATTTTAGATGATGGAGAATAGCCACCCTTCATATGAAATATATAATACATAACATTTTTAACATTCTTTTCTTTTGCCACATTGATACACATAGCTTGGTCATATATTTGACGTCTTCAGTGTGTATCTACAGTGTAGAAAGTAGTAAAGATAAAGTAGAAACGGGTGTGTCCAAACTCTGGTAGTGCGGTCTCTTAATGATTTGTACTCACTCAGTGTTAAAACCTGGGCCTGTGCAGATGGACACAAGGCTGCGGCCTGGGAGGGAAATAGCTTTACATTCCTTCTAAAGCACAGTCGCTCCACAATGGACTGTTTTCCAAGCAATGAAGTGAAATTGGATCATTTTCACGGGCACACCTGACATCATCTCACGGCACTCCAGCGTGCCGCGGCCCAGTGGTTGAAGAACACTGGAATACATACATAGAACACTGGGCCCAGTTTTTGCAGGGAGAACTTGTTTTGTACCTCATGGCCGTCTGCCGTCTCTGCCGTCTCACAGCTCTGACCTCACCAATAGAGAACCAGAGGAACCACGTGGGGCCAAGCGGCGGCGGCGGCGGTGGCGGCGGCGTGGGAGCGCCCTCTGCAGGAAGCGGCGTGCCGGCCGCCCCCCACGGAGTCGGCGGTGGAATTCAGGGTAACGCAATCGCTTCAGGTCCCCAGCAGGGCGGCTCACGCCGGCCGTCCAGGATCCCCCAACCCTCTCGCCTGCCCCAGCCTCTCCGCCACCACCCTGGGGCCGACCCCGAGGGCCCCGGCAAGATGTCAGGTACGAAGTCAGTATTGTGTGTTCCCTTGAATTTTTCCCCCACGGCTGACCGCCCACCAGGCACGACTGTGGAAGGGGTTTCACTAGCTGCGTTTCAATTACCCCTGGAATTGCGCTGAACCCTAAATGTGGCAATAAAAAGCTGCTCATGGAAACACCGAAACTTTCAACCTTTCAGCCAAATATGGCTAAAAGGTTGTTTTTTTTCTCAGCGGACGTGACTTGCGGGGTCACATGACCGGTTCACTTCAAGTGAAAATGGCGCGTTATGATTGGACGGAGGAGGAGACGGAATATTTTTTACATGTAATCAAAGAGAAAAATATAACAACCATTCTTGACGGCAAACAAACGTAAACCGACTAAAGCAACGGAATTCTCGAAAATTCTCGCGAGAATTACGAGAATTTACGAAATTTTCAGAGAATTACAGCTTGTGCGCTTCACCCCATTCAGTGGAAACACCTGCAAATCGCAACAGTACTTTGTTGAAATTTTAGAAATATCGCTTTTACTTTGCGAAAAACTGTCATGGAAACGCAGCCACTTTTTTCGCATTTACACATCAGCGGCTTTGATGTACGGGGTCACGTGACCACTTCACTTCAAGTGAAAATGCCGCGTTATGATTGGACGGAGGAGGAGACGTAACATTTTTTACAAGTAAACAAAGAGAAAAACATAACAACCATTCTTGACGGAAAACAAATGTAAACAAACTAAAGCAAAAGTAATTCTCGTAAAAAAAAATCTTGCGAGAATTACGATAATTACAGCTTGTGTGCTTCATTCACACCATTCAGTGAAAACACCTGCAGATCGCAACTGTGCTTTGTCGAAATTTTAGAAATGTCGCTTTCATTTTGCCCAAAAACTGTGATGGAAGCGCAGCTACTGACGGTGGAGGTTGGTCTCATTCCTTCCCTGCCACCTGTAGGCGGTAGTCCGCGGGGAAAGCGCCCCCTGCAGAACCCAGAGGACCACGCGCAGCCCCCCGCCGAGCCCGTCCCCCGGGCCACGGTCGGGCCCTCGCCCTCCACGCCCGTTTCTAAATCGCGGCCGGGAGCCGCCCCCCCGGCGCCCCTCCCCCCCCTGGCCAAGGACGGCCTGCCGCCCCCCCCTCCCAGCCCCGGCCAGAAGAGCGCCTCGGGCTTCTGGACCTCCATGCCGGGCTCCCCGGCCAGCCGGCCCGGCTCGTTCACCTTCCCGGGGGAGGCGGGCGAGGCCCCGGTGGTCCGGGCTCAGAACCAGAACCAGAACCAGAACCAGATCCAGGCGGGCTCTGGATCTGGCAGCCAAAGCCACAGACACTCCACGCACAGCAAGGAGGCCGACCGCATGAGCACGTGCTCGTCCGCCAGCGAGCAGTCCATCCAGTCCACCCAGAGCAACGGGGTAAGGCGACCCGGCGGGGGCGCGAGGTGTTGACCCACTAACCTGCGAGGCCAAGAGGGGGGACGGCTCTGTCCTGTCTGCCTGCCTGCTGTCTCCTGTCCTGCTGCAGCCAGCTCTACTAATCTCCACTATACTCCACATCTCTCTGACAACCTCCACTGCTCTTCAGCACCATCTTCTCTCGCCGGTCTTTTTCCCGCCGCGCGTCTCCGGGTTCCCGGAAACTCCCGTCTCTGTAGCGGACCCACCCGGGCCGTCTACTTTCAGGACTGTCTCTAGATTCTGCTGTCTCCAAGGCTTGCACTAACAACCCCCTCGACCTCTTCACGGCTGTTCTTCACATCCCCCTTCTGACTTCATGGCCAAAGAGAGAGTGAAAAAAAAAAAAGAAACTTTTCCTGCAAACTAACCGCCGACGTTTTGCGCTCCGCCCGCAAACGTACCGGACGAGAAACCCTCTCATTCAATCTAACCTTCCTCCTTCCGTCTTTGCCTGGAGCTGCAAAGACGAGCCGCCGGGGGATCATCTTCTCTCCGCCGTTTCTTCATCTCGATCTTGTTTTTGCCAAAGAAGAAAATGGCAAACGGCTGCTTTTTTAATCCTTCTCGCTACTTACTTCTAATCCTCTTCCGAGACATTGTCAGATGGACAATAACAACACCCTGTTTTTCCAGTTTTCCTTCCGCTTCTGCCATTTCTCGTTTCGCCATTCAACTATTAATCTGATTTTGGGATAATTAGAAAAGAACCTTTTTATTATTTCAAGAGGGTTTTCAAGTTTTTTCACTCACACATCCTGTTTTTCTTTTGCCCCTCCGTGTCGTGCAGAGTGAAAGTAGCAGCAGCAGTAGCGTATCCACCATGCTGGTGACCCAGGACTACATGGCGGTGAAGGAGGACGAGATCAGCGTCGCTCAGGGCGAGGTGGTCCAGATCTTGGCCAGCAATCAGCAGAACATGTTCCTGGTGTTCAGGGCAGCCACGGAGCAGGGCCCCGCGGCCGAGGGCTGGATCCCCGGATTCGTGCTGGGCCACACCTCGGCCATCATCCCGGACTGCCCAGAGGGCCCCATCAAGTAAGGAGACCAAGCAGTGAAACCGGCGCCTTCCGCTGGAGTGATTCTGTGGGGCATAAAAAAACAAATTCCGAGACATGTTGGTGCTCATTGAAGGCAGCACGGGCATCTTGTACTATTCAGTTTTCCTAATGTGGGGGGGTGGAAAATTGCCCCATTTTTGCAGTAAATTAAAGGTTTGTTTCTGCAAAAATTTCTACTCAGCACATTTTATTTTCAGTTTGAATTTTGCCAGTTTCTTCTTCTTCTTTGATGGTTTTTATTTTGCAGTTTTACTTTAAAATAAAACAGACAACCAACATTTGGCAAAAAAAATGAATAACTAAGTCAGTCAAACTATCTGTCAGGTCCAGACAAGTCCAAATCAAAGGATGAAACCATCTAATCACTAGAATTAAGGACACGGGAAGTTTCAATGGAAAGTGAAATACACCTTCTCTCTGTCTGTCTAAGACCAAAGTCTGATTGAAAAAATTGTCCTGATCCCGCTTGAAGTCCACATTCTGTTCCTCCCAGTAGGAAGTCCTCCTCCTGGCACACGTCCCTCCGCATCCGGAAAAAGTCTGAAAAGAAGGAGAAGGAGGGGAAAAAAGAGAGCAAGCTGGAAAACGGTTACAGGAAGTCCAGAGAAGGCCTGGCCAATAAGGTTTCTGTAAAGGTGAGTAGGTCAGAACGACTAAAGACCTTCTGGTTGTGGATCTGCTGCATCGTGCCGGGTTTCACTCAGACGTCGCTTTTTCTCTGTTCCAGCTTCTAAACCCAAACTACATCTACGACGGTAAGTGATCCATTTTTTACTATGATCGAAACATATCTTTAAGCAAGAGTGCATTCAAGGGAGAGCTGAAGATCGTCCGACCGTATTGATGTTGGATGTAGCGGCATGATCTTGACTTTACCGCAGCTTAATTGAGACAGATGCAAAAAATGCTTTATTTATTTGATATAAAATGTTTCTGTAAATGCGCCAGACTGACCATTAAATAATAGAAAGAAATAAGACTAAAATCTGCCACCGCAGCGACTTCATATTAGTCTGCCGAGTCTAAATGGCAGGTTTGTTGTGATTTGATTTTGAATTTTGCTGAATAAATAATAAATAATAGTGGTGAGGTGGACTGAAGCTGCCAGGTTGGATCCAACTTGTCTCACCCTGACTCCTCACTGTTGTTTTTTTATTTGTTTTCTTTCAGTTCCTCCGGAGTTCCTCGTTCCCCTGAGCGATGTCACGTGTGACAACGGCGAGAGCGTCACCCTCAGGTGTAAAGTCTGCGGTCGACCTCGGGCCTCTGTCACCTGGAAGGGACCCAACCACAGCAACCTCACCAACAACGGACACTTCAGCATCGTCTACAGGTAAACCCCCCCCCCCCCCAAAAAAAAAAAAAAAAACCCAGACTGAATGTGAAGGAACAACTTGTCAGTTGAGGAGGAAGTTCAGACCTCCCGTGTGTTGACTTGCAGCGACACGGGCGAAGCCACGTTGAGAATCATCGGCGTGGCCTCCGAAGACGACGGCGTCTACACCTGCGTCGCCACAAATGAGCTGGGCAGCGTCACCTCGTCGGCCAGCCTCAGAGTGTTAGGTGAGAGGGCTGCGGCCGCAGGTCACGTGATGCCATCGAACACGGTCTGGGAACACAGGGGCGTCAAACTCAAAACCCGCAGTGCGGACGGAAGTTTCAACTTGTCTCGGTCCAACGTTGACATTTATTGGAAGAATCCTCCTGCAGATAGAACAGTGAACCTCTTTACACGCTTTGCTTCAAAGCCCCCCCCCCAAAAAAAAAAAAACTCATCAAAAAAATAAATAAATAAAAAATAAATAGGCCTCTGTTTTTGCAGCATTCTAATTTAAATTTCAACAGTGACTTTTTTTTCATGTGCAACAATAAATTTCAAATTGAAATAACAATAATCAACCAATTAAGTCATATTGATATCCTTCAGTGAATGTCCTCTCTTGATTGATTTCACCAAAATACAATAATATATATTGCAGTATTAGCGCTCCATGTGCTGTGTAATAGTCAGGGGGAGGGGGAAGGGGGAGGGGCTGTAGTAGTGATTTAGTATTGTTTTGTAGTTTGAGTTGGCCAAATATAATTACACCGCGGGCCAGAGTTTGACACCTATGTGGTAACATGTCATGTCTCCTCCGTTGGGCTTCGTCTCACCGTCTCACCCTCTGCATCCTCTTTTCACACCAACTCACTCCACGCCCTCTTTCACTACATCCTCCTCGCTCCTCCTCCAGGCCTCCTGCCTGCCACTTTCAACATTCTACCCATAAATCCACCGTTCCTCCTCTGCTACTGTCTCAGTCTGGCCTCTCTGGATTTATCTCCCAAATATCTGGCATGCTCCGCCCCTCTGACGTCCTCCTTCCTGATCCTGGCTCGTTTTAACCCCTGCTGCCTCCAGCTCCGCCTCCTGCCCTTCCCTCAGTGCTCTCACCAACCTCCTCCACACGTTTCCTTTCAAGCTTACTGAGCTCACACTCTTTTTCTTTTTTTCACACGTGACACTTTTGTCCACCGTTCACACCTGCTTGCAACCTTGCAACTGTTTCTTCACTGCACTGTTGACACCACATAGCAGTTTGACATGCGTAACACAGTGATTAGGTTGTGGTTGGCATAATATATATATATGTATAATTTATTATGTGTGGCGGTTGCCAATGTTCCAGTTCTGTCAGTGGTTGCGTGGGGCGATTTATGAAGCTGCACTAAATTCTCCCACATGCTGCTGCATCACACTTGTCTTGAAAGAAGACAAATAAAAAATACAACAGAAGGAATAATGATAAACAATAGTTGGCGTCTTAAAATGTTGTTCACTATGAACACATTCAGAAACACCCTAGAAAAAAAAACATAGTTCCACGTACCAACGTGAAACTATCTCGTTTTACCAGATAGTTTTCATGTTATAATGTGAAACTTATCATAAAAATAACATGAAAACGATCATGAAATAACGTGATTTTTTTTTTTTAATGTGCTTGCGGAGGTTTCGGCTGACTTTGTGTTGTGTTATTCCTCCCTCAGCTGTGTCCACTGATGGGATCAGAGTGAGCTGGAAGGACAACTTTGAGTCTCACTACATTGAGGTTGCTGAACTGGGCAGGTAACAAGGCCTTCTTTTTGACAATATGTAGGAAAACATCGGCAAGTGTGTGTAATAATAAAAATCATTAAAAAAAAAAAAAATGCTCCGCGTCTTCCGCCACCAGGGGTCGCTTCTCCGTCGTCAAGCGCTGCGACCAGCGCGGCACCAAGCGCACGGTGGCCGTCAAGCACGTCAACAAGAAGCTGATGAGGAGGGACCACGTGACTCAGGAGCTCAACCTGCTCCAGAGGCTCCAGCACCCCCACATAGTCAGCCTGGTCGACACGTACGAGACCCCCAGCAGCTTCGCCCTCGTCCTGGAGATGTAAGCAACAAGAGGCCCGTCGACAATGAAAAACCCTGTCAGCAAACTGTGAATTCATGAGATTTGATTATCATTAGGGATGCAACCGTACCAGCATCGGTCCTGATGCTGGGGTCGAGTACTCTACGCGTACTCATAAAATACGTGCCGACACCATGACACAGATACCAGTTGTACATGTAGTCAGGGTGTATAACAATTTTCTTGAATTTGTGTTTGTGAAACCTGGTGTAGAAAAACATGCTGAGGAATGTTGTCCTGAAACAAGTAATTCTAGAATGTGTAATGGTCTTATGAAGTACTCGGTATCGGAGAGTACTGAAGAGCAAGGACAAGAAAGTGGCATCGGTGCATCCCTAATCCCTAGTACTTTTTAAATTAGGCTCGGTTCTTCACATGCGATCAGTGTTACCTGATGCTCCCTGCACTTCTTCCTAACTGGTGTTGTGCTGTTGCAGGGCCGACCAGGGTCGTCTGCTGGACTACGTGGTGAGCTGGGGGAACCTGACGGAGGAGAAGGCGGCCTGCTACCTCCGGGACGTTTTAGAAGCTTTACACTACCTGCACAACAGCAGGATCGTGCATTTGGACGTCAAGGTGAGTTCTCCCAACGTCTGCGTGTCGGTATCGGGCTGACACGCCCACAATACAGCAGCCGTTGTTTACATCTCTTGAGTGTATTACCAGGGTTTTACCTTAAGCCGCTTCAGAGGCCCCGGTGCTTGCAGGTGTGATGCCGGTATGCGCCAGTATCGGTTATTTGAACCGATACTGGTTCTACTACTACTACTACTACTATCGGCACGTATTTTACGAGTACTCAACCCCCGGTATCTGTAGCCGATACTGGTCCTGGTGCAACCCTAGTTGTAGGTTTATGAAAGTCTGACTGCTAAATCACACTCATAAAACAGAGTTTGTCATTTTAACTACATGACAAATTCATCCTTGGCATGTGTAATAAGCAGGCTTTGTGCCAAACTATCATTTGAACACGCAAGGTGAGAGGAGAAATGTACTTTTTTTTACGAGACGTAAATGCACGTCATCAAAATTCTTTTTTTTTTTTTTTTCGCTCCTCTTTCCAAAGAAACGGCACATTTTCCATTCTCACTTTCAATTTGTGCCCTCGCTGAACCTCCATGACCTTTGACACTCGCTGACGCCGCCGGGTTTCTCTCCCCACAGCCTGAGAACCTGCTGGTGTTCCACAGCGCCTCCGGCGGCCAGCCCACGGTCAAGCTGACGGACTTCGGCGACGCCGCGCAGCTCAACAGCGCCCACTACAGCCACCCTCTGCTGGGCAGCCCCGAGTTCGCTCCCCCGGAGCTGGTCCTCGGCGAGCCCGTGTCGCTCACCTCGGACCTGTGGAGCCTGGGGGTGGTGACGTACGTGCTGCTGAGCGGCGCCTCGCCCTTCCTGGACGAGAGCGCCGAGGAGACGTGTCTGAACATCTGCCGGCTGGACTTCAGCTTCCCCTGGGATTACTTCCAGGGCGTCAGCCGGGCGGCCCAGGACTTCGTCTGTCTGCTGCTGCGGTCCGACCCGGGCCAGAGGCCCTCCGCCGGGCTCTGCCTGCAGGAGCCGTGGCTGCAGCCGGGCTCCGGAGCGGAGGGCTTCCTGGACACCTCCCGCCTCATCTCCTTCATCGACCGGCGGAAGCATCAGACTGACGCTCGGGCCATCGGAGGCGTCCGGAGCTTCATCCAGAGCCGCCTGCAGCCCTGAGTCGACAGCAGGGCTGACGCTCGCTGCCCCCTCTCCCCCCTCCCCCCCACTGGGCCGGAAGAATAGAAAAGAAAAGAAAGGAAAAGAAAACGCTGATCTCGTCCTCCTCCTTCAGAAGCCGAGTTCCTGAAAGTCCTGTAGTCCTTTTGACCAATTCCACAGCCAATCAGAGCCCTGGAGAACCCAGTTCTCAACAATCACCCAGATTAATGGATGCCCATGTCTACTGCTGCTCGCTGGTTTAGAATGAAAACTGACTTGTCGTTTTTTTTAACATAAGTGAGAAAAATCTTTAAAAAAAAAAAAAAAAAAAAAAGGATGTAATTTATTTTTAATTGCAAGAGCCAACTGATTGAGCCTTGACGCCACTGCACAGACGCTGCAGCGCTTTTCACCAGGAAAGCCACGCCCACAAAGCAGTGCCATGACACACACACACACACACACACACACACACAGAGAAACGTCAGGTGCTTTCGCTCTCGTCCACTAAGACTGTCACTTAGAGACTTGAGAAGCAGCCCCTTTCTTATAGAGACAACGCATAAGGACACAACAGTTCTGTCTCCATCTTTCCAAGAAAATAATAGCAACAACAACAATAATAATGAGTAACACAAACGGTAGAAGACGCTCGTCAGACGAAAGTCGCTTTGCTACTCTGGACTCCGTACGCGACGACTCAACCTCCCGAGACGCTTGTACAGCCAATGAAAGAAAGCTGTGTTTTGTTTTGTTTTTTTCTTTCCTTCCGATGGCTGCGCTTGTATAACGTACGTAAACCGACACGCCATGACACGTCTCGCATCCGCCAGTTGCTTCTTGGAACAAAAAAAAGAAACAAAACAAACAAAAAAAAAATGTGTTTTGCGAGAGGTGAAATGTTTAGGCCTTACCTTGTACATAGGTGCGCGCTGTCCTTCCTCTCGCAGCGTGGGGCTCCCCGCCCTCCCGACCGGGATGACTGGAGGACAGAGCGGGCGAGAGGGAGGCGCACCAGACTAAACTGTAAATGCACTCATTGTATGTTCTGTTCAAACGATCATGTGCAATGTTGCGGCTTTAACATTTTATGCAACTATTTATGAGGACATCTGTCATGTCTGTAATAAATCTAGAAAAAAAATGCATGTACCTGGTACTGCAAAGCACTGCGCGTAGTTTGTGTTTATTTGATATTTGAGTGTTGGGAGGTTTTTTTATTTTGTGTCTTTTCATTTTTATTTTATTTTTATTTTTTTTGGGGGGGGGGGGGTTTCCTCCCCCGAGACATCACAGTCTACAATCATCTGGTTTCATCCGAAGTAATTTAACACTTTTCTTTTTGTACTGTATGCCTCTGTAGTATTGGTACACCAAAGTTGCTATAGCTTTATAGTACTTGATAAGGAAAATATTTTATTGTGATCATGTTTCACTCGAATTAGGTGATCTATGACCATGTGAAATGATTGTTTACATACACACGGTTCAGTGTCCTGTGCTTCTTCTTTTTTTTTCCTTTTTTTTTTTTTAAATATGAAAGTGGGCTTTCACAGAGAAAAATGCTCTCTTCCATTTTCAGAGTTCATTGGGAGATTATTGTGCATCATTAGAAAAAAATGATGTTCCTAACTTTTATGTACAGTTAAATGTTGCCAAAATTCAGAAGGTCCCCTAAAATAGTGAGGGATTTTTTTCCCCCATTATACATCATAGTTCTAATAACTTGAATCCATGAATACACGAAAGGCTACCAGAATTCACAATCCTGCTTTTGCTTTGTTTTTATTTATTTCAAAGTTCTGCACAGGCCATTAAAAAAAAATAAACTTTTGTTAAGGTTTTCTTTTTTTTTTTTTGTTATTTGTTCTGTCCCAATTGTTTTTATTTTTTATCTTCGCATGTATATTTCATTGTACAGTTCATTTACTTCTTGTAAATACTCATTTTTCCATTACCTATTTGAAAAATTAAATGTAATGAAACAAGGATCCCGTTTTCAATATTATTTTTTTTTCGCCTGCTGCCAACTCTTTTCTTTCCTCTTTTATTTAACAGCAACGTTCCAAAGAAGTTTTACTTCCTGGCCAGAAAGTTGCCCTGAGAAAATTGTTTTGTGTGTTTCTTTGTTTCCATTAAATGTGTATTATTTATACACTCAACACGGAACACAGTACTGTAAAACAAATATAACATACCAAAACAAACACCCACCCGAAAGGTCCGTAAGATCCTTACACACCGAGAAGAAGGCGAAGCAACGCGAATATATCTGGAAATTATTCGCCAGCCAATTTTTATTTTTTATTTTTTTCTATACACACCAAGCACACGCGAATATTCCATCTAAAATTTGCCAAGCGCTGAAAGTTTGACGCTCTTCCTTTCGCGCCGAAGGAGAATCGCTGGACAGGTGGATATAGAGGTGAGGTGATTACGTGGCGGCGCAGGCGGAAGATACTGAATGTTTGGTAAGAAGCTGCAGTTACCGTTTTTGACCACGTTATTTGAGTTCCTGTTGCCATGGAAGATTTATTTATTTATTTATTTTTTCCGTTTTCCTTTGGATGTGCTTATAATTTAGAAAGCTTTTCGGGAACAGATTCAAACCAAATAATAAAAGATAAGTTATCAGGTGCTCAAATTTTACCCTGAAATTTGCCCAGTACTTTAGAATGTCTGTCGGACAGTTTGAAGGGCTGCACAGTTACTAACCGTGTCGTTTCATATACAAGCGGGAATATATGAAACGAGACGGATGTTTAGTAGTATCCGATTTTTGAACCTTGTAAGTGTCCGTGTCCACGAGGGAATTCTGTTTGTTTGTTTTTTACAGACAGGAAACATCAGACGAGGGGCAAGTATGTTTTTAAAAAAATAAAATAAAAAAAAAAGATTTATTAACGTTTTTAAAAGAAAAGAAATCTGCAGGTTCCAGTTGTAATTTTCTTTTACGTCGATAAAGAAAAAAGTCGCTAACGGTAACGATATGTCATTGAATTTAGCATCCATGAAAGGAACCAGGAAGTAGGCGGAGTTAGCCTCAGTGGATGCAGGTCCGTCACTGAAAGTTGTCCCCTTGGAAACACGACATTTGGACACTTCTAATAGTCTTAGGTTTGACTATTACGAAAATTGTACGATTACGAAGATTTCCCAGGGGGGTAATGAAAGAAAACCTGTGTCCATGGCGTAGAAGAAATAATTTGGGTCTCAATAATTGCACCATTGTGTTCCACCTGCGTTTTGTGTTTGGCCTTGATCTTTCTTTCCTTTTTCTTCTTTTTTTTTTTTTTTTTTTACTGTTCTGATCATCGAGGGCACCCTAACTTCAACTAAAGCATGCTACATTCACCCCTAGTTGACACAAAACCTCCCAAATCATCCTAAATGGAAATTAACGCAACATTACATGTAATTTATTGCCCTTTCAAAGGTCTTAATGAATTGTTGAGCTATTTATGACAGGGAGCAACTAAATATCCAAAAGTCCAAATATCTTTAAACTGCACTCCTTCTCTGGGCGGCCTTATGTGTCAAGAGGCCCTAATGTAGCCGTCTACCAACAAAATATCTTGGGTTTAGCTTTTTGCTAAAACCGATGCTTTGTTGGCCCTTCAACGTGTACGGTGAGGAGACATAAACACGGGAACCATAAGGCTGGGGGGTGTTGGCAACAACCATTTTGCCGTCTTTCATCAATTACATGTTAGTTTGCCTGTGTTTAACAGGTAGTAACACAGATAGTAACACAGTGTGTTAGTATCTCCACCACCAAGTGTCCTCTCGGGGGAGCAGCAATACAAGTGGAAGCGCCTTTGAGGGAGGTGAATCAGGAGTTTAAAGTTTCAATTAATTGATCAGTTAATCAATCAAGAAATGAATTTATCAAGTAATTCACAAAGTAATTAGGAAATAAGCGATACCTTTCAACAAACTGGCCTGTCACTGCCACCACCTCCGGCTGTCCTTTAGGGGGTGCAAGAGGACAGTCCGTGATTTGTGAGTTTTCGCTCATTAATTGATGAAGCAATTAAGTAATTAAGAATTAAGTGACTCTTTCTAACAAATGGGCCACTGCTGTCCTTTAGAAGGAGCAGCAATACCGGGGAAAAAAAATGTGTCACTATTGTGAGTCTGAAATCAATTAACTGATCCATTAACTAATTAATTAATCAATAAAGTAATTAAGGAATAAGTGACGCATCCCGAACGGTTTG
Organism: Nelusetta ayraudi; assembly: GCF_046127955.1. Lineage (NCBI taxonomy): Eukaryota > Metazoa > Chordata > Actinopteri > Tetraodontiformes > Monacanthidae > Nelusetta > Nelusetta ayraudi. The sequence goes on along the minus strand of NW_027466185.1, from coordinate 18,902,663 downwards.
CCTATGCTCCTACCACTACCAGTGGCTGTCCGCTAGGGGGAGCAACAGCACAGACTATGAGAGCACCCGACTGTTTTGCCGATGACTAGTGACTTTGTAGCCACAGTGCTCAGCAACAAAATAACGGAGGTGAAAATGAGGTCGCAGCGTCTGCTGACCCACATGTGACTTTCGTTCTATGGAAACCCTGTGACCAAACCCCTCCACCCCGCCCCTCCCTCCTGGACCTTTATTGCTGCTGTAAAGAGTCAGACATGACTGCTCTGCTGTTATGACGTGCAAAACTACATACTAGTGCAGGCCTGGGCAAACTACGGCCCGGGGGCCAAATGTGGCCCTTTAAGCTTTATAATCCTGCCCCCTAAATTGATAAAATGATATGGACAGGAAGTAAGTCATGAAGTAAGTGTTTTGAGTCATTTCAATAAAGAGCTAAAGCGTCCGTGAGGCTTCAAAGGCACCGACTGAGTTGTAACTTGGCTTTAGTTCACTTTCAAGTGACACACGTTTTCTACATTTCCCATGATTTATTTTTTTCCCTTTCCAATAAGGTGGTCATCAAAACACTCCATCCATCTGCTGCTGCTCCCTCTGTCACATTTTAGAGCCCATTGCAGCCCAACTATTGTGGAGGGTTCATTAAATTAGGTTTCCAGCACTCACTAGATGGTGCAGTGGTTTGGCTTACCGTTGCTTTTAGCCTCTATTGCTAAAAGCAACACAGAAATAAAAACAACCTTTTTAGCATCCAGCTAAATATACAGTAGTGGAAAAAAAATATTTTTGGACTATCCTCTTTGAAAATTCTTTATTTTTGTTTTGTCTGTGCCACTCACTGTAGCAGCTGTCATAAATGACAATTTCATCTGGTTATCAGATAATCGCAACACCTGCAAGTGCCTCAACTGTGTGTGTGGCTGAGGTGTTGCAAGCAGGAGCAGGGTCCTTAAAGGAAGTGAGAGGCTGAAGTTTACCTGGCATCACATTTGTTAGCTGCTAATGCAGATGCAATGTTTTCGCTTAAGACCAACATGACAACGTAAAACCAATGTGATGAAAGATGAATTCTGAAGATATTCTAGTCTAAGATGCTTTTTTCAGCTTTTCCATAATATCTGTGTCCAATCAAGCGCACACACGCATGTATACGCACATATATACACTAGGTGCATGTGATTAGGACTGAGCTTATTCTCTGCGACGTGGAGGTCAGATGTCAATCAATGCACAGATTGAAAACATGCCTGTGCATCTGATCAACCGGCGCAGTCGGCAGAACCGACGCGCCCCTGAACCCAAGCACAAATATCAGGAACGTCAGCGGAATACGTGGCGTTTCCCCGCTTCCAGTCGACGCACGCAGGTGAGGTGAAGCCAGAGGCTCCGGACGACAAGACTGCTGCGTGGACTGAACGTCGTAGCAGGGCGGAGAGCTTGAATAAATCCACAGCAAACGTCTTACGAAGATTTAATGTACATTTATTCTTAACACGTGGAACATATAGTATAAAGATTTCATACTGAATAAATGATATTCATTAAGCCAAAAAAAAGGAAAAAAAAAAAAGAGGAATTTACATCAAGTTTTTAGCTACATCATCTGAAATACAAATATGCAGAATCCGCATCACTGGAGAAAAAAATAAAATAAAATAAACGAAAAAAAAAATTAAATGGTTTCTTCATCGTGGTCTAAGGTTTGTCATTTACCAGAGAAGTTCAGATGGAACCCTTGATTTTCATTTCTTATTCTCTACAAGCAGACCAGAGACAAAGTGAAAGTCAAAAGTTTTGTTGTAGGTGGGGGGAAGGGGGCGGGGCGGGGCGGATTAGAGGGGGAGAGGGAGGTGGGGGAAGAGGGGTCAGCAGCTGGACGCCCCTCACCCGTCCCCCTCGGATACCGTCGGAGAGATGCGAGAAGGGTGAGGCGCCTCGGTTATCGGAGAGAGAGAGTAGTCACATGGCGTACTCAATGCGGAGAGGGAGAGGAGAGGAGAGGAGAGGAGAGGAGAAGGCGGGACATTTTGGAGGGGATGGAGGGAGGGAGGCAGCGAGGGAGGGAGGAAAAAAACAAAACTAAAGAAAAAGAGAAAAAATGGTCAAAGATTTTAAAAACGGTGCCGAGCAACAGAAGAAAGATAGAGAAGTGTAATGTACAACATCGTATATACACTGCAGCTTGGACTGCATCTAGAGTCGAGGACCAGTCCTAAAGAGGTGACTTTTTTAATATAAGGGTCAAGTCATACAATCAAGGGACAAAGAGAAGAGGTCGGGGTGTTGTAGGTTCACCATACTTTGGGGGGAAAGCCGTTTCTTTTTTCTTTTTTTTTTTTTCCTTTTTTTTGTTTTCTCCGTCGACGTTAACTAAAACTGTTTTTAAAAACTACAGTTTGCTGCCAAGCCAGCGTTATCTCAGTGTGAAACAGTATTATTACAGTATGTTTACAGTTTTGTTTTTTTTTTTCTCGTTTTCTTTTTTTTTCAAGGTGTACAGTACAGAAAAAAAGTCCTACAATCTACTGCACAGGCCTCCCAATGACTCGACTCGTCTTGTTCACAGCCAATAAAACGTGTTTCTTCCTGTGGGGCTGAGTAATATAGCATCCAGAGTTACAGCAATTATAACCACACCACGGTCCGGCTGGGGGGGGCGGGGGGGTGGCCGTGAACCATAATATAGTTTTTTTGAGTCTGTGACCCCCCCACCCCGCCCCCCCGCCCCTGCCCCGCCCCCTGCTGCCCCCCCCTCAACTTCCCCCACCCACCTGGCCGACCCCTCCCCCAGGCGAGCGAGCGAGCGCATGTGTGTCCCCCAAACTCACTGTAAACGAGACAGCAACTTTGGTTACAGTTTCTTCTTCTTCTTTTTTTTTTCCTGGAGATTTTTTTTCTTTTCATTAAAAAAAAAAAAAAAAAAAAAAAAAAAGTACTTTTTATCCCCCAGGGGGGGCCGGGGTGGAGGGAGGGTGGGAGTGGGGGGGGGGGCGGTCAGCGCAACTCTGCTGTCCTGTTTCCTGGAGGTCCCGCAGTTTCTGCTCGTCTCTGTCAGTGTGTCTTCCCGCGTCCAGACGTCTTAAAATCCACAGCTACTTCATGATATTCCTTCCTTTTTCATGGTAAGCGGGTCGGGGTGGGGGGGAAGGGGAGTTGCGGGGGAGGATGCGGGGAGGGGCGGCGGGGGTGGGGGGGAGGGGTTAAAAAGACAGTGGAATCCGAGGTGATTTTGCATAAATTAAAAAAAGGAGAAAAAGAAAAATGGGTCGGACAGTCGGGAGTTTTTGCTCTTCTCACTCGCACGCAACAGACACGCTCACATAAAGAAAAAAAAGGAGCAGACTGGGGGTGGCAGGGGGCGGGGCGGGATGGGGGGGGGGTCACGGGGGCGAGCGGAGCTGGGGCAAAAACGGGAAAAAAAAAGCCTCCCCAAACGGCCGTCACGACTGGCCAATGAGAAAGAGTACGTCGCAGACGACCTGCGACACCAGCGAGTTCATGAGCGGCGACACGGAGATGTCGAGCAGCCGCGACTCGTACAGCGTGAACTCCGAGTGGTTCTCCTCCACCTTGGCCAGGGCGTGGAGGGCGCGCGCCGCCCGCCGCATCATGTCCACGCTGGTGGGCTCGAAGTGGCCCGCCGCGCCCTGCAGCTGCAGCAGCGAGCCCTGGCTCTGCTGGTACTGCGCGGCGGCCAGGCTGTCCTCCAGGAAGCCCAGCAGGTTCCCCACGCTGCCCTTCTGCACGGCCACGGCGCGCGCCGCCAGGCCGTCGCCCTGCGCCAGGTTGGCCAGCAGCACCACCGCCATCTCGCGGCACACGGCCACCTTGCGCTCGCCCACCAGGCGCACCAGCGTGCCGTACAGCTTCTCCAGGCGGCCGAACGGCGGCGTGGCCAGGATCAGGTCCACGTTGTTGTCCTGCACGCTCAGCTTGCTCAGCGTCTCCAGGACCAGCCGCTGCGGCGACAGCGAGCCGTGGGGCCCCAGCGAGGGGAAGGGGTCCAGGGCCTCGGCCGAGGGGCACACGGCCCAGTGGAGGAGGCCGTCCAGCAGCGGCAGGCACACGCTCTCGGGGTAGAGCGAGAGGTCCAGCTGGCCCGAGATGTTGGCCAGCGTCACCAGGCAGTTCTCGCGCAGCGCCTCCAGGCAGTCCCACCACCACTCGTCCCGCTCGCCGCAGCCGGCGCCGGCACCGCCGCCGGCGCCACCGCCGCCGCCGTCCGCCACCTCCTCCTCCTTCTCGTAGGTGACTGGCGCCTGCTTGCGCTCGGGGTGCCGGTGGTGCAGCAGCACCAGGCGGCCCAGCAGCAGCAGGAGGCCCGGGTGCTTGGACATCTCCTGGTCGTTGCCGGGCACGAAGGAGAGGCTGCGCACGATGTTGGAGACGCAGACGCAGCGGCGCGCCAGCGAGTCCTGCCAGTCCGACAGCGTGCCCAGCGGCGTCTCGTCCTTGCTGTGCGGCTCGTCCTCCAGGATGGTGAGGTGGCGCCGGCCCGGCGCGCCCGCCGGCCCCGCGCCGAACGGGTACTTGCCGTTTTCCTTCTGCTCCTCGGCGGCCGAGAGCACGTCGTCGACGGCGGCCGCGGCGGGCGACTCGGCCGGCTGCGGCAGCTGCCGCTCCCTGCTGCCGCTGCTGGACTTGGACCGGTCCGGGTTCTCCTTGGCGGCCTCGCCGGCCTGGGTCTTCTTCCGGCTCTCGGAGGAGGAGGATGTGGCGGCGGCGGGCGGCTTGTCGCGCCGCTTCAGGAGCTCCGTGCGGCTCTCGAAGTGGGTCTGGATGTGCTCGGTGGTGTCGCCGCCGCCGACGCTCCAGTGTATCAGGCCGCTGTCGAAGCTCTGCCGCTGGCCGAGCTTGGACGAGCGGCTGGCCAGGAAGGGGTTCTTCTTTCGCACCACCTTGAGCGGCAGCTTATCGAACTTGCTGGCCTGCCGGGGCCTCTCTGAGTGGGCGCCGGGCTCCTGCGAGGGCCCTGAGGTAGAGGTGTTGGGTTCCTTGCTCGGAGGCTCCCTTTCGCTCTCCTCTCCCTCGTCCTCCGAACACTTGTGTTTCTGAGAGCTCTCCTCTTCCTGCTTGACCTTGACCGGCTGGACGTCGGCGTTGGCCGTCTTGGCGTCCTCCGCCTCGTCCTCGTCCTCGTCCTCCTCGTCCGCGTCCATGCCCTCGGGCATGGGGATGTCGTCCTCGGAGTCCTCGGCGGCGTCGGGGTCCAGGAGCGTGCGCTGTCCGAGGTCCCCGACTTCGTACTCCTTCAGGATGCCGAAGATCTCGATGAGGCAGCGTCTGAAGTACTCCACCACCAGCTCCAGGAAGCCGGGCAGCTGGAACGCAGACGCGACAACAGACAAAATTGAAACCTGCAGACTTCCTGTTTTGTTGTTTGGATGAACGGGTCGACGGAGGTGCCTTACCTGGCACAGGTTGAATGTGGTAATGCTACCGTCGTCATACAGTAGAATGTTAATGGTGTCCAGGGCCCAGGTGCTCTCAGCCAGCAAGCCTGACTTTAGTGACATCATCACTCTCCAGGCCTCAGGAGTGCCTGTGGAAAGCAGAGTATCGTCAGTCAATCTGATATCAGAGTTCGTTGGTTACCGTGGCACAGCAGATGGCCGAGAGCCCATAGAGACTTGGTCAGCGCTTCCAGTACTTTTCATCTCACAGCCAAAAATGGACCAATCTGATTTGTGGCCCGTTGGTGAGACGAACCACTTTTTTTTTAATGCAAGGATGTCACTTACAATGTAACCATTTCAACAGCAGACAAGCTAAAAGACACTTCCTGTTTCGCCCGTGTCTCCTTCGACAGGGGTTTCTAAGGAGGACTCGCTGCATTTGCTTCAGCTTTTGCCTCAACCTAAAGTGGGCTGCCTGCCATGGAGAATTAGGATCAATGGGGAGCGCTCTCCAAAGGAGGTCGACTTGATGGGCGAGCAAGACGTTGAGCGCTGAACTCTCAGTATCTGTGCAAGGTCGGTGGTGAGGCCATGGAGCTTGGGGAGACCACCGATCCTCCCTGTGCATACGATGCATCACATTGACCTTCCCACGGCACAGGTGGAACATGAAATAGCCAGTTCAGGTCGGTCTTGAGGAGGAGGTAGGAATCCATCAGACAGGCAGTGCTGTTTGGCACTTGCGTCATCAGTTTGGAGACACGATTACACAGTGATCTAGTTTGCATTACTCTACTTTTGGTCCGGTTGCTTTGTTCTCCTTGAGTCTGTGCAAAATAAGGATTTAGAAAAAGACTTCCTCACCTATTTCTTTCATGGTGAGCCGCCTGCGGGGCTTGAGGTGGGGTTGCGATGCCTCCACTGAGCCGGGAGGGAAGGCCACATCTCGCCTGATCATGGGTTGCTGTACAGGGGCTTGGCCGATATGGGAGGCGGGTACCGGGGGTCCGGCTTTCTGCACCTTGAGGCCCGGGTGCATGTAGGGCGACTTGCTGGGCGACGTCCTGCTCTCCATTGGCCGGGGCATGGGCGCCGGGCTCGACACCTGAGGAATGTGGTTCTGGGAAGTCTGGTAGGTGGACGGCAGGGGCCTCGTCATGGGGGGTCCCGAGCCGCCGGGGCCAAACGGCGGCTGCCGCTGGTTGACGTGGCCGGGCCACTGGCCCTCGTGGTTCATGCGTTGGTCTGAGGGCATCATCTCCTCCGAGCGGTTCATGCCGTGGTAGCCGGGGCCCTGGCCCGGTACCGGGGGCCCCTGTCGGTTGGGATAGTTGGGGTAGCCCATCTCGTTGCGGCCCTGCCACATGGGGCCCTGGGGCCCGTCGGGGCCCGAGGGCATGGGGCTCGCCATCATCTGGGGAGGCATGGGAGACTGGGAGTTGGGGCCCGCGGAGGACGGGCCTCGGTCACGGCCAAAGGGGAAGGGGAACTGGTTCTGTGGGCCCGGTGGTCTGCGGTCTCCTCCGGGGTACGCGTTGTACTGGTTATACATCTCCTGTTGGCCCTGGGGCCCCGAGGGCTGAGGCCCTGGCTGCTGCTGACCACTGTAGGGCACGTTGTACATCTCCCCCTCGTGGCGCTTGGCGGGGGGGCCGTATCCTCCATCTACGGGGCGCTTGTAGTTCTGCCGGGTGACGGAATTAACGCAGACGTTACAGTTGAGGGAAAGCTGCGCGAGGCTGAGATTCCAAAGGTTTGAATTGTACAAAATGTTCTCACCGGTTGCTGCTGTGGATACATTCCAGGCTGCTGATTTGGGTACGGCCCACCAGGGGGAGCTCCTTGGCCAGGGAACTGATTCGAGTATGAGTCATGCCTGTAAAATAATAACACAAGTTGACACAATTAGGAGTCAGACTTCACAGCACCACAGCGGCTTTAAAAAGTTTCAATTAAATCAACGCGCTGGCAAAGCGCCTTAACGTTCAAACTAATACTCAACGACAACTAACATGGAAAAGCTGCTGGAAAGGCGGAAAGGTACTGACCGCTGTTGCGGCGGAGGGCGGCTTGGCGAGTACATCCCTGTGTCGGCTCCAGAAGGCATCATGTTTGGCTGGGGGGCTCCGGGGCCCATGTTGCCCTCGGGGCCCATCCCTGGCTCTTGTCTGTCAACGTGAGAATCAACCACCGTCAGAAACAGAGCTCCGCCTTCTGAGAACGGTGGCGGCGTGTGAAGAGCGACTCTGCGTGTCTACCTTCGGTCATATCCGTAGGGGTACTGTTGCCTCTGTCCCATCTGCATGTTCCCCATGGGCCCGGGAGGGCCTCTGTTGTACTGCTCTCCCATTCCACTGTTGGGCCCTGGTTGCATGAACTGCTCTCCAGCTTCAGGTCAAGATCACAACGAAGGGTTGAAACCGTTAAGTTTCCAGCAGGCAACAGAAATCTGGCACTGGCGTTTGCTCCCTTTAGGGCGCCACCCACCTTTCCTCATGCCTCCAAACGGGTCCTTGTTGGACTCGTAGGGCCCCATTCGGCCCATCATCTCGGGTCCCCCCATCCCAGGCTGGTAGCCCTGGGAGTTGGGGGTCATGGCGTTCCTCCTGGAAAACGCCGGGTCTCCGCCGTCAGCAAACGGGTCCTGCAGGTTAACACTGCTCCTAACGGAGGGAGGGAAGCGTTCTTCAATGAACTGTTGCTTCAATGCTTACTGTCTTTTTTAAAATGACCCATTTTCTTTCCAATTAAGGGCATTTTTGAATCAGACATTGAATTTTTTTTTTTATGACTTAGAGAGATGAAAACAAATCATACACTTATTTCTCAAGCCTATTCTGTATATTTTGTACACAGCGGCTAAAATGTTTTTCTTATCTTCAGCAAATTAACTGCGAGCGAGCGTCCACAGAAAACAAAAATGGTTTTAAATTCCCCGATAAAACCCATTTTGTTCACCTGCAAATAGTGATGGTATTTTACACAGATACAGTGGCTTCTATTCAGATCACTTTTTCTTTGTTTCTTCCACTGAATATTGTTGCATATTATTGCTGAAATGCGAGTATTTCACGTGAGGACGGTTACGTGACGAACCCCTTTCTTTCTTTTTCTTTCCTCCTGATCCTTTTCTTTCGCAGGTTTCCAAAAAAAATCCCACATGGATCCCATTTATTCTGTGATGCTGACATTTCCTCAAGTCTCTTTTCTATGTCAAATAATAAAACACCAATGACAAGAACTCTACCTGACGCCCGGCATCGGAGGCATTTGAGTGTGCGGGGTGGAGGCAGGGGTGGGCGGCTTCAGGTCTCCCCCCTCTGCCATGGAACTACTGGTGGACTGAGGAGTCTGGGGTCCTTGAAGGGATCCGGAACCAGCTGCGGAAAAAAAAAGAAAAGAAAAAAGACATGCAAGCTGAGTAAAGGCCAAAAAAAAGAAAAATCTGTGGACTGTACAAATGTTTTGCTTTCTCCCAGAGATTTCACAGTGCATTCCATCCTCCTCTCTGCGTGTTTGCTAAACTTGAGAACCGGCAATGTCTTTGGCTGAGGGTGCGGGGGGGGGGTGACGCCTCGAACCCTGACGGATTGCCGTCTGATCTGCGACGGCGGCAAGGCGGGTGGGTGGCGGGGGGGCGAGGGCGAGGGTGATTGTTTGCGCGGCGGCGCTCATCCTTAACTTCATCTCCAAGACTATTAGCGCGCCAGTCTGATGAGTCACAGGTTCCCATTCATTAAACTGGCGCACGCACGCACGCACGCGCACGCACGCACGCACACGCACACACACACACACACACACACACACGCACGCACGCACGCACACACACACACAGGCAGCCACCGGGGTCAGTGGCAGGTCACATTTATTCACATTTTCTCACATCACTCTCTCGCCTCTCTCGCTCTCTCACTCACTCACTCACGCACACAAACACACACACACGTGCGTGTGTGCCGGCTTCCCTTCCCCTCCCCCTCCCCCTCCCCCTCCTCCCTCTGGGCAGGGATTTCCCTCCGCTAAAGATGAAGGCGGGAAAGGGGGGAGGAGGCGGAGGGAGGGGGATCTCTGGAAGATAAAAAAAAAAGTAAAAAAATTGCACGGTAGCGGCAGAGCGAGGAGGTGAGAGAGAGAGAGAGAGAGACAGAGGGAAAAAAAAATGGGGAGATTTTCTCACGCATGCACACGCACACACAGACACACAGACACACCCCTCCCCCACCCTCCCGATTCATCACTCCTGGCTCAGCACTAATCTCTGGGGAGATGTTGCCTCAGTAGCCCAGGGCCAGACAACCAGGCAGCCAGGACGAGATCGGGGCGGCCCGCTATCGCCAAATCTCCTCTTGCCCCCCCCGCCACTGCCACCGCCACCGCCACCCCCCCCCCTGCACTAACTAAAGGGGCTGACGCCAATCTGGGTCCCGTTAGCAGCAACGATGGCGGCGGTGGCGCTGACTCAGTGGCGTCTGACTGACAGCCGGGGTCTCCTCCTCCTCCGCCAGACTGGTGGTGGGGGGGGGGGGGGTCGCCTCCACTGTCGCTTCCCGGCAGCAACAGGGGAAAAAAAAAGAAAGAAAAAAAAAAATCCTCCCAAAACAAACAGCCCCCCCCCCCGCCGCCCTGCTTAACCTTCTTGTCCGGCTGCCAGTTTCGACGCCCCGGCGACTTCATTGAGAGATTGGCCGTCAAGCCGCCGGGGAGGAAGCAGCGCTAAAGGACAACTTCTCCGTCATCTCCTGTGCAAATGCCAAGTGGCTACGTGCCCCCCCCCCCCCCCACACACACACACACACATACACCGCTGAGATGTGCGCACACTACCAAGTTTGGACACAGCCTATGAATTGAATGTCTTTTCCTTCATTCTCATGACTGTTGACGTTGCAGTTTCTCACTGAAGGCATCAAAACTACGTATGAACACACATGGAATTGTGCAGGAAACGATTAAAGTGTCAAAAAAAAAACCCTCAAACACGTTTTATATTGAAATTCTTCAAAATAGCCTCCTTCCATAAAAAGCATAGTTAGAGTTATTGACCGTGTTTTTCTTTGCTGCATAATGACATACATCTTGCTCATATATTTGATGTTTTCAGAATGTATCTGCAGTGTAGAGGGTTGTCAAGGTAAAAAAATAAAATAAAAAAAGAAATTGCATGAGAAGGTGAGTCCAAACTCTTGGCTGGCAGTGTACGTAGCTATCCCCCAACACCTGGCCGCTATCGTCACTCCTCTCTGCTCCCCTCCGGCCACAGACAGCCAAATTCACGAGAGGCGTCGGCTTCAGAACGACGGGGAGGACAAACGGCCGGATCTCAAATCGCCTTTTAACGGCGCAATTAATGGGAGACAATAAAGTACGGCAGTTTATAGGGCGGCTGATGCGAGGCAGATTGCGAGGGGAGAGTGTGCGATGACAGGCACGGGGCGGGGGGGGGGGAGAGAGACGTGGATGTGAAAATAAGCTCCGGCTCGTCGGATTGGCCGGTGTGGGGGTGGGGGGTCTCTCACCTGGGCTGGGGGGCTGGATCTTGGGCTGGCTCTTCTTGGAGTCGGTGTTGAAGAAGTCTGGGGGCGGGTCCTCGCCGCGCTCGATCTTGCACTCGAAGGCGTACAGACACTGGATGTACTGCTTCTTGAGCGAGCTGGCGGCGCTGCTCGACGTGCCCACGTTCAGGTTGGTGGCCAGCTCCCTCCACTTCTTGTTCTTGTTCACCTGGTGGGCGACACCAGCGGAAGGAGGAGGCTCAGGAAGCAGCTCGCGCACACACGCACGCGCACACGGATACGACAACAAGCTGAAGAGACAGTAGCTGCGTTTCCATGACAGTAGTTTTTTTTTGTTTTTTGTTTTGGAAAATAAAAGCGATGTTTGTAAAAAAAAATTTCGACAAAGTGCAACTGCCACGTGCAGGTGTTTCCGTTGAATGGTGCGATTCTCGTCAAAACTCGTCCCGCAATTACTACTACTAAAAAAAGAAATTCTGTCTCCTCCTCCGTCCAAACACAACGCGCCAATCTCACTGGTCAGTCAACTGGTCACGTGACCCCGTACCTCCCGTCCGCTGACATGAATGCAAAAAAGTGTCTCCATGACACTTTTGCGATATTCCTCAATATGGATGCGTCTGAAAACCCACCTCGATAGAATGCCAAAAATTTGAGAGGCTTTTTCCAAGTTCAAGTATTTCCATGACGAGCTTTTATCGACATATTTAGGTTTGGCACAATTCTAGTGGAAACGCAGCGACTGACAACAGCAGCCTGTTTCATTCTTCTTCTTCTTCTTCTACGACTTCCGCCGACGGGTGACTCGCCGTGACCAAACGGGCGAGATGTCCGGGGCGAGCTGCACAGTACCTGCGTGAGGCCGCCGATCTCCTTGACGGACACGTAGAGGCGGAAGAGGTCGAGGGGCTTGCGTCCCACCGCCGGCAGGTTGTTCATGCCCAGGGCCTTCTCCTCAGCGAAGGCCAGGTATCGATCGACCCACATCTTCCTCTCGGGCTCTGGGCCGAGCTCGTACAGCCGGGTGATCTTCTCGTTAGTGGTGGTGGAGGAGCTCGACTTCTGCGTGGGGGGGGGGGAGAAATCAGAGGATTGAGGAAAAAGCACCGAGGAGAGACGAGGCGTCGTCCAGAAAGCTCCCGCTTTACCTTTTTGGATTCAGGCTTGGGGGTCCCCTCTACTTTGTTGTTCATTTTCTGAGCGGGGTTCATTTTGTCCATGCCGAACTCTGAACTGGGAGCCATGCCTGGTGGAAAAGACAGGATTGAGAGATCGGGAGTCAACGGGGGGAACTTTCCGCAGAACCGGAGCATCCAGAGGCGACGGGGGCAGTTTCACTCACCAGGGGTGTTGTTGGCCATGTTGCCCCCCATCGGGTACGGCCCTGGCCCTGGCCCTGGCCCGGGGCCGGGCCCACCCTGGTTCATCATCCCGTGCATGCTGTTCATGCCGGGGCCGTATGGAGAGCCCGCTCCCATCATGCCTTGGGACATGTTAGGGTAGCCGGGTGGCCTGGAGGGGAGAAAGATGTTCATTGCATTTATCTTTTTGAAAGAGAAAATGACTGTTTTTCATTTTTATGTAAAAATGAAAAATTGCAAAAAAGGAAAGCAAATTTTAACTGCATTTTTTTTTTAATCAAGTAGCCGATAGTAGCAGATAAATTACACTGCTTTTTCAGCACATGTACACCGTTCTATATTAGCAACGCGTGAGCAACATTTCTGTCGGCTCATTTTTCCAAGGCAGGGAATTCAGAAAGACGAATTAAAGCCAGTGACCCACAACTAGCTGCGATGAGGCTACAGCGTTAACACAGACGAGGGGATTTAACACTCAATCCGAGAATTTTTATTTTTCATGTATTTTCTTTCTGCTTTTTTTTGCAGGAAAGATTAATTTACGTCATATTCAAGCAACTCTAGCCCACAAGTGCCTCTCAGTGGGTTGAGCTGGCACCCTTGCAGGAGAAAGATATGATTCACTGATGTCAGAGACCATCTCCCGCTCTCTTCATTCTCTCTCACTCTCTCTCTCCCTCTCTCTCTCTCTCTCTCTCTCTACTTTTTTTTATTTATTTTTTTTCCCTTTTCTTTCCCAGATAAGTGTTTGGTCTGCTGCCATCGGCTCTGCGGCGCACTCGAGCATCGAAAAAAAACCGCACAACAGACCAGCTTGCACGTGGGAAGAGCCAATCATTTTTATTTATTTTTTTCTTCCTCCCCGGCCCGCGCACACACGCGGTGCAGAGCAGAAAGACGGGGAGAAAAAGTTGTGGGGGAAAAAAAAAAGTGGAACGACCCTGACCGCCTGACTGCCTGCTCGACAGCCGACTCGTGGAGGCTCGGCGGCTTCACGCACCTGTTGTGTATGGAGTTTGTGGGTCCGTGGTGCATGGAGGGCCCTCCGTCTTTCCTGTTCATGCCCGGAGGGGGGCACATGGTGGATCCCACCTGGGGATGCATGCCGCCCATGTTGGAGGCCATGGCGGGGCCGTAGGGCCGAGGGCCCATCTGGCCGGGGCCCAGCCTGCCGGGGGGTATGCTGCCGTAGGGGCCGCCGCCCCCCTGGCCGGGCATGGGGTTCATGGAGCCGCCCATGCCGGGACCGCTGGGGTAGTTGGCGTTGGGCATCCCAGCGTAGCCGGGCTGCCGGGGGTAACCTGAGAGGATGTGGTGGACGAGAGGAGAGAGAGAGTCATGACGGTGGGATGACAGAGAGGTTCACCCTCAGATACCACACTGGTGCGCTTCCTTTGTTTTCTAAAAATAGTCGATATAGTGCTATTCTTAAATGTCCCTGCAGCTCCTTCTACATCAGGGGGGTCCATTTATATGGACCCAAACAACTTTTGCTTCAACAACAAGACAAGCTTAATGCTATACAATAAACAAAATTCATTTTCAATTTCAAATTAAAAACCCATCAAAATAAATAAAACGTAAATAAAAATTGTTTGCGTCTTTTTTGTTTGCAGGCTTCCGATTGAATTCTTTCAACGGGCTGATTATAAATTAAAAAATAAAACGACAACAACAGTAAAACAATGAGGTTATGATAATGCCCTTCAATGAACATCCTGTCCTGACTGAGGTGCCAAAACACCAGCAGAGCATTCTGGGATTTGGAGTATTAGCGGTACATGTGCTGTATAATAACGGCGGGCCAGATCTAACAGTGATTTTTCATTGCCTCACAGGCCAAATATAATTACACTGCGGCCAAATTTGGCCCACAGGCCAGAATTTGACACCTACGTATATGTTGTGATTGTTGTTGGTTTTTTTTTTTTCTTCTGCTGTTTGCACAATCGTTGTCAAGCATTGCTATTTTAACATTTCACTGCACGTAACACATAACCCTTCCCCTCTGTGTGACAGACAGCATTCTGGACATTTCTTCTGGAATCAATAAAGCACTGATGGTTTAAAAAAAAACCTTGCTTATCCCAGGTCTCTGCACAATTTGACCGTCTTTTGCACATCAGCTTTGGTTGCTTGTTGTACGGAGATCAATTTGAGTGTTTTTGCAACTACTGTATAGTTTATTTTTTTTTGTACTGTTTTTTAAGTGCTATAACAGTGTAACGTGACAAATAAAGTTCTTGAATGTTGAATCAAGTACGATGCTGGGCAGGGAGAAGGAGCGACTGGTTTCTGGCTGGCGGAGATAAAGAGTCGGAGCGGCTCTAAATTTACCAACTGTTCTGCCGCCTGATGAAGCAGGCTGTATCTGGCCCCTCACTATGACTCATAAGCAGCAGCTTCTTCAAAGTGCACAGAAAACCATCCGAGACTTCAAAGTGAAATGTTATAATTTCATAAATATATGAAGTGAGGGGAAACTTCAAAGGCCTTTTCGAAAGGGAGAGAGCGAAGAGAGAGCGAGAGAGAGAAAAATCTGGGTTATCGCTAAAACTGCGATGGCCTCAAAACTGTAAACTCATTCATAATATTTTTTTTTTTAGGATGATAGGAGAGAGGAAAAAAAAGAAAAAAAGAAAAACAATCTGACTCTCATTTGGTGGTATGGACATCGCTTGTGCTGTTGAGCTTCCTTTACCTTGCGGGCCGTACTGGCTACCCTGAGGGCCGTAGTTCCCCATGGAGTTGTTCTGGGGGTAGGGTCCCATCCCAGCATGCATCTGGCCACCCGACGATTGGCGCGGCGACAAGGCGGAACCGGGCTGTCCGGGGGAGCCGTAAGGGGGCATCTGAGGGCGCATGTACACTAGAGAGGGGCGGGAGAGCAGCCGTCACAAACACAATTCTCTGCTTCTTCAAGCAGGAAAACTCCCCCCCAAAAAATATATTTTTTTAACTCTGGAGATAATGGAAACGCAGCTTATGTCATCATTATTGGGCTAAAAAGTGTCTTTTTATAATATTTTTGGTCGGTGGTGCTGCCCTGGGATTTTTTTTATCAATGTAAAAAATGCACCGTGGCTCAGAGTACGACAGTTTTTTTTGTTTTTTTTTATGATCTCGCGCTGCCTCTTTGGCCCAGTTACCTTAATTTGCCTCGCGGCCCGCGCTGGCTACAACAACACACTTATCTAAACACGCGGCTGCGGGCTGTTTAGAGGGGAGAGGAATGCAAACAAATGCAAACGAGTCTCCGGGCACGCATTCCAGGAGCGAAGGCAAGCAGAGGGGAGGTGGAGGTGGCGGTGGAGGTGGAGGGGGTGGGGAGGTGAGCTCGGGTTCCCCCGGTACAAATGGGCACTCACCCCGGTCCTGGCCCATGGCCGACTGGTTCATGGACGAGTGCATCATGCTGTCCGACTGCACGCTGGGCGGCCGCGGAGGCATCTGGTTACCTGCAGGGCGGCGACAAGAACGAAGGGGATCCAACACGGAATCTTTAGCGGAATCTGATTCTGCATCAGTTTTGGTTTTTTTCTCTTCACGCATCCACGGTAGAGGGAAGGCGACGGTCGCGCGAGCGAATTTTAATCCAAACGGATGAAGAAAACAGCCGGAATAAACACAGAAAAGAAACATCCGAAATTTGAAAAAAAACAAAACATCCAAATCTCTCTGGTGTTTTCGGGATGTTCCAAGTCTCATCCAACACGGCGCCAATACGAGAAATTTGGCCGACAACTGGCAGTCAAAATTTTTTTTTTTTTTTGCTGTTTGCTTTGTAAAACAAGAGGAAAACAATGAATTTGGATGAGCGTGTCCCTTTTTCCGGAAAGTCTGCGCTGAGATCTCGGAACAAACTAATCAATTCCACATCTACATTTACTTTCCTTCATTCTCATGACTGTTGACGCTGCAGTTTCTCACAGAAGGCATCAAAAGGACGTATGAACACACATGGAATTATGTAGGGAACAACAAAAGGGGTAAAACAACTCAAACGTGTTTTATACTTCTTCAAAATAGCCTCCTTTCATAAAAAGCATGTTTAGAGTTATTAAGCATGTTTTTCTTTGCTGCATTTGCTCAGTGTCTATCTACAGTGTAGAAAGTTGGAACGATAAAAATAAAATTGAAATGAGAAGGTGCGTCCAAACTCTTGACTGGTTAGTGTTATAATCAATGTGACTGCAGACACATTTTCCACCTCTCAACAAAAGTTAACAGATTCAAGTCTCACAAAGGGATCCATGGACATAATACTACACATCGCGATCATTCCCATCCTCCCAGATCCCATGTCATGCTTTGCATAGGAAACCCTGGAACATGTCTTTACCTTTACCTGGCACGGCAGCGGGCGAGAGGGGGCCGGTGCGGGAGGGCGTGACGCTGGCCGGGGAGCCGACGGGCGACGGCGACGGCCCGCGGATGCCCGGCAGGTGCGGAGAGGTGTGCGGGGAGAAGGGCGACTGGGCCGGGTTGCTCTGCTCGCCCTGGCTGCTCGACACCCCGGAGGTGCTCACCCCGGGGCTCAGGGCCCCCTCGGTGCCGGTGGGCAGGTCGTCGATGGAGCCCGACAGGTCCTGGAGAGAGACGAGCAACACGGGTCAACCAGGGCGGCCCAGCCTCGTCACGTCATAATAACAGCTTTGTTTGGAGAGCACTTTTCACAATAAACTTACAAAGTACTGTGCAGAACATGATAATAAAGCAACAACCAAAACACACTGGGAAAAGACCTGATCTGCTTCACAGGGCGAGACAGAGCAGAGTCAAGTCAGAACCATGAAAACCACAATTAAAATATAAAAAATGTAAAGTGTTGATGACTGTTGTGATGCTGTGATCTGTGTTTATGTTTTGCAAATTTGTAATTATGCAATGAAAACTGGGCTGATTGAACTAAATGCTGCAGATTTAACTGAACTTTACAGTTGAGCAACTTCTAAGTCAATCATTTTTAAATCAGCTCAATTGTTTGTTTGTTTGTTTTTTTTACACTGTTTTGATTGTGATTTTTCTAACACAGGATGTTCTGTTCTGGAGAACAAAGGAGGAAAAATAGAAGATGGAAAAACTCAAGATAATATGTGGAGAATAAATTGCAAATGGGAAGCAAATGTTCAACGGCAGGTTGATTTGCCCCTCGTGTAAATGAGACCCTGGGTCTCGATGAGGTAAATAAAGGTCGAGAAATAAATAAGTAAATCGCATCTGAATGAAATCTAGACAGACAGACAAACAGACATACAGATAGACACATGCACATTTTCTTGCACTGCTCCTTTAGAAGGCCGTAATGCTCCGTCGGGCCCCGGAGCAGAGCTCCATTGGAGCGGCCCGGCCCGGAGAGAGTGACGACGCCAGTGGTGGAGGGAGAATATTAAGAGCGAGGGTGGGAGGGCGAGGAGGTGGCTATTATGTGTTTGTGGGGAAGGTGAGTGTTTACATAGTGCCCCCCCCCACTCCCCCCCTCTCCAGCTCACGTGGAGGCCAATGCGCTGGCTGAGAAATGCAAGCTCATCTGCCAGTCACATCGGAAAAGGGGGTGTGGGGGGGGGAAACGGGTGGGAGTGAAGGGAGGGATGGGGGGGGAAGGAAAAGGAAAAAAACACACACACACACACGTTGGACGGTGGCCAACTGCTTCCCATAGAAAAATCTCACACTCGCAGACTGGCTGCGGCCCCGAAGCCGCTTTTTTTTTTCTCTCTCTCTCTTTTTTTTTTTGCACTTGAAACGGCGCCCGTTGCTATTTTTGGGACGTGACCTGATGGAGGAACCCCAGAGGGAGTGACAGGAGCGGAACGCTGATTCAGAAACCCCCCCGCCCCCCAAGGCCCTCCCACCAACAACACCAGCAGCTTCCCCTATGCCCTCCCCTCCCCTCCCTCCCTCCCTCCTCCTCTCACTTCGCCGATTACACAAACGCGGCGGGCGCCCTCGGCGCTGACCCGCGAGGTGGAGAGAAAAAAAACGGCAAAAAAAAAAAGCGGGGAAGGATGACTGCGTGACGGCGACACACACGGCCGGCGCTCAATTAACGTTGCGGGGGGTGTGAGGGGGGAAGGCAGTGAGGTCTTAATGCTCAGCGGCGGCAGCGAGCGGAGATCAAACGGCGTTCCAGCCTTAAACAACCGTGGCGGGACCCCCCCCAACATCCAGCGTGGTCAGCTGACCCACATATCATCCTCCTCCACCTCCCCCTCCTCTCCCAACTTCTTTGAGACATCACAAGACTGGTCATCTGACAACAGCACCCCTCCCACCATCAACACCACCACCACCACGAGGGGGGGGGGAATATCAGTCCCGCGTTGAGTAGCGTCCGTGGGGTGTGCGCGTGTCTGTAGCTGCGTTTCCATGACAGTTTTTGGCAAAATAAAAGCGATATTTCTAAAATTTCGACAAAGTAAAAGTGAGATTTGCAGGTGTTTCGAGATTTGTCGATAATTACGTTAGCTTTCATTTGTTTACATTTGTTTGCTGTCTAGAATGGTTGCTATATTTTTCTCTTTGATTACTTGTAAAAAAAAAAATGTATGTCTCCTCCTCCGTCCAAACGTAACGCAGCTTTTTCACTGGTCATGAGACCTCATACATCCCCGTCCACTGACGTGTAAATGTGAAAAAAGTGTTTCCAT
Organism: Nelusetta ayraudi; assembly: GCF_046127955.1. Taxonomy (NCBI): domain Eukaryota; kingdom Metazoa; phylum Chordata; class Actinopteri; order Tetraodontiformes; family Monacanthidae; genus Nelusetta; species Nelusetta ayraudi. Next base: position 18,883,743 of record NW_027466185.1, on the reverse strand, counting down.
GACACTTTTGCGATATACCTCTATACGGATACGTCTGAAAAACCACCTCATGAGAGTTTCAAAACCTTCAAGCGATATTTGAGAGGTTTTTCCAAGTTCAGCTGTTTCCATGACCAGTTTTTTTATTGACATATTTCGGTTTTGCGCGATTCCAGGGGGAATGGAAACACAGCTTGTTTGTGTGTGTGTGTGTGTGTGTGTGTGTGCGTGCGTGTTACGGGCCGAGAAAAACCATCCCGCGCAAAAGCCCCACGAACGACCACCTCGCTCATGACCGGGGTTGGGAGGTCAAAGGTCGGTTCCTGGAGTCACGTCTCGTCAGGAGGTCGCCACGGCTGACTTTACCAGTCACATAGGCCTCGGTCACAGGACGAACCCTCCAGCTCTGTTTTTCAACGTTGTACATTTGTTCTGGTCAGTGTGAATGAATTGGTCAAAAACTGAAGGGTCCCACTGTCCTGTTCTTGGGGCACTGAAAAAAACGGATGGATCAATGGATGATTGCACGTATTTAAGGAAGCTCCTCCTTCTCCTCCTCCTGGTTCAAAATCCGAGCAGGGAGAGACGAGGGCGGAGCGACTGTCTTTATTCCACAATGTTGCGCGTTTGTTACAATAGCCGGCAGAGACACGCATGCAAGAGTGTCCATGGGTCCAGCACTTGACGGGAAAGGGTCACAAAAAGAGACCTTTAACTGAAAAATGACTGAAAAATATTCACCTGAGATAATGGCTAATAACGGCTTTATTACAGCGACGTCCCAAAAAAAAAAACGTCCCTGCGGCTCGCACTCGGGAGCTGGAAGGAGCTCTTTTGGTTGAAACGCCTGACAGCTGCCGGCTCTGCTCCGTCAGGCCCGGGCAGGATGGCGGAGGTGCGCGCAACACGCGCACGTGCGCACGTTTTTGTCAAGCCGTGCGAGCGCGAGCTCCCACCTACTCCCACTCTGCAGCCATCGATTGTCTCTCTCTCGCCGGCCCGGCTCCACGCTGCACGGGCGCTACCGAGCCCGTTCTGCTGACTGCACGGGCTGGATGGAGAGAGAGGGAGAGAGGAGGAGGCGGAAGAGGTGGAGGAGGAGCGACCCGATACTGATGCTGCTCCGCTCTCCTCTTTAGCCATGATAAATAAAGAAAAAAAAGGAGGAGAGAAATGAAGTGTAACCCGGGAGGTTACGGCGTCAATCTAAGCTGACGCTAATCGCGGCCGACGGGACGAAAAGGCGAGAACGAGCGAGCGGGCCGCTTCTGCGGGAGCAGAGAGAGAGGAGAGAGGGGAGAGAGGGGGAGACGGAGCCGCGTCGGAGAGAAGCAGAGAGCCGCGGCTGTTTCCCGCCGAGCTCCCGGCTCCTCGGCGGCAGCCATTTTGTGGGCTTTTTTTTTTTTTTTTTTCCCCGGTGCTGCCTAACATGGAACTTCAGAGGCGAGAGCCTCCCTGCGACAACACAGTGATGAGAAGAAGAAAGAGGGATTATTACTCGGGCGCGGGGCGTTGAGATTCAATTTTAAAAAATCTTAAGCGTGGGGGAGAAAGAAAGGGATGAAAAATAAGAGACGATTATGGCAATTTGGCAATTATTGTTCATTAAAGTGGGGGGGAATAGAGAAAAGTCTCGGCCGCTCCGCCATCACTCCCAAACTCTGGGGCTGCCGTTTGCTGAGTGCGTCTGCTGCTGCTGCTGCTGCCGTCCCGCTCGCCGCCGTCCTAATGTATTCCATTTGCAGATTACTTCACTGAATCAATCAGGCTCGACCAGAGCCATTAGTCTGCCAAGCAGGCCTGTTTCTTCTTCTTCTCTCTCTCTCTCTTTCTTTCCTCTCTCCCACAGAGGAGGGGGAGCGGGGGAGGGAAAGGTGGGGGGGCTGTGAGAAACAAAACGACGGGAGGAGACGATAGAGAAGGAGGAGCAGCAGCAGCAGCAGCAGCAGCAGCAGCAGCCTTGCAATAATCAAATTGGCCAAGGATTGCGCGACCCCGGCCAGTAGTTTGTAACTAGATCTGGTGGTGGTGGGGGTTGGGGGGGGGGGGGGGGCAGAGTTCATCCCTCAGTCACACATTCTCTCCCTCCCCCGCTCCTCCGCTGACCTCGGGGGGGATGGGGGGGAGTGAAGGGGGAGTGAGGAGGTGTTCGCCGAGCTCCTGCGTTGGCAGCCTTCCCGCTCTCAGGCCTCCAGATGCTGGACGCAATGCACTGGGGGGGTGGGAGGGTGGGGGGTCCAGACGCAGGCTCTAGCGTCGTCCTCTGTGACGAGGCAGTATTTCAGGAAGGAGAGTGAAGTCAGACTCCCCTGGCGGTGGGGGAGGAGAGGGGAGGGGTACAGCGGGAGATGGGGGGGGGGCTGCCATGGCAACTGCCGTCCACGTGGTCGTCGCACCAGAGCAGACGTGGGCTCAACCCCCTCCCTCCTCCCCCGGCGGCCTCCTCCCCCTCCTGAGCCTGCCAGGGTCACGGCGCAGTCAGCCGCTACAAAGGAAGCGGCCCGTCGTTGGAGGTTGGGGGGGGGGCGCAGACGCACAGAAGCCGCCAGCCAGGGCCCCACCGCTACCCCCACCCCCACCCCCGCAGCCGCCGCCGCTTTAATTACGCACTCCAGACCTTCATTGTGTGCGAGTGTGTGGAGGGAGTGGGGAGTGTGTGTGGGGGGAGGGGGGGGAGTAGGGGAGACACCCGCACAGATGCTGACGGATGAACACGGAGAAGAAAAAATCCTTGAACTACACGGTCGCCGCCGCTGCCGCCGCTCCTCTCAAAGTCACCAGAAGAGTTAAAGAGTCGCCCGGGTTTCTTTTCGCCACGTGTTGGGTGGGGGTGGGGGTGTGTGTGTGGGGGGGGGTGCTTTTGATTTTTGCTCGGTGGGGGGTGGTTCGTGGGAAAAGTCTTCTCCCAGATCAAGCGAGAATTCCTCCACCACGGCGCAATTTTCTGATGCTCTGAAAAGGAGGAGGGAGAAGAAGGTCGACGGGCTGAAGAGATTCTAGTCGGTTTATTTCCAGCCTAAATCAGATGCCCAGGAGCAGATTCTCTCTCTCTCTCTCTGAACCAATCGGGGGGGCTTCTACCTGAGAGCAGCCAAAGGCGGCCAAGAACAAACACAAAAATCAGGGGAGAGACAGAAACAGACGCGTGAACCGGCGGCTCTTTCACAGCGACACCACGAGTCCATCAAAGCATCCAGAGTGCTGCGAGGGGGTCGGACAAGGTTGGCCGTCCGACGACCCCCAGAGCTGGGGGTCCCCCCCCACCCGCCATCACCGGGGAGGGGGGATGAGGTGGTGGCTGCGGCAAAGAGCCGACTGTCGGCAGGGAGGAGAGGCGGCCACAGCCCTCCGTCTGGAGCTCTTTGCAGGGCTGAGCTCAACCATAAGGGGGCACTCCCATCCCACTATGAGGGAGGAAGTGGAGGAAAAAAAAATAAAAAAATAAAAGGAGGAGAAGCAAAAGGCCCCTGCCTCATGCAGCAGCAGCAGCAGCAGCCATTACAGGGCTTCAACGCACGACGCGATGAAAAAGCCGACGAACGCGACAACTGCAGGCGGGGAAAAAAAAAAAGGAAGAAATAATGACGATTAAATAAAAATGAAAAAAACCAAAACAACAACCAGCTGAGCGACTCCCGACACTGGAACATCCCGCATCCCAAACAGTCGAACACATCAGCTAACGGGCGCGTGCGCGTGCACGGCGGTCCGCCAACACCAGAGGGCCGACTCTGACTCGGGCTCCCCAGAGATCAACATTACACTACTACTTCATTACCAGCAGCCACGTGGGGAGGATAATAACACGGGCCAGGGGGGAGGGGCCAGGGGAGGGAGTGGAGGGGGAGAGGGAAAAAAAAGGCACCACATGAAAGAGTGAAGCAGCATTATTCAGAGGGACGGGAGAGAAGAAAGGAGAGAGAGAGAGAGGGAGAGAGAGAGACTCCTACTGCCGCCGAGGCATAAAAAATGCATTTCATCTGACGCTAATCAATACCCCCTCATCCACCCCCACCACCACCACCTCCACCTTTGCTTCGACATTCCTGTGTGACGGAGGCCGGCGGTGAAAAAAAGAAAGAAAGGAGAAAAAAAGAAGAGAAAGGACGGCCGGCGATGAATCTTAATCAACGAGGGGGGAGTTCTTCTTTAAATGCTCCACATTTGCCTAATTGAGCTTCTCTGTGGGTGGGTGGGGGTGTGTGTGTGGGTGGGGAGGTGTGGCCCCCCAAAAAAAAAAAAATTGTGTGTGTGTGTGTGTGTGTGTGTGCGCGCGCACGCGCGTGTGCACACAAACACTGCAGCAGGCTCGCGCTGAGCCGACGCCGAGCTGGATGAAGGGAGGAGGAGGCGGTGGCGGGGGAGGAGGGGAGGGGGAGGCGGTCTGATTGCTGTGAATAATGGAGCCACGGTGTGTTTGTGTGTGTGTGTGTGTGTGTGTGTGTCTTTTGTAGCCATCACAATAGTGGGGGTGGTGGTGGTGGTGGTGGTGGTGGTGGGGGTGGAGGGGGTCCCAGGGCAGCACACAGATGCCCGGGCCGAGGCAGGCAGCTGCCCAGCCTGAGGTGAGGGGCTGCTGGGATACCGAGTGCGAATCAGTGTGTGTGTGTGTGTGTGTGTGTGTGGGGGGGGGGGGGGGGGGGGGGGTTATGTGGTAGAGGGGTGCAACCTACAGAACAGGCTACACAGCAGCGACACCACCCCTCCCCTTCCATTGTCACGCGTGTAGTACGTCCAGGGGGCGCTGCTGCTGCTGCGGCTGCTGCTGCTGCTGCTGCAGCAGCACCGGTGAATTGGCGGGGGAGGGGAGGGGAGGGGCGGGGCGGGGGTATAATACAGAGGTTATTTCATAAGGTGAGAGTTAATTTCATTGCGAGGCCTCATCCATCCATCTGGCTGCTGCTGCTGCTGCTGCTGCGAGGGGCAGCGGCGGCAGATAGCAGCGAGGCTCAGCGCAGAGCAGCGCAGCAGCAGACACTGCTGCAGTCAGCCACAGTCTTTGTGCTGCGAGAGAGAAAAAAAAAAAAAAACAGCTCAGCCCAGCAGAAATGGAGGCTGAGGGGAGGGGCACGGCAGAGTGCGAGAGAGAGTGAGTGCGAGAGGGAGAGTGCTCTGCAAGAGTGTGTGTGTGTGTGTGTGTGTGTGTGTGTGTGTGTGTGTGTATGAAAACAGGGGGGCTTGGCTTGCAGCGGGCGCAGCGGGAAAAAACTATTCAGTCGGGGTGAAAAACGCAAAAAGAAAAAAAAAGCCGGCAGATTGGATTTTTCTGAAGTACGTTAATTAAAAATCACATGGATGGAAGAGGGAAGGAAAGAAGAAGAGGTGGTGAGGCTGAGAGGGAGAGAAACAGACGAGCTGGGAGGAGGGGTGAGAGCGAGCGAGCGGGCGGGCGAGAGAGTGAGCGAGCGAGCGAGCAGCGGCCCGGGAATCTGAATAAGACGCGTCGGCGCAGGAAGCAAAGGCCCCCAGAATAGCAACAGGAAACTGGCCCAGGACTCTGAATGGCGTCAGCAGCGCGCAGCCTCGGCGCAAAAAAACAAGGCTCGCTCGCGCAGGCAGGCAGGCAGGCAGGCAAAGGCGTTATGAAAGCTGATTTACAGAGAGAGGGGGGGGGGAGAGAGAGAATCGAGAACGTTGGTAGAAAGAGGAAGACGCAGACGGAGAGACATGGGGTTTTTTTCCACTGTAAAACGAAAAGCTGGGGGGGGGGAAGGAGATAGCAGCAGGAGGAGAGGGAAAAATAAGAGTGTGACACCGAAAGAGGAAAAAAAAGGAGGGGAAGGGCGCTGTGTGTGAGTGTGAGAGAGAGAGAGCGAGAGAGAAAAAAAGTGGGCCGGCCTTGTCAGGCTGATTGCTCCAGAGCTATGTCGCAAAAACAAGCTTAGCTGCAGGAGCCGAGCCGAGCAGCAGAGCAGCAGAGTGGGGCTGGGCAGAGAGGAGGAGGAGGAGGAGGAAGAGAAAGCGGAGCAGGAGTGAGACCCCGAGTGGATCGTCAGCAACAGGGCCGCCACCAGAAAACTAGAGGTCATTTGCCCCCCCCCCCATCCCCATTACATTTTAAAGGCCCCCTCGATCACATGATGCGGAGGGAAAAAAATAAAATCAAAGAATAAATGGAGGTCCGGCCCATTTATGAAGCCGCTGGTTGACGTATAGACGAGCGGCTCAAGGCCCCCTTTGATGAGAGCACTCCGCCATAAGAGGAGAGGGGGAAGGGAGTGGGAGCGGGGGAGATGGGGGGGGAGAGAGAGAGAGAGAGAGAGAGAGAGAGAGAGAGAGAGAGAGAGAGAGAGAGAGAAACCCCGAGACTCGACGTATGACCAACATGTGACCTCCCCCCCTCTTCTGAAACGCGTTCATTCAGAGACATCAGAGGAGACGGGCAGAGGGGGCAGACCTCCAGTGGGATTAGCCACACAACCCCCCCCCTGCACCACACACAGTGGTGGAGGAGGAAGGATGAGTGCACAAAAGACGTGGGAGAGGGCGGAGAGATTAAAAAATAAAAGGGGTGATGGTGGAGTGGTTCCGGGCTCGGACAGGAAGTGCCACCTCCATGGGGCTGGGTGGGGTGGTATGGTGGGGGGTGGGATGCTAGAAGTATCAGAACTTTGTCCAGATGTGGAGCGGCTCGTCCAGCAGCGGCTGTGACGGCGATGGAAACGTTCAGTTGCGCAATGTCGCCGTTTTAACCGCCGACACGCACAGTTGCACAAGGCTGTGTCACCCCTCGGAGCCACGGCTTTTGCTTCGAGCTCGCGTAGCGCTTAGCGGCAAAGACGCCAGCGGTCCAAGAGCATTTCCAGCTCAGCCTGCCTTGTCCATGTGCTCGTTGGATGACATTTATCCAGAGTTGAACAGAACTCTGGAGATATTTTTGAAAACTCTGGGAGTGCCCGTGTGAGTCTTTCACTTCCCCATCAGGTTGAATTCACTTCCTTTCCTCGACATCTGATCAGACACAGAGCGAGAGACACAGTGAGAGAAGTGTGTCAAGACCAGAGACTGCACGTTGAAAAAAGAAAAAGAGGGAGAAAAAAACACATCGTGACTAAACACAAGGGAGCGTTTCCACGCCGACTTCACTTCCAGCGAATCTGCGTCGTGCTCAACACCGAACGGTTAAACTATTCCTGTGTGTGTGTGTGTGTGTGTGTGTGTGTGTGTGTGTGTGTGTGTGTGTGTGTGTGTGTGTGTGTGTGTGTGTGTGTGTGCGTTTGTCCTGAAACAGGGAAACCAGCTCAACCTGCTGGGCTCGTTCCACCCAGACTGCTTGTGTTCTCCCTCCCCCTCCTCCCCCTCCTCCTTCTCCTCCTGCTCCTCCACCTCGGCTACCTGAACCTCTTTCACCTCTGCCGCCTCTTCTTCCTCCTCCATCTCCTCTACTTCCACCACCACCTCCTTCTCCTCCTCCATCTCCTCCACCTCCACCACCACCTCCTTCTCCTCCTCCATCCACAGCTTCGTCTCCTCGACTTGACAGTTGCTTTTCTCTACCTGTGTTCTCCTGCCGGCGCTGATCCTCCTGCTCCACGCTGGGGGTTTTCTAGCACCTGGCTCAAACAGACCCATCTGCGCCTGGTGGATGAGGCAACGTCTGGGAGAAAAGCTACCCAAGTAACGACTCTAACCCCCCGAGCTGCGGTGAGCCCGGGTGTGGAGGATCCCGACAGATTGAAGGTAATGCTTCCAGCGAGAACCACAGCAGGTTCTCACAAAGTAAACACTTTTTTTTTGTTTTGTTTTGTTTTTTTTTTAACACAAAGTTTGAGATTCTGTTACTGAGCGGGGGAAACAAAATGTTTGTTTTCCAGGAAGCGAGTTCATGGAGTGGACAACATTGGAAGCACCTGCTGGATGAGCGGAGCGGGACGAGGACCCGGCGAACAAGGAAGAGGATACAGAGAAAAATACGACGCCTTACTGTCAGCACGACGGTTGGGGGGGGGGGGGGGACTGTGATCATGATAAACTTTTCTTTGTAACGAGATGATGAAGGCCGCCGGAAAAAATGATTCCAGGAGGCTATCGGCATTTCATTAATTACACTAGCAGTTTAATATCCCCACAACTTTAGTGGTTTTGTTGCATCTTTCTCGCGGAAAAAAAGAAATCACTTACTCACTTAATCTGAAATTTTTCAGTATTAAATACCAACATCAGTAAATCCAGCAGCAGCAGCAGTAGAGCGCTGCAGTAAAACCCCGAGCGCCGTCAGAATCTGTACATTGTCGTGCCACAGATATTCTGTCAATTTGCTGCTCCCGCAACCCAGAACACTTGACGCTGCACATCAAAAAGAAAGAGAAGCTGTATTTTACAATAGCTTTGCTGCTGACATGACGCACGTCTTCAAAGAAAGCTGGTCCAGCCCGGATCTCGCACTCCCTGCAAGGAGGACTTTGCATTTCTATTCAGAGTGCCTCGGTGGGAGAAGCATCCAACACAAGGAGGTGTGTGAAAACGTAGTGCGCTATTTGCACTTCCAAACCATCACGAAAAAAAAAAAATATTAGGATGGGAACAACGAACTGCTCACGTGCCACAGCCAAATCTCTTGAAAAACACACCAAAAATATTTAAAGACTGTAATTGGGATTGAGTAAAGTTTGAAGGGTGTCCAAAAACTTTTTTCCCCCACGACTGTATAAGCCGTGGAGGAATTCAAAACAGAAAGCCAAGGTGCTTTAAATTTCAGGAAAAAAAAGCAGCACAGTCAAGGCGACTACAACTCATTTACAATGAACCTTTAGTCAACAGCGGCAATAAACCTCCTCCCTGGAGTCAATTCCACGGTTCCGACCCGAACTGCTGCTGCCGCCACCGCTCCTAACTTGTGCAATCGGCTCCGTGCACGGTGCCACGTGCACTGCAGGGGGTGTGGGCGAGGAGGCGAAGGCCAGAGATAAGTTCATCTCCACCTTAGCGGGATTAATGGCCCTGGCAGCCAATCGCCGAGCAGCGGCGGTGGGGGGGATGGGGGGGGAGGAAGAGGAGAGGGGAGGGAATCCCCGACGAGTCGGAGAGAAATAAATAAAAATAGCTCATTGGCCGAGGGCCGGGGCCGGGGCCCGGCTCGGCCAATGGCGGCGCCCGCCGAGAGAGATGTATAAATAAAGAGGAGAAATAAATAAAAGAGGAGGGAAACACATCCTGAGGGCATCCCCCTGCTGACATAGACGGCGCCGCCGCCGCCTCACCCCTCCTCCTCCCTCCCTCACAGCGTCTCTCACTCCGACCAATCACTCACACTGTTTCAAGTTATTTGCTTTCACCCCCCCTCCCACCACCAACTCCTCCCACCACCACCAACTCCTCCTCCTCCTCCACTCGCCTGTGACTCTCTCTCTCCTTCCCTCTCTCCCTCTACCTCGCTTTCATTCCCTCTCATTAATGATCTCATTTCTCACTCTCCTTCCCCGAGGCCCGGAATGAGGTTAGCCGTCTGACCTATAAACACTGCCATGGAAACTGCAACGTGTTACAGTGACAGACACACCTCCTTTTAAAGGAGGGAGGCAGGGAGGAGGGGAGGGAGAGCTGGCGGGAGGAAGGCCGAGGGGGGAGAAATCCTCACCTTCATCTGTAGCTCCGGGAGGCCATCAGACCGGAGATTTTCTCGACTTTCCACAATCTTTCTTTTTTCTCTTTTTTTTTCTCTCCCAAGCACGAAGGTTTTTTGTTTTTTTGTTGGGTTTTTTTTTTTTGGCCCTTTTCAGAAAAGTAAAAAACAAAAAACAAAAACAAAAAAAAAACAACAACAGACGAGTCAGTGGAAACCTGGGCTGCGCGAACCGCCGTTACTCACTGCTGGCGTGGTGTTTATTGCGCACTTTGTCGATGCCGGAGCCAAAGGTAGCGGAGGAGAGGTCCGAGGCAGGGCAGGTGTTTTTATATAGATTATTTTTATTGTACGTTTTTTTTTGCCCTTTCGGTAACATTTGAAAACATCAGCTCGGCCGCCTGCAAATTTCTCCCTCTCCGTCGATACGACCAAGACACCGGGCGGGAAAAAACAAAGGTTGCAGCTCCATGCCAACAGAGATGAAAAACCCAAAATAAAAACGTTTAGAACTGCGCCTGGGTCAGCGCTGTATTAAAATGTTGCGCATATTTCACCATTTCAATGCCAGCGCTGTGGAGGCGGTAAACAGACCTGGGAATCCACCGGCGTCATTGACCCTGCGAGCGCCGGCCGAGCCGCAGCACTTGCGACTCAGTGCAGGAAATAAAAAAGAAAAAAATAAATTGCAATCTGTGCAAATCGCACGGATTTGCAAAGATTCAAGGGGCCGGTGCGCACAACCTCTCCAGGGTGGACGAGGCTTTGACATTTAAAACAAAGCATGCCTGTTTTTAATTTTTCTAGTCAAAATTGGAGAGAACTGAAGATATTAAGTACAGACGTGTGGAGTTGAGCTGAGCCTGGTATTCACTGACGCTACCGTTTTGAAAACGAAACAAATATTCCCGAAATAATAGAGGAGGAAATAGAAGACAGCAGGAGGAAATGCTGAGGGATGTTTTTGATTGCTTTGTCTTATTTTGGAGGGGTGACTTTTCTTAGGTCATCTCACCCAAAAACAGCAACCTGCAACCAGCCAGGCCAGGCTAGGCTAGGCTAGGCTAGGGAAGGATAGGCTAGTAGTATGTTCCTCCTGACTGGCTCAGAATTATTTATTTATTTTAATGTTTATTTAACTGGGGTGATACATACAACAATGCCACGAGAAAAGGGAAAATGTCGCCACGAGAAAGGGAAAATGTGATGCATATAAGATGTCAAGCTTCAGCTAATTTGTAGTCTTTGTCCCTGGTTAGGCTTTTAGAATACAATGAGATATACTGAAAAACCAACGAAAAATTAAATTATACAAATGCAGTGGATAATACAAAAAAAAAAAATGTCGCAGTTGTCAATTACAAAAAAAGCATGAGTTAATATAATGCTACTTTCAACATGGCTAGTTGTGTTTTTTTGTGGCTACAGCTTTTTGTGTGCAAGTGCGTTGCCTGTTTTTTGCAGTGTAGGAGGTTGTTAAATATTAGCGTTTGGCATGTTTGGGTTGCCTGGAGGGCAGCGGGTTGGAAAAGAAAAGAAAAGAAAAGAAAAGAGAAGAAAAGAGAAGAAACTTACCGGGAGACTGGATGGCCGGCCCTGCATGCTGTCTTCCTGGCTGCTCTTGTTGGAAGCCATGGGCTGGTTGGATGGAGGGGCGGTGGACTGCGAGCTGAAGGAATCCTGGGAAAGTTCCTGTGTGAAAAAGGGACGAGGAGGGGAAAACAGGAGGGACTTTACCGAAAACATTCCGACTAGACATCCAGTCGCAGCATGAAAACCTTTTAAAGAGCTGGAAATTTAGAACTGTTGACAAACAAGGTGGGCAAAATGAGGCCTTTGCACTGAGCTTCATGTTCCGCGGCGACTTTAATTTAAGCGCAGATGGTATAGCGGGACCTCGTCAGCGTGGCAAAGAGCAGACGGGACAAAGTTTAAGTCTTTTTCAGCTCGAACTTTTGGCTTCAATTCATCAAACAAACAAACAAAAGCTGTGTTTCCATGACAGTTGTTCGCAAAATAAAAGCGATATTTCTAAAATTTCGACAAAGTAAAAGTGCGATTTGCAGGTGTTGCGAGATTTGACGATAATTACGTTAGCTTTCATTTGTTTTCATTTGTTCTCCTCTTCCGTCCAAACGTAACGCAGCTTTTTCACTGGTCAGTGAACTGGTCACGAGACCTCATACATCCCCGTCCACTGACGTGTAAATGTGAAAAGTGTTTCCATGACACTTTTGTGATATACCTCTATACGGATACGTCTGAAAAACCACCTCATGAGAGTCAAAACCTTTTAGCAAAATTTGAGAGGTTTTTTCAAGTTTTGCGATATTGTGCTATATTTCGGTTTTGCGCAATTCTAGGGGTCATGGAAATGCAGCCAATGAGGCAGTAGTACAGTTTTGCTTCCATTCTAATATTTCACCTAAGAAAGACAATTTCATTAACTATTAATGTGTCGTAAAATCTCTTGCGGTTCAGACTAAATCCAACACGGGTTTGACAGTGAGGTCTGCAAGTAGCGCAACAGCGAGTCGTGCATCAGCCCGCCTGCCTCCGACGACTGAGAAGTCGACGGCGTTCGAGGCGAAACAAACAACTTTGGGGAGTGAAGGCGCTGAGTGGGGAACAGCTGCGGCCTAATTGCACTTTGTTCTGATGCCAGAAAGCAGCGCCGCGACACGGACGGAGAGATGAGAATCTAACTGCGACACTTGTGAGCTGCTACCTGTGGAGGAGGTGGGAACCTCTGATATGGTGACTGCTGCTGCTGCTGCTGTTGTGGTGGTTGTTGTTGTTGCTGCTGCTGCTGCTGCTGCTGCTGCTGCTGCTGCTGCTGCAGGGGAGGCGTCTGAGAGTAAGGTGATGGTTGACCCTGCTGGCCGTGACCGGGGGGTTGCTGAGCTTGTGGAGATGGACCACTGGGTTGTTGCTGCTGCTGTTGTGGTGGTGGTTGTTGTTGTTGTTGTGGGGGCTGCTGCTGCTGCTGCTGCTGCTGCTGCGGGGGTCCTTGCTGCTGCGGCGTTGGCTGCTGCGTTGGTGGTGGCTGCCCCGGACCGGTGGGTTGTGGGTAGCCGGGTTGACCTTGAGGGCCCTGCTGACCTTGAGGGCCCTGCTGACTTTGAGGACCTGCCCCCGGCTGTTGCTGCTGCTGCTGAGGCGGCTGTTGCTGCTGCTGCTGCTGCTGCTGGGGAGGGGCGTAGGGCGGCTGTCCCGGCTGGGACTGTGGAGGTTGGCTGTAGGGAGGCTGACCCGGGGCGGGGCCGTGGGGACCTTGGGACTGTTGGTAGGGGGGCCCTGACTGGCCGTGCTGTCCCGGAGGCTGAGAGGGGTGACCCGGCTGCGGGTAGGGGGCCCCGGAGCCGCCCTGGGGCTGGCCGGCGTACGGAGGCTGCTGCTGCTGCGGCTGCGGCTGTGGCTGCGTCGGCTGCTGCGGCTGCTGCTGCGTCGGCTGCGGCTGCTGCGGCTGCTGCGGCTGCTGGCCGGGGTGAGGTGGAGGGCCGTGCTGGCCGTAGTAGCTCTGGCTGTGCTGGCCGTAGCCGCCGGGTCCCTGCTGCCCGTAGGCCGACATCTAGAGGAGGAGACAAGGAGGTTGATGTGCAGAGTTAGAAAAAAGTATTCGCAAGCAGGATTTAAGTAAAAGTGAGGATAGTTGAGGAAAAAATACTCTGGTAAAAGAAAAAGTAATCATTCAACTGCTGCAAAAAAGCGCAGGTTCTGAAATGTACTGGTCAAAATGTTTTTTTTTGCCATTAATGAAACACTACATTTGTTGATAATTGAGCAATAATGAAAAAGTTATTAGAGAATAATCTAGACTGAACCGACCAGAGGTTTTGTTTGAAACAGCTTTCATTCATTCATTCATTCATCTTCTATACCCGCTTATTCCTATTCAGGGTCATGGGGGTCTGCTGGAGCCTATCCCAGCTGTCTTAGGGCGAAGGCAGGGGGACACCCTGGACAAGTCTGAAACAGCTTTGCTATTCTCAATACTAATGAAACTATACTTTTATTTCTTTTTCAACAACAGAGCAACCAATCTGCAGTAATACTTCTGACCAGCCAGTCATTATTGGATGGTTGCACTTTTACTAACAATAATGAATTTTATTTTCTACATTTTTATTTTTCTTCAGTCTGAAAACGCGCTGAACAAACGGACCCAAAGCCAAACTACTCTGAACTACTACGCAAAAATATGCTCCATTTCATATTGAACTACACAACAGCGTAGTTCAAATAACTCTCATAACTCAATCTAATCTAATAATTCAATCTAATAATTGGACTACTTTGACAACAATTTGTGTCTTTTTAACACAAAAGTAAGCAGAAAAGCAAATTTTTTCCAGTGAAAGAAGTAGAAAGTGCAGTTACTTGTGTAACAAACACAGGGAGTGAACGCGGAAAGTAATCAGAAAAAGAAAAACTCAGGTCAGGTAGGGATAACTGAAAAGTCTAATGAAGTACGGGTGTGTAAAGTGTACTTCATTACTTTACACCTTTGATGTGCAGGGGATTTACAATAATACTTTTTTTTTTTTTTTTTTTCTTTAAGGAAGAGAACTCGTGGGCGAACACCTCCGGTCGGGGACAGTTTCCTGCGAATAGCGACGACTTCCTTCAGTTGCGAGGTAATTTTTTTTTCTTTACTACGGTTTTACTACACTGAAGAAAAAAAAACCTCGACGGAATTTTAATCACGAGCTGAATAAAGCCAGTAAAGTGACAGGATCGCTTTTCTTTTGGAGCGGCGGGGGGGAAAAAAACATAAACAAGCACAATATCCAAAGTCATCTTTGATGCCCCTCAGCCCCCCCCCCCCGCCCCGCTCAGCGGCCTTATCAAAGCCGCTCTTCATCTCGCTCTCACATTAAAGCGGAGGAGACGACTGTTGTGCGAGCGAGACGAGGGAGGCTGCTCCTCCCAGTGAACCCATCAGTCAAAAGTGCAATGAGGGTGAGGGGGGGGAATTCAGTCGCGCACTTGCTTTAGATTACAGCTGTGAGAAAAGAAGCAGGATGAGAAAAAAAAATTGACTTCCGACTGCGTCTCCTTGAACTTTAATATCAGACTTTCCATCGCCTGCTCCCCCATTTCCGCGTGCAGACGGGCCCCCTTTCCGGATCCTTTTCTCCTTTTTATTTTGCTTTCATTATTCTCCAGGAGCATGAAAGGGGAAAACCCTGACCTTGTGAGGAAACGGCGATAAAAAAAAGGAAAAGTAGAATTACCGGTCTGCTCGTCTGCCTGAGACAAGCAGCCAAGCTGAGGTTTGCGGCGCCCTGCGAAGGCGCGAGAAACCTCTTCCGAAAAACACGCAGGATTTGGCTTGGTAGGGTTCCAAGGCACCCCAAACATAACTGATTTACATATTTCATTATTGTTTCTCTCTTCTGTGATTAACCCCCCCCCCCCTTTTCATTCGTATACCTTTTTATTCATTTATTTACTAATTTATTTCTATTCCCCATGTTTTCTGCATGATAATTATAGTATTTATTCTTAGATATTAATACAACAAATTTTCCATCTGCTATATTTACACACAAACACACCATTAATGTTGTTTAGTATTCACTCTGTCTGTATGGTAATCGCGCTATTGTCCTATTTCAAAATAAAAAAACAAAAACTAGAAAATATAGAAATACAACATAAAAAAAGGGAGGAAAAACTATCACGGGGCAGGGCTGCAAAGGATGTTTCTCTTGTTTGGGTCTGCTACATGTACTACATACACTATGTATCATTGTGTATTTCTACTGCTCACGGCGAGCTACACTCCACGACGCGAGTCCAACGACCTTGAGCACGGCGTCAAAGTTTTCCGTGTGCACAACGTACGGCGAAGACGGCGCGCGCACTGGCTAGGCTGCGACGCAATTGATGCAAGATCGGCCGACGTCCGCAGCCGTTAGCCCGAGGTAACGCAAACATAAGCCGGGCAGCGAACGACAAAATCCTCGCCGCTACTCCCTTTATCGGTGTGCGGCGCTAATCTTTGCGACGCGTCCCGCTGCTCAATCGGCATTGCGACGAGCAGAACGAGGAGTTCCCCGCTTGAATCCAGCCTGACGTACTACAGTACGAGAAGGCAAAGAACTGGAAATGAATCGTAAAAAAACGGCACGTTAAGATGCATTTGTATCGAGCCATGCCACAACCGCTATCTTCTGGCAATGTAAATGCTGAGCAGATCTAGGCTGAGTCATGAGTGCAAACTGTTTCCACCACAAGCGAGAACTGGGCTGATTCTGCCTCAATGGAGAGGCAGAAACCCTGACAAGACCCAGGATCAATTCCTCAGCTTTACATTGTCCATTGAAAACACTTTTTGTCATATTATACATAATTATCGTATCACTTGCTTGACTTGGGTATCAGCAGATACACTGACAGTCTAAAGTTTGGACACACCCCATACCCAATTTAATGTCTTTTCTTTCATTCTCATGACTATTGCCATTGCAGTTTCTCACTGAAGGCATCAAAACGACGTATGAACACAGATGGAATTCTGTAGGGAACAATAAAAGTGTAGCTTTGCAGCTATGCTTGCTCTTCCTGTGTTTGTTATTCAGCTGAAACTGAGTGATTTTGCCATTTCATTTTGTGGAGAAGGAACTTTGTTTTTGCAAGTTAATGCCATTTGCTTGATTTTTGGCTGTTCGGAGGATGATGGGGGGGGGGGGCATACATCCCGACGTTTTCAACATCTAAAAAACCTCGAGAGACGCAGTTTCTTTACGCTAGACCGGCCACGGCGACACACATCTACTTCAGCATTACTCACGCGCACCAGCTTTGAACTCCTGCAAACATCCTCTGGCCCAGACTGATGATGTCACAGAGCAAATAAAGTTAAAAAAACGCCCTCAGCTAACAGGGAATGTTGAAAACTTATTAACCCACGTTGCTGAGCTTTAAACACGTCGGACAAAGTGACCAGACGCGAGGCTGTTTAAAGTCGGGATTTTTTTTCCATCGAACATAGAAATGTTTTTATTTCTCTATTTCTTTTAAATTTCTTGTGGGATGAATAAAGGCAGACTATTATATTCTATTAAAACTGTCCGTCACATTTTACTTTTTTTTTTCTGAATGTTGTCCCTGGCACGCAAGATTCTATCTGACCTGACACATATTCTATTTGAGGAGTAGCAGTGACTGCCATCCAACAGGAGATATAGAGTTGCCAAAGTTAGATTAAACAGACTGAGGAACTCTTTTATATTACTGAAATGTTGAGTAAGTGTTAGTATAGGGACTTGGAGGCCACTTTGACGTGTTGCTTTGTATAGCACGTTACATGCCTGATGCTATGCTGTGTGTCTGATGTTATATCCTGTCTAATGCTTCAGTTATGGTTTTGTTGTATATGTTGTATTTCTGTAGCGATTTGCTTTGTGGGGATTGTTTTGTACGTCTAAGAAACAGGAGTCACAGACGCAAGGCAAATTCAGGAGGAATTCCGACAATAAAAGTAACCGATCAATCATAGGCCCAACCACCACAATGAAAATTTAACCAATGGAGTTTATTCGCATCAGTTGTTGAATTTGTCTATATTGATTCTTCTGGAAAATTTTAGTTTAGCGAAGCGAGGCAACCGTGTTGGACTCACCTGCTGTCCGTACTGCATGCTGCCCATCCCTCCGGGGGTCCGACCCTGCATCCCCATGGGATACCTCTGAGGGCCCGGAGGTCCGTAGCCTTGGCCGGGGTAGGAGCCTCCCTGCTGGGGCCCCGGCGCTGTGGGAGGCCCCTGCTGCTGCTGCTGCTGCTGTTGTTGCTGCTGCTGCTGCTGCTGCTGCTGCTGCTGCTGGGAGTAAGGATTGGGTCCTCCGTATGGCTGGGCGCGCATCTTCCCCACCTGGTCCATCGGGCTCGGCGGCTGAAAGAGAGAAGGGGAGAAGGTTTGAATGGGGCGTATAATGGCGGAAGGTTTGGACTTGAGAGATAATTGCCCGTCATTCACTTGTTGCGCTGACGCGTCCGCCGCTTCTGCCGAGGCACAAACAGCAACAAAAGAAAGGCACGATCATCGTGCGACTGCTCAGAATCCAGTGATGTAACTGGAAATAGATGAGAAAATAGACGGGAGCTATTTTGGAAGCTTTTAGTGGGTTTCGCTCTGGGAAAAAAAAAAAAAAGGCGCCGTTCGCTGCTGCGATTGCGATGTGTCGCCCGAACGTCATCCCATAAAGCCGCCGCGGCGTAATCAAGCAAATATAGAACAAAAAGCAGGAGTGAGAGGCGGACAGGGAAGGAGGGGAGTAGTGGATTTACTTTACCAAGAGAAAGGGGGAGAAAAAAAGATAAATTGGCAGCGAGTGAATGAATGAGTGAATGAATGAATGAATGAGCGAGCCCACTACATCCGCCAGGAGGAGATGACGGCGCCAGCGGGCGGATACGGTTACAGCGAAGACGTGGGGGGGAGGAAGTGGGAAGCGCCGCACCGACTCGAGCGGGCCGAAGACGGGGATTTTCTTTTGGCAAAGAAGCCGAGAGGAGGTGAAGGAGCGGGGGAGGGGGGCAAGGGGGGGTAATGGGGGAGTGCACGAAGGTCATAAGGTGTCACTTTTGGTGAAAAACACCCCTGCAACTAACTAACCGACCTGGCTAAATCAGTTTAGGGCAAACTTTTTGACTTGTGGGTTCTAAAATTCTGACATCACATTTGACTTCCTTAGATGAAGTGAATGTTTCTGTGCTTGCGTTCAAAGAAAATGAAAAAAATTGCTTGACCCAATGGTTTAAAGGGGAATTTGCTGAACTATAGCAGCATCCCACTCATTCTTAACCCGTCTAAATGCTGATGAAAAAAATAGCAAAAGGAAGAAGGTAAGTCTTCAATTCATTAATAAAATGTTTGACTATTTAATGACTGGTGGGGCCACAGTGAGCGTTTTGGTGACCCAAATATAGCAAAATATCAAAAAAAATATATCAAGGGATATGTAAAAAAACAACAAAAAAAACATGTGCTTTAATGTCAATTGAAAATTAACAGAAGCGTTACAACAAAATATGTGTCCTTGTAGCCCCACAGCATTTAGCTCTTTATTGATATCACTCTTAAAGCACTGAGAAAAGATGAAATACACCTATTTTATGACTTGCATACTATCAATATAAATTCTTCAAATTCGGCAGGCCAGATTGAAAAGCTTTAACAGGGCCACATATGGCCCCCAGGCCGTAGTTTGCCCACACCTGACCAGTATAATAAATAAATAAAAAGTGAAATTTTTTGACGAGCAGAGACGGCTCTAAATGTCTTGATAACGACTGACGGGTTTAACGGTGACCTGAGAGTGTGAATCACACATAGTCGGTTCTGGAACTACCTGTTGAGTGGTTTTAATTATATTCAAGGAGTGAATTTCAATGGAGCGGGAACGGCTCGTCTTCAGTGGGGGCAGCAAATCAAACGATGCCAAGCGAAACCCGCAAGTTTGTTGGTGCTTTTTTTTTCGTTTGTGCGTTTGTATTTCATCAGCGCACACACACACACACACACACACACACACACACACACACACACACACACACACACACACACACACACACACACACACACACACACACGCAGCGGCTCACACCTACTGGCCCGCTGACCTCGGCCAAAAAAAAAAAAAAAAACCTTCCGTCGCTTCCCACGGTTATTAATCTGCGCGAGTGTGGCTGCTTTTCTTTTTTTTTTTTTCCCTCCTCCCTCCCTCCCTCCAAAAAAATAACTCTTTTTTTTCCCCCTTCCTTGGCCGAAGGGGGTGAGGTGGGGGGGTGGGGGGTGGTGAGGGTGAGAGAGACAACCGCAGGGGCTATTTATAGCCGGCGAGACGGCGAGGGCAGTCTGCCGAAAATGTAACAGGTCCCAGCTGCGCCGCTGTTTGAACCCGGGCCAGGGCCCTCGCTCTTCCTGGGCTTTAATAAAGCAGCAGCGGGGCCTTTCTGGCACCGCATGAATGACAGTGTTGCAATGAGAGAAGGGGGGGTGGGGTCATTTGAAGAGGAGGGGAGGGGAGCGGATGTGCGATGTGTGCGATTTGAAAGGGGCGGGGGGAGGGGGGAGGGATGGGTCCCCCCGGTGTTGTATGTTGATTTGGGTATTTGGGTATTTTGTGGGTGTGGGTGTGTGTGTGTATGTGTGTGGAGGGGGGGGGGGGCACAAATCGAGACGGTGGAGGTGGCGCACTCATCTCACTCCGCTCCAGGTTTTCCCTGCAGCCCCCCTCCCCCCCTCCCCCCAGGCTGCTGCTCCTCCTGAGCTCCTCCAGGTTCAACGTGTGCCCGTCTTCGCCTGTTTGTGTGTGTGTGTGGAAATGAAGGGAGGAGGAGGGGCGGTGGCGGTGGTGGTGGGGGGGGGTTACTACGTTCCCCGGGGTCATTACCGGTCACGCCGAGGGGGGGGGGGTGTAAGAGAGGTCCCGGTAGACGCTCTCCGACGACCTCTGATGCACTTTTAACCCCTCGAGTCTGGGTGGAACGACACCAAACAGCCCCCCACCCACCCACCCCCGCCCCCCCACCCCCCCACCCACCTGACACCGCCTCGCTACAGGGTGACATCACGGCTTGCCCGGCTCCTCTCGCACGTGCTTGAGGTCGAAAGCCAACAACAAACACGAGCGGCCGCCCGACCCCGGCCTCCTCTCTAGCTGCGTTTCCATCACCCCTAGAATTGCGCAAAACCTAAATATCGCAATAAAAAAACTGGTCAATGGAAACAGCTGAACTTGGAAAAAAAACTCTCAAATATGGCTGAAAGGTTTTGACGCTCTCATGAGGTGGTTTTTAAGATGTATCCATGTAGAGGAATATGAGTGTCATGGAAACACTTTTTTCGCTTTAACACGTCAGCGGACGTGACGTACGGGGTCACGTGACCAGTTCACTTTTCAGTGAACTATGGCGCGTTATGATTGGACGGAGGAGGAGACGGAATATTTCTTTACAAGTAATCAAAGAGAAAAATATAATGACCGTTCTTGACAGCAAACAAACGGAAACAAACCAAAGCAAACATAATTCAAAACGTAAATCTCGCGGGACGAGATCGGACCAGGAATTGCAGCTCGTGCGCTTCACACCATTCAACGGAAACGCCTGCAAATCGCAAATTGTACTTCGGCCGCTAGCTTCATCACCATCATCATCATCATCATCAAAAAGAAGATGGTACAAGGCATCGTCTTTTCACCCGGGTTTCCGTGAAAGAATCAACCCGATTTTCTTCCGATGGATGTTGCGCTGACAGTAAGATTCTTTCCGCTTCGGCACCCGTAGGCCAAGGAGTCGCAGCTTCATGACTGCATTTGGAGCTTCCAGAGGGGGGAGTGAGCTCTGGATAATAATATGTTTTGGGACAGCGACGACAGATAAGGCTGCCCCTTTTTACGAAGCGTTTGGACAGTTTTCAGAGAAATGTCGCGATCTCTGCGGTCAGATTTTAAATCCAGTGACCTGCAGCAGACAGAAGATTGTAAAGTATGAAGAGCTGCTGGTTGTGCAATCACAGTTTGATGATTTTGTGAACATGTGAATTAGTTAGAAAATATATTTTACACCGGCTGTCACCCCTTCACAGCAACGTCTGGTGTGAGTTACACAATGCGAGGCTGCAACTCCACAAGAAAAGGGCAAAGTGTAAAGTTCTTCGTACTTGAAATGACGCCTTTGGTATTTCATTATTCCTTCTTCTCATGTTTTATTTTATTTGCATGATCAAAAGCAAAGACTGTCCAATCAAATCAAGAATATTCTGGGGTCGACAAAGAGTGCGCGAGGAGACGAGCGGAGCAAAATGAATATTTGACCAGTTTTTCAACGGTTTCGCAATCGCAGTTGGTTTCTCAGGGAAGTTCAATCAGGTGGCGCTGATATGAATTGAAGTAGCAAGGGTCAACTGGGGGGGGTGCGACTCTACTGAATTCCCTGTGGCCTCTTGGATTTTATAATTACCATATACTTGAAAACGTTTTTATGGTTTCATGAGAACGGCCAACGCTTTGAAATATGAAAACAAAGATTAATAGATTTTTTTTTAAACATGCCAAAAGACAAAAGAGCAGTTCAACAAATTAGCTTCTCCCGGCTGGTAATTGAAAACAAAAATAATAAGTTCAGAACAAATATCAAGAAGTTCCGTTCTGCATTACCAACACATTAGCCTGAGGGAAAGACAAATATTTCTTCGCTTCCTCACTGAAACTAGTAAAATCACCACCACCAACAGGTTTTTGGAGATTTATTAAAACTAAAAATTTCATATAAAAAAAGACATATTTTCAGTAAAAAAAAAATAATGGCAAAAGGCTTCCTTGCTACTACACAACATGTCGTAAAAAAGTATTTACGAAGGAAGGAAGCTACCGGAGATGTCTCTTTTCTTCCCTCGGCCCTATTCGATCATGTTAACACACCTGCGTGCCGGAGGAGAGGGAGGGAGAGAGAGAGAGAGAGCCGCTGACGGTCCGCAGCCGAGGCTGCTATTGATCTGTTTACCAGTATTTTCCTCGCGTTGCTGAAGTCGTTCGCATCTGAGACATGCGACTGTACAGGGAGAGCAACCCGGCTTCAAGTGAGGCCCTTTTGTGAGCTGGCTCTTCGACGGCGGCGACACAATCCCCGCATCGGGGTGGGGTGGGGGGTGGGGGTGGGGGGGAGGTCAGGGACCGCCGGAGAAGACGGCGCGGCTCCCTCTTTTCTCTCCGTTACGCAGCGAGAGGCTCTTTAGGAGGCCCAAGCGCCTTGAGCGAGGACCTTGAGCGCCGGCAAACGCTTTACCCACGATTTTTTTTGTTCACTCGAATCTTGGCGCTTGAAATTTAAGCCACTATTCTAAATCGGGGGTGGGCAAACTTTTCCGACTGGCCACAATGGGTTCTAAGATTTGACAGAGGGTGCCGGAGCAGGAGCAGATGGATGGAGTGTTTTGGTGACCCCCCCCCTCATAGGAGACAAAAATATATCATGGGATATGTAGGAAAACCTGCTGTACTGTTAATTGAAAATGAACAAAAGCATTGGAATACATTTTTTTTTTACAGGCCCAAGGCGTTTGGCTCTTTATTGAAATAACTCTGAAAACAATGGAAAAAATGTATGAAATACAGCTATTTTATTTACTTACTTACTATTAATGTATTTTCATCAAGTTCGGTGGGTCGGATTAAAAAAGCTCAACGGGCCGAGCATGGCCCCTGAGCCGTAGTTTGCCCGCGCTTGATCAAAAAAAATATGTGAGACAAAATTGCCAGGAAGGGAGAAGTAAAAGGAACGACATGTCACAATTTTTGAGGACGCCGGAACGTCTGAAGGTGTAGCAGCAGCAAAAAAAAAAAAGGAAGAACAAATTAGGTTAATTTATGCGCGGGAGGTCGTTTTGTTTGGCGTGACAAGAGGAAAGATTGGCCGGTCGGAGGTGGTGATGGCGAGATGAACGCGGTGGAAAGGCGATAAGGCACGCCGCGAGACCACATTAGGGGGGTGAATTGGAGTCACGCCGCCAAGAAACACAAGAGGAAAGCCTGTTTACCTGACCGCAGCCAAACATGTTAGAATCAGGAGCGACCATTTGCAATATGTGTCACCGGATTTTTTTTTTTCATTTATTTGTTAGTTTTTTACAATCATACGTCACCAGTATTCAACCCGCTGATGTGACCAATCAGGGTTCAGGCAGAAAATGCTCACTACAATATACTAGAAAGAAACAAGCAAGCCTTAGTACACTCAAGTAACACAAAACCTCAACAAGAACACTTAACAAATTCGCTGTTCTTTAACTTTACGACCAATTATTTACACACACACACACACACACACACACACACACACACACACACACACACACACACACACACACACACACAGCAAGCGTAGTTTCCCAATTTGGGATCAATAAAGTACATCTATTCTATTCCATTCAGCTCGTGTCACTGGGTTCGCATCAAATGTCAAATACATTTTCAAATCGTATGATTTGTTTGTTTCCTCTAGCGGCAGATTTAAGTTGCGAGTGAACACGTAAATACCGGAGCAAACGTGAAATACAGTCCAAAAGCGACGGGAGAATGATGGCTAGAATTTTAAATACAATTGAAAAATCGTAAAAGAAGTTCGATATCCATCAAAAGCCTTTCTGGTACATCAACCAGATGGTAAGCAGAACCTCTGTTGGTCGTCACATCTGTCTGCTGCAAAAATCTATTTTTTTCTTACATTAAGTGAATGTTTCTGTGCTGGGTGAAAAAAAACAAAAAACAAATTGCGTGACTTGACTAAACAGTTTAAAGGGGAATTTCCTGAACTTTTGCAGCATCGTGTCATTCTTAAACTATCTACGCGCTCGTAGAACACAGCAAACGTAGACGTAGAACTCCTCGACTCAGTTTACAAAATGTTTGACACTTCATGAACATCATCCACTGTGATCAAGCAATCATGGATTATATCACTTCTAACAGATGTTGTTTAGATGTTTTTTAGGCCTGAGAAAGCAGAATAAAAACAACCCCAAAAAAATTATTTGAAAAAGAAACGATCCTGAAGGCCACACGCTGCGTTTGAGACTCCCAACCAAACCTGCTATCTCTCCCGTTCCCTCCACGCTCAGTCATCTAATCAATTTCTGGAGGAGACGCGTCCCCTCCCCTTCTCTCTCTCTCCCTCTCTCTCTTGCTCTCCCATAAAAAAATAAATAAATAAACAACTACAATTAGCACATGGCTAATCTGCATACAAGGAAAACAGAGCCGCTCTTGGCAGAAGAGGTTGCCCCGAGTATATTATGTCACGACTGCTGGTGGGTATTGCAACTATTCAAAACTCTGCGTGTGCGTGCGTGCGCATGTGTGTGTGTGTGTGTGTGTGTGTGTGTATGTGCGTGCGCGAGACATGCGGACAGGGATTTGTAAAGGGGTTGGGGAGGGAGGGAGCGTAGGGGAGGTGACGGTGGTGGCGGCGGCTCTGGAGCCGTGCCCGAGCGCAGGCCTGCAGTCTGAGAGGCCGAGCGCAGCAGATGGACCGAGGGGGGACAGACCATAAACAACTGCTGCTAATTTAATCCGCCACACGGCCACATGGCCTCGGCGCAGAGCAGCGCGCGCACAAGCACGCACGCACGCTTGCCATTGTTCCGCCTTAAAAGCCTCAGACACGCAAACGCACCGGCACCAACGCAAGTCGGCTCGCGACTTTGGGCGCCTCATTCAATTCTCGGGGTCACGATTCCATTCAAAATCCATCCTCAGCTCAAACAATTTGCGATTCAAGAGCCGGTGCAGTGAGTAGTGTGTTAATAATTCGGGAAAAAAGGTGGCATCCAAACAGTTCATCTAGCGCAGATGGATGGAGTGATTTGGTGAGGCACCTCAAGGAGGTAAAAAAATCTATCATGAGATATGTGGAAAACTTTGATGCTTTGATGCCTATTTAAAATGAACAAAAGCGTTACAACAAAATATGTCTTTGAAGCCTCACGGTATTTAGCTCTTTATTGAAATGACTCTCAAAACATTATAAAATATCACTATTTTATCACTTATTTTTTAACACTTACTATTAATATAATTTCATCAAGTTTTTAATATATACTTTGTTTTATCAACTCATTCCAATGACATAAACACAAAAAGCTAAACTTAAGACAAATGGAAACATTTATTCATACCAAACTTGCACAAATGAAAACCTGAGAGGGAACCTGAGAAAACAAGCTATGCAGGATGCAATGCTGCTAGCTGGACTGCTTTCCTCTCCGCAAGGTTACACAAATAAAGCTGTACACAAATCACACAAATGAGCTGTTTAGTGCGATTCCAAGTGCCAGTTTCTCTTCTGACATGAAGGTGCACCGTGCGCCATGACTTCACAGCGCAATCGGTGTAAACCCTGTGGAGCTTGCCAGTGGTCCGGGGTCATCGCACTCTCTTAAGGGTTGAGGTGCAACTAGACTTCATTCAAATACATTTCAGACAAGAAAACCCTGTCCAGTTTCCTGCAAACTCTCCAAGTCGTTACATGAGTGTTTTAATCCACATATTGTTTTTACAAGTATCAGAAAAATGAGACCGCACCAAAAATATTAGTAAATGAAAAATGCCGTCATGTTGTTTTTCCTTCAGCATCTGTGCGCCGGACATCTCCGAGTCAGACACGCGTTGCCTGCGCAAGCAAACAAGCGAGTATTTGTCGTACGGCACCAATCTTTTTGTTACTAATTTCTATTTGAACGGCCGGAAAAGAATAAAACACACTCAACACAGAACCCAGCGTGACCACATAGTACTGCCACTTAATGTTACACTCGATGCATATTCACTCAAATACCCCTCGCGGACCATTAGCGCCACTTTTGAGATGCCGCGAAACGAAGCCACAGATTCCCTCGGACGTATTCGCGATCGATGCGCGCACAAAAAAAAAAAAAACGTACCTCTCACGCAGGCTAAGTCGACTTTTAAAGTTGGTTGATTTAGAGGAATTGCAAAAAAAGATCCAAAGACCGAGCAGCCAACCATTGCGAGCGAAACACGCGACTAAGGAGGTTTGACGCTCTGCGACCGAGACCTTGCCGTGACCCGGGAGTCTGGGCTCGGCGATGCCACTCACCCAGTTGTTTTGCGGCCGGTTCATCCAGATGTTGACGGAAGAGAAGAAAATACACATGGGGCAAAGCCGTTTTCACTTTCTTTCATTCTTCCTGTAACACGCGCGACGACGACACGCGAGGCGGTTAGCGTCCGTCGTAATGATGATTAAATTGCCCCTCGGGGGCAAATAAAGTATTTGCTTGATGGATATGAGCGAGTTCATCCTCGGAGGCGGGGCTGGGGGTCTCTTTGGGGAGAAAAGGTGGATTTTCCACGTTGATCTGGCGTTTGTTGCGGTATCATACAGCCAGAGAGTGACGGCCGGCAGACGCACACGACTCACGACATTTTCTCTGCAACTTCCTAAAACTCTCTTCGAGTCTGAAATAACTCGCAGCGATTTTGAGACCGACTCTACTGGTGAGCGAAAGCTTCCCAAATCAAAAATATACCGCACAAAAAAAAACAAACCTGACACAAAACAGACAAACCAGTGCAGCTTATTTACGCCGGTTTAGGCTGATGTGATCGTAAAAATGGCTCCATTCAAGTAAAAAAAAAACACAAGTCTGGTAACTGCCAGATGATAGAAAT
This sequence comes from Nelusetta ayraudi, assembly GCF_046127955.1. Classification (NCBI taxonomy): domain Eukaryota; kingdom Metazoa; phylum Chordata; class Actinopteri; order Tetraodontiformes; family Monacanthidae; genus Nelusetta; species Nelusetta ayraudi. The sequence goes on along the minus strand of NW_027466185.1, from coordinate 18,857,001 downwards.
ATGGTTTCACTTTAATTAGGGGTAACGTAGTCAAAGCATCTCGAGTTTGGATCTGCCGTTTTTTAAAATGCGAAATTCACTTTACACGTCACTGTGAAGCTGTAATGTGCATCAGCCCCACTGGCGACTGACGCACTTTTTTTTTTTGTGATAGAATCCAATGATAAAATACAATTTTGATAGCTTGGTTTTGATACCGGCTCAAGAACTGTATTTTTTCTTGATACCAGAATTTTTACAGCCAATTTGAGCAACAAAAACCACATTGTCATTACAGCAACAAACTTTTATTTTCCATTTTGCTGCTGATTCACTTCCTCGAAATCAAGTTTGCTGAATTGCACCACTTTGCCGCTACATGTTTGGCACAAATGTTGAATTTGGATTTTATTTCAGCTTCACCTTAAAGATCCTGTGTGCAAAATTTTTCAGGGAGCCCCGTTACTTAAGGTCAATGTATATTCTTATATCCAAGGAAAACCAAATTACTTTCATTGTACTGCAAGTAATGATGTATTTATGGGCGGTATGTTAGCTTTTACCAATGTAAAAATCATAAATCAAGCCAAATTTTACACACTGGGCCTTTAATAAAGTGGAGCCACAGTTTCGACACAAGTGCCTTTAGTTTATCTATAATGTGATGTCGCAGACACTGATATTTCCTTTCTCGGATGTCAGAATTTGGCACTGACAGATGATTCATTTTTCAGTACTCGACAGGATCGGCTTTCCACCAAATTAAGTTTGTTGTATTTTGGCACAAATGTTGCATTTTGCTTTATTGATTCACCTTAACGGAGCGGCGCCACACTTTAGACTTCTTTGGCATGCTGCTAATTTTCACTCTTTGAGTGCCTTTGGCCGACGCCTCTCTACTGTGGATCGCGACAACGCATCCGGGTGCTTCAAATCAGAATCTACCGAAGGACACGCAGGTCGAAGGCTCAAAACAGCCTCAACATAACCATTCCTGCTCTTCCTGCTCACGCCCTTGCAACACCACCAACCATTCTGCAAGCCACAAAAAAAACCAACACTCGTTTCGTTTCCCCTCCCAGTCGCCCCCAGTGGCGTCAGAGGGGAGCGCGATGCGATGCTCGGAGTAACAACGGAGTGAACATTCACCCAATCGGCCGACTGCCGGCTGTCATCCTGTCAGGAACAAGCTTATATTTCCAAGTGACGGCAGCAGAGTGAGGCGGGCGGGACGGAACGTTCATCATTCTAACCGAGGATAACGGCAAACTCCTGCGGACATAACGGCGCGCCGAGCGGCCGATATCTCACACGGACGGCGTCGGCGAGACGACCGACAGTCCGTCGGAGGAGCGATGACTCTCTGACCCGGCGGTTTACCCGCTCCGACTCGGCGCGAGCGAGATGAAGAGCGTCTGGAAGCGTTTAGACCTAATGAATAGTAAAGAGGGGAAACAGATGAGGTGATAAATAAAAGATCAAGTCCGAGGGGGGGGGGGGAGGCGAACATCTGTACGGGATGAGTCCCGCCATGTTTCCCTGCTTACATTACTGACAGGATATTTAAGCTTTGCGATGAGGATTATGATAAATATTGGCTATATTTAATGGACACTTGTACTTTTGACCCCCCGGGGGTGGGGTGGGGTGGGGGGGAAACTGTCTACTTCCTGCGGCACACGGAGGAATAAAAGTAGCTTTTTACAGCAAATTACTTAGATTGGAGACTTCTCTTTCAAATATTAAAGCTGTCCAGAGAGGTGAGTCAGTGAGTGCTGTTTGGACAAGAAGAGTGGATATCGTATCACATTTGCTTAGTTCATAAAGAGTAAAACTTCCATCCAAAAAGGTTTTTTTCCAGATCCATGATCAGAATTTTAATTCAACTGTGACATTACAAAACTTTTGAGAAAAATAAAGAGTTTCACAGGTTCTAAAACTAAGACTAGCACTATTATTTAGTACCACTATCTTAAAAGCACACGTGTCGGACGATGGTGTTCACATTGGACGTCTTAAACACCACTAGCAACAGCAACACCATAACAAATGCAACCAGTTAACCAGTTTGACCAACAAGCGGCTTGAATGACTCTAGCTGCGTTTCCGTCACCCCGAGGGTTGCGCAACACCTAAATATTGCAATAAAAAAAAATTGGTCATGGAAACACCTGAAAATGGAAAAACCTCTCAAATATGGCTGAAAGGTTTTGACGCTCTCATGAGGTGGTTTCTCAGAAGTATCAATGTCGAGGTTATCGCAAAAGTGTCATGCTGGAAACAATTTTTTTGGCATTTACACGTCAGCGGACGTGACGTACGGGGTCACGTGACCAGTTCGCGTCAAGTGAAAATGTTGGAAGGAGGAGGAGACGGAATATTGTTTACAAGTAATCAAGGAGAGAAACATGACAACCATTCTTGACAGCAAATAAACGTAAACAAACAAAAGCAACCATTCAATGGAAACACCTGCAAATCGCAGCTGTACTTTTGAAAAAATATATTTAGAAATATCGCTTTTATTTTGCAAAAAAATGTAATTGAAATGCAGCTTCTGACAGACTAGAAGGGGCTTTTCCAGCAATCTCAAAATAATTGTATTTTTTGCGAGTTAATTTTGTACATCAAAACATGTCCCAAGCAATCCTACAGGTGTGAAAGACTTGAGATGCTTTAAAACAACACAACCGCCGAGCCGGTGAACGGCAGGGTTTCAACGGGCTGCAGACTGGAGGAGTGCGGTGACCACATACCGGAGCCCGACGGCTTAGTGTTACAATGGATCACTGGCGACTGCCAGGAGTGTTTACAGTTACAGTAAACACTCCTGGCGGTCACAGTCCGCTGGCAAACATGACACGCGGCGCCGTGGCATTATTTAAAGCCACCAGGGCGACTGGAGTGCTGAGGGGAGGCGGCAGCAGTGGTGGTGGTGGTGGTGGTGGTGGCGGCGGCGCTCGGGTTACACAGCGGCGAACCCGTCCAACACCAAACCTCCTCGAAGCCACCTGCCGCCTCGCTCTGCCTTAGAGAGGGCGAACTTTGAGCCATTTCTAGCACTGGCCGAAATTCTCAGAGCCTATAGAATATTGAAAGAGCCAAATTCTGATATCCAAGAAAGCAGCGTTGTAGTACTCGAGATTGGTCTTGGTCTACAGACCACTTGTTAAGGGTCCCGCTCTGACTCGGAGGCATTTTTACTCGGCCTTGTCTCCGTCTCAGACTGGGTAGACTCTGGATTTTTGATGAAGACCAGTCAAGACTCTGCCGACACTACAATGTAGTTTTGCTGCTGTTCAAATTTGTTTAAAAACATCTGGTATCAAAAACGTAGGGATGCACCGATACCAGTATCAGGTATCAGTGCTGATATCGGGGTTGAGTACTCATACTTGCAAAGTATGCGCCAATACCACAACACCGATACCAGTTGTATGTGTATGTATCTGCAAATTTGGTTAAGTTTGTGTTTGATACTGCAGTGAAACTCATCACTCATACGTATCAGTATCAGTGAGTACTCGTCCTCCTAACTCCTGTAAAAGAAAAAGTAGTATCGGTGGATCCCAAAAAAGTATAAAGTATAGTTTTTAAGGTATCGAAATTGGCAATGAATCCAAAACAGGTGAACGGTATCCAGGCCTACGCATGGCGGCGACAAAAATCTAAAGGGAGAGAGAGAGAGAGAGAGAGAGAGAGAAAGAGAAAGAGAAAGAGAGAGAGAGTGGTGGCGGCGGTTGCACTGAGGAGGATGCTTTTCCTGGCTGACCGTTGGCACTTTGGACGACCTGCTACGATAAGTGTGTCACTCACTACGACGCCAAAAATACCCAGGGGCTGCTGAATGAGGCGAAGCCACTTAAGGACCTGGCCGGGTCGGCGGCTGGCTCGCGGTGAGAGGCGCGAGAGTTCCTCTCACTGACGTCGGCAACCCCTCTCAAAACAACACACAAACGCACAAACACAAAACGCAGCGAGTCCTGATCCTGGACGAGACGGGCAGCTCGACCAGGAGCCAATCAATCGCTTCCTGGGGATTGCAGACCACCACGTGGCGCCATTCCACGGCTAAATAAAAAGGTGCGCTAGCGTTAGCGCTCCTGCCGGTGCCTCGTTTCCCACGTTTGTGGAGCCTCGCGACGATGCGGCCAACTTGGCAGGAGGCCGGCGAGCGAGCGTCACACCTGCGGCCCTCGCGCCAGAAACAATGACGTGGAACAGTTTTGCTGCCGTCGCCTCTTTTGTCCGCGCAACTTTGTCCCAGCTGACCACCCCAGCTGCTTTTTTTTTTCATATACATATATACATATATATATATATATATATATATATATATATATATATATAAACCATAGGCTGTTCAAATCAAAACAAAACAAAGGCTCTGTGACGGGCTCGGCTGCCGGGTTGCGCTGCTGTACAGTCGGCGGGGTGGCAGAGAATTCTTGTTCCTGTGTGCGTTTGGAACCGTTGCAGAACAGCAGTTTCGTTTGGAGTATATTTTATTTTAGACAACTGAATGGGATTCGTTGTGTCTGCATTAAATATTCCATACCATACGCTGCGTTTCAAAATAAAAGCTGTACATTGTAAATTTCGCCAATGTACAACTGCAATTTGCAGACGTTTCCATTGAATGGTGTGAAAATAAAATGATTGTGTGTTTGTTGTAGAAGAAAAATGCTGCCAATCGCGGGAACCATTTTCTTTTCACGATTAAAATAAGCCTAAGTAATGATTACCACACTGCTAGCCCATTCAAAAAGGGGTACGCATAAGGTGGCATTTCATAGCTAGCACATTAGCCGCAGAAAAAGTCAGCACAGCACATAGTAAAGCTGCTCCACGTAGTTCACTGAATAGAAAATGAGTAGTGACAATATAGGATCATCTATTTAGTCATAAAAATTTACATTTTGGCAAAGCTGAACCCGTTCTTCAAAAAGCCACGACTACACACCATCGTAAAACTTTGCTATGTAACATTTTTGCCTGAAGCGAACACATCAGCCACGTAGAGGTAGAAGCAAAACATGGCTTAATGTGCAACACACCGACCAATGAAAGTCCCTCGCGTTACTTGAGAAACGGCGGACTTTCCCTTTAAAGCTCGCTCTTACAAAACACCACACGGGCCTCAGTTTCTGCGCTTGCAGCTCATCAACAGGCAACGATCTATTTCATGCCGAACTTAGTCACGATTCATTCTTCACTCGTCCAAGGCCGGTAAAAAGAAAAGGTCCATTTTGTTGCTGAACATCGCTGAAGGCCATTGTGAAATATTCACTCAAGCAAACAATCCAAAACACTCGACAGGCAGAGCCGAAAAGAGGATTTTATGCTGGGTGTTGACTTAACAAAGCCCGAGGACGCAGTGAATTATCATTTCCATTAGCCACCAATTAGGTCAAGCAGTCAAATACCACAGCCTTGTTTCTCTGAAGGTGGAGATGACACGATAGACTGTTTGCAGATAAATGTGAGTCCCACAATGAGCTTTCGCAATCAACAAATTGCAAGGATGGAATGGAGGGGTTGAACAGAATCTGCTGTTAGATGTGAAACGTATCGGGGAAAAAGGAGGATCATTTATGAATGTGTGATTAACCAACACCTGGGACCACCCACATGCAACTTCACAAACCCACCATTCCCCTTCTGAACAGTCTGCTGTCAACACCAACAGAACCATATTCAATTCCACCACCACCAATTACAAAAAAAAATTGCATTACCAAAGAGAAAAATGGATCGAATGGAATGTATATGACTTTGGGAAGCGGCATTCATAGCTCCAGGATGCTACTGACTTGAACTGGTTGAACAGGTCTGAGGTCAGGCGCAAGTGTAGGAACCTTTACAGTAGTGACTTTTGAGTCCAGTTGTGTTGGTGTGGCTAATATTAGTGTGTAATTTTCACCTAATAGCATCATGTTTCTAAATACAAATCTTCTTCCAGTGTGTTATTTAAAACTCCCGACAAATGTCCCACTGTTTACCCACAACCCACGTAGCTTATTTAGAAGTACCCAAGTTGCATTTGAATTGTTGCATACTTCTTGTTATCATCCATCCAATAGTTATTTCTTACATGAGACACATTTTAACCAATGAGGTTGAAGGAATATGACATTCAAGAGTCGCATTAAATTGAAGATTTAAGTGTTGATCCATATCTGGTAGGACGTTTTAAGTCTAGCACGAGCTGTTTGCACTTCCACTCAGTAAGATTGGTTTTATTTAAGAAAAAGAGGGAAAAACAGGAAAAATAAGCAAAATAAACAAGCCTACGACCCAAAGGCACAATCTGCAAGACCGTCTGTGATTTAGTTCCACGCCCAGAGAGAAAACCAACTGCTGCTCGTGTGATTGTGTTGCCTTTTTTCGTCATTATGTATGATAAATATAAAAATGCAGACCGCATTAGCCACCACACCCTCGTCCCCTCGGCTCAGAGCAGAGGTGAGTCGTACGAGAGTGGCGAGGAAGCAAAGCACTCCACCTCCCCGCGTCAACAGCTGAGCAATTTAAAGGTTAACCACTCCATTCGGTGAAAACACACACATCATACGTCATGTAAATGAAGTTGGGTGGGAAGAACAAGCGGGCGGGCGGGGCGGGCGGGGAGGGTGAGCGGGCAAGCGGGCGGGCGGGCCTCGCGCAGGCACAGGCGACGATATTACTATGCTAATCTGGAGCATTTTAGGGAGGTAAATGTCAAAAGAAATGAGTTACTTTTACATTCAAGTCTGGCCCGACGCAGTGGCTAGAGTGTGACATTTGTCCACGGGGGGGGCGCCAGACTTTATTTACAGGAAGTTCTTTTTTCAATGCAAAACTCGAAAACGCGAAATGATTTATTTTTGATAGTCTTGATGGCATTGGACGGAATCAAAGAAGGGGTTGTCTCTGGGGATGCACCAATACTGATACCAGTATCTGTGCTGAAAACAAAGGATCAGTACTCTACTCATCGTCATAGAAATATGTGTATATGTGAATACCATGACACAGATACCAGTCAAATATACATATCTATACATAGATATAGATATATCTATCTATATCTATATATATATATACACTATATCTATGCATATATATATATATTTGATATATATACACATATATATACACAGATAGATAGATAGATAGATAGATAGATAGATAGATAGTGTATATTCTTATATATGCATATATGAGAACGTTTTATAGGTAGAAAAACCCAATTATTTTTATTGTACTGCAATTATACACATAATTACAGGCAGTATATGAACTTTCTACCAATATAAAAAACATAAATCAAGGTGAGGTTACACACTGGAACTTCAAATCTGATGGACGGAAGCAAAAATCAGAACAGTAAGTCATCGCATCCGCATCATTTTCCAAACACACACTGGAACAGAATTCAATGCTCAGTAGACACTGACAGCACCTCTGACTTCCGCGTACTTCCGTCAATAAATATCGCACTGCCCACCCGTTAACGAGACATAACCACACACGGGAATCCGACTGTGGTCCACCTCTACGCTTCCAACCGCAGCATCCACCTGGATGTTTTTTTTCTGAAGTCGAATGCTGCCGCGGCCGTGCCGGTTTCACAACTCGCTTTCGCCGCCGTTTGTGCCCTCAATCCACCTCTTCAAAAGGATGATGATGCAACCGAGGAGGGGGGAGGGGGGTAGGGCGGGTGGGGGGGAACAGCTGTTAACTTGAGGTGGTGGTGGGTGGGAGGGGGACGAAGCGGGAGAGGTGGGGGGGTGGGAGGCTGGTGAATGCAACACGGTCTGAAGCGGTCAGTGGGATGAAAGAAGAAGGAGAAAAAAAAAGAGAAAAAAAGGGCAACGTTTCAAACAAATTACGGATGTGTGGTGACACGTGGAGTAAGAGCAGGTCAGAGAGGCTCCTGAGGCGGCGGCCAAAAGAGGCGCGCGTGCACGAGCGCGGGCGGCCGCCGCTACTTTTGACACAAATACACACAGCTGTCAGGGGCAGACGAAGATCATTCACAAAACAACCCCTCCTCCTCCTCCTCCTCCTCCGCCTCCTCCGCCTCCTCCTTCAACCCTCCACTCCCTCCTCCCCTGGGTATCACTGACACAGTTTCCTCCCCCCCTTCCCACACACACACATACACACACACACCAACCAAATCACACACACACACACACACTCGCGCAAACTTGCTGCGAGGCAACGTGCTTGTCCATGTGGCCTGTGGAGAATCATTACTCAGCAGCGCAGCAGCTAAAGAGCCCCGAGTGCAGCACTTCCTCTTTCCAGCGCTACGGCTTCCTCTCTGCTGCGGCACCGCCCACCACCACCACCACCACTGTGACTCCGCCAAGAAAGCAGTTCTTGATAAACAAGAACCCCCCCCCCCACCTCCGACATCAGAATGCCGCGAAAAAGACACGCTTCTATTGATTGGTCGGCTGCACTTCTGCTCTCGTACTTTTTGTTTGAGTATTTCTGTTTTTATCTGGGATTCAAATCCCTTTCGTTTCCTACAAAAGTTTTTTTGTTCAGGACAAGTGCATTATGGGTTTTGACCAGTGTGCAAAATGTGGGGGGAGGGGGTTCCGGGGATCCCCCCGACACCCCTCCGATAAACCAATGAAACCCCCTGAAAGCCTCAAAGCTAAATTTAAGAGGGTTAGGGTTAGTAGTAAGTAAGTAGTAAGCTAAAAGATATATGTGTAGAATTAGCTGCGTTTCTATTACTCCTGGAATTGTGTAAAATCTAAATATTACACAAAAAAAACTGCTCATGGAAACACGATCTCGTCCTGCGAGCTTCTACATGAATTATGGCTACGAAATTTTAGAAATATCACTTTTATTTTGCGAAAAAAAAACTGTAATGGAAACGCAGCTACTGTCACCACTGGTCACTAAAATGTCTTTAAGATCAGCCCTGTCTCATTTTAAATATTACTCACAATTTATTTTTTTGTCAAGCTGAACTTGTGTAACATGTGTATGTGTTGTTATGACTGTCATGGCTTGTATCTGTGAAATACTGTGAGGTTATTATAGGCCTCCTACATTTGAAGGAAATTGAGATTTAGATGATTTTGAGTCATAACCAGGAGTAACAAATATCGACGGGTCTTTCACACAGTGGCTTTGACGATATCAAAATGTTGGCGACGGTGACGGTCTGATCGGGGTCACGACTGGCACAAACTGCTTTACCGTGACGGTGATCGAAGCCTTGGTTCAGTTTCGAGGAAATGTGAGATTTCGGTGAAGCGGCTTCGAACAGCGGAGGCAAAAAAAATAACAATAATAATAACACAACCTGCAAATATTAATTAACGATCCATTTCAAAATTTGATAAATTGCTTTTTATATTTAAAGTGTACATTTCAAACGGCAATGCTCTGTGTGGCGATTCCCAAAACGCTCACCAAGAAGACGAACGCACGCTGTTGCGTCTCGAGTGCTTATCAGCTCTAACGAGGCCGGGTTGTCTTAATAACACCACGCTGCTAGAAATGCAGCATGACTTTTTCCAACGTCTGCACAGTCGACTACCCTGAGCGCTGTATATATGCATTCCTTAATGCCGTCTAGTGCAGCATTCAATCCACTACAAGTACCCTTTCCTAATAGCGTTAGCTGTAAATTAAAAGGGGCCCTTTTAAGGCCAATTCCAGATTTAATAAATTGATTACGGTGGTCCACTTCCAACAACCAACGAGGTTGATTTGGTCAGAAAACTCCCAGCTTCTCTTCCGCCCCTTCCTTACCTGCTCCATCCGTGGCTCTGCCTTGGAGTGTCTCGCTCCCTTGTGATTGGGCAGTCTCTAGCGGATAGCGCCAACTAGCGTGGAAGATGGCTACTAGTGCTCATGCGGTGAAGTTTCGCCCACATTTTTAAAAGAAAAAAGTCTGCAGAGGCGTCGGTGTGATAATTAGGTTAAAAGTCCCGGTGACTGTCACATCCCGAAGGATGCAAACTTTGTCCTCTGCATTTGACCCATCTCCTGGGGGAGTGTTGGGCAGCAGCGGTGCCGCACCCCGGAATCGTCGGGAGCGTAGGTCGATTTGTGATGTAGACAACGGGAAAAGTCTGAAGCCACTGATTCTGATTTAACTGATAGCTTCAGATTATCAATGAAAACTGCTCCAAATACGACAGCCACACAGATGCGCGACTTAATGTTCACTTGCGTCTTTCTAATTACGCCTGCACAATATACTCAGATCGGGGGGGGGGACCGTACAATTCTACTATTAATATAGCAGAAGAGCGTTGAGAGTCTTTGGAAAGATCATGCAAATGAGTTCTATTTATGCACGAGTGAGGTTTTTGTTCTTTTTTAATTCCTATCATAAAGCGGTAATGTGCCGTGAATACGCTGAGCAAGTATTCAAGTGGGCACTCACCATCTACTCCGATAATCAATCGCGCATTACGGCGTCAGCAAAGTAATACAATGCGTGTGCCGATACGCGCTCCTAAAGTCCCAACGCGGCGCACGTTGCACTCGAACTGAAGAGCGGGCCGTGGTTGACGGTTAGCTACGGCAACACCACTTGGGCATATTCAATTAAATTAGGGATTTCATTCCAACGGGTTATCTGTGTGAGGATGAATTTTATTTATTTTTTTTCCCCGAAAAAACTCATTTTAAATTTAAAGCAATTTTGCGGCGAAGCCTGCGCCCTTTGAGCAAACTCTGTAAGTCGGCCTACCAGCAGATGAGCACATGCAGGGTTTTTATTCATATCGGTTTCCAGGTTGCGTCTTGAACGCAGCAGTGCGACTGCCTTTGCCTTTAAAATGCATGTTTTTTTCCTAAGTGAAAAAGCTGCAGCTGGCTTGGCAAAGACGGTAGAGCAGCTATAGATTATTTATGTAATTGATACATTTATTTGATTAAACAATTATTTGAAAAGCTGGACAAAAAAACAGTCCAAATGTCAAACATAAAAACCCCCAAAAAGTTAAAGGATATTTCTATCCTATCTACATCTGCATCCGTCCTGGTGTCATGTGCGCCACAATAAGCGTCTTTGTGAAACGCAGCGGCGGAACCAATGTTTAGCTGCAAAGAAATAAAGGAAACAAAGCTTCAATTCAGGAAAAAAAAAAAAAAAAATTTAAACTTGATTAGAGTCCATAAATCAATTGATTTCCAAAACAAATAGGCCACATTGCAGAACAAGCACACCTTCATGCATATCAAGCCTTTTTGTGACAATTTTCAAAACTTCAATTGAATTTCAACAAATCAACGTCATTCGTTTGAATTTTTCTGAAATGGTGAATGAAAGCGATTTGCGACAATCTTAATCGCCAGCAGGTTACTCGTTGACAAACATAACTGCTGTTCTTTGATTACTCTTACTATTTTGTCCGTATAATAAACTCATCAATTCTACTGGATGACTGCACGGCACACTGTGTACAAAGCCGGCTTTTATACAACGTTAGTTTGATTCAAACTTCAAAAATTTTGATTTCAAAAAAATCTAAATTGAGACGGCGGAGCCGCTGCAGGTCGTTTGCACCTTGTCATGAAAAAATAACCAAAAACTTTTTTTCTTAATCTCCTCATGGAGATTTTCAGAAATTTCAAAGCCCTCATCAAACGTGTTTGTTTGGAACCTTATTCCCTCTAATTGTAGTTTCCAGAACTGACTGTCAATTAGTGGAGGAAAATTTTTACTTCACACTTTGGACAGGACAAACTCCACAAAGTGTTGTACGTTGCAATTTTCCCTCAACTAAATTTGAACAGTCAGCCTCTTAGAGTTGAAAGAACCCTTAGTAGTATAAACCCACAGAGTTGTGTGTTTGTTCCTGCGCGAGTCACATTAAAAGAAACCAATATTATCAGCGCTAGCCCGCCCTTTAATTAACAGGTTCATTCGTATTCAGCATGCGGAGGATACCCCGAAAAAAAAAACAAATCTGACCAATTACCAAAGTATTTGCAAATTGAAAAGCCAATAACGCCGCAATTAGCGAACATAGCGGTAAAGAATTTCATCAACTCTGCCTGAGAACAACCTGCAAGACTTTAACTGAGACGACTCTCGCTGTCGTGAGGCCTCATTACCGGCTGCTGCGTCTCTCACGCACACCAAGCAGTTCCTTTACCATGTTTCCTATCAAGAACTATTCCTTTCATCTCTTTAGCCACTTGTCCTTGTGAGAGGTCCTGCCTTCTAGATGCCACACTGAGCCTCACATCCATTAAAGTAATGTGTTTTCTGCTCCTTCACCACCCACACAAGACCAAAAAAATAAAATCTTGCCGTTCCGTCGTTGGGTGACCTTGATAAGGTTGGGATGCAGCCGAGTTTCTATTCCCAGTTTCTAAGAACTTATCTCATGTGCTTATTATTATTACCTAAAGGTCGCGTCTTATTCAGAATTCACTTGACCAGAGTTTTCAAAAAATATTTTGTCACTGGCCTGCGAATGAACCAGAAACGGGAAACGTTCACCTTCTGCTTCTTCTGCTAGTTCAGGATGTGCTTAAAAAAAAAAAAAAAAAAAAAAAAAAAGAGTTCTGGGCGATCTGGCCTTTGTGACGTCACAAAGGGCAGTGATACACCGGCACAGCCATAATATTCGTTCAGCCGCCTCAGTTGACCTTAGGATTGCCTTGTTTTCGTCCTCATCCCAAACACGTGAAAGATTAACCAAACAAGGTAGCAGCCTCAGCAAATAACTTTTCATTTTTTTCATACAAAGCTGCTCAACTGAAGATGGGTAGAACGTCTGAACATGGGTAATATTATGAGGCTTTTACTTTCCAGGAAACACTAGCTCATAGCAACAGCATACAGAGGGGGTTTTAATTAGGGAAGCCACTAGTTTCCCTAATTAAAACCTCCTCTGTGTCTAGTTTCAAACTAGACAGCTTTGCAACAAGGTTTGCAAAAGCAAAAAAAGACTCTGAAGCTGTCACTTGGAATGTCTGTCTAGTGACACAAGTATTGGGTTACCCATATATTGTATCCAACTTTACCGCTTTGCTACCACAACCGCCTGTCAAGGTTACAAAAAGATCTCACACCCACCGAAAGATGAGAACACCTCTTAGTCCTAACCAAACACTCTCAAAACACAAATGACATCCGCAAAACCTTACACGCATCAACCGAGGCCAATGATAATTCTTGGCTTGAAATGATGACACAAAAGAGGTTAAATACTTGATCAAACTTAAAACCACGCTAATATTAACACCACTAGACCAGGCATGGGCAAACTACAGCCCGGGGGCCATATGCGGCCCGTTAAGCTATTTATTCCGGCCCGCCGAACTTGAGGATTTTATATTATATTAATAGTAAAAAAAGCTAATAAAATAGCTGGATTTCATAATCTTTTTCAGTGTTTTTCAATAAAGAGCTAAATATCGTGGGGCTTCAGAGACATTTTGTTGTCACATTTTTGTTCTCAATTGACACTAAAGCGTGTTTTCTACATACGTCGTGATATATTTTTTCCTCCCATGCGACCCCACCTGTCAATAAGTTTGCCCAGCCCTGAACTAAGAACCGTTCTTTCAGTGACACACTCGACATGATGATTTTAAAAAAAAAAGTCCTAATTACATTGACACAACAAACAAACACTGAGCAATGACATCGCCACTGAGATGCAACTCATTCAAAGGTGTTTGTCTGAGTGCGTACCCCCACAAACAGGCAGGGAGAAACTGAGAAAATGAAATGCAAACGTTCACATAAACAGCCATGAGGAGAAGCGATGCTGAAGCACACACAAGTCTGAAATGGCTGTTGTTTTACATTATATTCCAAATAAATCTCTCTCTCCCTCTGTCTCTCTAAAAAATATACGTTAAAACACTTTGATCCAGATGTGTTCCCTTTTCGCAAAGGCAAAGCAATCGCTGTGCAAAGCTCCACATTGTCCACAGTTTTGGCCTGCTTGTGATGCCAAATGAGGCAATTAAAAATTTTAAAAAAAAATCAAAAATGTGCCAAACGACGACCCCTTGCAGCAACAAGTGGCGGCCTCGCTTTTTCAGACGACCGGCCAGACACACGAACGCCTGCACTTTAGCCGATGTCGAAGGAGGAAACCGTGTGTCCTACGACAGGAGCAGGTCGAGGTGCTGACAAACGCGACGCCGTGAACTCATCTCGTGGACACAACGTTTCAGCTCGAAGAAATAAAGCGAAAGGATGTCCAACCTGCTCAACGAATTAGGGCGAAAGCATGAGCAGACATGGGTAAACCATGTCCCGCGGGCAAAATGCGTCCCGTTAAGCTTTTAAATCCGGCCTGCCAAACTTGAATTATATTAATAGTCAGTAAGTCATAAAATAGCAGTATTTCATCCATTCTTTCAGTATTTTAAGAGTTGTGTCAATAAAGAGCTTCATACCGTGGGGCTTCAAAGACATATTTTGTTGTGATGCATTTATTCATTTTCAATTAATATAAAAAGCACATGTTTTCTACATATCCCATGATATATTTTTTCCTCCTATGAGGTGGGTCACCAAAACACTCCATCCATCTGCCGCTGCTCCGGCCCCTCTGTCAAATTTTAGAACCCATTGCAGCCCCACCAGTCAAAAAGTTTACCCACCCCTGTTCTAAAGTGTCAGAGGGGGAAAAAAAACACAAAATGGAACAAACGAAAATGTTTAAAATTCAATAGACTAACGCTCAGAGGACCTCATGATAGTTAAAAAAAAAAAAAAAAATCTCTACATATAAATATACACACACATTCATCCACAGAACATGCTGCCTCCGTCGTGAGAGACGCGGGTACGCGCTGCTATTGACATGGTTACACTTTCTGCATGCGGAAGCGATTTGCCCTATTTTTGAGAGAAATAAATAAATAAAGTCGTGCTGTGACACGCGGCTGACACCTTTGCTTGCTTGTAAACACAAACTGCAGGCTAGTCAGACTCTCGTTCACGTGGCCAAGAGACAACCTCTGGCACACGAGGCTTCCCGGACGCCCCCCTGATGTGGAACCGGCGGAGGAGACGGAGGAGGAGGAGGAGGAGGAGGAGGTGGTGGTTCATACAACGGGGCCAACGCAGCCACACCTATTCTATCCATAGCTGTACCGGAGTCGGTCGGGTCTGTCTTTTTGGAGCGGGCGCGTACCCCCCCGACCCACCCACCAATAGGTGGATGTCAGCGGCTGAAATGTCAATCCGGAACGCTTCTGACACCTGAGGTTTCTGTAGTAACAAAACAAACGTGACGGCAGGTCGTCATGCAAATTACTGCAGAGGAAGGAAGTCGAGCAAATGTGTTCTCAGAGTGCTTTTTCAAATAAAACAATCATAGCATGATCATTATTGTTATTACTATTGTTACTATTAAAATGTAGTAATCTATCTAGAAACTAATTTCTGCTAATCTAAAAGGTTATGCACAAATTAATCGGTGCAAAAATATTTTTTGATGGGTGCATCCGGAATTAAAACATGCGATCAGTTTCACGGAAAAATAAACAAAAAAACATTAAATGCATTGAGCACGTCTTGACCAGAGGACAGCGAGCGGGGAGGCTGAGGTGGTGGGGCTGTGTTTTCTTCTGCAGCCCTTCCATTAGACGCAATTATAAATGGCCGAGAGCGGAGGAAGAGGGGGGTATGCAGGGAGCCAATCAGATCTCGGCTCGCATGTCAACCTAAGACCAACTGTCTCCTGGCTCTGACAGCAGGATTTTTACCTCCATAATTCAAAATCCCAAAGCAAAGGCAATCTGCACTCCGCCAACTCCGACCGGCGGGGCCCGTGTTTACGCGGCGGCGGAGGAGGAGGAGAGGAAGAAGAAGAAGAAGAAGAAGAAGAAGAAGAAGACGACGCAGGAACCGGAGGAGGAGGAGGAGGAGGAAGGAGGCAAATGGATCGAACCGAGCCTGCAAATGAATGAAACCCTCGGTCGTGGATGAATCAATCGCGGTCACAATCACGCTCAACATCGGGAGAAGGGGTGGTGGTGGGGAGTAAACACTTAAACGGAACAGGTGAACGGCTTCTTAAAAACATTAGAACACCGAACCGAACCGAGGGAGGGGAGTCAGGAAAGGAGGGGGGGTCTCTTCTTAATGATTATGCAAATGTTATTTAACGGCTCCCGTTTGAGTCTTGTTTATTGCGCTGACAGCCGACTGTCGCGCAACTTTTTTTCACTCGTGAGCGCCGGAAGCAGGATTTTTTTTTTTTTCATTCTTCATTTTATTTATTTTTCATTTTTTTTAAGCAAGGATTGACAGCGGTTGAAATCAGGGACGGGGACCGAGGAAGAAATCACCTTATCTCCCCCTGCACGCACACACACACTCACATTCACACAAGCGCGCGCGCGTCCGCGTTCACACACATACACACACACACTTTCTCCTGACAAACTCCTGCTCTACTTAGCCAAACTCCTGCCCCGTCGTTACCCAGCAGGGACACAACACAATAATACGTGCGAGTTTGGAAAGTTTCTCCCACCACCACCAGCAGCAGCTACGATACGCGCCTCGCTCGCTCGCTCCGAGACACTATTGCAAACTGGGAGAAACACACAGAGGCAGCCATTTTAGAGCTCTTTGCTACATAGACAATAGCTGGTCCAACGCGAGACACAACTCCGCGGCGCCTTTTCCGAGCCACCCCGAGGCATGAACTCGGCCAAAGTGGGCCCGAGAAGTGAGCGAAGTTTACCTGGTTCCTGCTGGGAGGCTGTCCGGTGTTTCCCGGGCTCATGGGAGGCGGGTGATGGGTCCTTTGTTGCCAACCCGGATGGACCCCACCGTACTGACTGCTGCCCATGTCTCCCGGTCCCTTGCTGGCCCCTTCCTGATTGTTGTAGTCTCCTTGGGGGTAGTTCGGGTAGCTCCTGGTGGAGCTTGGCGACGTCAGGAGCTGGTTCAGAGTCGGCGTGGACGTGGGCTGTTGGTTTCCCATGTTATACCTCTGGTTATTGTACGAGGCAGCCATAGCCGTGGTTCCTCCTGCTGGCTGTTGCTTGCCTGGCTGCCCCCCAGCCGCCGGAGGCTGGTTGTTGCGCGGGGAATTCATGGCCCCGTATCCTTGGCCCTGGTAAGAAGTCCTGTTCTGGAAGGGGCTGTAGCTGTTGTAATGGTTGGGGTAGCCGTGTTCGTGTGAATTCGGGGGGTATGGGTCCATCATGCCCGGCCCCGATGCAGCTGCCATGCCAGGGCTTTGTTGTCCGCCATGTTGATGAAAAGGGGCCCGACTGTAGTGCTGGTTGTAGCCGTAAGGAGGTGGAGGAAAGGGCCCAGGATGGTGGTGTCCCATCCCGGGATGGTTATTCCCTTCGGGTCCGCCTGAATCATTCTGATTACTGCTATTATTATTTACCCGGGGCAAATTCCCGTTGCCGTTCTTCATGTCAGGATCCCCTCCTCCCCCAGCATTTCCAGCATCGGTACCGTCCTGCAGCTCCTTCTGGTGGGGAGATCCGCCGTCGGGTCCCGTTTCCTTGTTCTCATGCTGTTTCTCCCCCGGTACCGACTCTTCCTGCGAGTCCCGATCCGGCTTTTTGAGTTCGGATGGCGGGCTAGTGTTGAGAGTGGCGACGCTAGCGACCTGAGCGGCCATGATATCCCTCGCTCTCCCTCTCTCCCACCCCCCCAACTCTCTCTGTACCTCGCTCTCTCAGCACGGCGACTCACTCGCAGTCAAACTCCGAATAAGCATTGGATATAAATTCGATTCGATTAGTAACAACGTACCCGTTGTTCCGGTTCATTCCCAACCTCTTTGCCCTCCGCCCGGACCGGTATCTTGGTAATCCACCGCGAGTCCGGTTAAAGTTTAAAAAGAAAAAAAGAACGGAAAGAGGAAAGTTTATGAAAGGAAAAACCCATATAAATAACAGAGCCAGGGAGATGATTTTCACCGACACTACTGAGTGAGTGAGTGTGTGTATGTATGTGTGTGTATGTATGTGTGTGTGTCAGTTGGAGGGGGGGGCTTGTGTTACAGAACGAGCGCGAGCTAGAAATCAACCAAACCAGCACGAGGCTCCGCGAGACACAGCCATCTTACCGAGCTATCGCGAGAAAATGAAAACCCGGAACGGAGTTTTGGGCTGAAATCTGGATCCGGACTCAGTCTCCTGATTTAAAACATTGGCAGAAAGATTGTTTTGTTTTGTTTTGTTGGTAGACTATGCGGGGTTTTTTTTTTTTTTTTTTTAGACACACACCTTAGTACAAGTAAAATGTCTCGGTTTTTTTTTTAAAAGCACATACAAATAAATGTCTTTTCAGGAAAAACACGTTATAAATACTGTTTGTTTTTTGTTTTTTTTACGTTCTATCACTAATCTATTGTATGTAGCAAGCTGAGGGCTTCTTGGCAATAAATGGTTGGGGAGACTCTTCGAATGATGCATTCTTTACATTTTTTTTCTCCACAAAGACTCGTCTTTATCTGTTTAATGCTGTTTTTTTTATCCAGTGTTAATGTTTGGTTATGCATAATTATGTTTTGGCCTTCCCAAAATATCTTTCCTAGTAAGTAAAGAAAATTTAAATTTCAATCAACCAATAACTCATCTAGTTTGGTGTGTTTCAAATATAATTTTTAAAATATAATAATTTTCACAATGCCCTCTTTTGAACACGGCTAAATGCCAGACATTGTGTCTACAATTTGATGCTATTAAACAATTAAAATACCCCCATCCATTTGCCACATTACCCTGCCTTGAAGTCAACCAAAACTATTCAACCATTCTGATGGCAAAAATTGTATCATACATGAGCTGTATTTTTTGACGTTTGTCACATTCACTTGTACACTTTATCTTATTAGCTCATTATAAGAGTGGCACAAAACAGCCTTCTTCTGTAAAAGTGGAGGGTTGATAGATAGAAGTGAATGCCTCAGCGTTGCTGCAGTGTGTCTGTATCCACAGCGCTAAAATGAGAAACTGGGGGGAGGAAGGAGGATAGTAAGAGGACAGCATGAAATCACAACCTGTGCATGTCTGTGCAGTATGTATGTATGTATGTGCACGAAGGGGCTGGCAAAAGATGGGGGGATGGACTAAAGCGGGAATAGAGCAGGAAGTGAAAATGCAGAGAGAGAGAGAGAGAAAGAAACAGTGACGGTGGAAAAGTGACAGTGAAGAGGGCCCTGGCATTGAACGCATCACATGTTATCTGTTAAAAGTCAAATCTCACGCCGACACGCGGGAGAAGGAGACGAGATTGGGCGAGAGAGAGAGCGTGGAGTCGCCCTATACAATTAATGGGAGCAGACGTCCTCCGTCTCTCCACCACTCTCTCGCTCTCTCTCCCTCTCTCTCTCTCTCTCTCTCTCTCTCTCTCCCCACCCCCTTCCTTCATGCTCTCTGCCTGCCTGCCTCGCGCTCTCCTAGCAGCAGCAGCATTCGCGATGCCTTCGGCGACCGTCGGAACTTTCGCGATTACGAGCTGAGTCACACTTAGCGGCTTATCGCGGCGGGCTATATGACTGAACAAGTGAACGTTGCAGTGAAGTGTTAAGTCACACAGTGCAGAGTGCGTGAAAGTTTATACCGTGAACCACAACCACGTCTGTTAAATAAAAAAGAAAAAAAAACAATAGAGATGTAAATCTGTAGCTTGCCATAATTACAACATGCAATTGCTGTAAAATGTTACATTCACGAATAACAGTGAAATATTATACATTGCAAACATGTATGAACTAATTAAGCTCGTTCCATCTGTTTATGATCAAACAAGGTAAATAACGTGTCTGATAGGAGAGACTGTGCCCTACTTTACGTTTCTTCACTGTAGTCGTGAATTTCAGTTCTTACAAATTTAGTAATCCAGCCGCGGAATGCACGAAACTGAGCAGAAACTTCACAAAAAAAAACATAGACACACTCTCACTTATATAACTGCTAAAACAGAATCGTCTCCATCCAGAACGTACACGCTATGCTGCGACATGGTGGCTTTACGAGCCTCGGCTGGAGCCCGTGAAGGCACCACCGCCGCTTGCAAAAGCAGCAGAACTTTGCTATGTGAGTGTGGGGGATGGGAAGCAGCAGCTCTGTGCTCTGCTCAGCCCTTTTCTCTCTACAATGCGGAGCTTCTTTTTTTCGGCTCATTCTGGTGGTCGTTGAAAAAGAGATCCTCCTTTGACTTCAAGTTTTTTTGCTCAGAGACCCGAACAAAAATATCCACGTGTGTTTTAGTACAGCAAACACGGCCTTTTGTGCCTTTAATAAAGGAGAGTATGCTGGGCGGAGGGGGGGTCAGTTCAGCTGCTGTCTGCTTATATAGGCTAAGGGAGGTGTGCGACTGTGTGTGTGTGTGTGTGTGTGTGTGTGTGTGTGCTAGCACAGAGAGCTGTGAGGGAGGAGGGGGTAGGGAGCTTCTTTTTCTCTCTCTCTCTTTTTTTTTTAAAAGTAAAACTTGATGGATATTATTAATGGACGATTCTTACTAACCTATTTGAAATATTTTCAGATGAACAGTTCCATCTGCTCGTTCCTCTTGTTTTGCTCGCGGCTCTCCATTTCACTTAAAAATTTATTTTGTTTTGTTTTTCTCCTAAGGATAGATAGATAGATAGATAGATAGATAGATAGATAGATAGATGTACATTATTGATCCCAAATTGGGAAACTACACTTCTTCACCCTCCTTGATCACTGCTGCGACGTGACCTCGAACGCCAAGATCGCAGGTTACATCTCGACAAGAGAGACACAACGTGGTGCCAAAGATCTGAGCGTCATACATTTATTTATGCGAACCTTGTTTTACAAGGATGTGCCGTTCTCTTAAGACGCCACGCTTCCTGTTCACGCAAGCTCGTCGTCGAGCACGAGGAACACTTCAGCCGCGGAGCAAATGGGGACGCCGTGACCGTCGCAGCTGATGCGACTTTTCTTTCCAACGTTCGGAAAGGGAAACACATCTATATCTACGTAGGTTCACACGGAACCACCTGGGCTCGTCACTCGTCAATGTGCCGGTCAAAAAGGACGTCACTGTGAAAACCTGTCCTGTCTGCCTCGTATCATTTGGGACTTTCCACGTCATGTGTGTGTGAATTATTCCCCCACGTCTGGTGATTTAGCGTTATTCTCTCGAAAAGAAGGGGGAAAAAAATCTAGACTTTATTTTTAAATGCTGTCTGGATTCTGTCACATCTGTCCCCTCGCTCTGACTGTTGATAAGGGGAAAGGAGGTGGGGGGGTTTGCGACACCCCCTCCCCATCTGTCCCAGGATGATGATTTAAGAGTGTTTACTTGTGCCCCCGCCGCCGTCGCCGCCGCCTCCGCCTTGCAAGGATGACCGTGATGCATCACCTTCGGCTCCGCGGCCGCGGCTCTCCCCCAGCCATCGGCCGAGGCAGAGGCTTGGACTTCATCCAGTGGGCCCTTATTCTCTCGAAATCCTTATTAAATTCAAGACAAGGCCCCGATTTTGGAGGTGTGTGTGTGGGAAGGGAAGTGGAGGTCCGGCGGAGGGGGCGGGGGTCTGACAATGAAAAGCTACGCTGAAAATCCCCTTTTTTTGAAGACGCAAAGCGTTAAAGTTGGTTCATTATTCAGGTCATCAAATGCAGTTTATAAATGGAAGACACACATTTCGGCGGACAGTCGAGGGTGATGAATATTTTACTAATTTTACCACGCCAAAGTATTCCGTCCCTGTTAATTTATGTAAGCCTTTGATATCCTTAAATGTGCATTTCCCAATGTCTCTCTCTCCCCCACAATTAATCTCAGCTTTGAGCGGCGAAAAGTGTCACTCTTGTTGAGGGAGTTAACTGATGACTGATCATTCATTAGTTTTCTATTACTTTAATCCCTCGGGATCCAGTCTGGGAACGGAGCCATGCTCACACCAAGACAACCCAATAATGTGGCGTGGAATTTCCTAACAAGAGCGGAGTTGAACCGAGGGATGCACGCACAACACGCGCACATGCGCACGCACACGCGCAGGTGCATGGCGCACATGTGCAATAGAGTAATGTACACACTGGGAATGTACAGCGGCCGAGAGCTTAACGCACAACTGCGCCAAAAGTCAGTGGCAATCCCACAGTGACGGCGTCCTGACCACACACACGCACACACACAAAGAAACGCACAAACAAAACAATTGGGCCCTGTCCAGATGGTTGCCAGGCAGTACTTCTACACATCGTCTGGAGTGTGTAGAGGAAGGAAGTGCCACTTTTTCGAAGCGCGATGGGCATCCGGCTCCTTCCCAGACAGTGCGTGAGAGCGTGCACGTGCGTCTGCGTGTGTGTTAGAGCTGCCGTTTAAACTCACACCTGACAAACACACACCCACCACTTTGTAAACAGAGCCGGGGATAAGGAATGCGCACTCTCTAAAAGAGCCTGTAAGGATGCCTCTGGGATTCCTTAATAAATACAGACAATCAGATTGGCTACAGAAAAAAACCCCACAAAAAACCCACTGTCCTCAATGACTCAGTTTAGGTCTAATCCAAACACGTGGCTTTTAGAGGATATTTCAAAAAGGAAAAAAGAAAGAAAGAAACACTTGTGGCTGGCTGGATCATATTTCAGATTAAGCTTTCGGCCATTGTTCTTACCTGATTTGCTCAAACGAGATGAAGGTATTTAGAAGCCGCAGCCCACCTTGAACTGCCTCGCAGACATTCAATCACTTCCTCTCCTCTCCCCGTGTGTTATTCTCTCCAAAGCGGTAAAATCCTCCTCATTCCTCGGGTGAAAATAGCTTCGGGGACCTCATGACAGGCCTCGAAATCAAAGCTCATAGGACATATTCAGGTTGCACCGCAGAGCACTTTTATCTACCTTTTTTCTTCTGCGAGGGCTAACAATTTGCTAGGGGGTATTTCTCTCTCTCTCTCTTTTTTTCCTTTTTGAAAATCTCTAAATTCATAAGAACTGGAGCTGAATTCTAAACACTCTATTTTTACACAGTGTGTTCAAGCGAAGCAAGGGAAGGACCCCTGATATCCACAAAGCCAGGCAAGGTTAAGTGCACTCAAAATTGCAGTGTCCACCCTGCAAGGACAGAGAAGTGTCTACTCTCCTTTCAGCGGGGGTGAAAGGAAACCGTGCCGGGAATCTTGTAAGTAAGGGAACTCATGGCTCAGGACATACTGGGAACTGCTCCATTGTGGGTCACGGAGTGCAATTTGTGAGCTTCCACTCGACTTGCAGCCCTGTTCCCTGTTTGGTCACCTGGAGCATCGAGTTGGTGTTTCAGCCACAATTTAGTTTCAGCGTAAGGAGGAAACTCTTACGTGGTTAATTGGAGAAAACCGCTTGCAATGTTTAGAAAGTTTTGTGATCGGAAATTTTATTTATAGTTGTAAAATCTTCCGCTGTAGTTCATGGAAATTATTTGCAGGTTCGACATACCCAAATATAGTCAGAAAGTTCTTTCTGCATGGTCACAGATCGACTAGCAAACGTGCTGTGAAGTAAATTAGCACAAATTAATTGGCAAAGCTTTCCATTTTCCACTCTGAACTGTGCTGTTAATCTCGCTAATCCTGCAACGGCAGATGGACTGCAGAGACATAAGCCCAGAAATTTCTCATATCCATTCTTACCAGACTCCAATAGAAAGCACTTTTAGAAAGTCACTGGTTTACAAAACCGGCAAGCTTCCTTGTAGCTGCAAACTGTCACTGAAGTAATTCCTCAGATGTTTCAGTAGCGGTAGTTTTACCACACCTGTAAGACCTTTTTGTGTAAAAACCTTAACAAAAAAACGCCACTGAAGGTTTTCCTTGGTGGGAAGGCTGTTCCAAAGTACAGTGACACCAGTCTATTGTCAGCCCTCACTTCAAGCTGTACCTATAACTCTATTATGATCTGCTTTGAATGCAAAAGGCCCAAGGTTTTTTTCAGTCGCGTCGTTTCTCAGTTTTCTTTCTTTTCAGTGGCCTTCCTATTTTCCCAGGTGGATGTGTGAAATAAATTCAGTCATTTCAAATGAGTCATCCTATTCAGAGGAGGCAGAGCAAACGATAAGTATGTAAATAGCATGTGCAAAACCTGTGTAAATTCAGTCCATTGAGGTTTTCTCACTTGGTGCATTGCATTTTCACTTCCTTCTGGAGGACCCTGTTGACCTTGGCAGGAGTGTCTTTGTTTTCTTACAGTTGCGAACACCTAAAATTATTAATAATTTGAAAAAAAGACAAGGAAAAAACAAAGATGCAGTCAGTAATACAAACTTCAACACAAATGTCCAACACTGGGTAATATTTGTCTATTCATTGTCTGTTATTGTATTATTGTGATTTGATTAAAAGTCAGGACAGTTATATAATTTGTTTGTCTGGAATGAAATACTTGTAGATAACTCAATAAAATATAACATTAAGTGCAGGCCCAGTGGAATTCCAGTATTTTTCAAAGAGTCTGTTGAAATCAAAATTTAAAGCATGGTTTAAAGCTCACACAAAAGAGTATAAATCAGATGCATTTTACTACTTCCTGTCAAGCAATACAACTATTTTTCAGGAAAATACAACACTTTAGTTTGCCGCTGTCCTTTTTCATATGTGGACGGTAAGCTAGGCCACTGGATTCTTCTCATACGGATTACTCAAGAAAGAACGAGAGAGAGAGAAAGTAATACAAGTCTATGAATGAATTAGTGATTTAGAAGCCATGGGCTTCCAATCAATAGCAGCAGTCTGGGGACCCATGTTTGTTTTGTGGAGAAATAGCGAACCGTAATGTAGACGCCACAAACAGCACAGTGAGTTGGTGGAGAGATGGACAAAATTGACACGTTGGAGACGGAGTGATTAAGTTACCTGTTAGCAAACAGGCCCTGAGCATACATCAATAAGGGCTGTTGCCGTCTGGAAAAAGAAAAAAGAGATGTACTGGACGTGAATGAATGGATGTACGGGGGGAAAGGAAAAAGGAATTGCGCACAGCTGCACTTATCCGGCAAAGAAAATAGAGTCCATATAGAAACGAAGGGAGCATTTTATGGAGGAGCCATTTTCTGCGCGGCAATATCAGCATGTTGGTTCCGGGGCATTATTTTGAAAAACAGCTGATGTAATTCACTCCCTGGGACTCCTGGATGCTCGAGAGACCAATCTTCTCATATATTGAAATTGGACGTATTTCGGCCGTCGCCAACCGAATCATTTTCCCGTCCTGTTCCCGTCCGATTGTTTACAGATGCACCTTTTGTTGCGTTCAATCCCCCACCCCCTCCACTCGCAGGGGTTGATGTTTGCGCCGTTACAAGCATGAGTGCCTCAGCCCGCAGAGGGAAACAATGAACTGAAATTGGGAAAAAATATATAAAATAAATAGAATGCATTAGTGTTCTGATGTGTAATGGGTATTGGCATCCAGACTGACGCAGCAAGAGAGCCACGTTTGAAGACGCAGATCGCGCAATCTTTAGCGGGGGAGACAACATCGGGACAAAGTGGCTGTGAAGGAAAGGCAGCCGTGAAAGCAGGCGGGTGACAATCCAACAATACCCCCAACCCACTTCTGCCGTGTAATGAGCATTGTATCCACCATGTTAGGTGGCACACTTCAGGAATGACCTTTTGCATCCATGCTATAGCACAGCCAGAGGGGCTAAGAGGGCCCAGTACCACCCACGAGTCAACTGTGAAAACAAAACTTTATTTTGACTCCATGGGGAGACTCCATGGGGGCGGGGGGGTTGAGTCTTTTGAGGGGTAGCAACTATTCTTTGGGACTGATTATCAGCCCTGGGCTGCAAGGCAAGGCAGAAGGTACGGGGTGGTGGTAGTGGCTTGGGAGGGGGCGGTGGCGGGGTCAGATCTCGAACCTTTGCATTGAAATGCAGATGAAGGAGAGGACATTCAGCGGTAATTGCTCTTTTTTGGAGCGAAATTCAGGGTGAGACACCTCTAAGCCGAAGAAAAACACACCGCGAGCGCTGACGGCGAGCGCTTCCTTTTCCCGCCGAGCGAGCAGGAAACACAGATTAACGAACAAAATCTACCGTAATGTGTGGCGCTGAAGAAAAGCAAGGCGGCGCATATGACTTTCCAGTTTTTCTTTCCTCCCCCCTCGCCTCCCCCTCCCCCCACCCCCGTCTGTTGCCAGTTATAGTTGATAAAACATAATCCACGGTTTCCTCTGAATGTGATATGAGAGCTTACAATTTGGAACGCGTCATTTGGATCGTTTAGGACTTGGATCGGGATCACATTTGAAGAGGGTATTTGAACCAGAACCTTAAGAGACACTGCTGGGCACAGCTCTTGCCAAATAGGGCATTTATAAAAGGCTGGCACAGGCCCTACAGAGTGAAGCCTGGCAAAGGCATGATGCCCACATCATAGTGCCAACCAAGGGTTTTGTTTGGCATGTGTCTCGGTAGTGCGGCTCGTCTCCTCCAGACAACTGGCCCGGACGCAATTTAGCATTAGCTTGCAGGAGCGCTACAAACTGGAAGTGACTCATTATCCAAAAAAAACTAGGCTTTTTAGTCTCTCCCTGTGATGAGAGACGCAAAAATTAGGACAATTTCAAAACATGTATGGGAACACACGTTGAGCAATGCCCATTTTGATTTCTTTAAACTCCGTGAAATGACAATGGTTTGTTTTATTACATGGATTAGAAAAATAAGTGTCTCCCTTTTTTCATCCAATCTCTGTAGTAGCTGCTGCGTGTAAAGGTAAGAAAACACAATTAAACTGCGTGTCAGCAAGTGTGAGACGCTCAGCCCTTCCCTCTGAAGGATTTAGCCTGTCTGACAGATTTTGATATCCCCCGTATGATAGCAGCAGGCGCCTCGTACGCGATCCGCATGGAGACTCGTCACAATAATAATAATAAAAAAAAGCCTCTAGGAACGGAGTTGGGAACGAGAGCGACGCCTAATTTCAGGCACCGAGGAGAGCAATTTCTGTCTTGCAAACTGTACAAATCAAGACAGTAGGGAAAAAGGGGGACAAATATAGCGAAAGTAATTTATTCCGCCTCATCTTAACCTGCCAGAGAGGCCTATTTTAGGAGGAATAAAAATGCAGGGAGGAGGTGCAGAAGACAATGCATTTTAAAAGACCCTCTTCCCCCAGTGTGCCTTTATCTGTCTGTCAAACCCGGCAATGTAAACACACATTAAGGGGGAAGACAGAGGGGTTTCCATAGCCACAGTTTTAAATGGCACAGTTGTGCTGTGCACAGTACCCCCCGCCTCTCCTCCTTTCTTCCTTTCTTTTTTTTTGCGACGCTGTTTATTTGCCGTCGTGCTGGAAGAATTCATTTCTGTGCAGAAAAGTGCTGATAGCGAGGCTCGGCGCGCCGTTTCCACTGCAAGGCGAGGAGGAAGGAGAGAGAGGCAGAAGAGGGCCCAGCAGACTGAGAGAGAGGAGGGAGGGGAAGAGAAAAAAATACATACAAGGCCGGTTATGCAGAAACACAGATTTAATGTAAGGCTTGGCTCTGTTATAAGCGGCGGAGAGAGGAAAAAGCTGGGCTGGACTGGACGGGAAGAGCGGGGATGGAGATTAGATGCGGAGGAAGCGGAGGCGCATCCAGAGGCCTTAGGAAGGATGCCGGTTATCCTGCTGATGGAGCACTCAGAGCGGGCTTTTGAAGAGATTGAGTCCACCGAGGGATCTCCGGGTCCAGGACCGCATAGATGGTCTCCTCTGGCACGCGACTTCATAGAGGACGGCACCCCTATTGAAGCAACTCCTGCCCCCTCTTTAGATAAACAGTCCTATAATGTACTGAATTAACAACATAGGCCCTGGGGAAATCAGGTCCCCTTACATTAAATTGGTAGACCCCCCCCACCCCCTGACACACACACACACACACACACACACACACACACACACACACACACACACACACCTGCCTCATCCCAGCACATATACACCCACCCATCACCTTCTATCCGTGATGATTTTTTATGGTTTCAAGCTCTGTAACACATTTATAATTAAATCATTTTTTACTGGACTCACCCTCATGTCCTTGTCCCAGCTCTGTCGCCCCTGCGTCGGGGATTTTCAAACGTGCCTTTTCAGGCCCCCTCCCCTATTGGCTGAATTCATTACATTGCATGATATTTCATAAGCAGTATTGATTGTAGCTGTGGGCAACAGGAATCCAGCGAGGCATTTGGTCTGTGAATCAGTACCGGCAAATGGTTGCAGCCACAGTGAGAGAGAGAGCGAGAGAGAGAAAAAAAAGAGAGAAAGCATTTGGTTTATGCCATTTGCTCAGTTTAGCACTTTCTAGATGCTCTGTCGGTTCGGGCAGCGGCGTTCCTTCGCGTGTCTTGTGCTCAGGCAAGGCACAAAACGCCAAGTGTGCGAGCGAGGGAGCCCCTCTTCAACCGCACACAGTGCGCGGCGTGAAATAAAGAGGATACGGTTCTAGCTGTGCCACATGAAAGCGCTTCCCAAAAACCTCTGATTCTGTTTGTTCTGTCGTCTCTGCTGGAGACCAGGTAGGAAGCCCCCTCCCAACCCCCGTCCACCCCCCCCCCCAAACTGTGGCTTCTCACCCGCCGCTTAATCTTAGCCACAATCACATTCAGTGGCAGGCGCACAAAGCAGTCCGGGCGAACCCAACAAGGCTCCGCTATTATGTAACTGCTGACAGCTGGGCTTTCAAGGGATGGGTGAACCCCCCCATCCGTGTGGCAGCACTTTGTGTCAACCAGACGTGACAGTCAAGAAAAGGGCCCGGGTAGAGAAAGGGTATTATCAGACCAGGCGCAGGCGTACAGCCCCCTCTCACCACTCCTCCTCCGCCCCCCACAACAAATGCGCTCAGTGATGGAGTCCAAATAAAAACAGCAGGGTGGCTGCGATTCTAACATTTCCACCCGATCTGTCATCAGACGTCACGTTACATCTGTGTTACAAGTGCCCCATGTGATCCGTGGAGCCGATGTAGTTTATTTTCTTGGCTTCAGCATCTCACGCTTTTTTCCCTGGGGTAGTGGGATTTATATATTTTCTGTGATGCGCAAACCAATTGGATTTTTCTCTTTTAAGATCGCCCAACAACATCGTCTTTTTCTTCTTTTTTTTTTTCGTCGCAGTCCAATCGGATGCAGATCCCGTGTCTTCAAAAACAAAAATGGCGAAGGTCTCCTTGCTCCAAAGGTGGCGATGCCCCACATTGTTTTTTTGTTTTTTTTGCTCCCCCCCAAATGTGCGGATTCTTTGAGAAGGTGGCTCATGACCCTGAACACAGAGGCACCCAAATGTTTGATTAAACTGAGCATCGCCTCCCTTTAGGCCGACATCTCTGACGGGTCTTTGATGCTCTGAACACACAGCGGATCCAAAGGACCCAGAATAGCAGGGGGATAATCGACAGACGGTGTGTTGATTTTGCCACCCTTTCCAAATAATTCCCTGTTGTTCCAGAGAAGAATTGCTGTCAGTGGCGGCATTCCAGGGCAGACAGACTGCAGAGATTGTGCAGGATGAGGGCCACCGTCTAGATACAGTAGATCTAAACATGTCTGTGGTCACACAGACCTGGCCTTCAACGTGCTCTTCAGCCAAACTGGCTGTGGTTCGTGCCAGCCAGTGGATCTAAGCAGCGTGCATTTAAACTGGCTTAAAACATGCAAGTCAGTGACTAGCATGAATTTATGCCAGTCTTTAGACACGGATGGCATCGGATCATAGAATTAAGTCATACAAGAATAGTGTTAAAAGGGAAACAAAATGAAATAAATCAATACGAATATTTATTTTTGTGTACCATACTATCTATGTATACTGTCAATTCACACTTTTCTAAAGCAGTTTATAATTATAATAATATTATAACTTTCTGCAGCAGATGGAAATCCTAGTATATTCTACCGGAAGAAAGCTCAAAAGAAGAAGATGGTTGGGCGAGCAATCTGTCTCTTATATTCAAAGAGGATCATAACATTGTAATGGATATGTTACTGTTGAGCGACCCAGCGAGCAACAGCTCAAGGTTCTCTCTGCAAGAAACAGGACTTGTGTCACTGCCCCATGACAAGCTGTGATGCACTGCAGCGTTTTACTAACATCTCGCCAAATCCACTGTGTGAAAACATCACAATACTGAGCAGAAAGCTTGTGGTGCTCTTTTTCCCCCCTATTTTCGTCAGAAATGTCATCCTGTTGCAGCGCTTTGTAATCTCTAACCCACGAGTTCTGTCTCTTTTTTCCTATGTATTCATGAGCATTCATATGTATTCTTCTTCTTTCTTTCTTTTTTCAAAGGTGGCATGCAGCATTCACTTCCAGTCTGTGCCTTGACAAAATTGCTGTGGATTGGCTATCTGATACTGTGTCAAGCCAAAAGTCTCTTCAAGAGTCAAGTGTCTCAAAAAATACTGCATGCGACTTTGGGGTTTGAAATCTCCAATCTCAGCTGTGAAACATGAACAACTTGATATTTGACAGGAAAAATGTATGAAGCTATGGCAGCAATAGCATTTCTAGAACAAAATGTCTGCCTGGGTGCTCGGTGTATTTATCCACACAGAGTTCTAGTGCAGATGAAGAAAACGTGTTGTGGGGGACGTTCGGGGGGAGAGGGGGGGGGGGGCGGTGTGTGTGTGTGTGAACTGGCCTTATGGTCCAAGCTAACAGACCACCAGTATAACCAGTTCCACTCCCTGTCTATGTGGCTGGTGTCTGGCTGGCGCTCTCACAGTTGAGAGCCACAGATAGTCAAGTCTAGATAGAGGTCATAGTACAGCAACCGCTCCCTCCAACACACACACACACACACACACACACACACACACACACACACACACACACACACACACACACACACACACACGCATACACTTCATTAGCACACAGAGGCTGGAAACCCAGGCACAAAGGACAAAGGACAAAGAAACAGCAACCCGTCGCTGAATCGGTGGCTTGAAATACTCAAAAGCACTGTTTTTGTGACAACCCTTTCCCGTTTTCTCCACTTTAAAACGTGTTTTTCGCTTCAGATTAATATCAGAATCCAGTCCGCGTTTTCCACGAAGCCGGAGCCTCAATTTACTGTGTGTGCTTTCAGCGCCGCAGCGCTCACTGGCAACCTTAAGGATTCCTCCGCGGCTCACTTGTGAGTGCTTGTGTGTGACTCTTGTTTTACAGCACCGAGCGAGCCGCGGTGCGCGGCGAAACGCCGCTAAAACCCAAGCACAATAATTATTTTTTATTGTCCCTCACCGGGTCAGTGCGCACGGCGCGTTTCCGCCTCGAAAGGTCGGGTTTGGGGAACTTGGCGCACTATTTCGCCTCTAGCTGTCCTGTCTTTCTAACGCATACAATACATTCCTGTGTCGCTCCGCGGTGTGACAAGGCACTGCTTGCCTGCTGTTCCTGTAAACTCCCGCCTTGACTCGACGAGCGAGAGCGGCCGAGAGACAGAGAGAGAGGACGAGGAGAGCGAGTGGAAAAGCCCTATAAAGCAAGCTGAAGCAGTCCCACAGCAACCGCTGGAGTTCATGTTCCATTAAGGAGCTGGCATTAAGTTTACAACCAACACTGCCATGACAAACGGCAGGCTTATGACTTACATGTTTCAGAGTAAACACACACCTTTATTATCATTATTATTATTATTATTATTATTAGTAGTAGTAGAGCTGCCCATGATAGAATTGATTCAACACCAATGTAGGAAAATACATATTCGCCTGATATTCAAGTCTCCTCTTATTCAGGGATAAGTATTTAATTTCTTATAATTTTTGTGAGTTTTCACCAAGTTGGCTATCTCGCTCGTTCATTCAATCGAAGGCAAAATTCCATCCAGCTTTACGCAGAGACGTAAAAGTGCATCAAATGTAAGCAAGTTGTCCCTTTATTGGATTGCTTACTATCACCTAGCCCACCACTAAAATACAGCAACGACAATAGTAATAGTCCTCCTATCAACTTTGGCATCTTGAACCGTCTTTTAATTTCTGACCAGGTACCGAGTGGTGAGATGTTGCCGTCTGACAACCGATGCTCTCACAATCAGATAGAGTGAACAACCAGATTCCTCTGGCCCCCTCAGTGACGGTTTATGATCTTTGATTCGGTTTGGCCACAGACTGCCGGGCAAACAAAAACTAAACCGAGTCCTGAATGAAACAGCCATCTGTTCCATTGCCCGGTAAAACAGAATTAATTTGAGGCAGGGCCTAATCCAGGAATTCATCTGAAGATTCATCTCTTTTTTTGGAAGTGGGGGTAGAGAGTGGGGGACTGGAGATAGGAGGAGAGAAAAAGTAGGTTACAGGGGAAGAGTGCGGTCAGCGAGGTGAGACCCACGCGGAAACATCGTCAGCACGCTCGACAAGGGTGGCCGTGTGAAACGTTAAGTTAAAAGGGAGAAAAAAAGAATCAAAGAAAAACACAGCGGAGGCTTTTGTCTGTGCTGACTGTAAAGCAGGTCATACCACGCTAATCCCCTTGTCTGGGCTGTTAACCGTTTTATGCTGGTCATTCCTTGCGACTTCGTATTGACCGGGCCTTGCCAATTACACAAAAAGGGAATATTGGAAAAATTATAAGGTAGGAAGCAAAAATAGAGATACACAAGTGACGAGTGAGTGGGCTTTGGCCAGCTCCGATCTACTTTTCCGTGACCTCTTTCCCCCCCCCAAAGATTACCCAGCTGGCCTTGACCCGTGGCACACGGGGGGCAAGGCTCTTTGGTTCGGATGACAACCTCTCTCTTCCAGTGTCCCCTCCCAAGCTTTATCCGTCCTGCTTCATGCCTGTTAAACCTATATTTATTGTTTTACCCTCAGAACCATGGGGGCCGCACAATACCTATTGAGCAGAAGAGGTCAGAGGCTCGTCGCGGCGACCCGAGCGCAGGGGGGGCTTTTGTATGGAGCTGAGCTTGTATCCCATTCTCCACCCCGGCTCAGATCATGTAGCCAAGCACACGGCACACGTCTGGGCTCACACTAAATCAGCTTCCCAAAGGGTGGTGGGTGGGAGGTTCAGTGGGGGGGAGCAGCGACAATGAGGACAGAGGATCACTTTCTCCAGATAGGTTGAATACGCCCATCACCTTGCAGCTAGATTTCAGATTGGAAATGTTGCGCCCATGTCATACTCAAATACTTCTTTGGTTTTGTCCTTAGGGTTTCATTGCGGCTAAGCTTTTTTTTTTGAGTTGTATTGAGACCAGAAAGAGACTGCTTTTGCAAGTTGTGATATTTTCCAAAGAAATGGAGGAATAAAGAGTAAGAACGAGATTTGTTCTGAAACGGCAGCAGTGGCTGCATTATCAAAACATCTTCACATTGACGGAAGCACAGAATAAGAAAGACACTGAATCTTTTACGCTTTAGTCCCCACTGGCTTTGGCAGGAGTATTTTTCAAAAAATGCAGTCTGCCACTGGAGACGTGGATTACTTGACCACTTGACCAGCTCAGTGGTCTAGTGATAAGAGTGTCCACCCCTGAGTCTGAGAGGTTGTGAGTTTGACCCCTGGCCGGGTCATACCAAAAGATTACAAAAATGGTACCCATTACCTCCCTGCTGTGAACTCAGTATTCAGGGTTGGACTTGGGGGTTTAGATGGCCCAACGATTCCTGAGCGTGGCACCGCTGCTGCTCACCGCTCCTTCTGGGAATGGTTCAAATGCTGAGGACATGTTTCACATCCGTCGGGACGTGACAGTCATAGTGTGACTTTAACCTTACTTGCTGTGAAAGGAAGCTAACTGACAAGCTAAACTTGCACAAAGCTATGTGATTGGTCTTCTTGAATGTGATAGAGGGAAGGTTCCATCAATCACCGTCCAAGTTTTTTCCATTTATGGAATGTACCTTCCATTTTCAACATTCCGCACCCGCCGTTCCCCAGATACGCATACGCGAAATAAATTGAAAGACTTCAGGAACTTTTTTTTTTAATCTTTAAGGTTCCACTCTCTCGAGTTTTTTCCCCCCTCCCTCCATGATATTAAACCCAGAAGTGCGCCGAGGGAGCCTGACACTGACAAATCTACTAATCTACTTGTCATGGTGTCAGACACACTTCCAGGCTATCTCTGCCACATAAGCTAGCCAAAGCAGCTGATAACTGCTGCGCTCTCTCTTTCATCTCGGATGGGGTCTATTGCTCCTGCAAGGTCAGAAGGTGTTTCAGTAGCAGCAGAAGACCTCAGATGCTGATTGTGACGCCTCTGGTTTACCTGCGGTATTGACAACAAAGAAGACGGGCCTTGTGTGTGTGTGTGTGTGTGTGTGTGTGGGGGGGGGGGGGGGGGGGGTGCACTTAAAGCTACGGAGAAACGTTTGATTTCCTCTTTCACTTCTTGTAATGAGATTGCTTTTGAAGAAGCAGATAATTGGCAAAGAGGGTCAGGAGGAAAAAGGAGGGGGCTGCGCTGCTATTTTTAAGTCTTGACACACAGCAAGCAATGGGCTTTCTTCTTAAATTTGCCGGGGCTATTCTTGATTCGCCAACCAGCTTTGACAGCAAAACGCGAGCGTCTGTCTCAGCCAGAGGAGCGATGATGGTGAGTGTGTGTCGGTGCGCGCGCGTGTGTGTGTGTGAGGAGGCAACAAACAGCTCTCCTCTCCGCCTGCCAGTAATTAAAGCGGCGGTGGGCGGGAGAGTGTGGGAAAAGGCGCGGGGAAGCTGGGAAAAGGACCGGTTCTCGGTTGCCACCTTGTGGCTTTACTGGCGAAGTGCATGGAGGCAATTTCCACGGGCTTTTGTTCCCTGTATTATTTACTGCGGTTCTAATTATGATTGGCCGAGGACCGACCGCGCACTGCTATCGTTGCGCCTCACCTCGGCTGAACCCTCTCGACTGTGAAAGCAGCGACTGGCAGGATGTCAAGGATCTCCTCGCGCCGTGAATTGCAAAATGAAGAAGAAGAAGAAGAAGAAGAAGAAGAAGAAGAAGAAGAAGAAGAAGAAGAAGAGAAAAATATTATTGAATAAGGTGACCCACACTTGGCTGCTGAAGTGGAGGATGGATTCTGATCCCTGTAATAATAGGGCTCAATAAAGCGCCGCAGGAAGCCACGGCTGGGCCGCTGCAGGAGAATGACTGGGTCAGATTAAGGTTGAGGAGTTTAATTATGGACAAGGAAATGAAGTTCTCCAAATCTCTGGCTCATGGGATAATTTTAGCCTGGAGACGACGGCGGCGGCGGCGGCGCCGGGTGTCTCGGCCCCGTCTTCTCTCTCTGCGAGCGCGCACTGTAGCAGAAGCATCTTTCTGCCACTTCACAATCAGAGGGCTCCTGAGAGACGTGGAGGAGGATGAGGAGGAAGAGGAAGTGAGGGAGCGAGCGAGGGAGGGAGGGAGGGGAGTGTGGAAGAAGGAGACAGGGATGAAGTGCCACTTAGGATATTGCTTCAAGGACTGCTCTCCTTGTTAAACTCATTGCCGTGGGCATAAATATAGCCCGGCGTCTGATGATTTATTGACACGTGCTCCCTCTCCTCCTTCCTCCTCCCTAACAAGCCTGTGGACAAATGAATTGTCGAACTGAAGGAATTCTCCCTTGATTTACACTCGCTTCCTGTGGCGCCTGTGGGAAATCGTTGAGGCAGGGGCTTTGTGTGTGTGTGTGTGTGTGTGTGTGTGTGTGTGTGTGAGTGAGAGAGAGAGAGAGAGAGGGGGGAAAAGAGGACGTAAACTTGGAACAAGAGTGAAAGATGTCCCAGCATCAAACTGCAGATGTTTTGTTCACTTTGTTAATAAAAAGCAGAAGATTTTGGAAAAGGGGAGCAAAAGTTGTTTGAAGGTAACTGGGCGAATTATCAGAGTCAGGAAGGCCAATCAGATTTGTTACCATCACCGCTGTACTGCTCACTGCCAGTACCGTGGTTATCAACAGAACTCTGAGTGTGCAGAGCTGTGCGCTGTGCTTTCTTCTCCTACAACACACACCCACATTTGCGTAGACCTGTCAGATGTTTTGCTGCCATATACTTAGGTAGAAACGACTCAAGATTTCCTATTGGTGCGAGGGAGAGCACCCTTGATGCACGTCACCGCCTCGCGGCGAGCCATGATGCAATGCGGTGTTCAACTCTGCTGACGACCCAGCGAGAGAAAAAAAAGAAATTCTCTTCTGTGAAAAAGCACACGGTGCAGTTCTTGGTTCTGCCTTTACTGTAAATAATAATAATAAAAAAAAATACCATCCAGTTCTTCTCCAATGTCTACAAATACACTCAGGGTTGTTATTGCTTCTTTTTCTTCTTCAATGGGTGTTAAGGGCAGTTTACAGCAGTGACTTGCTGCTTTTTGAAAAGATGCTCAGGGTCGGAGACGGATGAGTGAGATCAGACTTGGAATCGTTGCACTCCAGCCGCCCTGCAACGTTCATCCGGAGGCAGAAAGGACGAGCGAATCTCATTTTCTACTTGCTATTTAAGCCCGACAGCGAGAGCTGGGGCGCTTTAGTCGAGCTTGAAAACAACATCCGATGATGTCACCGGTTACCTGGTTACGGCGCGGTCATTACACAAGTCTCCATGCAGCAACGAAACTGAGAATTTACATGGCAGCAAGATTTCCAAAGACACAGCATTGGACAAAGCAGGGCCTGTCTTTAAAAATGTGCTTGATTAAAACATTTTTTAAAAAATTCAATTCGATTGAATACCTGGAATGTCTGAAACAGACAACGTAGAGTAGTTGTGAAAATGCATTTCACCGCATTAAGCCGTCAAGAATGCACAGGGCCAAATAACAACACAAACCAACGGTACGGCTGAAAAACTTCCCAGGCAAATGATAATAAAAAGGACCCTTGTTGTTTGAAGACGCAAACAGAGGCACAGAGGGAGCTGAGATAAAACAAGTGTGAGCGGACAGGGATTTACTTCATGGAGGTGTGGCGTCAAAGTTTGTTGCCGCGGTGATGTGTTTACTCTTACCACCAGGAACTAAAGGAAGAGGGTTGATGGGACCCCGACTCTTTCTTTGAATGGATTAGGCAGACCTTCAATAATTCCTACCTTCAAGTGACTACTTTGCCTCCAGCGTACCAACAAGATCAAAGTTTCTGTTTGAACTGCAATTATTGTTTTTCTTGTTTAATGCCCATTTCTTTGTGAAGTATCCGACTGCTTACTTTAATCCTTTTTTCTCAGACTGCTTCCGCTAATGGTAAAAAAAAAAATTAAGCCCGTGGGAGGGAAAATACCAGAGGTGACTAGACAGACAGAAACCAAGTGTTTTAATGATGCGTTTTGATTTTATTGTATTGAAAAGTAAGCTGTCATTTTTATTTTTTATTTTTTTACAAGGGATTGTTTAACGTTGTATAACATTAGTACTGTACATAGAGGCACTGCGTAAAGAGACGTACAGTTTCCCCAGTTAGCAGGTTTAGGAACCAAGCTATAAAATCAGCAGAGGTTGAAGAATGAGTTGAAGGCCAGAATAACAAGTTGCATGTACAAAGAATTGACCATTTAAAATGTGTTGAAAGGTCCATTGTTTTCCTCAAATTCCACGCTTCAGTTTTAAATACCAAATATTTTAACAGAAAAACTGCAAGAAGCAGCTTTTGAGAGCACGCCGCTGACATTATACTCTTTTAAAATGCTACATTAAAAAACGCATTCATTTGAACACAATATTGATGACGCAAGCAAGTCACCTAACTTGTGAGCCCGCGAGCTAATGCGAGCAATCCCAATCCTAGCCATGGATGCAAGCTAGAGTCCGACATTAAAGTTGTGATGTGCATTGAAAAGTTCTTTGTGCTGTGTTCACCTCCTTCTTGTAGGCTGCTATTTAAAAGCAAAGAAAAATGGTGATGAAAATAACAAAAACAAAAACAAAAACAAAAACAAAAACAAAAACAGAAAAACAAAACAAAACAAAACAAACATAACCACTATCTAAAATGACAGTTTCGGACATGTCTAAATTAGTGCAATTTGGGACACAGCTGTTACCTTTTCTCCTACTTGCTGCTTGGTAGAAGCTTTTTAAAGCAATTGCTTGATTATTGCATCATGACTTTGTACTTTTTTTGTTATTACAAAATAGACCCATCATCATGCTCACTCCATTTGTATTGAAGTAAGTAAACAGAGATGTTTGGCTGCCATTACAATTATTTGTGATTTTTTTTTTATGATTATTATCTCTAAATATGTGCCTCTGAATCGCCTAGAATGTAAAAGTGTATTATCAGTCACAATCCCAAAGTGAATCATAGCGCGCACACGCGCACGCATGCACGCACGCACGCATGCACGCACGCACGCACGCACGCACGCACGCACGCACGCACGCACGCACGCACACAATACATCCTATTTACAGACGCCTTTCTAAACAATCCAGGTCACGGTACAACAGTAAATAGCAACAAGCAAAATCCACAAAATAGAGTGAAATCATTCCAGGTCATTACAATTTCAATGAATGCGCTTGTCGGAAGAGATGGATTTGCGGTGGTTTTAAATACATACATGTGCAGCTGAATTTTTGATCCACCTTTTGGTACTTTTTCTTTGGTGCGATCGCTGAGATTTCATGCCTGAAATCACATCCATCATGAAATGCTCCAAACTCCAGGGTGAAAAACATGAAGGGGAAGAAACTGTGAGTTGTTCATACTGGCTACATCTAAATATACATCTAACAGTAGTTATTTGTGCAGGGCCATGAGCAGTAAAGTGCTTTCTCTCTGTAAAAAAAAAACATTCTCTTTGCTCCCAAATGGCATTTTGTGAGACACTGCAGTATCTCACTGCAAACCCACTGTTTCGTGACTGATCTGGTGGAACCCCTTAAGCCAAAAAGGTGTTGCTAACTGGCTAAGCTAGCATTAAAAAGCATCTGACCGATGTGTTTTGAATGAATCTTCCGGATGGAAGTACAACAAAATTGGATGACGACAGAATGTTACACACAGAAGGTTCATCCAATCATCTCTGCCTGTTTGTTTTCTTAGTTTCTACATCACTGAATGGCCTCTTCTCTCCCAAGCATTCTCCTGAGCCTTCCCTCCAGACGGGACAGTGTAATGAGACCAACTGAGTTATGCAAGCCAGCTAAAGAAGCAATAACAAAGAGTGAGACTTTTACTTGCGAAACGGTCAGAAACATGACGCGTAAATCAGCAATAACTTTGCTCCGTAACTGCTTCCCTGATGTGTAAATAGACAAGCGGCAGCTAAATGGCCTCCATAAAATGTTTACGGGCTCTGCATTGATGCACCGGCAACGATACGGCAGGATTGCAACGCCGCTGCATGGAAATGTTCATCTCCTCACTTTAGCCCACTGACACCAGGATGGCAGAAAACATCAGCCGGTCAAGTAAGTTTTAATTCAATCATAAATTAGGTTTATTATTGGTTAAAAAACCAACAACTATCTCTCCTGTTTAGTCTTGAAGCACACAAAGTAGTTTTTCTTTTTTTACCCTTTAAAGGACACTCATTGAAACAATTAACAATTTATAACAGAACTTGCAGAGGGCCAATAGTGAATATAAGATATTTTTTCATTAGTGACTTTTAAAAATTGTTCAGTTTTAGGTTGAATCAGCGTCAAAGACATTTCCATACACGGTTCCTCACAAATTTAAGGTTCTTTGAAAAAATGTTTATGTAAAAAAAAAAAGGAGCATATTTTAAAAATTAAAAGTAGTCTACATTTCAAAAACATGAATTTCCTTTCCTTTTGGACATTATTCTTCGCATTAGAATTTAACTTGTCATTAGTAAAGCAGGTCATGACACAGTGTAAAAGCAACTTCAGTGAGTTGCTGCATGAAAAGTGACTGGAACCTCCTCCTGCAACCAGCAGCGAGAAATCCCTGTTATATTTCTCATTATATCATAACGTGTCATGATAAACCTCTGGAAATGACCAGACATGGTTCTTGGCCCTATAAAGGCTTTGTCTATAATTTGCAGATGTTCATTGACAAAACTGTCTATTGATTGTACTTTCTATTGAACCGAGTTGCGGCAGAGCTGTTAAATCGACGTGCCTTCAAAGCTTGTCGCGGCGTTGGTGTGAAATCCCACGAGTGTGAAAGTTGCGACCGCGTCGCTTCGCAGAAACCCAGGTAGCCGTTGTAAAGAACAAAACAAAACAAAAAACACGCTCAGCCGTTGTTCAAAAGGAGAAATGAGAGAAAGACTTGCGCGTTTTACAGCCTCCAAATGCAGAAGTGGACGTTTAATCTTTGACTCGAACCTACAGGAGAAGTTTTATCGTGCCGGCAGCGGTGACAGAGGGAGGCCCTTCCAAAACCCCTGTGACAATCCCCCACCCCCACCCCCGCCACCCCCAACCCAACCCAACCCAACACACACACACACACACACACACACACACACACACACACACACACACACACACACACACACACACACACACACACACAAAAGGACGCAAGGGAAGACGCTAATCTCGAGCAAATATTGGCGGAACTGTGCTTTGAAAGCCTCTGCGACAACTTCCCTAAAACATCCTGGCGTTAAATCTGTTGTTGTTTTTTATAACATCTTTATTTCTCTCCTCCCCCCGCACGCCACCCCCACCTCCCCCAGATGCTGCAGCTGGCGGGGGACTCCGTCGGGCTGAAGGAACACGGGAGGAGGAAGACGAGGAGGAGAAATTACCGGCCCCGGCCGCTGTTCCCCGGCTCGGCGACTGAACACAATAATTGCACATCTCATATGCTGTCAGCCGCGTGCGCTCACATGTAATTTCTTTGTTTCCCTTGCTCGCCAAGGCCTCCCTCTAGCCCACCCCCCCACCAGACCACTCTCACCCTCCCTCCCCCCTCGGCGAGCAGAGGAGGGTGACACGTAGGGGCTGATTCGCTCTGACAATGAGCCACTCGCGCTAATTTACTCATTTATTCTAATATGATTGACATTTCATTTCGGCACCCCACCCCAACCCCCCTACCCCCCCACCACTGATAGTGCTCAGCTCAGGCAGCCAGTAATCACTGACAGGCCCATTAAAGGGAGATTGCATGCAATTATCTGACTAATTTGGAGGGTTCTTTTAATTTGGCAGCATAAAATTGTCAATCTTGGAAGTGTAATCGGCCTCATTCCCGTTCGTGGCTTCTACAAAAAATAAATAAGGGACGGGCGTGCTTTGCCCACCATTCCTCCCCTTGTGGTCTAATGACAGAAAAGATGCAGAAGCAGCAAATAAGGAGGGGAGCGGCAGCTCTCGTCTGTTGTCCATCTGTGCTGACAGGCGTCAGGTCCATGCGTGCAGTGCAGGAAATGAATTCTGTTCTTGCTGCCACATCAGCCTGGCTGCAGTACGTTTCAACGAGCGGCTCCACGTGCTGCCAACAACCCCATGCAGAAAGGAATAAAAGGCAGGAACTGTAAGCTCATAGGGAGGTGGGCATCGCTGTGTAAGAAGATGGACGGAGCATCTGGTTTCAAAAACGAGGCCCCAAAATAACTGCATTCTACCGTTTGGCCAGCAGGGACCGCCAAAGTTGGTTGCAAAAAGACTCAAATTGACTGGATTTCAATATGTTTGTATATTTCGAAACTAGTTTGATATATTTTGTTGGTCTAAATTACTTGCAAAACAATATTAAATAGGCACTAATGTCCATTTTGGTCTAATATGTCCTAGTTAAAATGTCCATAAAGTGGGAACAGTTCAGGTTTAGTAGTCAACTGCAGTCGGCTGTAGTAGTCGGCACTCACACTCCAATCGTTGCCCACCTCTGTTACCACCCCCGCATTCAAATACAGAACCTTCCAGTTTGAAAATGGACCTGACACTCAAGATGTCACTGCGAGTTAAACCGATCTGGAGGCCTCAAAATGAGTATTTGTACACCAGCGGGTTGTCAGGTGTTGGTGGACTCAAATGCGCGACAACCACTGATGCAGTTCAAGAGGTTTATTGAAGAGTCGAGGTCGCGCAGTCCAGGGTCGAGTACCAGTGCAGGCGGTGAGAGAGGTGAGATCGGCGTCGGGGACTGGTGGAGGTCGATGACAGCGACAGGATCCAGACGGGGCAGACGAGGAACGTAGTCAGAGCCGAACAGGGTCGTTACCGGGGAATCGGTCCGAGGACGAGGCGGAGGCACGGTCGGAGACGGGCTGTTGTCAACCGGGGAACGAAGGAGTACAACAAGGAGACAGGTGCTGGACTACTGGTGCAAAGCAAACCAGATAATCTGGCAACGGGGGAACACGGGAGACTGGTTAATAAAGGCAGTGCAGATCAAAGGCGAAGATTGTTGGCTATCAAGAAAATAGGGGAAGATTGTTAGCTATCAATATCAAAGGGCGTTGCCTTGGAGACTAGGGGCGTTGGCTCGGGGACCGTGACACGGGTGACGTCACCAGGACTCAGAAGTCGCTCGCCCCAAAATTCTAGTTCAGCCATTTTCAACTCCTACTTGTACTGATAAAGAAAAGCAAAGGGAGATCTGAAACTTTACAATCCCTCTCTGTTTGGGCCACAATGATGTAGAAGCCAAAAAGAATTATATATCAATCATAAAAAAAAAAAAAAAAACAGCAAAATAATAAAAACTTTGGCTTAAGTTAATGTTACTGTCACGAGCCCAAGAACTGTGCCTTTACCATACTACATTCATGGCAAGTTTTTAGAGAAGTTCCTGAACTGTGTTGACATAGATGAGCACTCTCTGTTCTAAATAAGTGAATAATTACAGTTTGTCCAAACCCGTTATTATACAATATTGGAGTATAATATTGGACTGTTTGTTTACATACCCTACGTTTATTTTCAAGTCTGTCTCTGCAAACGGTTTTGAAGACTAGTTCAAGCAAGCTTAAATACAGAAACACATTGTATTTAATATCACAGAGAGCGTTTTGAACACTTCTAAGGGATGAACAATAAGGCAGCTTCAGGCTAAATCCTCGTTTGTGGTCTGGCTCATGTCATAACTTGCTGTAAATTTCAGTCTCTACTCGAATGTAAATGCATGCATGGCACCTGAAACTGCGCGGGAAGCCATGAGCTGAAAATTGAAAACAGCCCTTATTCCACCACAACAATCAAAGGGGCAATGAGTGAGTTTTCACCGCAAGAGTGCAGCTGAGCACAGCGTCTATGCAAAAAACAAAGAGGCTTCGCTCTCGTCTCCGTCGCCCCACCCCCTCACTAGCCTCAAAATAAAGTTTGTCTGAACGAGCGAGGTAAATGTACAGGTAAATGTATGTCTATGATGCTGCAAATCTGGACGGTCGCCTTCTGCTACCAAAACTATGTTGTGTTTCAATGGGGGGGCTAGTATCAGCGATGTACAGTGTGTACCTCTGACACACAATTCTGCCCAAAACATACGTAAGACATTTTGTTAAGTTCCGTGTATCCAAGGTAAATTGAATTAAAGAAAGTCAAAGGACTTACCTATTATAGCGTTAGCATTCTGTGGTGGATGCAGTTCCGTCTCAGATAGTTGTCCCCTTAGAAACACGACATGGTAACACGGTTCTTGTAACCTTCCAGAGATTCAGGATTTATATCCTGCACGATTTT
Source organism: Nelusetta ayraudi (assembly GCF_046127955.1). Lineage (NCBI taxonomy): Eukaryota > Metazoa > Chordata > Actinopteri > Tetraodontiformes > Monacanthidae > Nelusetta > Nelusetta ayraudi. The sequence continues at coordinate 18,813,555 of NW_027466185.1, read as the reverse complement.
AGCTTTAGCATTAACATTAGCATATGTAGCTCGTTTACTTTTACTTACTGACATTTGAAGTGCGTTTCGTGCAATGTACACCACCAGTCAAAAGTTTGGACACACCTGTTTCTTCTTTATCTTTACTAATTTTCTACGCTGTACTGAAGACATCAAATATATGACCAACGTATGTGGATTAATGTGGCAAAGGCGGGGGGGGGGGGGGGGGGGGGGGGTTAAATACCTAAATATGTTCTGTTATATATATTTTATATGAAGTGTGGCTATTCTAGATCATCTAAAATATAAAACTTGTTTGAGTTATTTCACATTTTTTTGTTTAATACATATTCCATATGTGTTCATTTATGGTTATGCCTTTAGTGACGATCTGCAAAGTAAATAGTCATGAAAATGAAAGAAAACCATTAAATCAGAAGTATGTATCCAAACTTTTGACTGGTAGTGTATATTTTGAAGTTGTGTTTGCTTCTCGTCATTTATATGAGTGGTGGGGCAACTGTACCAATGGTGGAGATTGACATGCACTAACATGTACACAGGCTGCTGGTCCAGCTTTGCAAACAAAGAGTAAAAAAAAGGGCTTGAAATCAACAGAGAGAGGACATGTGATGTAACACCACTAGTGGTTCACACGGCAATTTTTATCCCCTCATATCGGACAATGGTTAAAACTGCTCATTGCTCCTTCAGATAATAATTGTATGAAATTAGCAGATGTGCAAAATGAAAACAAGATGTGTCTCAAGTTGTGTCCCCTCTGCTACAGTAGTGGATGTCCAGTATATGTGTTGTGTTGTTGAGGTTATTTTAGAGCTTTGTTTTAGCAACAAAAGCACAAAACAGTGCAAATGAGAAAATGTGAATGGCAGAGGCTCAAAGTAATAATAATAATAATGATAGTAAAAAAAAACAACAACAACACCCAAAACACATTTCAGTGCGTCAATATGCCAATAAATTGCACCGCGGCCATAATTTATGCCATATGTCTGGCTTTTGCCAATATGAAACAGTGTTTGTATTTACATTAACAGGGAATACAAATGTCCACAGTGCCTGTGTGCGTGCGTGTGTGTGTGTGCGTGCGTGCATGCGTGTGTGTGCGTAAGGGCCCTTGCAGAGATTATTCACCTCATCAGCACAATCAGCCTGCGCGCGTTGATAACACATGACATTTACATCCCACCGCTGTCCCAACATATTTCTGAGGGCCGCTTCACGAGAGCGCGCCCGCCGACCGTCTCATCACGGCCCATATTTTCCACAAAATTGCTGTCCATTTCACCTCCCCATCCCCCGCCGGTCCGCCCGCCCTCACCCCTTCCAATCTGCCGTGACAGTTCCCACCATTTCCAGATGAGGGAGTGATTGGTCACTTCCCTTAGAATGAGTGCGGAGTGAACCCCTCCCCTCTCGCCAAATTTCGAGAGCCATCAAGTGGACCGCGTATTGGATGGGAAAAGGCTGCGAGAAGTCGACCCCGGCGTGAATGAGGAGCAGGAAAGGGAGGCGGGGGAGGACGAGGAAGAAGAGGAGGAGGAGGAGGAGAGGAGGGGGCAACAAAAAAAAGGCTTTTCATGCCCACGCTCGGAGTGAAGCCAACCGGGCCGTGATGCGTGGCACGTCTCTCACTCTCCCCCCTCCTCACTGCGGGCAATTCAATTACCTCCAATGCAAATTGGCAAAAAGGAAAAAAAAAAAAAGGGAGGATGGGAGTGGGTGGGTGGGGTGTAGTGGTGGTGGGGGCCTTCATTTCTAGGAGGCAACCCTGGTAACTCACTCATAAAGGCATCTCATTGGTAATCCCGGCAATTAGGGAGCTAAATGTGCGTGTTTGTGTGGAGAGTGAAAAAGGCGGTGGTGCAGAGAGGCCGCGAGAACGCAGGGCGGAGGGCCAAGTGCATGCAAACCAGCGCAAATTCAATTTAATGAAATTTGATGAGAGGGAGAAGAGAGAGAGAGGGAGGGAGAGGGAGAGAGAGAGAGCGAGAGAGAGAGAGTCCATGTTCACTAATCACTCTCAACCTCATATTGTGCATGTCGCAAAAGAACCTTTATATTTTCAAACCCAAACCCAACGAACGGGGTTTTGTCCATCTAAAACAGGCATAGCCAAACTATGGTCCGGGGCCAAATGCTGCCCGTTAAGCCTTTCAATCCGGCCCCGCCGAAATTATATTAACAGTAAGTCATAAAATAGCTGTAATCATCCATGTTTTTCATTGTTCAAAGAGTAATAAACAGCTACACCGTGGGGCGTCAAAGACACTTATTTTGTTGTAACACTTTTGTTAAGTTTCAATTGACATTAAAGCACATGTTTTCTATACATCCCGTAATATTTTTTTTTTTCCTCCTAAGAGGTGCGGTACCTCTTGATACCTGAAAATGTCCATTTTTTATTATCATTATTATTATTATTTTTAATTTTTTTTACTGTAGTTGTTTGTGTTTATTAAATGTTGAGCGAACATATTTGCACCACCAATATTATTAATGAACCTATATCAGCTTGTTCCTACTGTCCTAGGATCAGGCTTAGTGTGAAATTGAAGTTCTTCTTTGTCTTTGAGTGTCTTGTTTCCCAAAGAACAAAATCCCGGCCAATCAGCCAGTCAGAAATCCATGTTAAAATGAAGACGGAAAAAGATGGGTACATCAATAAACAAAGCTATGACTTGAGATGCTGTAGCGTCCCCCCTCCCCCTCTCCAAGGCCACCAATGACCGCCACCTAGCTCCGCCCCTGGCTCCGTGCTACAGACTTTAATGTTTATCTAACTGCTCATGAATAAAACATTTCCTCTCAGTAATTTTTCTTCTTTTCTTTTTTTTTTGCAGCTCGCCATTGCATTATATCAATCATTCACCAAGCCCACGCGCATAATTCGATTCCCAGTGTAATATTTATGGAAACAATAGCGGGCCCGGAAATAAATAAGAAAAACAAAACACACACACACACAGAAAAAAAAAAAAAAAAAAAAGTGGAAGTGCAGCGGTGCGCGTTGTTTCACTCCGACCGACCGTCTGTGATTTGCGGCTTATTCATTATCAATCTTGCGCTTGCCGTAGGCGGGGGGGGAGGAAAACTCTCGCGCGCTGTTTTGGGAGCCGCGTGCGGGGAAGATTAAATTATCATACATCCTGGTTGTAACGCGCAACGATGCGCGTGGAGGGAGCGCGGGTAAAGCGTGCAGGGTGCAGCGTTTAAACATTGCCGCGAGAGGGCGGACGCGTATCATATTAGGTCAGACTGACGCGGACGTAAAGGTTGATCGATGGGAGATCGTCCCATTGACTACCACCACTATCACAACTACTACTAATACACGTTAAAAATAAATAAAATGCCGAATGAAAATTAGACATGACAACACATGACAAATCGTCAAAAATATGATCTGATTGAAAGTGGACAATTTTTTATTTTTTTATTTTTTACTGACATCTCTCTCTCTCTCTCTCTCTCTCTCTCTCTCTCTCTCTCTCTCTCTCTCTCTCTCTCCCCCTCTATCGATCGATCTATCTATCTATCTATCTATCTATCTATCTATCTATCTATCTATCTATCTAAACAGAAGTTTGTGTCAAATTGCACAAACGACAGTCTGACATTCAAATTTTTCTTAAAATTCAATAGAACCTGAACCCAGTCAGTGATTTCTCTTTTACTTTGCAACAGCATTCCTTCATTTGGATTAGTAAGGGGTGACGTCACCATTTGAGACTTATTAATATTTGACAAAAGTTTAGGTCAGTTGCATCCTGCTCTCCACTTTTGCTTGAACACACGAGATGTTCACCTGTGCTGTCAGAGAGCCTTGAAATGCAATTACACAAAAAAAAAAAAAAAAAAAAAAACTGTTATAAATCTTTCAACAAAATGAAACAAAAAAGTAGTAACGACCCCCGAAGCAAAGATTGAAACAGTTAAATTCCCAAATTCCAAACCAGCGGTCTCACTTTCACCTTTTACCTAATTTTTGAAATGTAAATTTGAATCCTTTTTTTAAGATAACTTTTCAAGTTATTCACTGTGTACACACATACATAGAAAAAAAGAAAATGTATTTTGAAAGGAGCCCATTTAATTATAACGAATCAAATTATAACAGAAGATTAAACTAAGAGGCTCTTAATAGGTGGCATGAAGGAAGGGAACCCTTCCTTATTTTACCTTTTCTCACCTCCTGCTTCAAAGCTCTCACAGTCCTGGACCACTTGCACCGCACGTCAGACCATCAGCGCCATCTAGCTGAGAGAGAAGACAGTTTATATCATTCTATCATAGAAAAAAAAACATGATAATATAATAACACAATTACAACATTTATATAATTTCAGTGTCTTTCAAATTACATGAGTAGATATTGATATTAAATTGTAAACTACCCTTTGCTGGTAGTTTGCACTGTTCTCATTGAATATTGTGTTTTCTATGAATAATCATTATCTTCCAGCTGCGTGTCATGAAATGAATGCAATGACTATGAGGTGTGTGCGTGTGAACGCCTTGCAGTCCCTGTCTGACTGGTCGTGACAGTGCAATATATCATGCCGGGAACCTGCTCCCTTCACTGTCACCTGGGATAAAACAATCTCCAAAGCAAATAAAGCGGAGGCCTGCTGTGGCGACGGGAGCAGCCGCCGAAGCCGCGAGGCCCCTCGCAGCCCCGCTGGCTCCCCGTGCAACAAAGGAGCAGACGGTGATTCCAACCTGGCTCTTTTGTCGGGGTCCGCATGGGGCCCTGATTAAAACAGGCCAAACTCTCCGAGGGGGGTCCGCCGGCCCCTCCCCTTCCCCTCCGCAGCAGCACCCTCCCATTACCTGCGGCCTTCCCACGTACAGGGCTCCAGGAAACCAAGGAGACGGCAGGGTCGGAGGCCCGTGTTTTTTCGTCAGAGGTCCTCAATACACTGGCAGAGGCGGCAAAGGTACTCACGTGCTGTACTGAAGTTGGATACATGAGTAAAAACAAAAGTACCCTGGTAAAAGTAAAAGTACTGATTCAGCTCCTTTACTCAAGTAAAAGTAAGACGGTACATGTTCTGAAATGTACTTTTCTTTTTTTTTTTTTACATTAAAGAAACAATACAGTTGTTGAAAATTTTGCAAAAATGAAAAGGTTCTGACAGAATAATCTGGATTGAATGGCCCAGAGTGACTGCAAAACCAAGTTACTCTAGAATAATCTCCCTCTAAAATATGATCCACTTTTACGTTGAACGATTACAACAGCACAGTTCAAGTCGCTCCACTTCGAGCGACAGCAACAAATTACTTTTGACAGAATTTGAATCTTTTAAACACTTTAAAACACAACAGTAACACGCGTGTTTTCCCTATACAAGGAGTAGAAAATACAGATACTTGTGTGCAAATGTAGGGAGTAAAAGTCATGTCAACAGAAAAAGAAATACTCAAGTAAAGTACATATACCTGAGAAATCTACTTCAGTACGGTGAAAAAAAATATTTGTACCTTGTTACTCTCCACCTCTGCACGCTGACAATCACTCTGTATAAAATCACCACTAACCTATTGCTGCATTATTGCTGAACTCTGCGTGCGGTCCTGCTGGGCTCATGTGTGAAACTACATGTTTGACTTTGGTCGTTGGTGTTGGTGCTGATAGTATTGGTGACACGCAGAGGCCCGCCAAGCGCGTCTAGATCCCCCACCACCAATCTGTTGACGCTGCATTCGCCCTCGCAACACCTCGGAAGTTCAAAGTGAGCCGGTGAAGCTCGGTGACGGGCCGTGGTGTGAACGTGGGAGAGAACTTGTTGATTCCGGGGCTTTGTGACGCCACGTGTAATGGGTCTTTGTTTGCACCATTACGACGATGTTACCAGGCGCTACTAAACTTGATATAATTTTTTTTTTGTTGATATAATAAAATGTGACGTATTGCAATTTTGTTTTTTGACATAACAAATTTGAATAGATATGATCCGATATGTACCATACAATATATTTTGATGTGATATGAAACAAAATCAAATGATATATTACATCAAAATACATATACAGGATATGGCACAGAATGATATGATTTTGTACGATAGGAAAAAACAAATAGGCAAAACTGGAAAAGAATAATCTGAAAATTTGCTGAAAGACAACATTTATTTTAACACAATCTTCCAGAAAAGATTCCAGGTAAGAAAATGTAATAATTTTACTCATGTTACCAACAAATATAGCAAATGCTGCTAATCCTAGTGGGTGACATATTATTACAATAAAGCACTTGTAAACACTAATAATCTATAACACTCTGACCAGACATTTCATTATTCATGTGAGAAAATGTCATATCTTAAATATATATTATGTAGTTCTTTATTATCATTATTTTTTTAAATTTGTTTGTATTATTTTTACAATTAATAATTAATTGATTTTTATTGAAATTATTTTTTATTATTTTGTTTTTTCCCAAAGAAATTGAATAAAAACAAAAAACATATTGTTTGTTAGACATTACGCATTGCACAACTCTCAGGCTACGCTGAGGTCACACACAGAGAAGAACTTCTTTAAAGGGTACAATGACCGCTCAAAAATGTATGTGTCTTGCTTGACAGAAATGGACAGAGAAACTCACAAGAGATTAAATTTTGAACCTGCTTGCAACAATCCGTCAGCTGCCAGAGCAGACACACGAGGTCAGGTCGGAGGTTAGGAGAGCCCCGTGGTCGTGACTCTGGTGTTTTGGACCTCCGATGTCCCTCTATACGCACTGGGAATCAAACAGAGATGAGGGAGATGAACAGCGATGAAGGTTTAATGCAAATGCAGGCTGACAAAACGTTTTTCGTGCAGTGAGTGCACGCAGCGTACGGAAAGTTCTCCCGGTCAGGTAACGCAGCGGGATGGAGAGATGGAGAGCGATGGAGCAGGAGCAGAAGGAAGGCAGGGTGGAGGGGTTGGAGGTGGAGGGGGTGAAGAAACAGAGGAGACACTTCAAGATGAAGGGGCAGCAGAAGAAAAGGGGCAATTACTGTTCCTTTCTTATGGAAATGGTAATGAAGTGGGACATGGGGCCGGGGACAATGGGGAGCTGCGGGCAGGTTGAGCGTCACCGTGTAAACTGCTTCCTGTTAGGGAGCCATTTAGCCCTCACTTTTACTGACTAACAAGCCATCTCCAGGCCAACTACAAAGAGGCTTCGCCATCAAAGCTGGAGGCCGCCGCTGTCTGTGGAGTCCACGCAGGCTTTTTTTTCCCAGGAACGGCTCACGCGGCACAGGGAGGCCTTTCAGGGTGGCGCTTTTGAATCTCCGCGTTGGTTTTCATTCCCCAGCCGATCAGCGACGTCAAACCGTTGGAAGAAGCTCGGGAGTTCCGACTCGCGCGAGACGTGGAAGCCCCAGTGAGGGCGAATAAAGTCGGCCGCATCAAAACAAATTTCTTTCGCCGCTTTGAGGATTACGATCCAACTGCACTGGAGGGGAACTCGAACAATAAGTTGTTTCAAAGCGAAGCTTTCGTGCATCACTGTACCATTAGCTGCAACTCGGTGACACCTCTCCTCAGACAGCTGGAAGAGGAACGTCTAGTAGGAGTAAATCCCACTCGAAATATAAGCCCTCTCACCGTTAGTGATATAACATAGCAACACTTATTTAATAAAAAAAAAAACCCTCAAAGTTTGACGCGTGGCTCCAAAACATGGGAACCCTTTCGATCGGCCCTTTAAGATAATGGATATATTACACAAGACATTCAAAAAATTAGCCACCCAAATATTAATAGATACCAGGCTGAAAAAGTTGACATTTGCAGCCATTATTTCCTGAATGCTTCTTAATATTTTGTCATAATAAGTCGACATTAAAAAAAAAACTTCACAAACACCAATACATATATTCCACCTCCAATCTAGAGGATAAAGATGGAGCTCTCCACCAATCCTGGACACATCCACATGTTGATCCACACTGCTCTTCTATTGCAGAGTTACAGCTGCATTTGGAGTTGGAAATACATCAGTTTGTGCTACGAACGGCCTCTCTTGCCATCTTCTTGGTCAATGTTCATCTTTAGATCTGTAAATTTGCTGTCGGACGGTGGAACACTGCGACAAGAGTGAATAGGATGCTGAAGATTGTCTGTATTTTCAAAGAGATTGGCTCAGCAGTGCAGAGATAACACCCAACGGTCTTCATACCCTGGGATCGGGTGAAGACGAGGCTGCGGGAATCAAGGAAAAAAAACGCCAAGGGGTCTCCTACTCTCTTGGATTTTCCTCCAGTCCCACGCTCCCCCCTCGCGTCTCTGGCCCTGTTTTTATCGCCGCTCGCAGTGCTCACTAGGGGGCAGCGTGCCAGGGCTGCAGGACGATGAGGGGTCACCACAGAAGAAGTGGGACTTGGCGGGGGGAGGCGGTGGGCCGAGTCCATTGTCTTTTAATGGGAGCCTTTGATGTGTCGCCACCGTTTGCTGTTTGTACACCTGGGGTCCGCGAGCAAGCGCTCTGATTGGCTGTCGGGCGGTTGCAGGGGGAAGGGGAGGTGGGTGAGTAGGGGGGGACTTGGAGGAGGGCAGTCTGCATACCCCAGGTAACACTTTCCAGTCAGCTGACTGCCGCTGCTGCTGCTCTGGCTGGCTGGCTGGCTGTCTGGCGTGGGAAGGCAGTAAAAGCAGCCCATCCCCCTTTGTTTACCTCCACTCGCCCCCCCCCCCCTCCCCCCCCCCCCCACACACACACACACACCTCCACCCCACCAAGTTTATGGTGCCTCCTTCCCCATCCACCTCCAGAGTCCGCAGACAGACGCTGGCGGCAGGCCCTCACTGGATTCTCCAGGATGGCCGTCCAGGATTGAGCGAGGAGCAGTCGAAAAAGAAGAAGAAGAAGAAGAAGAAGAAGAAGAAGAAGAAGAAGAAGAAGAAGAAGAAAAAGAGAGCTTACAGTAGTTCAAGGAAATGTCTATCAGCTGAGGTGTCAAATGCATTCACATTCTGTATTTAAATAAAAGGGTGGATACTTTTGTAAAACAAAAAAATGCTCTGGTATAATTGAACATACTGATTCAACTCCTTTAAGCAAGTAAAACTAAGAAAGTACAGGTTCTGAAACTTCATGAAATAATGCAAGGCTCCAGCAGGCCCCCTGCGACCCTGAGTGCAGGGGTAAGCAGGGAGAAAAGATGGATGGATGGATGCATGCATGCATGCATGAAACAATACACTGATTGATAAGTTTGTAACACTGAAAAAGTTGTGACAGAATAATCTGGAGTGAACTGGCCAGAGGTCTTGATGAGCATTGGATGACCCAAATTTATTTCACAGCACTGAAATTTGTTCCACAAAAATGAAGATGCTAGCCCACTTTCTATCATGGCTAGTAAATAAATTATTGAAATTATTGCATTAAATTGTGTGTGCTGCAAAATAAATGCCCAACATTTTCTCTCTCTCTCTTTCTCTCTGTATATATACATATGTGTGTGTGTGTGTGTGTGTGTGTGTGTGTGTGTGTGTGTGTGTGTGTGTGTGTGTATGTATATACAGACAGTCCTACCACAAATATGAGCAATCTCGAGTACTGCAACAAGTGTGCCACAGCACTGAGCTGATAATCACGTGTAAAAGGGGACACGCTCGTGCTTGAGACACAGCTGATTGGCTGCGCTGCCACCTTCCCAGCCGAAGCCGCGTGACAGCATCTCATTTCAATTGTGCATTTTACAGAAGAAGGGGAAGTGGCGTCAGAGGAAAAGGGCGACAAGCGCCCAAGTCACACGTTACGTCCCGCAAATAGTGCATCAGGGCCGCGGCATCATTAGTCCCTCTGCCTTTAACGCTTGTTAGCGCTAACACGGGCCGCGCTGCTTTTGATCTCCCCCACCTCTCTCCCTCTGACTGGGAACAAAACCCCACCCATGTCAGAACAGGGAGGCGCACTTTAAGGCTTTGTATTCTAAAGTATCTCAAAGCAGAAGTTCAACTCTCTTGTTTATCCACACCGTCTTTTCATGAGCGATCTATCTTTCTGTTGTCCGTGTTGCTAATGTTGTTGGCGAGCTACAGCTTCCGTAAACAAGCTGTGCTTCAGATGTTTTCCTCCTTCTTCCGCCTTCAGGGAGTGAACTTGCGGTGCCACACCAGGCCTGGCATGGGTACTACATAATTTTCAGTAGTTTCCAGCCTATTGTAGCTACATTACCATGACCCCTAGCATTGTGCAAAACCTAAATACCGCAATAAAAAAGAAATGGTCATGAAAACACTTAAACTTCTTCTCTTAACCTCTCAAATATGGCTAAAAGGTTTTGACACTCACATCAGGTGGTTTTTCAGACGTATCCATACGGAGGTATATCGCAAAAGTGTCATCAAAACACTTTTTTTGCATTCGCATGTCACCAGACGTGATGTACGGGGTCACGTGACCAGATCACTTCAAGTGAAAATGGCACCTTATGTTTGGACGGAGGAGGAGACAGAATTTATTTTACACGTCATCAAAGAGAAAAATTTAACAACCATTCTTGACAGCAAACAAACGTAAAGAAACAAAAGCAAATCTTGTCGGCAAGTTTTTTTTATGAGAATTACGGCTTATGCTCTTCACACCATTCAATGGAAACACTGGAAATTTTTAGAAATATCGCTTTTATTTTGTGAAAAACTGTAATGGAAACGTTGGTCGTGTAAATGGGAAATTTTTTTTAGGACGGCTTCGTGTAAACGCAATTTTTTTTTTAGTTTTTTCAAAGATTTTCTGTTTCAAATAAATCCCGTCTCCATGTAAACAGCGCCTGAGGCAGATGCATTGGATCTGGATTTGGAAGAAGAAAAAAAAAAGGTGTGGTGGTGGGGTGGGTGGTGGTGGTGGTGAGGGGTGGGTGGTGATGGTGATCCTCCACCTCAGAGCAGAGTGGTGATTAATACTGGCTAATATTTGCTCATGTCCCATCCCTTCCCCACGTCAGGAGGTGTCATCCTACTCTGACGGGGCCCTACAGTTAATATGAGTGTGTGTGTGTGTGTGTGTGTGTGTGTGTGTGCATGTGCACACAGCTGGGGGCAGCCGTGGAGGGGATTTAACTGTGTTTTCTCACACGCTGGTGTCTGCTGACCTCAGCTGCTCATATTTACATCAGACATCAGGGGGAAGAAAGTGGCAAACGGGCCGAAAAAACAGCGTCGCCAGGGAGCAGAGGGCCCAGGACCGGAGCTTCAGGAGCTCCAGGCGCAACACTGCTGACGTTATGGGAGAAAAATGTAGAATTTTTTTGTAGCAACGAAGAGGGATAAGAATTAATTCACAGAGCATTTTTTTCAAAAGATCGTACATTTAAAGTTTAAAAAAAAGTGTTATGTAAGGATAACATTTTAATGGGATTAAAGGGATTTAAAATTTTCCTGCCATGCACAACAAAACAATAAAACTTTAAATACTTTTTTTCTGAAATAAACAAAAGGGTTTATTCTAGCTGCTACGTAAAATACAGCTAAATTTCCGTATTTTTTCTTTGTCGGACCTAATTGTTGATCATAAAAAATAAGCAGTTGTTATTTTAAAAATAGTAGACAGTTTCCTGCAGAATAAACTTTTTTTTTTACTATTTATTTTTTATTTTTTTTTATCTCTGTGTACGGAAAAATGACATAATAAATATGCCAAGGCTTCCTGTGTGGTGTAAACATAACTATGCCGTGATGTAAGCCTGGCAAAGCCTTTGCAATGTTGGTTACTTTTCTCAACAGTTTTTAATGACATGAGGAGTACTTTTCTTTTGTGTTTCCTTCACAAAATTCATTCAAACTTAGAATAAAAGTTAATACATACTAACTAGTACGCAACTAGTAAAATACCTAATAAGTAACGTTTCTTCTCCAGCATCTTGTTAATACACACCAACATTTTTTAGCGTTTAAAAAGTTCTGCTGTGAGCAGAAGGTCTCATATTAATGTGAACACATAAAAAAAAGCCAGTTAAGTCAGGGCTCATCTGGTATTAGTGTAGCACTTCCTAGAGCAAGTAAAAACTGTGGAGTCCCCAGCACTCACTCACTCACACACACCCACACACACACACACACACACACACACACACACACACACACACACACACCCATCCTCCCTCCCCGCTGATGTGGATTGAGCCCCTGAGCTTCGTCTGTCACTTTTGTGTTTCCACTTCAAGTTCAGGAAATCTAAACTTTCCTCTTCTAATCACCCGTCCCTTTGAAAGGGATAAAAAGAATTAGTGGGGACAGTAATTGGCCGCCCCCCTCCCCCCACCCACCCACCCACACACACACACACACACACACACGCACACCTCCCTCCGACCGACGGCCCTGCCTCCCCCACCCAGAGCCCCTACAGTGGACCTGGGGACCATTGGCATGCTAATGATGGGGGGGTCGGAGGTGGGATGGAGGGTGCAGGGAGTCAGCTGTGACACTAGCGCAGGGGTCTGAGACCCAGAGACGAAAGAGGAAAAAAAGCCGCAGAGCAAAGACCAGCGCAAGGTTTTTCGACAAGCTGGAGGTCGACTGCAATCTTCAGTACTTTTTCCACTGTAGATACATCCTGAAGACCTCAAATATATGAGCAAGATATGTGGATCAATATGGCAAATGAAAAGAATGTTCAACACCTGAATATGTTATGTTATATATATGTTATATGAAGGGTGGCTACTCAAGATCGTCTGAAATATAAAACTCAGTTATTTCACACTTTTTTGTTTAGTACATATTCCATATGTGTTCATTCATAGTTTTGATGTATTGAGTGATCTGATTGAATGAATCTACAATGTAAATAGTCATTAAAAAGAAAGAGAAACCATTAAACCCAGAAGTATGTGTCCAAACTTTTGACTGGTAGTGTATACATATGTAGGCTGAAGGAGAGGATTCACTCCCGGTTTATTTCACCACGAGATGATGTCATCATTCTGCCCTTCCCAGGAACGCCGCCTCCTTTATTCCTATCAAATGGAAGTTTTATGGTGACTTATGTTTTTTTTTCATGTTCATGTTTCATTCTTTGTTTTGTTTTTACTGTATTTACTGTATTCCGAGGCATAAGTGCTTCTCCACTGGGGAAGACCTTTTACTCTTTAATCCTCCACCTCCAGACTCTGCTATTGTGCCCACGCATGAGTGTAATGTACCAAATGGCGAGAAGCATTTATGGATTTGATCAAAGAGGGAAATAAAGGATGAAAGGTTGAGAAAGTGAAACATATTAAGGTGTTCAAGACATTTCTTATCAAGTTATTATGTTGTTTTCAAGTTTTCAAACGAGAATCTTCTACCCTCAGGTTGAGTCGTTATCAGGATCCCCGCTGTGACACGTCGCACAATATTTAGCCTCAGGTCGGCTGTTTATCGTGCAGGAAATCAAAAATGACATTTTTTGAGAGTTGCTGTTTGTATAATGTATCTTGGCTGTGTGTTTGTAGATATGATTTGAAAAATATAGGACGAACCAAAAATATTCAAAAACAATACCAGCTTTTTTTTTTAATTTTTGGAAAAGGGTTTTAAAACAGTAAAAATAAAAGGCAGATATTTTAGAAATGTTTATTGCTTGTATGTGCCTCAGCTTAAAAAATATTTTCTGCCAAAATAATTGCTGCAAACCCTCCACTGAGCTCCTCCACTGGCTTATTCCTTATTCCTTATCAGATGTTTTCACCTCTGACCACGTTATGTCATTTGTCATTGAAAAACCCCCCAGAGTTTATGATGTTTGTGTGTGGGTGAGGGAACTTTCTTTCACTTCTCAGGACTGACTCATCCTCATGCCTTGTGTTTACCGATTTAGGCCGGCAAAGTCCTCTGGAAAATATGCATCGTTATAACTGTCCCTTTGTGAAGCACCAGACCTCTGCAATATTTCTCACCTAGGTGAGTGTGTGCCGACGGCCGGAGCCGAGGGCCAGCGGCGCTTTAACCCTCAGCTCGCCGCTCAGCGCAGCGCAGCGCATGCATTTGTGCATGCCTGCGATGGTGCGGAGGTTCCAAACTGTGGGAAACTTGTGGTGGCTTTTCAGGTAAACTGACTCGGTGTCAGACGTTCCCTCACCGCGTGGGATTGGGCTGCTCCTTCACCTCAGTCTGGGCCGTCCGTCAAACTCCCAGGCTGTTTTGCGAGTCGGTCCGTCTCCCCTCTCGACGGCCGATAAGCCCCCCGACACCGAGCTGCAGTTGAGCCGACGGTGGGTTTTCCTGACTGCACGTACGGGTGAAGCATCTGAAGCGGGTAGCTGAAATGAAACTAAAATGAAGCTCTTGATATTAGAAGTCACTCCGTTTCAGCAGCTGATCGTATATTAGCCCAAATCACCTTTTTTTGGGGAAAAAAAAGGTCAAACTTATTTGATATTAAACAGTCTGCCATGCAAAAGATACATACCGTAGAACTGCATAAATTGAAAAAAAAAAAAAAAGTAGGGAGAGAGCATGGAAATGAAAGTATGAAATGCCAAAGACAGAAAATAGGAATCTATCCCGTGTGAAGGAAGTACATTTTAGAATCCAGGTTTGCTGTGATTCTTTTAACAACAACAAAGAGGATCGCACATGTGAGTGTGTGAGGGATGCTGCCACATTCTGTAGTCTGAAGAAACAAAGGCCCAAATTTGCTTTTCTAAGAAGCTTAGAGTTAATATAGCTAGAAATGAAAGAGCTTTCAGAAAGCTAGAAGTGTCCTCGCATGGAAGAGCGACTAAAGTAAGAGCTTCCTTTTTAAATGAAGCTGTATGTGTAAGGGACATGCATTTGAGTGTGTGTGTGTGTGTGTGTCGTTGGGTTGAATCCTGGTGAATCAAGGCAATTTTACAATTCATCCATTAAAACCAAGCATTAGCAGGAACGAGCGACCAGCCTGGCCGAGCTGACCCGACCCCACAAGTGTCCAGAGGTCGGGACCGCTGGCAGGCCTTTCCATCCTCTCCACCTCCCAAATTCTGGAGGTGGCCTGCGACAAACACCAGCTCTTTGGGTGGCCGGCATCGTCGCGCTGTTGGACAGCGTTTTCGACCCCCACCGGTTGCGGGATCTCACTTCGATATCTCTCTGGCGTCCAGTCGGGCACCTGATTGGAGGAACCAGAGGCTTTGACAAGCGTTACTAGCTGTGTTTCATTACGGTTTTTCCACAAAATAAAAACCGATATTTCTAAAATTTCGATAAAGTACACTTGCGATTTGCAGGTGTTTCCATTGAATGGTGTGAAGTGCACAAGTCGTAAATTCTGGTAAAATCTTGCCAAGATTTTATGAGAATAGCGTTTGCTTTTGTTTGTTTACATTTGTTTGCCGTCAACAACGGTTGTTACATTTTTTCTCTTTGATGACTTGTGAAAAAAAATGTTCCGTCCAAACAAAACGCGGCATTTTCACTTGAAGTGAACTGGTCACGTGACCCCGTGCGCCAAGTCCAGTGACGTAAAAATGCGGGAAAAAAAGTGTTTCCATGGCACTTTTGAGATACACCTCCATATGGATGCGTCTGAAAAACCACCTCATGAGAGCGTCAAAACCTTTTAGCCATATTTGAGAGTTTTTTTTCTCCAGGTTTAGGTGTTTCTATTTCTTTAGGTTTTGTGCACTTCTAGGGGTCTTGGAAACACAGCTAATGATTTCTAATTTTTTTTGAGAAAATATGAGACCCCCTAAAATGTTTGCTTTGTCTGTATTTGTCTGTATTTCGCACACTGATTAAAACACACCTTCTAATACAGTTAATCAGAGGACACTGATGGAACAGTCACAATTTATCGAAGTCAAATACAATTGACGCCCCCCCCCCCCGACTATAAATTAGGTTTTTCTGTTTTTGAACCATTTGAGTGAAATTTGTTCTCTCGTTGGGTTCTTATTTGCACTCGACTGTGAGTGTTCTCTGGCCTCCAAAATTGAAAAAAGAAGAGACATCACACACACACACACACACACACACACACACACACACACACACATACAGACATGCAGACACGCAGACACATAAGGGGGAAAAGGAAGAGGCCACTGAATGATATGGGATGGAAAGGTGTGAGAGAGCCCCTTTACATTTATGGCCTCTGTAGAACAGGAGGAAGTGGCGTAGTAAAGTGGAGTCGCGCTCCAAAGGCCTCACTCAATATCAAGTACATCACAGACAGCCGAGTCAGGGGTGGGAACTCGGCTCGGCTTGGCTCGGCTCGGCTCTGAAACGGACCGGCGGTTGAGAGGAGCGTGAGCTCAGGTGGGTCGGCGATGGAAACAAGATTCACAGCGTTGGGCCTTAAGCACTGCACATGTGATCTCTGCCCAGAACTAAGATTCGATTGGAAATAAATATGTTTTGGATAAAGAGTATTATATTATCATTTTATTATTATATTATTTCAATAATTCTAAATTATTTCTCACAGGGGCCGGGGGGGTTGGTTGGGTGGCCAAAGGGGAGTGAGATGTGTGCGCCTAAGCCACGCCCCCAGTCCCCATGCGGTCCCTTGGGGCCCTTAAATGTCGCGGCCTCGGAGGGGCCAGAAAGCAGAACACTCCTCGGCCCTTACCTCTCGCCTCCCACCAAAGTCTCGACTGCGCTTCGGCCTCCCGACAACGGACAACCCACGTCTCTCCAGCCCGCGAGGAAATTATGTCTTCTTCCAACCCCGACCAGCGCCTGGAGCATCTGCTCAGCGCCGTGGAGAGCGAGTTCCAGAAGGGCAGCGAGAAAGGGGACGTGACCGAGCGGGATATTAAACTGACGCTGGACGACGCCGACCTGTGGATCAAGTTCAAAGAGTTGACCAACGAGATGATCGTCACCAAGACGGGGAGGTAAGTTCCGGCACCAGCGGGTCGGAGGCGTTTTAACACTTCTGCGCCTTTTGCGCACATCTGCGTCCTGTTACTTTGCGCCTGAAATCCATTTCAACGGGAAATAAACACAGCCGAAACTGTTGCTTTCCTTCTCGAAGCAGCCAGGAGACTTATTGTGTAAAAAAAAAAAAAAAAAAAGATAAGAATAATAATAAAAGTAAAAGTAAAAATATTGCGATCCGATCTTAGATATATATAATCCGGCTCCACTTGATGCGCTTCCCAATTAACTAACCGTTGTCCAATCGCTTTCTCCCCTCCACCCGACCCCGACCCCAGGAGGATGTTCCCGGTGCTGAGGGCCAGCGTCAGCGGTCTGGATCCCAACGCCATGTACTCGGTGCTGCTGGATTTCGTGGCCGCCGACAACAACCGCTGGAAGTACGTGAACGGGGAGTGGGTGCCCGGCGGCAAGCCGGAGCCGCAGAGCCCGAGCTGCGTGTACATCCACCCGGACTCGCCCAACTTCGGGGCGCACTGGATGAAGGCGCCCGTGTCCTTCAGCAAAGTCAAGCTCTCCAACAAACTCAACGGCGGCGGACAGGTGAGGGCGACATGACAGACATTTTTTATAATTTTTTTGTATTATATTTTTTTATTTATTTATTTTAAAGAAAAAACATATATATATATTTTTTGAAAACAACGTTCTTTGCTTTATTGGTATCCAGAGACAAACACTTTACCGCAAACGGTGGGATTTGTCATTTGGAGCCATGACAGTTTACTCGCCACTATTCCAAAAACACAACAATTTGAGAGGATGTAAAAAGTCTGGACATTAGTTACTGACGTTAATGTCATTTTTAAAATCTTCCCGCAGATCATGCTAAACTCTCTACACAAGTATGAGCCCAGGATACACATCGTGAAGGTCGGAGGCATCCAGAAGATGATCAGCAGCCAGTCTTTCCCCGAAACCCAGTTTATTGCCGTCACTGCCTACCAGAACGAAGAGGTCAGTCCCCGCCAGCATTACTGCCAACGTTGCCTCGCCCCAAACTTTAGCACAAGTTCCTAAATTTGTCCTTTTCTGTCCACAGATTACTGCTCTGAAGATCAAGCACAATCCCTTTGCCAAAGCTTTCCTAGACGCCA
Source organism: Nelusetta ayraudi (assembly GCF_046127955.1). Taxonomy (NCBI): domain Eukaryota; kingdom Metazoa; phylum Chordata; class Actinopteri; order Tetraodontiformes; family Monacanthidae; genus Nelusetta; species Nelusetta ayraudi. The sequence goes on along the minus strand of NW_027466185.1, from coordinate 18,795,598 downwards.
AAGAAAGGTACATACAAGAAGCACCAAGGCCTTGTCAGCCGATCTGTTCAACCATTTGACAGCAGATGTTCTGATACTACTTTTGATTGCAGGAGCGACCACAAAGATGTCCCCGATCACAACACCGACAGTCAGCAGTCGGGCTACTCTCAACGTGAGTTTTCCAACTTTTCAGCGATTCCCCGCACAGATAGCAATAACGGGCACGCCGTGTCTTTTTGTGTGTTGCGAGGCCTCAATTTTATTTTCCGATCCTCTGCAGTTGGAGGTTGGTTCATCCCTGGCCAGGCTCCCATCTGCCCTAGCAGCAGCCCCCCTCAGTTCAGCAGCACAGCGGGCCACTCTTCAGGCTCCTACTGCGAGCGCTACTCCAGCCTGAGGAGTCACAGGGCGGCCCCGTACCCCAGCCACTACTCGCACCGCACCTCCAGCACAAGTAGGGAACTGGACGCACCACGGATTGATGATACTGGGCAACAGCTGAGGTGGAAAGGGGATATTTGATGTTAAAATCTTGGTCTTTTTCTCCACTTTTGCAGACAACTACATGGACAACACCAGCGGGACTCTGCCTGCTCATGACAGCTGGTCCGCTCTCCAGATCCCCAATTCCACAGGCATGGGCACATTGTCCCACAGCACCAACTCCACTTCGAACTCCAGGTAAATACCTTACATATGGTTGTATTCGACATTGTCAATTTCTGTTGTTTAGTTTTCCGTGTCGGATTGTCAAACATGAACCCAGAATAACCCCATGCCTCCGTCCTCGTCCACAGTCAGTACCCCAGCCTGTGGTCAGTGGCCGGCACCACCCTCACCCCTACAGGCTCGTCTTCAGGCTCCATACCCGGAGGTCTGACCTCCCAGTTCTTGAGGGGATCCTCCTACACGGGCCTTACCTCGTCTCTGCCCGTTTCCTCGCCCTCCTCCATGTACGACCCCAACCTGGGCGAGGTGGGCGTAGGGGACGCCCAGTTCGAGAGCTCCATCGCCAGGCTTACCGCATCCTGGACGCCTGTCGCCCAGAGCTACTGATCGGCGGCAGCGGCTGCAGTTTTGTGTCCACCCGGAAGGATAGGGACTGTGATGGAGCAAGAGGAGAGACAAAGACAAATTGATAATCTTAGCGAAAAATGGAGATGTGACGAGACCTGCGAGGATCTACTGGCTCCTGTTTGTGGCCAAGCTGAGGTGATCCATCCAAAAGAACAAGAGGCTAGAGCTTGCTGAGGTGCAGGGATAAGGACTCGAAGGACAATCTTCCCACACTTCTTCATGGACTTGACAAAAAAAAAAAAGCTTTAAAAATCTGTTTCCCAGCTCTTAGTAATTCTAAAACATGCCTAGGACATGTTTGTCAGACTCAGAGATGAAAACTTTTCCAACTGACCTTGTCATGATAATTTTGTTGTCCTCACAGCTCAAGGAAAAGCGAGATGAATTGCTAACATGAATGTGTACATGTGTGTAAATAGAATAAATTAACGTCTTGTGGGTTTTCTTTCCATTTAAATGTGCCTTTTCTGATGATAAAAAAGATCGGATCGAGATCGAACACAAGTGCCTTTTGAATCGTGGTGGGGTGTTGTCGGGCAGAAACCCCAGTTCCCTTGAAAAATGCCTGTACATAACTGTCTATTTGTATTTGAACTGACTCTGAGTTTTATTTATGTCATTTAATAATAAATTAAAAATGTCTGTCATCTAAAAAAAACAGTGCTTCAGTTTCATCTCTGTGCACCTGTATTTTGTCATTGCCTAAACGTTGAAAGCAGAAACTATGTGTTCCAAATAGAACAGTGCCATTGGTGAGTGAACGCTGGGAGTGACAATGTTGTATTCTAGTTATTTTCTTCATCCTCTACTACTTAATATATTTACTACTATAGTCATAAATACACTCAGTATTATTTAACCTTATTGTACATGTCTTTTTAGAGCAAAGACCACTGTCAATAACTGATGTACTTGTTGAGAGTTGATTAGCCATGGCCAGCCAGTCACACTACTAGGAAGTACATCGTCACATATAGTACTAATGGATGGACATATGGTCTGTAGACAAATCACAATTTTTCAAGGATGGAAATGCCACAACACTGACCACAACTCACTCAACTTTATGATGAAAATATAAAGAAAAGTCCCGTCGTACATGGAGAAATGTGATACTAATTGTCATTTGTTGGACTTAATATACAGGATATGCCGAGCAGGAGATTTAATTTATGATACTGACGTGATTAAATAGCTAAGATGGCCGAACACTACTTTTCACGCGTGAGCACTGGCGTGTTAGCTGTTACAAAACGATGATGGAACAAACAAAAGTTAAACTAACAGCTGATAGTAGAAAAGTGTTGTAGTGGTGCTTGGTGTAACCCTAACCCTAACCCTAACCCAAACTCAAGTACCATTTGTAGACAAAGTCTAAAGAAAAGAGGGAAAGTCTGAACCGTCCACTATTCCACGCTCAATTTTCAGACCATTTTGTGTGTGTGAACAGCGGACCAATGCTGTATTTCCAAATATTTGCAAGAGTAAAAAAAAAAACACACACGCACACACATACAAAATATCAAATATAACATATGCAATATGAGCACACCACAAAAACAAGGCATCCAAAGGCCTTTTTTTCATGGGAAAAGAAGACGTTGGTGGTTCCTTCAAAAATATAATTGAGTTTAAGTTGCTGAAAAAGAACATTTCATTTTGCAGATAGGATTTATGTGGTGCCAAACCTCTCCAACACCAAGTCTGCTCCCTCGTAACTGAACTTTCAGACCTGCCACATGAACTTTCTACAAATAACCACGTCGGCAGAGCTACGCTAAGTGCGTGTGGCTTCTCTGACGTGTAATTGAAGTGAGGCTGCTCTGTTGAAGAAATCTATCAGGGTGTTTTTCCAGTACTGGCACCCTTTTGTCATTTCTGCGTTGTGGTGCGACACACGGCTAACACATTCAGAAGCGCATGAGAGCAAAATCAAAGCTTCTGAGTGGAGAGCTGAGAAGCTGACACCAAGGACTGAATACAATATTATATGTCTGTTAGCTCTTAAATGCCCCGCAGAGACCAAGAGGACTCCAAGCTTTTATTTTTAACCCAGAAGAAGCCTGACACAATTCATTATCCTAAAAAGTCTTTCTCACCAACATGCTAATCTTTAGCTCGCTGCTAAAACTGCTGCGTCATTACATGTTCATCACCTGATAAGGGCCTCAGAAAACAGGTGACTTTTAGATTGTTTCAACATCTGGCTGGAGGTGCTGTCATTCACCTTGAAGAGGCCCGGCTGAGGTATTACTGCCCTCTGTGACATCACAGAGAGCAATGATTCCCAGAAGAGCACCAGCAACTGCTCATAATCGAGAGGAAGGAACAAAGGGTAAAAAAGGCGGACTTTGTTGGAAAATGTTTATGGCACATTTGACATGCATTTCAAGAAAAAGTAAACAAATGGCACAAAAAGGGTTTCAACATATTTTATTTGGAATATGCAGAAAGAAAAATACAGCAAATCATTTACATTATACAAGGCAGAAACACAGGTATAAAAATAATAAGAGATATAAATATATTAACAAAAAAAATTACGAATGACTATATAAAAGGACCTCGCAACCCTGAGTGCAGGGTGAAGCGGGTATTGAAAATGGATGGATGGGTAGATAAAAGGAACACTAAGTAGGCAGTCAATGCAAAGGTCAGTACAGTAAACAGAGGCAAATTCAATATAACAAAACATGAAAAAATATTTATTGAGCATTTTACAATTCCTTTGGTTTTAGCAGCAGAATTATGAGAGTTTTAACTTTTTTTTAAAGATCAGAATTGCTAAAATAATGATACGAGAAGTCCTACCAACAAAAAGGATACGAGATAGATCATCAAAAAGAAACTGGTTTAAATAATGAAAAATAACACTGGATCAAAAGATTGGATTATTTATCCCTGAGGCCATTGGCTGCATGATGTCACTTGTGAAGTGTGTGTGTGTGTGTGTGCCATGCCAACAGAAGTTCGGCCCTCAGTCGTGATGGAAAGGTCCTCACCAAGGTGCAAATGAAGGATGGAGGGTCACGGGGCCACAAGCAAACAGTAATGAAGCAGCAATGTGACCTGCAGGTGGCAGGGCTCATCGTGGCAGAGCAAAGGTCTCCTCATGAAACACTGACAACTCTGAAAAAGCTCCACTTTTACTGCCCCTCCAAATATAGGAATCCACCTCTGCGCGTATACGGAGCACAGGAGGCATCTTTGTTTCAAACGGGAGAACAGGGACGTTTGGGACATTGGTTGGAACGATGGTGTAATTTAGCTCATTTCATAGAATTAGACAATACGGCACATTTGCAGCAGTAAGACCTTGATCCCCAACGACATTATGAGCTAAATCTTCCTTTTAGATGCATAATAATATTCTGTTTTCTGTCACCACTTAATACACAAAATACTGATACATTATTTTCTGTTTTAAACTCTAGAAAAACAAAACAAAAAACAAACAAATGGAAAACGGGTTGTTATTTAATTGTTTCTCCCCCACAAACTGCACTATAAACTGTAACTCTTCAATATTTTACACATTGAAAGCTCCAGTCTTTGTTATATCTACTAAACATGATTTGAAGTAGAATGACTAAATAATGACCAGTAAACATTGAAATAAAAAGTCTTCCTCACACCAGGTGTTTCATCTTCTCTGTTGTGTGTGTGCCTGTTTATGGGCAGTGGTCCAGACTTGATGGGGAGGATGTTTGTCGATGATCTTTGCTCAGTCTGGAGTGTTAAACAGGTCCTGCTGGGCCCAGGGGGGCCGACTCTACCGTGCCATGTGTGTTTTTTTGTGTGTTGATCTGAGGACGGAAAGTTGACTGAAGCCTTTGTCCTGATGAAGATGGTTGATGTGCTCCGTACGCCTCCAGCCTGCAGCCTGTGTTGGCCTCCGCTAATTGACAACTGGAGTTTGACTTTGCACACTGGCCACTGCTCCACCCATGGAAGTGTGTGTGTGTGTGTGTATGTTCCAAATAGGCTTTACAGAGTGTGCCCGGCACCCAGGTGTGGAGGACGGAGGGCTCTAGGCAACAGATGTTTGGGTCACTTTTCAAATTTTTGTGTGACTTCAGTTATGAGTTATCTATGGGGGGCGGGGACATAAGGCTGGCTACACAGCATGTTCATCTGGAAATATTTTCGGTCTAGCCTCTTAAGTAGGGGTCCTACGAAAGCACTGGCGCTTTCATGATATCGTGACCAAAGATAGACTACGATAAAATTGTGACAGTGGCAAAACATTTAGGATTACCCTCTTAACAGTACTAGGTTTAACTACGTGCAAACTACGTACGTTTAACATTCCAACAAACAGTCCACAGAATTGCAGTACGAACTGGCATTAAAACCAAAGGAGACGGTATAGTTTAGTGTCTTATCATGCTCTGTCAATGCTCAGCATCTGTCTCATTAACCTTTCTTAGTTTTACTGATACCGTACGCAGATGACATTTGGATCTCCGTTCACGTTGTTGGGTGAAACAAAGGTTGTGATTTCGTTGGACAATGTGCATGGAGGGGGGCGGGGGGGGGAACCATATCCCTGGTGGAAGACAAGACTGTTACCCGTAAACCTCCTGTCCAATCCATCCCCTCGTATCCCGTCATGTATCTCAACTCCATTTCCAGGAATATGACGGACTATTATGGAAAATGCCAGAAGCGGGCTTGACAAATACGATGATGACGGTGAGTCACATTGTGCGAGGCCTTGCCCGCAATTTACAAGCGGGGGGCGGGGGGTGCGCGCTGCCCCTCAAAAAAATAAAACAAGTTGTCAAGTCTGGAACAGCGAGTCAGCAGAGTGCTGGGGAGGGGTGTTTGCAGACCGCCTCCTCGCCCCGCCCCGACCAACCCCAACCCCGTCCCTCTGATGTCTGTGTGCCTTCGTTAATGAAGAAATTCTGGTACCTTGGTGAGACATTGCTGTCAGCTGAGTAGACTCTGCCTCCTCTTTGCCCTCGGCCCCTCGGACGGTCACACAGCCATCCCGCAATCCCATCGGGTCGCTGGCTGGAATCTCTCTTCCCAGCTAGTGGAGGTACTGAAAGTCGAACACATTCACTTGATTCACTTGAAATATTCACTTAACTGACACAAATGTGAGATATTGATGCGAAAGCGAGTTGACCCCATAATCTGTTGGCCTCCGTCCATTGACAATTGGAGTTTGACTTTGACAGCATTCAATTTCAAATTGAATGTGGTTACAACAAATGTCAGTCTTAACACCAACCACATTTCAAAATACCTCACAAACTCTTTCAATATAATATTCTTTTAATTTTTTTTTTAAGATGAACTCTTCTCACTTCTTTTCCAGCTGCATGTTGGTTCTTGGAAAATCCCAAAACGTTAATCACACATGAACAAAAAATATTGTTACAGTCAGAAAATGGAAAAAAAGAGTACATTTGATGATCACAAACGCAAGGTTTGCACAAAAAAAACAAATAATTTTTGATTAAATAAATAGGCCTGAAATTTCAAACTTGTGTCCAGAACTTGCAAACATATTACATTTTTAAAGTTTTTGTGTCTCCCAAAAAGACGCCTTATTGTTCCTCATACTAATTGTAAAGCTGCGTGTTTTAACAACAAACAGCTTTCCACAGGATCAGGATCCTTCAAAATGAGGAAGCACTAATGTAAGGACCCAGAAGGAAACTGCATAAAAAGAGAAAAATACAATTTATGCTGATGTTTCTATTCAGGAGAAAAATTGTCGCAAATTGTCCCAATCGCCGGCCCTTCATGGAAACCGGAAAGCTGCTCCGAAACGCAGCAGCGATTTGCAAAAAAAATGCGTCGTTCCAAACGAGACAGATGTCCGAGGAGCGTTTTTGAACTACATGAGCAATTTCACACATTAGCAGGACTTGCTTGCTGGCATAAGCTAATGTATGTTGCCTCCGGTCGCCACAGTGATGGCGACAGCCTCTCACCATCCTGACAGGGCTGTTAGCTGTGCACAGTCACACGAGCAGGAAAGACTTGTAAGCAAACTGGTCCCCGAGTGAAGTAACATTTAGCAGAGGAGCATGATATCCAGTGGGCGCCCAGTGAGAAAGCGTGTCTTTCGGTCGTCGCGAGGATTATCCTCACGCGACGTGCCATCCGTGGCCTCGACGCAGGTCGACACGAGGAGTGACAAGACGTACGTGAAAGTACTTAAATAGTGATTGAACGCAACGGGACGTCATATCTATTCTGAAAATTCCATAATCCATGACCTACCTGCAATAGAAAAACAACAAAAAAATGCAAAAGAAAGAAAAGGTTATTTGCCAGTTGCCACACCTAGTCACTGAATTACAATTGTCAGTCATGACATCACAAAGGGGCAGGTTTACAGAACTGTTTGTGTAGAACGTGGTTTTTGAAAAGTGGAAAAAAAAATGTTTTCATTGACAGGATATAGACATGATATTGTTAGAAAACGCTCACTCACTAAATTATGCAGAGCTTTAAAATATTTTTTTTTAAAAAGAGAGCCTTTTGTTGATTGTTGTCATCACACTTTTAGTCATGAGCTGCTTTTAAAAACATTGTGACCTGCACATTAGATAAACTTTTGACAGGATCATCGCCAGAACGGTTCTAAAGTAGAAATTCAAGCGCCGTCTGCTTTGCTTGATCGCAAACAGAGTTTTTCATTGTGCTTCCTGAAAGCAAATACAGACAGATAGCAAAAAACAAACAAAGAAAAAAACAAAGCAGAAAAAAATTCACTGGTGTTGTTTTACACACTGGTATGCTAAATGACAGGATACATGCCTGGTAGTGCAGAGGACGACCTTACTCGTGTGGAGAATGTGTGTGGGTTTTAAAGGCGCCGCTCAACCCCCACCTCCCCAAACAAAAAAACAAAACAACAAAAAATACAGTGTACTCTCTCTCTCTTAGAGCTAAATGCTCTTTAATTCAAAAAGCACTAGGCCTTTAACTATTAACTAGAACAGGCATGGGGCAAACTACGGCCCAGGGGCCATAAGTGTCCCTTTAAACTTTTTAATCCGGCCCGCCGAATTTGAAGAAATTATATTAATTGAAATGAATTATGCGGAAATTACTGACCATATATGACGACGCGTTGACGCTCCTTCGCGTTCGGAAACAGGTCAGAGAAATGTGCTGAAAGGGACACGCTGCCCTCTTGTGGCTGAACATAGAACCTCTAAACCGGCGGATAAAACCCAGGCCAATAACATTTGCTGTCAGAAGTAGGATGACATACTGCAAGCGCAGATATTTAGAAATGACTAACCTCAACAACGTTGTGTTCAACGGTATTTTTTATTATTTAGATGTGACAATGATGCCGACGGATGTCCAGTTTGACTCGGCTCCCTAAATAGCAGCAGCTTCAAGCAGGAGGTGCGGGACTCTAAAATTTAGTTTGAGAGCATGAAAAACACCTCGGCCTTGAACTTTCAAAGGATGGGAACCTTTGAGTTTATGGCCTGTAAAACACAAAGGAAGCCCAGTAAAAATCCTTTAATTTGCCTTTAAAAGACAAGGTTGCGTCTTTCAATTAAAACCACACACACACACACACACACACACACACACACACACACACACACACACACACACACACACACACACACACACACACACACACACACACACACACACACACACACACACACACACACACGGTTGGCTTTAGATTCACTTATTTATTTAAAAAAACAAACAAACCCCGACACCTTTAAATATGGAGACACGACATGCAAATGAGCATCTGGGTGTTTACAGTCATAATGACAAACAAAAGAGGGGCATGGAAACACAGCAAAAATATTCCCGGTAGGTTGAGAGCAGATGGCGACTGGGCGGTTGCTGGGGGACTGATGACATCCTGGTGGTCGCTTCCGGTACAGCGGAACCTGGATCCCGGTTGAGATCCGGACGACGGTGAACTCCGAGACGAGTTGCCATTCTCAGCTGAACTTGGCTTTGGAGAAATCCATCTCCGGGTGCTGAGCCATGAACCTGCGGCGGCGACACGAGACACAAGGCAATGCTGTCACCGTAGCCACACGAAGAGGAGGCGCCATCACGACAGGAGCCGTGCTTCACGGTCAGGGAGACGCGAGGCTTCGAGCAAACACACGCACTGCATCCGCTGACCCACATTACCAGCAGCTGGATGTGATGCCAAATCAAACACCTTTGGTTTCCATGCCGGTTCCAGAAGGATATTTACCACATGCTTTAAAACCACGTTGAACAACAACAATAAAAAACACATTGAAATTACAGCACAGCTTCCTTTTTCCATTTTACTGGTGATTCAAATGAGCATTTCCTCCAAATCAGACTCGTATTCCCTCGTTGCTACGTCCTTGGCACAAATGATGCATTCTGCTTTATTCTGACCCTTGCTAATGAGATGGAGCCGTACTATAGAATCTCTGGTGTGATGCTAATTTTCACCCCAGTGTAAAAAAAAAAAAAGAAGCTTGCAAGTGTCTCCAATGGAACTGAATCAACACTGAAAGATGATGAATTTTTGTTGTGTATTCAAAAGGATCTCAGCGTTTTGCTCGATGCTACAAATGTATTGAAGTCCATGCACGACAGCTGTTGACTTGTTGAACGACTAAATACTCTCAACACATCTGGTTTAAAGAGGATGCAAACTTTCTCTTCCTGCAAATTCAATGCAGATCAGCGAATCTCAACTGGTGGTTCGGGGCCCACTTTTGGGTTTTGATTGGGTCACAGCTTAGAGGGCAGTCCCCCGGCCAACCCCCCCGCCCCCCCACCCCCAGTTAGGAAATGTGGGTCCTGACTGGGACTCCACCAGTCGAGAACCACCGATGTAGATTCTTCACCCTGATCAAGTGCAGCACCTCCTTGTGGCCAGTGAGGAAACTCCGCTGCGAGACACAAGCTCGTCCAAAGGACACACGGCTTTTCTTTTTTTTTTTTTATGTATTTTTTTTTTACTGCCTGCACTTACAGCAGGTGCGTCCGGCCTTGAACGTAAATAAAAGCGTCGCCAAAGACGGGGAAAAACAACGCATGCAGCTTACTGAGACAGCGCTTCCAATAAACTTTTTATACACCATAAAAGCTGCCGTCGAGATGATTGTTGGCGCGGCGTCGCCTCTGATGAGTCGGCGAAAACGTCGCCACCGTCGGCGTCTTACTTTTTGAGGATGTCTTGTTTCTTCTGCTCCTCGGACGTCGGCAGGCCCATCGACTTCTGCCGCTGGTCGTACATCATCTTCTCCACCATGCCGCGGGTCTCTCCGTCCAGGTCCGACAGCTGACACACACACACACACACACACACACACACACACACACACACACACACACACACACACACACACACACACACACACACACACACACACACACACACACACACACACACACGATGAGATGCCAACTTCACGTCGGTGGGGACGACAACGTTGCAAAAAAAAAATGTCACCTTGGAGTTCTCCGGACAGACTTTCTTGGTGTTTATTTCGGGATCGGTGGTGACGATTTTGTTCCACCACTCCATCTTGTTGATCTGAAAAGAAGCGAAAAGAGAGGTGAGACTCGAGCGTCCTCTCCATCCGCCTGTCGCCGAGGCGCCCGCCGTCGCACCGACCTCGGCCTCACCTTTTCCAAGTGGACGGTGACGACCTTGCCGTCGTCGATGAGCCACGAGCTCTCCTCCACCTTGACGTCGTTGAAGAGCTCGCCCTCCAGCAGGGGCGGGTGGCCCTTCAGGCCCACCTTGAGCGAGCGCCGCTGGACGTCCACCACCACGTCCCTCCCCTTGATGCGGAAGTTGACGTTGAAAGGCACCGAAATCTGTGAAGGGGGAGAAGAGGACAGGTGAATGTCCCCATTCCCTGAGACACTGTCACCTGACAAGTTAAATTCTAACTTCAACTCTGCGTTTCTGTCAAAAATATGTTCAGGTCGACGGCGACCCCTCATCTTATTTTGTAAAATTTGACGGCAAACTACGAGGGTGTAGCCAAGTATGAGCATAAACACGTATACGACCGTGAAGGAACGGATAAAAAAGAAGAAGAATGATCTCTCGTATCATTCATTTCCTGAAGGAAATACTGATCTGCTCCACAGCTTCCTGAGCTAACCAAGGCACTCACGTCGACTTCAGACAGCGTCTGCGTCCACTTGTAGTTGGGCAAGTCGGCCCCGTTGCCTGCGTTGGGCTTCAGTTTGCCGCTGTCCTTTTCGTCCTCCTCTCCCTCTGATTCAGACTGAGAGACGAGAAGGTGAGGAACCGGACGACACCTACACCACCGTCACACACCGTCTTCAGCCACTTCTCTTACCCCCTTCTCTTTTTCTGCACTGTCTGCCATCTTCTCAGCATTTGGTGGCGATTTTGCTTCGTTCTCCTCTTCTTTCTTTTTCTGTTGCACACACATAAACACGCTGTTTAATACTCACACTGGAATGTAAAATAAAACAGCGTCTCGTACGTGGTTGAGACTTCCGGGTCGAACCTTGTCCAGTTCAGACTGCAGTTTCTCCGCCTCTTCGTCGGTGAGCTCCTGAATTCGAGGGCCGTCGTCGTTCTTCTTCTTCTTCTCCGCCGTCTCGGCCTGCGCCAGCTTGGCCGCTCTCTCGGCCTTCTCTTTCCGGTCCTTTTCGGCCTTCATCTGCTTCTCTTTGTGGGACTTTTGCGCGAGCTTGTTGTGGCGCGCAAACGCATCTTTGATGAGCTAACAAGGAGGGAAAGACGATTGAGCGATTCAGTCTGTGGGTTGGATTCAGGAAGCTGCAGACAGGGGGACGGCGCTCACCTTCTCCGGAGCGCCCGATTCGCCGCCAGTGAAGAAATCTGTTTTTCGGCGAAGGAAGCTGAAAAATGTGTTGACCAACTGTCGAAGGAAAAACAGTTTTGTGGGATTTAGCATCATGCTTTGATCATGTGCATGCCTATATTCACTTATTTCTTGCTAATATTTTTAAGGTCTTCCTGTTTTTTCTTTCTATCCTTCACTTATTTCATCCTTTAATTTGTCCAGGTAAGTAGCGGACTAATGACAGCAGATGGCAGTAATGTACATTTTAATGTTCGCTGCCGTTAAGCATCGAAGAAGAAAAAGCTCCCTGTCAAAAAATGTGACTGACATGCATGGAAGCGACACCAATTCATTCCCCCTCCTGGTTGTCATGTGACTATCGACCTGACAAAGCAGTGAAAGCACATAAATAAAACACATTATGCTCACTTTGACTTCATAGCGCGTTACGATTGCAAATTATCATAACGCAGTGCAATTAAGAATCTCCCGGAAGAAATGGAATCATATTGCAAGACATTTTGTACGTCCAAATCAGCAGAATATTCATCTAAAACGTTGAACCCACCCTCAAAGTCTCAACTAATAAGACAGACCGTTGCCATATCCTAAAAGAACGCACGAACGCATCAAAACGTTGCAAAGATTACTTCAAAGTTCGTTGATGCTAAGTGGCTAGCCGAGGCTAGCAGCTCACAGGCTAGTAAGTTGGTTAAGCACGCCGGCGACACGCTCACCTCGTCTATGCCCTCATGCTGCTGGGCCATACTGAGCAAAATGCCGTCGAACTTTTCCTCGTCGTCACCCATCTTTGGAAGTTATAAAATGACGATTAAAAACGGAGATGGGACAAGACAAACGCTGAGTAACGTTTGCAACTGTAGCGTGCCAGGCCTGTGTGTGTAGTCACTCACACGCTTCCTGGCAACAAACCCGGCCCCGCAAATGTTTTAGCCAATAGCGACACAGTATTTCAATTGACAGTCGAGTCATCCAATCAGGTGAACAAACCTCTGAGACGCGAAGCCAGGCGTCGAGAAAGAAGGAGAATTTTCTAGAGCGCCAAACAAAATACCAACTGACAAAATGTAAATAAGAAAACAATTTTCATTATCTTTAGAATATTTTTTTTTTTAAACTTAGAATTAGAAGTGATTTAACCAATTTTGATATAGCTTCCCTTGCATACAAATTCGCAGCAATTGCCTGCATTCGATTCCTCAACAAACAGAGATTCAGCTCTTGCTGTATAAAAGGTTGGTGGCACTGACACTTTTTTCAATAAAGGATGAAAAAAGGTAAAGGTTTTGCTTTATCATGATCGTGACCAAATTCTGTCAATAAAATGCAATTTTATTTTGCTGCGATGAACTGGCGACTTGTCCAGGGTGTCACCCTGCCTTCGCCCTAAGACAGCTGGGATAGGCTCCAGCAGACCCCCGTGACCCTGAATAGGAATAAGCGGGTATAGAAGATGAATGAATGAATGAATTTTACTTTGTTGACCCTGGGTGATTGTTGGAGCAAGTGTCTGTTTAAAAATTTTTTTTAAAGAAAATTCTTCATTTATTTGATTTTGGTTTCGTCACATAAAAAAAACTTAAACAACAAATAACATATCTTCATGGCTTACTTAAAAAAAAAAGTAAAAAAATTGCATTTCAAAGCACTATCAGTGTTTGTCGCATGGTCTGTTGCAATCTTTTCTACAAACTAATTTGTAATGAAATTGTAATTTCATTGCAATCACACTAAGTTTATAACGCCCAGTTTTAAACAGCGTTGCCACAACAAAAGAAGGCTGTCAAAGGTTTAGCCGAACCGTGAATTAAGGGAGACAGGGAAAAGCCTCAACTTTCAGAGTGTCAAAAACTTGGATTTCTTTTTTCCAAGGTTTATTTATGGTTGTAACAGAGAGAAAGAAAGTCTCTCTGTCCAAAACAAGTCTTTACCGGTTTTGGAGACACACGGTGCAAGGACCAAGTTCAAAATCTGCTACATTTTAAGACTTGACAAAAGTCCCAAACACTGTGCAAATGCAGACCCCATGTACAGTCATTGTGCTAGTAGACTAGAGGTCAACCTGTACTATCTCCTTGTGGCCCAGATTACATATCCTCGCTGCCGTTACGTCATCACTAGAGGGTTTGCTGTTGAACTCCTGCCCTTCCAAAGGAAACCCAATAAATGGCTCAATGAATCAACAAATAATGATATTACACAATTGTGAGTGGGCCGTAATCTGTGGTTGATATCCGAGTAGCCAATGATAACTTCTCAAAATCTCGAACTTTCAAAAAAAAAAACAACCCAAAAAACAGGAAGAACTGGGACACGGATGAGTTGGCGGGCCACGTGCTGACACAGCCAGTCCTTGACAAGCCGGCTGATTGAACGACTGAAGGCGAACGTGATAAATGTCATTGACCCCGACGGCTTCTGTATTCCACCAACCCTGTCGGCTACCCTGTTTAACAAGCCTTTATCGCAGACACGTAGAAGCAACCTAGATCCCCGCCGCGTGGGAGGTCCGTGGCCACTGAAGAAGGAGGGGCCCGAGCACCTGGTGAAAGGGTGACGCACCTGGGCTTGTGGGAGTGTACGTACCGTCTACAACCGCTCACACTCTCAGGAGCGACTGCTCGTCGGTCATCATCATGTACCCTCTGGAGGAGACCACAGAGAGCAGCTGCTCCGGGTGCCGGCAGCAGCATCCGCACGGTATCCTCTACGGCATCTTGAGTGGACGGAAGGCCCGACACCTCGACTGCGGAACCGCGGCACCCACTTGCCACTGCAAGCGGAGGACAGTTTGCCTGAAGGACCCCAAGACCACATGCCGAGTTGCGTCCGACGTCTTGGTGAAAACAATGAGCTTCCTTCGGAGTTTACCGTCCTTCCGCCAGCTTCCTCGAGGAGATCAGTTATCGTTGCTAAAACACGGCTGGGTCCCTCTGTTCGTCCTGGGTCTTGCCCAAGACAAGATCTTCTTTGAAGTGACTGACAGGCCCGACTCGAGCCTCCTGCGGAAGATCCTCCTCGGACCAGGGTCGGCTCAGAAGGAGGCGGAGCAGCCGACTCTGAGGGACGTCGGCAAGCTGAGGACTTGCCTGCATCAGCTATGGAATCTGGACCTCAGTCCGAAGGAGTACGCCTACCTGAAGGGCGCTTTGTTGTTCGACCCTGGTAAGACGATGAGCGTTGAGTGACAAAGTTTGCACGATGGGTATTGAAGAGTGTAAAAGATTGTGCTCCTCGGTCTGTCGGTCTGTTGCAGCCGTCCGAGGACTGGACGCTTTGTCCTCCGTTGAAGGCCTCCAACGTGAGGCTTGGCATGCGCTCCAAGAGATCATCCGCCTCCCGCGCGTCGACGACTCCGCTCGCTTCGCCGACGTCCTTCGAGCAGCCGCAGCCGTTCAGACTTTGAGCCACAGCCCGGTCGCAGAGCTGTTCTTCCAGCCAGTCCTTGGCAACACAAATGTGCTGCATTTGCTGACGGAGATGCTGTTAACGCAATGACTTTTCAGATCGTAAGTGTAATGTTGAGCATGTACAGTAAATATTTTCATACCGCTACTGCCTCCATCCTACAGCGGTTTTATTGAAATGAAAGAGCATCTACGAAAGAATGAAAAACCAAATCCCACACAGAGACTTTGTGATATTACATGTTTATTTATGTTGAAAGATTACAGGCTAGGTTCTGATAATGTCAACAAAAGGTTTGTTCAATCAGGTCAACAGAAATGGACATTCTCCTCTTAGGTGTGTTGTTGGTTCGCAGGAAAAACTGCCAATAAATGAATCTGAAAAAAGAAGCTTTATATTTTACCTCTTTCAAAATGCTTTCTTGGGTCAAAACTAAGGCAATGAGAATCCCACTAATTGGATATTGGAGTTACAATATTGCTTCATATAAAATTACACTTGATGAACGATGGCATGAAATGTGCATTAGTTAGCCATGTGCATTACCTGAGGAAACTAAAACAGGGTCCATGACCCAGAGTTACCATAATCTAATGCTGATAAAAAAAACAACAACAACAAAAACAAACAAAATTCAACTTAACACAGTTCAGTGAGTCAGCTTTCCATCAGCAGCGCCCAGCAGCATGCACAGCAGGCACACTGGGGTTAGAAAACATTATTTTACTTCTCGGTCTGTGTCGGTTAATGTCACTAATACATTAGAGCTATTGCAGATAAAGCAACCTCTGGCCTAAATCTGGTATTGTGAAGTATTATGACACCCATGGAATTACTTTTTCCATTACAAAACTTTGTAATTGAAAGCATAAAAAAAAAAGAAAAATCACATTTCACAATAATTTCATTATTTTAAACAATGTTAACAGAAATATAACATTTGATTAAAAAAAAAATCAACAACAACAAACCTCAAAGGTTTCCACTTCTTGGCTTTGAACGATTTTATTTTTACCTCCCAAAGAGACTGAAAAAAGAATTTCATATATGAGTTTCGCAGCACGTTGACTTGTCTTTGCGTTGAGACTCAAACACAGCCGGTAGACAGATAGCTCGGCTCTGTTCGTGCGCAGAGCAATTCCGATTCCTCAATGCACAGTCGGTTAAACGTTGCAAAACAACTATGTTGTAAAACCATAATTTGCCTCTATGCTTAAATTCAAACCGGACGAATAAGGTTGGGCTGCTACAGATGTTGCCGAGGCATTCACTTTTACACTGAAGTGGAGCTCGTTCAAGTCCACATGCTCAACTAACACAATGACAAGGGCGTGGAGAAATATGTGTGACAGGGATGGAATTGTCTGGGTTTTGGTACAGTGGGGCTATGCTAATGAAACAAAAGACAGAGAAGAGGGTGGGGGGGGAGAAGCAGGGGGCCACCGAAGCAGACTGAGGGGAACCACGAAGAGTAACAAGAAGCCTTCTTAAGGAATGAACGACACGTTTTTCCCTTCCATTCCACATTCACAGTGGTTTATATTCAGTTAGTTTAGACTGACAACGTTTTTAAATCAAACTTTGTGCCAAGACAGGACCTGTCTCGTCGCACACCACGTCTAGGAGGACGGTCGCCGACACCGTGCGAACCGGACGGAGTCGGGCTGATCGGTGGGAGGGACTGTGGCTTTTTTTTTTTTTTTTTTTTTTTTGTAATCATCAATTTCAATCGTTGCAGTAAATAATTACGTTGTACATTTTAGCGCTGGTTTCAAGTCTGCTCACCCTGAATTTTAAGAACCTGTTTATTGGAGTCCGAGGCTCCTGCAGCCACAGCAGCAACATCACGTATGCAAAATAAGGAGAAAGCAAACTTTTTAGAAAGATGTGCCGCCAAGCACAAACAACAACAAATCCACCAAATGACATTATTACAAGAGAACTAGTGTTACTTCATTTTTTCCCCAATAGTGTCAATCGCAGGCATTCTGACATCCATACAAAATAGCAGAATATTCAACTCAAGGAAAAACACAATTTCTTGACTTAGACTGAGATTCACCAATGGACAAATGATATGCAAGTCGATACCCTTGAGAGTCAAACGCGTTTCTTTGAAATTACATCTACAAAAAGGTAAAATGTGCCAAAAACAGAAACACAATGAACGTGCTACACAAGCATTCAGTACTGCAGCTGAACTATCTGATTGGGTCCAGGTCCAGAACAACGAATTCTTCGAAGATAAGGTTTGGAAAGCAATTAGCGATGCAGTGGCTTTGAAAGCAAACAACAGCTACTACCTGTGGGGAAAGCTCTGAATAAAGCGATCCTTCAGAAATCCACATCATTATTGAGGGTAAATATGTACACACGGAGGCCTGAGTTGAGATAAGTCCTTCAGATAATGTGAGGTTTTTCACATTTTCATTCAGCCCTGGTCCTAATAAAGAGCTTGGCTCAGCCATAAGACTCCTGTGCAAGAAAGGTCACGACTTAAAAACACCCCATACGTCACCTCGTGGACGCGGCGTGACGAGCGAGTCACGCTCGTGAGGAGGATCGGCATCACGTCCTCACGGAGGTGCGGATAAACTGGACGCCCGAGGAAGTGGTTCCTGTGGGGGAGTAGGCCGACGGAGAACTTGACGTCTGACCTGTGGGGGACAAAGAAAAGCGTTCAAGTGGGGTGTGGGGGTGTACAAAACAACACGCTAAATGCAAAAAAAGCAAATTAAAAAAATCAGGATGAAAAACAAAGAATTATGTGACAAATGGCATTGTTTCAGTTTTTTGTTACTATTGAGACTTTCTTGCATGGCACTAATTCATGAATACAGGTAAAACGATGCTCAGGTGGCACCTATGAACCAAAACTGGCTGCAAGGTAAGTGGCACTGTAAAAAAAAGCTTTTGGACACCTTTAAAATTTTAGCCAATCCCAATTATTTCCATTAAATATTTGCCAGATAACTTTTTTTGTGTTTATATATACTGTATATAGGTGCGGGATCAGAGGCACACAATTAAAGGGAAACTATTTTGTTGTTAAGACAAAATAATAAAACTAAATGATTGTAGTTCTTGTACACTTCTACTCTGTATGTGTTGCAGGGGACGTCATCTTGCTAAAAAAACATCCGCTTCTATGCTGGATGGAACAGTGCATATGCAGCATGTGGGTAGATGTTGATGACTGCACTAAAACAAACTGCACTTGACTAATTCTGACAATTGCAAATACATGAGGTGTCCAAAAACTTTTTTCCACCACTGTAGGATGGAAACACAAGAGCCTGTGCGGAGAAAAACAGCATGTTAAACTTAATGTCTTTCAACTATTTCAACTTTGATTCAATGAGTAACCGGACAGAAGAACAGTCAACATCAATGTTATGGGATAGGGGAGCACTTCGATAGATTTATTGATAGGGTTCACCAAAGGCCACAAGATCCAATGTCATCAAGTGAAACCTTGACCTGAGCATCTTTTTCATCTCGTAAAACTTCAGGTCTGACGAGGGAGACTTAAGGTTGTGTACTGTGACAGGTGAAACGCAATAAAAGTCACCATAAAGAGGAATCACCATTTATATGTATTTGATCTCCTCCTGAAGCCTCCTTTTATTGGTGCTCATGTGTTTCTATGAAAGCCCAGGAAGAACAAACAGCAATGTAATCTGAGCTGTACAGAAATAGATTTAAATAAGACTCATGTGACTTAAAACGGCCTTTCAAAAAAAAGAAGTGAAAGTGTCTTTGAATCGTTAAAACGTTGTTGAGAGAGAGTGGGAGAGAGTGAGAGATAGATAGAAAGAGAGAGAGATTTAAGGCTGCTTGCTACACTGCCTACACCACTCGCTCCGCTTCCCCGATTGGTCGCAAAACTCACCCAACTGCGTACTGAGACAGTTGTGTCCGCTGGTATGAAACGCAGATATAAAACGCCTACGCAAAGGCACCAGATTAATTCTCAATTCTGGATTGAGGATTAGTCGGGCTGTGCCGGGGAAAGTAATTGCAACAATCCAGCCACAAAGAAAAGAATTAAAAAAAAATCTCCTCAGCCCTGACTTTACACAAATTGCTGTCCAAGTAGGCATCCTTTCAGAGAAATGCCTGATTCATTTTAAGATGATGTCAGATAGCCAAAGCTCGTCACATCTGTGATAAAAAAAAATATATATATATATATATAATAGCCCATTGAATAGTCACATTTGATCCATCATTAGGAGATTGTGCGATATAGATTGTATAGATTGTGTGTGAGTTTGCAAAGTTTGCAGAAATATGGACTTCAGAGTGACTCACACTGAATGAAAACCTGTGACTGTGGCCGCTGACAATGTGGATTTTAAATTAAAACTTCATTTCTCCATACACAAACGTTTATCATCGAAACTGCGTCCGTATCTTGTTTGTGGTGCAGCGACTGAAACTCGATTGAGAAACCAGTTTGAGCCCGACTCAACCGACCTGGGAAATCACACCAGCGCTGGCATACGAGGGTTTGCTCTGGTAAAAAAGTAAACATTGTTTATGTTGCCCTCTTGGTCAGGTCGCTCTTAAAAAAAAAGAAGAGATTTTAATCTCAATGAGTCTTTTACCTTATTGAATAAAAGATATTGATTGACTGATTGATCGTTTTATTAAACCCGACGCTACAACAGCTTCCACGCTAACCTCTTTCGCAGCCACCGTTTACTTTTTCAGGTTTTCAACTTGCCGCAACAGCTTCTCATGCACCAGCTTGACGTGAATCATATCTTGTACCCCTTTGAATCTAAAAGAAGGGGATTGGTTAGGGAATCCACGTAAGGCCGATTAAATATGCTGCTGGGGACGGGAGGGATGCTTGAGCAAGAATTCAGTTGAAAGCTGAAGGTCACGTGAAAGGTCTACAGACGTCTGCCCAATATTTAGATTACCAACGACAAGTGTAAACATCTGATCACATGACCAGGTGTTTATTCTTAGTGACTGAAGTGGAGAAAACCATTTCAAACTGAGTGTGCCGGTGGTATGAAGAGAACATCATAGACATTTTCATACCGAAGGAAACATTTTTGAGAGAGAGAGAGAGTGAGAGAGAGATAGAGAGAGAGAGAGTAGGAGATGGAGAGAGAGAGAGTAAGAGAGAGAGGGAGAGAGAGAGAGAGAGAGAGAGAGAGAGAGAGAGAGAGAGAGAGAGAGAGAGAGAGAGAGAGAGAGAGAGACAGAGACAGAGAGAGAGAGAGATTTAAGGCTGCTTGGTGTGCCGGTAGACCTGGAAGGGAACTCTTGTGCCACAAGAGCACAATAAAGAATTCAAATAGGGACAATGACAGAGATGAGTCGAGGGGGAATCCAGGACGTTCGGTCACAGCATGGTGGACAAGCTATAAATAATCATTTGTGACATCGGTGTCATTACTTTTTCCCCAATTTCATTGGTGTATGTCGAATTTACATACATTAATTTCAGTAGTTAGGTGACACACAATCATAAATTTTGAAGCTCAAGTCGATACTCTGCTACATATTCTTACTCAACGCTGATTCATTGTCTTGCTGAAAGCAAAAGTGGTAAGTAATTCTCTTGAGGGGAATTTTTTTTTTATCAAGAGGCTAAACCAGTATTACAAGGCTCATTGATGAAAAACAAACCCAGGCCGCCGGCTGAAACGCTACCAAGCTTTGACTTTACAAAGCCGGAGATGAAACTGAGGCAAAAAAAGGCCGAGAGCAACAAGAGTGACTGTCACTTGATGATAATGCAATAAAACAAGGGCCAGGCATCGCTCTGGACGTCTGTAGGTTACCTCCATTGTTCCTCCACAGCTCCCTGGCGCACTTGTCGGAAGAGGTCACCTCAGATATTTGGAAGTTCGGGTTTGACTTGTAGTCGTCTTGAGAAAACGGAAGAAAAAGGGACAGTGTCTGTTATCTGACGGCGGGGCGAAACAGAGGGAACAGAACCGACCCTCCAACTTACTGTTGTTGCTGAAGGACAAGGACTCGCTGTCCCTCATCGTGTCGTTGCCGCTGTCCGACAGCGTCTGCTCTCGCCGCGGGTGGAGCGGCCTCTTCTTGGTGCTCCTCCTCGTGCTGATGCGGATGATGCCGCGCACCAGGCGGCACTCGGCCTCCTGCTCGTCCATCTTGTGCTCCTCCGCGACCGAGTTGATGAGATGGTTGATGTCCTTGCTCTTCCTCAGGAACACCGAGTCCGTCGTGCACCTGGCCAACTCCTCGATCTGGTACTCGGAGAAGAGCTCCAGCAGTTTCTTGGAGATGAGAGAGTCCACGTCCTCCTCGCTGTCCTCCCAGTCGTCGAACTGCATGGACTCGTGGAGGGACTGGATGCTGGGCTGCGCCACGACCGCCGACGGGCGCGCGTGTGCCGGCGGCGGAGGGGGCTTGCTCGCCTCCAGGTACTCTTTCGGACTTTGGACCTTGACCCCGCCGATGCAGAGGTCTTCCAGCCAGTCCACGGCGTCCTCCTCTTTGTCGCCCCCCGGGTTCACGTCGCGGAGGCTTACCTTCTCCGGTTCGTCCGGGGAGCTCTCTTCCGGAGCCAGGCACGGAGCGAGGACGGTGCGCTGGCACACCCTGTACAGGCCGCAGGTGAGCACGCTGCACACGAAGGTCCTGCAGCTTCTCGCGGAGGCGCAAGGGCCGCAGGTTTGTGCCGCGGGCGGAGGTTCTCGTGGGCCGGAGATGAAACCCACCGTCTCGCACTGCTTACCGTTGGCGTCTCTCAGCGGCGCTTTGTGAGGCGATTTCCTCGTGGGCCCGTCTTCCACCGGGTCCACGCAGCGCTCCTCGTAAGACGACCTCTGACTGCTGCTCCCACTGGAGCCGCCGTACTTGTTGGATCCCGAGCTGCGTCTCCCGACGCCTGCGGTGCCGTCCCCGGTCATGGCGTTCCCTCGCTCTTGAGATCTTGAGGAGGAAAAAAAGGAAAGTGGACTTGAGCTGTGACGGAGAAACACGACACGGCATCGGCAGACATCCGATCTGACGGAAACCTGAAATCACTTACAGTTACCTGAAGGCATCTCTAGTCAAAGGGAATGGGAAACTATTATTCGCAAGTGGCAAATAAACCGACCCGACTGGTTCTCTTGATCTCTCACACGGTAAACACATATCACATTCAGGACGTGAAGTGGTGGGGATGACATTGAGGGATGTGGGGTGGGGATAGAACAGTCGAAAAACCCCACAATGAAATACACCGTCTCAGTCAATGCAAGCAAATATCATTAAAACATTTATGTTGATAGGAACTAACAGCAAAAAGCCCACGACTAATTCACCAGAATTTTTTTATCAACGATGAATTAAGGGCTTGTTATACACGAAGAGATGACTAATCATGAAAACAAAGCGCACACAGGTTATGCCTTCTACCGGTTTAGGCCACGGCGACGACCTCACAATGGCTGTGCAATAGGCGTGTTATTTGAATAAGTGTGCATAATAATTATCCTCCTACTTGTCGAACTGCACAACACTTTCTACAGAATCTAAATGTGCCGAGTGAAATCACACACGCTCAACGAAAACACTCGAAAACGCTTTGAGAGCTTTCAGATTCAGAGAGACTACCAGGCTCCGAGTGCCACTGCGGGAACAAGTGTTTACAATACGTCATTCGATGTAGCTCGCGAGCCGACAAGTTGCTCGTAAACACCAGCGCCCCAACTTCCTCCTCCTCGTTTTAACAGCGATATTTCAACATGTCTTACCGACACACTATTAATCTAATTACTATTATTAAACATTATAACCACGTAAGAACTTCGTATACATGGCGACTTGCCATCGCGGTCCTTTCCTCCATTAGAGGACACAAGTCAAAAACATTACTCACCGTGACACGACGCCTTCGCCAAAAGACTCCCGAAATAATCCTTGCTCGTGCGTTCAAAAACGTCTACATTTCCCCGCTTTCAGTCCATTAGATGTGTTTTCTTGAGGCAAATTCGCAGCAAAAACGTCGGTTTGAGGAAACGTTTAGCCCAAATCCATGTACCTGAGCGTCAAGGTAGTAAAACCGTACCAGGTGTCATAGGTAAGTCGTACAACTTCCGGTTATAGCAGAAACGCTTGAGATTTAATTGAGACAACTAGGCAGTCTGTTTGCGCGCTATAGCTTAGCACCAATGGGTAGTAACATGTTAGACATTTATAATAATATAGGTTAAATATTAAAAGTCGCCACTCAGACGCAACAGCGACCAAACATATTAACACTTTGTTTTGATATCTCTTCCGCTGTTGTCCAGACTTAATTCCGTTTACCTGTGACAACTAGAACTATTCCATCGCGGAAGCGCAACAAGACGGTCATTGTTTGAACAATACAGAATATACATTTTCGGAAAAGCGAATTCAAAAACAGGAAATAAACGTCGTTTGCATTTCTGTCACTAAATACTGCCAAATATTTAGTGTTTCTTTCTTACGACAATCTTTTTGCATAGTGAAAAGCACCTGTCAAACTGAGCAACCTGTTGCGAGCGTGCTGCAGTCTTTGGATTTCAACATTAGCGTTTTCATCTGCAATATCTGAGTCAAATTGCTTCCTGTGGGCTGACACAGATCAAAAGACACGATCAGGATAGCTCTAATTTTAAAGTTTGTTTTGAGAAGCATTATTATTATTATTATTATTATTATTATTATTATTATTATTATTATTATTATTATTATTATTGTATAGCACACATAGCACATAAAAAGGCAACTTTAGGAACCTGGGCGAGAAGAGTGGATGTGCAGTAGAAACCTCTTCACACTTTTGCTATGTCCCAAATTTCTGATCACAATTATAGAATAATTGTCTGGGCTTAATTTTTCTTTTCTTTTCTTTTTTCTCTTTTCTTTAATTATAAAAAAAAAGTTTATTGTTATGACTATAAGAGATAATCTATTCTCTTCCAAAGTAGTTTCTATTCAACGTTTTACAGATGAAAGATGAAAAAAAAATCCATGCGAGTTTATTTTGGCTTTAATTTGGTTTATACAGGACTCACTACAAGCGCAGTTTTTTTTTTTTTAAGAACACTTAAAAGCGCTTGTAGTTCATCTACCTGCATCAAGTCACCGTCAGTGCTTGTGGCTTTACCGGATATAGCTCGACAGTTCTACAATTTACGATTGTTTGCCCTATTCTGTAAGGGAACTGTGTGTTATTTGAGCGTTTCTAATACCACTCACACTTTGATCAATCACAACACGCACACTACAGTTTATAAGGAAGTATTTTTGTTTTAAACCGCTAACCGGAAACAGAATTTTGCCAGACTGACAGCAGCTAATTCATCAGCACGTCACTTTCACCCACAGAGCAGCAGTCACGAATGTGTCGGAGCTGCTTGGTTTATTACTGATAAATCTTACGCTATTTTGGTGTGGGGGATTTTATACACCAAGTGCATGCAACGCAGTTACGTAAAAAAGAAGATTGGCAGACGTATTAATGACGAGCAATGAGGCGGCGGCGGTGACGGCACTTCCAACCGATGTCGAACGCTCCACATCTGGCTGGGAATCTGGGATGGCTCCACTTGAACGGCTCGGCTAACCAGCTAAGCGATGGTCGCCTGTAATATGTTGTGCATGTTTGTGAATTTGTGTCGAATCTGCTGACGGCGGCGCAACGCACCTGCAGAGGTTCGGCGAGGGAAACAGTTAAATCGGAAACAAGTAGGGACACAACACCGGCGGCTCTCGCTTTATTCCAAATTCTCTCGCACCCCCCCCCCCCCCCTCCCCACCCCCCATCCCGGGAGGGAGCGGGCAGCCTTCCTGGGCCGCCGGTATAAATGGAGAGTGACTGGTATAGAATTTCGCAGCCGTCGGGTGTTTTAAAACCGGAAAGCCCTCGGTGAACGATTAGCCCCCGTGTGTGTGTGTTTATGCGTGGGGAGGGATGACGACATTCGCACCGTGCAGCCGCCTCAAGCGCGAGCGGTGATGATGTGGATGTGGATGGCTCGACTAGTCGTGTCCTGGGTCGGCCGACTCGAACTAGGGTTCTAATAACACCATGAAGAACTGCGAGTATCAGCAGATCGACCCGCGGGCGTTAGCGACGCCGACGCCGACTCCGCCGCCCCACGTCGGCCAGGAGAAGAGAGAGGAGCCGCGGAGGGGACCGAGGAGAAAGTGGGAAGTTTTCCCCGGAAAGAATCGCTTCTACTGCGGTGGACGCATCATCGTGGCCCGCCAGAGTGGGGTCCTGCCCCTCACCCTGGGCCTCATCCTCGTCACAAGTGGATTATTCTTCATATTTGAGTAAGTCAAATGTTGGTACGGACACGCGGTTGAGATGCTGCATGGAAATGAAACTAACTCCTGTTTGGTTGTTTCGATTGACGCCGAATCGTTCCTCATAGTGTGAAGATAAAGAAAAGGTCTTTATCCTGCTTGAGCAGCCTTTATTAGTTCTTTCATTGATCAAATGAATCAAAAATCACAAGGTCGCGTAATGCACTTTGGAAAGATGTACAAAATAGTTTTTAGCTAATATTTGTTTACATTTTTTTCAAACTTATTATTATTATTATTATTATTATTATTATTATTATTATTGTTATTATTATTATTATTATTATTATTATTATTATTATTCAGATAAACATTTCTGTCAACTGAGGTATCGTTATTGCACATTATTCACTGTGTAATTACCTAATGACCCTTCTGTCTCTCACTTTCTGCAATGTGCTCCACCTCCAGGGAGTCAGTGGTAATTAAAGATTCTTGAAGTTAATTTGAAAGCATCCACTGATGGGTTACATCCCCCCTTTTTTTTCCTTTTTCAGCTCTTGACGTGGTCAGCGCAGTTCAGCGTTCGCGCGACAAGGTTTTTTTTTTAACCGCATCCTTCGCTGCCTTCATTCCATCCTACTTCCTCCTACCAACAATACAGCGGGAACAGATGTGTTAAGAGGACTGTATTATGTATGAATGATGCTTAGAAAAGTTATGTTTCATTAGTATCTACCACTCCGCACTGCCGTGTGAGAAAAGCGTCATTCCCCATTCAGTTGGTATTGGAACAAGTTATTGCACAGTATTTAGAATAACTTGTTTGTAAGTCATTTGAAACTGCGACTGCGACCCCACGACAAACAGGAGCAACTATCTGCTGCTGCGAGAACGGCTACTGAGATGTTAGCCGTGCCCTGTCCTTCTTTCTGCAGCTGCCCCTTCCTGGTCAAACACCTGACGGGCTGCATCCCGGTGATCGGAGGAGCCCTCTTTGTGTTTGTGGTCATCACGCTGCTGCAGACCAGCTTCAGCGACCCCGGCATCCTGCCGAGAGCAACGCCCGATGAAGCTGCGGACATCGAGAAACAAATAGGTGGGAACCAAACAAGTTGTTAGTGATTTTCGCGTTCGGGATCGGCAACGAAACTTTGGGATTTTATATCTTTTTAGTTTGTTGTTTGTGTGCAATGTGCGTTCACACAGAGAAAGAAAGCGGACGGTCAACTGCTGGACAAAACAGGAAATACTTCAATGCAGGCTGCTGTAACAATCAAGAATAGATTCGTACATGGCTGACACCGAGACACAGTTGCAAACATGACACACAGTGACCAGAAGAAGCACAGAGGCTCCTTGTATTCCGTTTATCTTGGATTAGCATTAGCCATCTCAAGTCGTGACTTTCGCGTTGATAAATCACGGCAAGAGACGACACACTGGTGTAAAACCTTCATTTGCGCTAATGCCATCAGAAGGGTTTGGAAAGAAAACTCTTCTCTTTGTCCTCCTTTCACTTTTGCGGTTCTTTCTCATTCACATTTACAGTGAAATCTTGCCAACGGTTTCTTTGCTTTTCGTACTTCAGTGTAACGACCTCAGCATCTATAGTTGGCTGCATGTCCGTTCCCCCCCCCCCTCCAAAACTCCTACACATGACCAAAGTTTAGAAAGCGTGATGTAAGACGGTGACATTACCCAACTACGCTGGTGTTTGCGGCTATTTTTGAAATGGAGACGCTCACAGGGCCCATCACTTATTTACCTGCCACGGAACCTACAGTTTCAGATGACACAAGGAGGCTTGTATTGTCGCGAGTGAGATAAAAACCCTACTGTTCCTACTGTATGGTGGAAAGATCGTTCTTCCTAAGGCTGAATAATTCTGAATTTTTGCATTTTTTAACATAAAAAACCTCAGATTTCTGTATTACTATATATGGTTAGCAGTGTAGGCTAACCAAATGCTAACCCACACACCCGTTTCCACTTGGTGAAGACTGAGGATTGAGAGCCTTGTTTGGGTGGTACATTTTCTGTGAACTAACATTAATCAGTAACCGCACCACCTGTTCTCAAGATAAGAACACATTAAAACTTAAAAAGTCCAGGTGTTGCAGAGCAGTGAAAAAACCTCACACAGGAGGTCTTTCTTTGAGTCACTCTTGCTTTTGACATACTTAGAAAACGTAAAAATCTTCACTTTAGACTTTATAGTGAATTTATGATTTATCCATTGCCTGTCAGCCAGAGTTTTGGATGTTCAACAAGTTTGGTATCGAAATGGTACAGTTGCAGAAGATACAGGCACAGAACAATATGTGTTTATGTGCTGGCAACGTTAAAATAACTCAGTAAATATTGTGCGTTATGTACCGCAAACATGTTGGCACCGAGCAGCTGACTCAGGCGCTGCCGCTATAATAACACCAATAATGGATACATTCAGGTAAATGTGCTCGTGAACCACTGGCACACTGAATTTTAATACCTTTAGATGGATCCGTTCCTGTGTGAGGTCCAAGCCAACAGTTTGGACTGTGGACTTGGATTAAGTTGAAGAGTTTTGTGGCTGGAACACCCAAACACAAGATTTGAGGAAGCTCCTAATCTATTTTTTTTTTAATGGCATAATGCGAGTATCTAAAAATATCACATAGCTTTTTTTCTTCTCAAACTGAGCTATTTTAACCACCACCATATGGGCCGCTAATTTTCATTTTGGCCGTTGTGGGATTTGCAGTGGTACAAACACTGACTTTCCTGTGACCAGGAGGTCCCTTTTATATTTTCACAGGGCCTGATGAAGTTCGAGATGGTGAGACTAAAATAAGGTTGCACTTACTCCTGGTGAGACCCTCTCAGCGAAGAAGAAGAAGAAGAAGAAGATTTTGATTTTTGAAAAATAACATTTATTTGCCGCTCTCATTTCCATTAATCAATCAAACTAAATAAAAACTAAATAAAAAAATAAATAAATAAATAAAAATAATTAATAAAAAGTTAATTTTAAGTATGTCACTAAAAAATAATTCCCCCTCTGTCACCGCACACAATGCACTGTTAAAAGTCCACATTTCACAGAAAAGATCTAAGTCCCCTGCCCTCCTGTAAAACATAAAGTCAATGCGTTTCTTACAAATGACAGAGGGATCGACCTCTGCCCCATCAACTATCTTCCTCTTATGGCTCAACCACACCCCCAGCTTAGCCTGGCTTAAAACAAAGTTTAAAACCTGGCCTTTCCTCTTGCTCTGGCGACTAGTTAAAACCAAAGACAAAGAAGAAGAAGACAAAGAAGAAGAAGAAGAAGAAGAAGCAGAGGTTGCTTGCCGGTGGTTGATCTTGAAGGGGGCTTATGGTGAATGGTTCCATTCGACAGGTCGGGGGGGAAAATAACTCCACAATGATTGTTTTCTTTTCTCTCGCTCTCTCTGTCTTCTCTTCGCTTCCGACCTTGCCTGCAGACAGCACCGGGAGCACCAGCTACCGGCCTCCGCCTCGCACCAAGGAGGTGGTCATCAACCAGCAGGTGGTGAAGCTCAAGTACTGCTTCACCTGCAAGATGTTCCGGCCGCCGCGCACCTCCCACTGCAGCCTGTGCGACAACTGCGTGGGTGAGCCGCAGGACACTCGCCCACACGTTTGGGCTTTTTAATAGCCGAGGCCAGCGGCTCACAGAGGCTAGCTGAGCTAACACCCTCGGCCCCTCCACACACACACACACACACACACACACACACACACACACACACACACACACACACACACACACACACACACACAGTGCTTTACTTTGTCTGCCTTTGCCTTCCAGAGCGCTTCGACCATCACTGTCCGTGGGTGGGCAACTGCGTGGGGAAGCGCAACTACCGCTTCTTTTACACCTTCATCGTGTCGCTGTCCTTCTTGACGGCGTTCATTTTTGGCTGCGTGACCACACACCTGGCGCTAAGTACGGAATTGTTTCACTTTTTTTTTTAAATTGAAATTTTCTGTTGGTTTTGATTTAAGTTTTAACCCTCCTGGTTTAACACTTCAGCATTTCAGATGTTAAGTAAAAAAGAAGAAGAAAAAAGGTCTTTATTCTTCGTATACGTACAGATTTTAGTGGTAAATGTCTTAATAGTTAAATTCTATAGATGTCTTTCTGTTGATGTGCTATAGCACATTAACAGAAAGACATCTATCTATCTATCTATCTATCTATCTATCTATTGATGTCACAGCATTTTTCTCTCCCTCAGGAGCTCAGGGAGGGAAAGGCCTGGTGTTTGCTCTTCAGGAGAGCCCTGGCAGATATCCTTTTAATATTGTCCTACATGAAACACTATCTGGCGACTTGTCCAGGGTGTCACCCTGCCTTCGCCCTAAGACAGCTGGGATAGGCTCCAGCAGACCCCCGTGACCCTGAATAGGAATGAGCGGGTATAGAAGATGAATGAATGAAACACTATACATACTTCAGCTGTTTCTAAACTATTAATGCTGCTTCTGACTTTTAGGTTGGCTTATTAACTGTTGACGATCAAATTGGTCCCATGTTGGATTTCTCGTGGTTATCCCGTCTTCGGTTTTATTCCCCTTGACCCAACTTTTACTGCTGTGGAGCTCGTCATATGTTTCTTCTCAGTTTGGTCTATCTTGGGCCTCTCAGGCTTCCATACGTACCTCGTGGCCTCCAACCTGACCACCAACGAAGACGTGAGTACAGGCTCGGCGTCGTTTGGCTCAATTTCACCAAAGGTTTTGGTGTCTGAGGGCAAAAAAAAAGGAACAGTGTTATTTCATCAACAAAAATAGTTTCATTTGAAGGTCCAGTGTGTAAAATGTGGCTTAATTTATGATTTTATATTGGTAAAAGCTTAACATATTGCCCATAAATGCATTGATAAAAGTGTATATTTGCAGTACAAACAAAGTGATTTAGATTTTCAGAACAACAAAATTCAGAGTGCAACTTCACTGAGTACAAAAAAACAAAATGAAAAGGTACATTGTAATATATACACAAACTAATTTAAAATACAACAAATACGTTTTGTGTTTTTGCTTGAACCAGATCAAAGGCTCGTGGTCGGGGAAGAGCGGAGAAGACGTCACCAACCCGTACAGTCACAAAAACATTTTCATCAACTGTTGCACTATGCTCTGCGGCCCCATGCCACCCAGGTATATATTCATATATATGGAAGCATTGCACAATTTAAAGCTAAACTCCTCTGTCACCTGCTCGACTTGTCTCTGTGTTCGTCAGCTTGATTGACAGACGAGGCTTCCTGCCCGAGGACCAGTCTGTCCAGACGGCCACCACCGGCATTGAGGTGCCCGGCGCCGCCGCCGCCGCCGCCGCCGCCACCAAAAGCGAGATGAACGTGGTAGGAGGGTCGTCTCGGCCGGCTTCTGGCTTGACGGAGTTTGTTGTGCCCGTTTACCCCGAGTCGCAGCACAGCTCCTCCTCTGCCTGACCACCCTGACAGCCTTTTGTGCCTGCAGTCCCCCCCCCCCCCCCTTCCTGCTACCCGTCGTCCCAACTAACAATATGGTCGATCCCTCTTTCTACCAAATCACTGCGTTTTGCTCAAGTATCAAATGAATTGCAATGTGCGGGAGCATTAGGTCTGTTTCGAAAGACGAGCGTGCAAGATTTTTGGTACCTTGAAGAATAAAATTCCTCCCAGGAAAGTCCGTCATCATTTTTAATCTCTATTTTCTTATCTTGAGTTCATGTCTTTTAAGAAATTTAAGCTGCAATACCACACTTGAAAAAAATTAGGGATCTTGAGCTTTGGATGAAAATCTTCAGAATGAATCTTTACAGGTGAACTTAGTTCGACCTTTTGCAAAGTTTTGAATGCACGTGTCCGACTGTTGGGTGCTTGTTGCATAACATGTTGTTCTCTGACAATTTGATTTACCCTCCAAAAATCACAAACGCTGCCGTCTGACCCACGAATCCTCCACTAAATGTTGTGGTTATTGAGATATTGACAGTTATATTATATAACTAACTTTTTGTGAGTAGTATTATGACAAAAGAAGAGTTTCCATATTTTCTGAATCCGGTTGAAACGTGAAAAATACTTGAACAGGCAGTGAGAAGTAGAGGGAGGGATGCGTTCAGCCCAGATCCATTTCCCACTGCAGTCCGTCCAGGAGGTGGAAGTGTTTCATCCCCATCTCTAACTTAGTGCTTTTAGAGTTGTGTCAGTCCTGGTGTGTGGCGTGACGACAGAGCAGAAAGTCAGATTTACACAAAAGAGTCAAGTATTGTAGGGAGCTTGAGTATTGTCAACCGCCTTTTTTGGTGTGATGAGCTGCTGCAAACGTCTCACGTTTCGTCTGATCAAGAACAGACTCGCTAAACTTTATGCAGTATGTCGTCTCAGGGCCTTCAATTGAAACAGAAGAGAGTTGTGAGGAGTGAAGAGCTGCTGCTTGCCTCCTCACAGAGAGTGTTTGTTGCTCCCTTCGACAGCCCAGGATATAAAAAGCTGCCTGGAAAGCAGTTCAGTTCAGCAACTCATGTTTACAAGTACAAACTCAGATGCAGTCGGAGCTGAAGCTCTTGAAAGAAAGTTTCTTGAAAGAAATATGTATATATATACACATATGTGTGTGTGTGTGTGTATGCATATATGTACGTATGTATATATATGTGTGTGTGTGTGTGTGTATATATATATGTATATATGTATACATACTGTATGTGTGTGTATACATTTTTTATTTTTTCTGAAATGGAATTATTATTATTATTAATTTTATTATTATTATTATTATTATTATTATTATTATTATTATTATTATTATTATTATTGTTATTATGCCATATTTGTAATTGAAATGCAATGCAGCCACACTCTCCCTCATCTTGCATTTTTTATTTTTTCTATTTTGTGTATTTATTTTAAGAAATAATAATAACAAAAATAAAATCAAACATTTTTAAATTGTCATTATTTAAAATATAACAATGTAATAAACATCCTTCCCCCCCATGCAATTCATCTGTGTGCCCTGATGTTTCTTTAGTTCCAGTAACTGTCCGTCCGTCCCCCAGCCACCCGTCTGTCCTAACCTGCTGTTCTGTATGTTGCCTGTCTCCTGTCCGTCCCCGTGCCCTGCCGACGACAATAGGAGGAGAAATGTCTAGACTATGCTGTGACCTGCACCGGCTGATTAGCCGCCGTTAGTGCAGAAACAGCTTGGCTGCTTGAGCTTGGTAAGCATGTGTAGGGGAAGGGAAAGACAGGGAGTCTCTTTTCTGCATGTCTCGCGTGTTCCTGTCTTACTCCTGCTGCTGCACGGCTTATTTTGAATGCTGTCATGTTGAGCCCAGTGCGGGCTGCATAATTTACCACAATAGTTGATGTACTGTATGTAAAATTCATGTGCATGTAGTTCTGCTCTTTCCAGTCGTGAGATATTCCGAATATATTTTTCTTTTCATCCCAGTTACACTAGCTGCTGTCTCCTCCCTTTCGCGTGTTTTTGTGGGTCTACAGCCTTGACTGTATAAAAAGATGGACGGAGCTTCGAAAAGGAGGCCAATGTGGAAGAACCGAAAACCTGCATTCTATTATTTGGCCAGCAGAGACCGCCAAAGTTGGTTGCAAAAAGATAAAAGAAATCCTTGGTCCTCAATTCATATTGTAAGGAACTGGTTAAATTTTTTGTTGGTATAAATCCATATTTAAAAACAACAACAAAAATGACAAATCAGTCAAAAAAAACTATTGAAAAAAAAAAATCAATTGTGTCAGACTTGGCCTAATTTTAGGGAAATATGGCGATAAACTTGTGGGCACAGGTCAAGTTTAGGAAGTGTTGTCAGCTTGCCGGTCATGCTCCAATCACTGCTCACCTCAGGTACCGCCCACACATCCATACATGATGAGGAAAATATACCAAAACAAATAAGAAGCTCCCGATGCTCCTGACTGTGAAAAAATAAAATCCCAGGCTTCTGAATAACTGTTCATACACTAATGGGTGGCGTCACAATTGCTCCATCCATCTTTTTATACAGTCAGTAGCTGCGTTTCCATGACCACTAGAAATGCACAAAACCTAAATATTGCAATAAAAAACTGGTCACGGAAACACCTAAACCTTGAAAAAAAAAAAAAAAAACTCAAATATGCCTAAAAGGTTTTGACGATTTTTTATTTTTTCATCGTTATAGTGGTATACTGAAAAAGTGTCATGATAACACTTTTTTTTTGGCGAAACTTTTCAACTGAAAATGGTGCGTTACGTTTGGACGCTTTTTTTTTACAAGTAATCAAAGAAAAAAATATGACAACCATTTGTGACAGTAAATGACATCGAATTGCAGATTTATACCAGAAATTTTGTACCTTCATTCTCCTCAGAGTGGGGCCCGCAGAAAGAAATGTTACAAGAATTACGGCTTATGCGCTTCACTCCATTCAATGGAAACACCTGCAAATCGCAATTGTACTTTCTCAGAATTTTAGAAATATCTTTTATTTTGCAAAAAACTTTAGTGTAAACACAGCTAGTGATCTGAAAGTATTTTTTTTCTTTTTGAGTTGGCCATTTATGTGGAATCAGAACGTGTTGCACATATCACAAACGTGATCTAATTGGTCCTGGCAGATCAATTTTCAAGTTTTGCATGGATAAGCACTGTCAATATTAAGTCTAGCAGGAGTACTTCTTAATTATCTAACTCGTAATGTCTCAGTATCATGGGATTTCCCATGTATTGATTTAGTTTTAGCTGACTTCAGTTTTCAATAACCAACCAATGCCCTTTAAATTTGATAAAGTTGGGAGCAAGCGGCAGCAAAAAAGCACAAAGGGTGATGAAGAAATGCAGGAAGTGGCTGGAGGCTCGGCTGTTGCTAAAGAGATTAGTGCGGATGCTACAGCGTCGCATTTATATGGAGAAAAAAGCAACACTTGAGGCGTTTCTCGGATATTTTGGCCAAACCGTTTAGTTAAGCACTGCTGTGCATTACAACTTGCCGCAGGGCGTTGACCTACATTTAATGTCCACCAATGGGAAGTTTCTGCTGTTACCTGGCGGAACTGGAAGTTCACTAAAAGGAAAAAAAAACAACAAAAAAAACAACAAACAAAAAACAAAAACGGTCCACTTCAATGCAATGACAAAACTTTTATCCAATCACCTTCTCAGATTTGTTCTGGCCCTAAAGTGGCTCTTGGCCAGATGCAAGTCTGAAGGAAGTCCATCTGAGGTAAAAGCAAAACAATTTGAGTGGATGTCTGTCTCACACTTATCCAGACAATTGTTCTTTACAATGGCCAACGACAGTGTTGCGGGACAATTACTGTCAGAATTGTCTTTTTAGTGCCTTCTCCCAGTTTTCGGGAGAAAACAGCTAGGAGACACAAATAGCAACTTAGAAAAATAGAAAGACCAAAGTGAAGTGTCCTGAAACAAGACTCCTCAAAATGAGGCCTTGGTGACGGTAAATTTAAGACTATTTGATTTTTTTTCTTTTCTTGCCGCACTGCAGTGAAACAATCATTCTTTCATTTTGCTCTTAGAGAAAATGATGCCCCTGTTTTAGCCTTATGCAAACATTTACGTGTCTATTTGTATTGCATTTATTTTTTTTAAAAAACAAAAAAAAAATGCTGTATTGCATTCGGTCTCTTGTAATTTAATATGCTTGAGTCCTATTTAAAGCACTTTAAATTGGTACGTTGTTGAAAAGAAAAAGAAAACCAACTTAACGCTCTTGGACTCAGTGACCCCTCAATTCAGATTTATATCCGACTTAAGGCGTCGGTCTCGTTAACATAAAAAAAAAATTGACATTAAATGCAACTCTTTGTCAGACTCCTACCAGCTCATACGTATGTTTAAGGCGAAATGTGCAACCCGCAGAATTCTTCGTTTAACCTTTCGTTTAACTTTTTGTACTTTCAGCATCTTCTGCATCCATTTTGAAGCACAACACACACGCACGCACACACTGGACAAAAAGACCACGAACAGTCAAAAATGGGAAATAGTGTTAAAAATATCCTTTAAATTTTTTTCTCTTAGTTGTTTAACCATTATGTATGTATGTTGCTACAACCTGATCACACTCAAACTAAACACCCATAAAATAAGGCGCCTCGTTCCACGCTTTCCATGCGGGTCTATGGCACAATATAAATTTTATTCTCCTGTCCTGTCCCACTGGCAGACTCACAGCCACTGCGGTCGAGTTCACAGAAGCCATGTACCGGAACGTGCGGCCGCCAGGCCCTCTTACCCAAAGCCTCTCATCACTTCCTGTCTTTTCCTTTTCCAGTGCACGCAGGGAACCAAAGGTCTCCTGGAGTCGGCCGCCCTCTCGCCGCTGCTGGCCACCTCCTGCCCCCAGGGGAAGCCTCAGACCGCTCAAACCAGCCCAGGCGACAGCCCCATCGTGAACTCTGACCCCTCGCGGGAGCGTTCCACAAACTGCGGCACCGTTCGCACAGACGCCTCGCTGCCGCGACATGGCAAGAGTCGCTCCAAGAAGGGCAAACGCGAAGCCTTGCACATCCCCAACCCGGCCTTCGATGACCCGGTTCCTCCTCCCGCCGTGGACGGTGGCTCCAAGCCCAGAGGCGGCAGAGCAATTTTACCCCCCCTGCACTGACTGTTAGCGACGAAGGGGCTTGCATGCAATGGCAGTGAGATACAAGTGAGATGAAATGAATTTGAAACTTTCTTTGAGGATGGGAATCTTAAGTGTGTGTTTGTCAGTGTGAGTGGAAGTATAGGATTAATAGAGCAGGGTTTTTGGAAGGGTATTCTGTATGAAAAGTAACGAAAGCACACAAAAACGCACACATTGTGTGAAGTCTAGCAGCCAGGGTTGGTTTAACGTAGAGCACGACCTTTTTCAAATGTGTTGAATGCACTGCACCTTGCACTGCAGCCGAGACTGCTGTGTGATTCTGAAAATCGGAAATGTGTCACGTGATTTGAAAAAGCCCCACATTTTCAAGACACAAGAACACATTTTGCAGACTGTAGCAGCCAATCAGCTTCCTTTTCCCCTTTTTTTTTGTTGTCAAAAGTAGAAAATGACAGCAGCAGGATGACCTTTGAACCTTTGAAAGTGAGTTTTTTGACATGGATGTTGAAGTGTATTTATCTTACACAAACACCAAGCGCCCCACTTTCCAATGCGTTCTGTCGGGCATTTGAAACAAATGCAGATTTGAGTAAAGTTCCATTGTCAGGTTATGAAGGGTCAGACTGAAATTGTAGCGTCCATAGAACTGCTGGTTATAATGTCCTATAATTTACCCATAATACAGAGTTCTACATTATTATCTATTAATTGTCTATAAAATCCTGTAATGCAACTCGATTCGGGCCTCAAACTGAATTCAACGACTGGGACTGTTTTAGTTTTCTGATAAAAACAACAACAACAACAACAACGAAAACCGGAAAAGACAGTTGCGTCCCCCGGGAAAAGAAAAGAACTTCCCAATTTTCACAAATGCTGAAAATGCCTCTGAGCCCCTTCACTTCCACACCAATAAATTTGGTCTGTCCGGTGAAAATCAATCCATTTCGGGTTCCTGTTGCGGTTTCTGCCCAGAAGCCTCATTTGACTTCTGGGTGGACCAAACAGAAATTTCATATTCTCAGGGAAAAAACAGAAAAACAAAGCTTTACGGCAGTATTTCGACCCATCTGGAGTATTTCAGCGAAGGACGCGTTCAGTGTGTGTGGATGGATTTCACCTTCAGAACCGTCTCTGTCTGGATGTTGCTGTTGGAAATTTAGTGTGCACATTTGCACCTGCCTCTCGACTTTGTGTAGATTTTCCCTTTGGGTGCACAAAAAGGCAGAGCGAGTTGCAAGCATGTCACTTTTGTTGATGTGCGCGTGTGTGTGTGTGTGTGTGACGTTCAGATGTTCGTGCTGTGTCGATGGCAGCAAATTGCAACTGCATGACGACTTGAAATCATATACTCAAGTACTTTGTATTTTCTTTGTTCATTTACATCCACACCAACGACGGCATTGTGCACCTGACGGATGCGATTTAGGTTCCCCGAGTATGCTCACCCGCTCATCACCAGCTAATGATGCTGTTTGTCATTAGCGTTGCACTCAACGCATTGTGGAATCCCCCCTCCGGATATCCTGCACACTGTCACTCGTATTCCCAGATTTTGTGAGCGTAGAGAAACCCGTCACGATCTTTTGTGAACGGCGGGTTGGTCGATTTGTTCTCAGGTGGACGACTGAATTTGTGAAGAATATGCAATAATGCAAGATTCCTGTGACATGTGTTTGAAAATCAAAGGCAATAGCTGCACCACACACACACACACACACACACACACACACACACACACACACACACACACACACACACACTATGAGGTCTAGTGTCATTGTGAAGAAATGCACCCTACTGTAATTGTACTGTGTGTATCAATGGCGACGCTTTGTGAGCTGAAACTGTGAAACGGAAAACGAGAAGATAAAAAGTTTAGTGATACAAAAAAAAAAAAAGAGGCTCGGTTGTTCTTCAGTACTGCTTTTGAACACTAGAGGGAAGTGATGACCCACACCGAGCACAAAAACCGTTTGCGCAGCTGTGGCGAAGACAGTCTCCCCACTTTCTCTGTCCTTTCCTTCCTCGTACTCGCTCAGCGCCGCAGAAGGAATGAATTCCATTTCAGCCATCTACCCGATTCAGTATTTACTGATGCCCGCGGCCCTTTGAAAACAAAAGAGAAAGTATGCACTTCGGCATACGTGCATAACTATACATACAAAAACCCTCTGCTGTTATTATCCAACCTCTTGGCTTTGTTATTTGCCAATCAACTCGTCTCATTGGCATTGTGTGATTTATAGCCGTCCACGTGTAAAACTAAAAGAGAATCAACTCCAGCTGGCTGCCAAACGACAGCGAAGGCATTTTTCTATTGTCAAAACATCTGCCACACAGTTTTTTATTTTCAGTGTGACAATGAAAAAAAAATAAATATAAGAGGCATGTTTGTGGCTCGACTCTGAGCAGTTATATAACACGCTAATTGCAACTTGGAAAATCGAACAAAATACAAAGCAAAGGGAACATTTCAAGAGACTAAGAAGCCACACCTCTCTTTCTCGGTCTGGACGCAACGTTGCTTTGCTTCGTGTGGCATTCAAAAATGATAATCCTGAAAAGCCAAGTGGAACTTTTATTTTGTGCATCATCTGAAAAAAAAATAAAAAATAAAAAATAAAAAATACAAACACTGCGGAAGAGGAGGCCCATAGGAAAATGTGTTTGCAGTTCCTTGTGTTCATTTGCAGGGCAGTCAAATTTTTTTTTTCTCCCCACAGCCAGATGAGCAGGTTACAGTAGCAGTCGTTTGACAGCCATTAGAATTTTTTAATAACGTCCTTTGACCTCTGTTAACGAGGAAGTGCTTGTCGGAAACAACAGTTTCCTGATTCCCGCACCTTATTGACAGAAACATGGGGCCGAAAACTTCCCTGATCCTGTAACCTTTTCACTTGAGGGGTTGCGTAACTTTCTTTTGCTGTACCAGGAAACACAAGGCAAACAAACTGATTCTGCAACGTGATACTTTCAATGTGACGGGCTTAGCTGTAGCCTGTGAAAATAAACAAAATGATAATACAAAGAAATTATCGAGGAAAAAAAATAAAAAAAACCCAAACAAAGCTGCTTGACTCCATTGCCTTAGCAGCAGCCTGCTCTCAAGAAACACTCTGAAGAAACTGAACTTTATAGCTGTGATGATGGTATTTGTTGGACCGCTGTCAAATGTAAACATCCATCATGCTCCTGTGGATCAATGCCAGGAAGAGCTTGTGTCACTCTGGTTTGCAAACAGGATTTACAGCAGAATAATTTTATTTTCACCAAACAACTAACAGGATGTATTGTTCGCCGTATGTATTTCCTCATTCGTCTGTCTGCGAAATTTAGTGGTGAAAGGTGAGCCGGAATTTGTCTGCAGTTGATCAGACGTTGCAGTGAGCAGTTGAGGGTTCTTGTTTAGTTGAACAGTTAAACATTTAGATTAGATGAGATAGACTGTATTTATCCCACAATGTGCGGAAATTGCTGCTTTGTTTCAGCAGTACAAGAAACCTAAAACAAATGATGAAAACAATCTTTAATATAATACCAAAAAGTAAACCTGGTCTTATCTATATAAACTATGCAATATCTAACTATATTATAATACTTTATACTCTTGTAAGTACTAAGAATATAAAAAATGAAAATGAATTTTACACATGGGCTACAATGAAAGAAATATTGCACTGGAAATATGTATTGCACTCGAAAATGGTTACTGAATTCAAAGGGTCCTATTACCAAAAACTGACCTTTTCAGCTCTTTAACTCGTCTTTTTTGCTTGGCTAGCATGCAAGCTAACACACCAAGTAGGAAAAATGAAAAGTTATGTATTTCTAAATGAGCTGGATTTTTCCGTGTTACTGTGCTGAAACTCGACGTGAGGATTTTACTCGACTTTCTATAAAAGAAGTTGAGCTGATTACCACAGTAACGCCACTGAAGCCTTATTTTTTGGGGTAATATTTAGGAAGATTTTCATCAAAGATTGTGATCTGATTTGTCTGTCAGCAATTTTTCTATCAGCGCTAATCTGAGAAGGGACGTTGTCCTCCCGGTTCCAGCTCTTCGGGAAAGCGGCCAATCACGTATCACGCCCTGTGTCCGTCATAAGTCTGCAAAGTTTACGCGACGAACAACACAGATGATCATGATTTTTCTTTCCCTTTGAAAACAACCTCTATCTGCTTCCTGCTCATACTCGAAGGAGCCAGCAGTGGCGTTGCTGCCTAGTTACATTCCTCAGCAATAAGAACCAAAGCTGTACAGAGCGCTGAGAATAATTCGGTCAGCACGTTGCCTACGGCACGAATTCAGAAACGAAGATTGGCCTTGACAAGTGAATCAAGCAGCAGGTGAGGAGACATTTTGGATCCCTGGAGAATTGATGAAAGTTCATGTGAAGATAAATCAAATATATCAAACAAGTTATGCGTGAGTTAAATGCCACAGTATTAATAATTATTATTATCGTATTAACTTCTGAATGGTCGTTTGTCTCTATGTGGCCCTGCGATGAACTGCCGACTTGTCCAGGGTGTCACCCTGCCTTCGCCCTAAGACAGCTGGGATAGGCTCCAGCAGACCCCCTGAATAGGAATAAGTGGGTATACAAGATGAATGAATGAATTATCGTATTAACTTCTGTCACTGCGCACTATTTTTTTTTTTGCTGGATTGTTGTGGCAACTCTGGTTGCATGTGTGATTAAATCTTAATATTAGTTTTAAAAAATATATTTTTTTACGAGTATCTGGAAAACACACTGTGCAAGGTTCTATTTCAGTCACAGTAAGCTTAACCTGATGACTGATGTCCCTGTCAAGTTGTAAAATCTTGTGAGGGAATGTTTTTTCTTAATTTTTTTTTAATGTAACTCCTTGTAGAACGACCTGTAACTGGAATGCCTTTGAGCAATGTAAATACCCTTTCAGATGTTCCCCGACAAGAATGGGGACTGACGGGATCTTGTGAAAACGCCGAGCCTTCATGTCGTCTGACAGGCTTTGTGCTGACAGACGTTCCTCTTTTATTGCACTGGCTTTTCACCATTCACTGTTCCGTCTGGTCCACCGTTGTCGATGCATGGCTTCGGCTATTGTCCGTGTTATGTCACAAAACAACATGGCTTTGTCTTGCATCGTTGCAAGCTCCTTTTCAAACAGCGATTAAACAATCGCAAGCAGCTTGGGACCAATGAAAGAATCAGTTTTGT
The DNA here is from genome assembly GCF_046127955.1 of Nelusetta ayraudi. Lineage (NCBI taxonomy): Eukaryota > Metazoa > Chordata > Actinopteri > Tetraodontiformes > Monacanthidae > Nelusetta > Nelusetta ayraudi. The sequence continues at coordinate 18,754,219 of NW_027466185.1, read as the reverse complement.
TGATTTTTCACATTCGGCGTCGTTCTCGCGGATTTTCAGATCGCCCGTCGTTGATTAAAATCAAGAAAACAAAGCTTGCCAACCTTTGTGACTGTTTTGTAGTCATGTTGTCATGAGTGTGTACTAGCATTGTAGTCAAGACCGCACCAAGCGAGGCCAAGACATCATCAAGACTAGGGTCTATCGAGACCAAGACTTACTATATATCAAAGAAAAATAGCAACAAAACAAAAAAGGCCAGTGTCAGTATTTTGCTATATCAGTATAATAGAAAGATCTCTTTTCAGCGAGGTATCTTTGAGTAATTTTCTTCAACAATTTGCTGCTTTGCCAACTATTTTTGGCAAAGCAGCCAAGACCAATCAAAAAACCAAGACCAAGAACAATCTTGAGTACTACAACACTACTACAACGAATGCGGTTGTCAAGCACACCTTGACAACCGCATTCAGCCACGGTGTTTTGAGGAACACAAAGACTCCCAGGTGATTCATGCCATCATATATTAATGCGCCAAGCTTGAGACTACACCGAGTATTTAGCATAGAGCTAATTCTATAATAAGCTGATTGAGACCAAACAAGAGCAAAAAGTGCTGCAAATCTTTAATTGGATGTCTAATTCTACAACATAGTAAGATCTAAGCACACAAATTAGAAAAAAAAAGAAAAAAAAGTTGAAATCCTTCGTGCTTTTGCACCGAATGCACAAAGTGTTGCATACAAACTGTAAGCTGTAACGCCTTTACAAGTTCTTATTAGCAGCTGTCCAGGCGGTAGTTTACCTGTCGGTCATACATGTGTGCGGCTTATGAGGGAAGCAGGGTTCCCCTCTCGCCATATGCTCCCAGGAATGTGGAGACAAATTAGCTCGCTCTGGGTCAAGGAAATGTTTAATGAGTTCCTTTGGAAGAACAAATAAATGTTTATGGAGAACAGCCGCTCGACAGCGGTGATCTCCCCTGTCTTCCCCGTCCGCCGCGCCGAGTGCGTCATGAAAACGCAGCGTGGTTGCCGAGGAGATTCCCCCTCTCCTCTTTGTACTCAGCAGGCTCTTTGTCTGGGTATTTGGCTTTTCATCACCCTCCACTCTGCATTCACCTCTTGGCACTGGTGACGTCTCGCCAGACCCCGTGACCGTCATTTAAGAAAAAAAAAAGGCCCCCGCTCACAATTTCCAGAGCCAAACTCAAGATCAAGGGCACCGTGGAGAAAGTTTTTCTAGAACCTGACTAGAACGGTTCCGTCTGTTGTTTTGCAAATTTGGGATTTTAAAAGCTGACAGACAGAGAGTTGAAACCAAGTGTTTTTGAGTAAAGCTGTATTTAGAGGTCTTAAGGGTCCAGTGAGTAAAATTTGTCCTGATTTACAATTTTTATATATTTTCTACACTAAATATACAGCCAATATATATATTAATAAAAGTATGAGGATGAGCAAATGAACGCTGCAATCTAAAAAAATTAAACCTTTAATGGCTAAAAGTCAAAGTCTTTTAAAAAAATATATTGACTGTGGACAGCGAGCGATTTATTTACTTATCTTGCTGTCTACTCCAGGACGAAGTCAATAGAACACGACCAGACCAAATTTGTGGGCTTTGTCCTTTGGGGGCTAAAGTTGGTAGAAACAGGAAGTTTCAGTCATAAGTTGCTACCATCTTGCTGTTCCCAACTACTCTACTGGTCGTAACCTAACCGTCAAATCTACTTGACCTTAGCTGAGGTCCTGAGGGTACAAACTGCGTGAAAAAGTCCTATAGAATATGCAAACAATGCTATACTGAGACTACATTCTGTTCTTCAAAATTTTGAAGTATTATTGAAAAATAATATAATTTTTTAATATCCTTCAGTCCTTTCAATCAAGTCAGTGCAGTTTTTGTTCCAGTTGTCTGTATTTGAAATTTAGCGAGATACTGGCTTGGTTTTTCGTAAATGTTTTTCCAAAAAGTCCTTAGTTAATTGAATTTAAAGGTGTATCATCATACTGCAGAATTAAAGAAGGTATCACAGCACTACCACACGGCAAGCAAACATTAAGTCACACGTGAGTGAAGCACAAACACAAAGGGAGACTTCCAACCATGGAGCTTAAGTCAGGAGCTTAGAAATAAGGCAGCAAACACGGGGACTGGAAAATATCCTACCTTCGAAGTTTCGTAATGCACGTATCAACAAGAAGTCGCTGAAGCTCGATGGGATATCCTCCTTCAACTCTGATGAGATCGCAGTACGTACGTGACGCAGCAAAAGAGTTGGCAGACAGGAGTTTTTGGATTCCAACCCGCTTTGATCTTGAGATTTGTATCTCTCTTCATATACTCACGTGAAACTAATTTGCCTTGTCTCCTGGAGGAAGGTTTCTTTAGTCATGGTGCCCAGATTGCCATTCATTTTGACTTACTTGCTTTGCAAGGCTGAAGAAGAGACATTGGCATTAACTTGTGGGTGTCCAAAACATTAGAGGAAGTTTTCTTTTCACATTTCAGATTTATGTTGGATTTAAATATCATTCATAGATCCCAAACGCTTCTTAACCACACCTCCCACTCCTCCCTTCAACATGCACTATTATTTTTGGATGTAACTGGGACTGAAATGAAACTGAAACTGAAAATTTCCAGGTTGTCTTCACTGTCAATACTATACAGCACATGGATGTGAACACAGATGTAAGCATGTTACCGTCATCAGTTACTCTTCTGTGCTACTGTCATGTCATTCTTTCTGTTCTTCCACTTTCTATTTCTGACCCAGGATCAGTTCAAATGTGTTGTTAGCAGTCCTAACTGAGTCAGCAAACCAGTTGAAATAGGCCACATGCCGCTGATCTGACATGACTCGGCCTGTTATTGTGTTCCTAAATCTGACAGAACCCACCCCAGTTAATGAAGGGTTAAATTAATCCTGCATATATACACCTAAATTGATCGGACCCAGACCAGATGTGCATACTCCACATTTCCCTTTCACCCCAAGTTCGACCAGCACAAACGTGTGACTCTGGAAGAAGTTGGTGAGAAGACAAAAGAAATGAAAATGAATGGTTCAAACCGTAAACCGTTGTGCTGCTTGCTCCCAGTTTGCCTGCTTGCTAACTTGTGTGACAGTTGTTTGGTCTGGGACATGATAAAGTTGAGTACTCTCAGGCTTGTGGCATGCGACAAACCCTTTCCATCTCACGCTCCCTCTCGCCTGATTTCTGTTTTCTATATTGGTAAAAGCTTACTATACTGCCTAGATATGTATGAAATAAAAGTCACATCCTGCTTGGCTGGGTGCGAGACTGAGACTGGAGACCAAGACCAACCTGGAGTACTACAACACTACCCATCAAACAGTTCTTATTTATATAAAACAGTATTCATAGATCAAGGGTCTTGCTCCCAGTTAGCTGACATCGTGCGCCGCCATATTATCAAGAAAGCTGGCGTGGATAATCCAGTCCGCCTGACAGCTCGTTTTGTACTTAGGGTGAACACTCTTGTCCTCAAATAAACCAATGAAGAAGAAGATGAATGATATATCCAGGTTTGTGTACTCAGGCCACTGTAGTTAATTGGCAAGCTTGGGAGAGGGAGGGTGAGCGAATGAGCGCTGCAATCTAAAATCTAACCACTAGAGGGCATATTTTTTACACGCTGTACTTTCAAATAGGCCAGCTTGGTGAAAAAAGCATTGGCGTCACTTTTATCTGCGGCTCCCAACTGCAACAGAGAAAAGTGGACCGCTTGCAGCAGCAAATTAGGCTCGGAATAGTTGGCTTAATACAGGAGGGAGTCCAGATGTTGCTTTTGTGACTGTTGGCTCACAGAAAAGGCTCTATCACACTGTCTAACCCTGTTTTTTGTCTTTGTTTTTTTTCCACGAGCCATAACTCACTGCTCACGATGGACATCAAATGTTGTGACAGCCTTGGCTAGTGTAAGTCACATGGAAAGTTTTTGTACCTATGTTAACCTTTTCAGTCACCCTTAGGAGAACATTTTCCTTTGAACTAAAACCACCCCCAAACCATATCCTCCCACTTTCTCCTCCAGCAGGGGAGGGTTTTTGGCTGACGTTGCCATGTGGAATCCTTATGTTTATTACAGACCCTATCTTCCAGGAGCAAAAAATGCTGCTTGGAAGAGACTTTCTTCCCTCTTTTTCCCCTTTTACCTCCACCTGCAATCATATCTGGCTGAGGATTTTCTTTTTTTCCTCCCATCACACCCAGAAAGGTAACACAATGTAAACATGAGCAAAGTTTAAAAACGAACTGGACCATGAAAACACCTGAATTTGAAATGAAAAGTGTATTATTTGTGAAAATGTTTGGACAAAGCTGGAGTTAGCGGGACCCTTTCTGTCTGCATCCAGTTTATAATCAGTCAGGCAGACACTCGGCACTATGGCCTGTTATTAGCTTAATTCATGTTTCTGACCAAACCCCAAGAGAGACGGTCACACCTCCTGTTTGATCAGGTTGTTTTAAACTGTAATCATGAGCATCTTATTAAAATCATAGATCGGTTTCAGTCACCACCCCATGCTGCAGCTTCCAAACTTTTGCATTGGCGTATGTATTTAACCCTGAGTGTGTGTGTGTGGTTACAGGTCTGACATGCCCCCAAAGGTAGCACTGTCCTCTGAGTTCGAAAATGACTGTTTGTGCCATCTATTAACACAGATGCTGGAATGCACATCTGCTTCAAGGTCGCAGATATCTAGAGCTTCAAGTTCAGAAATCCATGGACTGGATTCTTGTTCAAAGAGACAGACAGACAGACAGACAGACAGACAAAGCAGTGGCCCAGCATGCTAAAGAAGGCGACTTTATTCAGAGCAACAAAGCAGCAAACCAGAACAAAAGAAGAATTGTGTTTTGATAATTTTACAAGGCGTTTTGAAATCAAAACTGTGTGTTTTTCCTGCTTGGCTGGGCGTGTCCGCTCTGCGTCTCACTGAATGTGTCGTGCAGCTTTGCTCAGACAGAGCTGCTGCACACAAGGACACAGATGGCTTTTTATGCAGCAACATAATCATCAAAAACCTTGTACGTCAGGGCAGGCGGAATATTTGTTTTCAAAGGGGAAGGAGAAAATTTGAGTTCCATGCCTACACATTCATGGAATCATATTTAAATGTCTGAGATGATGCGGAAACTTAAACCACTTTTGCACTTTTCTCTGCGTGCTGAATGTTCTGTCTGTGAAACCAATGCCAGGTGAGTGCTCGGTCTCGCTGTCTTGTGTCTCCATGGTTTGGTATTCCGAGGCCGGCTGCTGGACAGCTGGAACATGGAAATTGTGATGGAGCATCTTGAGGCCACATGTTGACTGCAAAGAGCCATAATGCCTTTTTTTTTTTTTTTTTTTTTTGGTTTAAGAATTTGTGACACTGCTTCGGATGGAGGTGGGACACACATAAGAAGAAGAAAGTGCTTAACTGACCCCCTCTTCCTCCTTTATTTAATTTAATCCCGCTGCCCTTCGTTCCCTCACGCCGAAACAGAATTGCTGTCTATCAGGGTTTTTTTTTCTTCAGTATAATTAGCATAAACTGTGGCTTTTTTTTTTTTTTTTTACAGTGTGGGCTGGCATTGCCTCACACTTGATCCGTACCCCCAACTGTTTAGCTTCTAACGCCGTGTGGGGTCCGCCAGCGTGAAACCTGGCAGAGCGAACGGATGGTTGGACGTGCAGAAAGAACACTGCTTTCCTACCCGCAGAGCCATATCAAATGCAGGTGCTTGGCTCGAGCGGCTCATTAATGGATGCTGCTTTTTCGGGAACTAAAAAAAGCATCAGCGCTTTTTCTTTGCCTCCTGCAAGGCACACCTCACTGATCAAGATAAGAAATAGGTTATAAATTGAATAAATTGTCCTGAAATTTCACACTTTCCTTGTCTGGCTAAGGTACCAAGTTGGTCCCTTAACAGATCTGGCAAGTGGCAGTTTCCACTCTTTCTACGATGAAAGAGCAGCCAAGCTACCAAACTAGCAGCGGTGTCTAACGAGATGTAATTGCTTTATACTGGGAACATTACCACCTTGAAATTGCTCTCATGTCCAACTGCTCTTTTCAGTTTTCAGTGCAGGCTGGGTCCTTGAATTAATCCGCATAATAAGTATATGTATCAGTGTAATAAAAGGGCTTAGTGAAGGCAAAAGTGATAACTGTAGGTTATATACTATAGTCGATTCAGTATTTATGCCCAATATGCAATAAAGATTCAATGGTAATCTTTCTTTTTTAAAGTTTTCTAAACTTTACATTTTTATTTTAAAGTGACCAGTTGTAGTGAACACTTGCCAAAAGAGATTAGAAATGATTAAGAACATTCCATTTCTGAGTCTAAAATTCTTTAAAAAATAAATAAAAATAAATAAATAAATAAAAAACTTCAGCAACTCAATCCTTCTTCTAATCCTTTCTTTGGGAAAATTCATAAATCACCGTGAGATCCTGTTGGCTACGCCACTCAAGCAGTCAGCTGGACTGGAATGCACAAGCATCCATTGCAATGCTGTTCTTTTTTTAAAAATGTTAATTCCCCCCATTGTTCTGAACGTCCCAATGCGTTTAGACACTGACGGTTTTTGCAAGCAGCACATCACCACAACTGTCCACGGACCACGGATTGCAGAACGCCTCATCAACCCCCGAAGAATCCGAATAAAAGCCTTTGGATGTGCAATGAACAAGAGGGGTCAAACTGAGTTTGCTTCTGAGCTCAGGGAGAGTCAATGGCCAACAACAGCAACAAGTGGAACCAGTGAACTTGCCGTGCGAGTCCAACCGAGAACAAGAAAATAGGGGACCCAAAATAGAGCAAAGGACTGCAATTGACAGGTCAATGGGCCGTGTTGTGCGTGTAAAAATAAGCCTGCGGTAAAATATAATCAAAGGAATCTCCACCCCTTTTCCATATTTGAGTCGCTCTGGGTAAAAATGAGGCCGTTGCAGGAGAAAAGTGTTGGAATTTCTCATCACAAAGCTATTAGGAAACAGACTGCAGGAAAAGGAGGAGCCGGTCCGGCTCGGAGCAGAACAGTCACCACGATTATCGCATGCAATGAAACGGTCTCACTGCTTCACCGTTTGAATTTGCAGAAGAAAACCTTCTTCTTGTCTGGTTTAAAATTGCACTGAGTCCGACGAAATATGATTTTCTTCACAAGCGGGAAAAATGAAGGAGTAAAAACATAAGAGGCGGTCCGATGTTTAAATAGCAGGCATGAGAGTACAGTGAGGGTGTTGTGGTCAAGTTGGCGGACGGATGGCCTTTAATTCACGACGATAGACGAGGACACACTGCGAGTCAAGTTTTTAATGTCTAGCTGAAGCTTTTTTGCCGTTTCACCATAACCAAAGCCTCTCCCTAAACCCTCGCCAAAATTGTTTTAGTTGCCTAAGCACAACCATAGCCTCACCCAAGACATAAATATAGTTGTCTTAGTTGCCCAACCTTAACCCGCACCTATGCAAGAGTCCATTTACTTGTCGCAGCAGTAGATTTAATGTTAGAAATATTCTATTTAGGGCCACAAAAGTTGAAGGTCACCAGGCGATTCAGGAGCTGGTCAAAATTGGTACACGAGCGAGCGTGCATCCCAGGAGAAACATTCCTTAGATCAGGAAGAGGAGAAGGGATCTGTACTTGAATGGAGCAACATTCATTGTGAGTTGATGCAACGACAGCCGTTTATGTTGAACATTTTTTGTTTGCTTTTTTAATTTGCTTGATATTGACTATGTTTAACTAAAACAATGAACACAAGTTAAATAAATTTCAAAGTTGAAAGTATAAGCGACACATGAGGACTGATATATATATATATATATATATATGTATATATATATATATATATATATATATATATATATATATATATGTATATATATATATATATATATATATATATATATATATATATATACATATATATGTATATATATATATGTATATATATATATATATATATGTATATATATATATATATATATATATATATATGTATATATCTTAATGGAGTGCGAAGCACCAAAATATCTTTACCATCTTTCTCAACCTGGTACGTAGGAATGGGAGCTGATTATCAAGTAACGGCATAGTAGTAGACATACGGACGCTGAAGACTTTTTATTTTTTATTTTTTTAAAGTGGGCAAGGCGTCACCGCATGAGAGCAAATCAAGGCCCCTAGAATCCAAGATAGCTACTCATTTATTTCGATGGAGTTGCTCAACTAGTCCTTACACCGAAAAAGCCTGACACTTTAAACTGGCTTCCAGGGATACTTCTACTTTATGCGACCCAAAGAGCAGGCTCAGTAGCAATACGAGGCTGGCCAATCAAAAGGGAGCAAGCTGTTCAAAGGCAGAACCACGAATTGAGCAGGTCGGGGAGGGAAGAAGAAACAAAACTAGTCAAGGCTGAGTTTTTTTTTTTTTTTTTTTTTTTTTTTTTTAGCAAAAAAAACGTTTAATGTTGATGGTAGACCACCAAAAAAAGAATTTGTATATGTATAATATTTCAGTTAACTTAATCGTGTGTATAATACGTAAATAAATGTCACGTTAGATTGCAAACAGCAATCGAGTGCCACCATTCAGCCACCCTGAAAATGAAAAATGTCACAATCATCTGCTAACCTCAATGATACAATTACACTAATGGACAATTGCACGGCAATAATAGATGAAATGTGCACAGATATGCTTTTTTTTTTTTAAATGTCAATGCAGAATTACATTAACCCAACACATTGTCAAAAACCAAACTTAGGACCTAAAATCCAATGTCATCGGCAGAGCTTGATTGGATGAAACTGCTAAAAATTCATCATTCGGCATTTAAGTTTTTGCCTCCCTACTGCGCTCAGCACCCCCTGGTGAATTCGGAGCCATATCTGCCCACACGCTTTGTGTACATTTAGCAAATCTAAATGGAGCGCTAATAAAGGAAGACCACCCCTGAAAGATCCTGCCGTGCTATTGAGTCAGTGTTTGCATGTAAAACTAAACAAGGGTGTACTGTTACTGCATGTTGCACCTATAAAATCAAGACAGCTAATTCCCTGATTCATCACTTTAATCACATCTAATGGATTCGCCCAAATCGCTTCAATTATCGCATTAAACCCTCTCCCTCAAGAACGCATGTTGCGTATCTGTGTACATATATCTGTGCATTACATTGCGTTGAGTCAAACCTTCCCTGTCTGGCAAGCGGCGGACCAAAGTCTCGCTGCACAGACTTGCATGGAGATGTGACCTCGGCGGATCAAACCTTTGGAAATACCGAGATTATCAGCGCAGGACTTCAAAGGCCCAAAACTTTGTCAATCTGGTGACGTCCGCCGCTTCTCCGTGCGAGATCAAACGAGTGGACTCCATTGAATTTATGTGGCTATAAAATAGGGTTTTGGGCTGAGCGTAAATGGCCCCAACATCTGTGCTCAATCTTCACTGTGGCGTGTAATGAGGATCACAGGGCCTTTGTTCTCTTCCAGAGGAGAGATGGAGCCAGGTAGGGGGGGGGCCGAGGCACAGGTAAGCCAGCGTAGGCCTTTCGGCTGATGGAAAACATTAGTGGGGGAGAGGTGCTGTGGAGAATAAGGCCCCGATGCTGAACTGGAGGTCTTACTAGCAGCCGTTAAACCATGTGTCTGGATAATCTGTTCTCACCTCCGACCAAAGGTTTGGAATCTCCCACAAATAAAAGCGCAGAGTGCGGCTGGAGCCTTGACCCGAGTCTGACACACTTTCTCATATACACTTCATCTTTGACCTTTTTGCAGCTACAACTGCGCCACGCTACAAGGCCAGGGTCAGTAGGTTAGCTTTGAGTCCAGAAAGGTGAGCCACTGACAGATCTGATGGAATCTCGAGCAAGTCTTTCTCATAAGGTTAAAAAAAAAAAGAAAGAGAGAGAATCCCCAAAATTTTCAAACATCCACACCTAAATACTTCATAAATAGTTGGCAGAGTTAGCAAGTTAACATCTTGTACCTGCTGTCACAGTTACTCGCTGTCACCCAACATAAGCAATCAACACAATATGACATCTGTCAACTTCCCTGCCACCTGTCTGACACAAAGTGACGTGTCTGTCAGTCTGGATGTAACCATTATGTTTTTTCCAACTCTGAAAACATTGTCTACTGATGCCTGAACAGGCCAACACACCTACATATTCAAATAACCCAAATCCTTGCTAAATACAGACAAATACAGAAGACGGCTTAACACGTGACTAACATAAAGACTGATATTTGAATTTTGTGTGTGCAGTGTTGTAATTAAGACCACACAAACCAAGACTATAAGGCATTATCAAGACTAGAGAGTATCGAGACCGAGACAAGACCCAGTAAAATTGCCTCAGACTCCGAAACGAGATGGAGACCCTTAAAAAGTGGTCTGGAGACCAAGACCAATATCGAGTACGACAACACTAGTGTATATGAAGTTTATTAACCCAATGTAAAACTGCAATCACACAATACCCTCCATGTTACCTACTACAGCAACACAAATGAAGCTTATTGCTTTCTTTTATTTTGAAATTTTTAGAAATACTCACTTTGAGGGACGACAAGCGATTTTTTTCACAGCTCAACAGCTGTGCACAACATGTAAACCAAAAATGTAGAGGTTTCGGAGCCACACCTCCTCACGTTCCTGTCATCTCCGTGGCACCGCCCCTCCCTGTTCTCAAATAGCAACCCACTGAGGGAGCGAGGAACATGTGACCAAATGTAACAATGTAACAAAAACGCTTGGAGCTTAACTTACATTAAATAATTTCTGTTTGGTGGTCTCGCAGCTCAAAAACACCATTGCGATCAGACCAAGACATTAAATGTTACATCGGAGTTCTGCATCTTTATGCGCTGATGCTCTGTTCCGGGTGGTTACTTTCTGCTATTCATAACCCTGGTGTGGCAACTGTACAGATGGGCGGGAGGAGCTGGAGAGTCACGTGCGCTAACTTGCAGGCGCGACAGGTGAAGTTTTATAAACAGGAGGTTAAAAAAAACCCAACAGACAGAGAGGGCACGTGGTGTGACGCTCTGCCCCAAGATGAAATAACACCCAACAGTACCAATCTTTGTTGTTCTGTTATATCTGACAATGTTGAAAATCACGTATTGGCCCTTTAACCAAAATGCACCATGGTTGCTTTGGAAAAAAAAAAGGGACCATGGCTTGACTGTGGCCTCCTGGAGCCGACGGTTGCCATTCCACACCAAGCTTGCAATTTTACAAACGTCCCAGATGTGGTTCCCTGTTTGGCTGCCTAATGTGTCATCTGCACCGAGCTGATGGAGCCAGGCAGGATGTCAGACGCAGCAACTGGCAAAAAGAACATGGTGATTTTTTTTTATTTTCAAAATAAAAAACCCACATGTGGGCTCCCCAGTCATACATCACATCAAAACACCGTAAAGACAAATTATTTATCAAGCCTTCGTTGGCTGCAAATTCGGGACACACACACACACACACACACACACACACACACACACACACACACAAATCTAGGAGGAAAAACAACCAAAAGTGCCATTTCAGATCACACACACTGAACTGCAAGGTTGAGATGCACTTTTCTGAGGCACTTCTGCAAAAGTGGCAAAAGATGTGGAACAAAGTGTAGACTGTTACTGTATATCACACATTTTGCCTCATCTAAGCAAGCTCTAGAGATGTATGCTAACTCTCGTTTTCTAATTAGAATGCCATTCAAAGTTTCTATTTCTTACTTGACTTTACTTGACTAAATAGAGTTTTAAAACTGCATCTGGAAACGCTGTCGGCCCTCCTAAAAAAAAAAAACCTGATTGTGATTCCGATGCGGTCAAAGTCTACTGGGTGCAGCTGCTTACAGCTTACCATGCCCTTTTAACCAAAGGGCACTCGACACTTGGGTGGCGGTTGGTCAGCGGTCTGAATGTTGAAGGACTCTGAATCAGCACTTTGTCCTTTTTAAATGAAGCCTCTAAAGCCAGGAAGATATATGGCTATGGGAAAAGCCGAGAGCTCGTTCTTTTTTGCCCCCAATCCAGAGCTGAGAGAGACAAACGGCGACAGACTTTTACCTGTTTAAAATAAACCCTGCTGTTTAAGTTTCAAGAATATCACGATATCCGAATCTTGGAATTGTCATGCTTGGGAATATTTTTTTTTTCCACATTTGAATTCTCATACCTTGTGGGGTCTGATTATTAGTGTCTCCAAAACAAAACAAAACAGAAAACAAAAAACCTTTCTTTCGGGACTGAAAAGTACCTTCAATTTTTGCAAATGACGCCATGGGAAATGAGTTTTACTCAGCACATCCCTTCAGCTACAGGTTGTTTTGATTTTGTATTAATTTTACTTGCAGCAGTGTTTCAATTAGAAACTGGTGTGCGCACAGGCCTGTTAGCATTACATCACATTTGTGGCAAAATTGAGGCAGTGTGGCAAACAAGACCACCAGATGTGCGTTCCTCTTGGTGGTGTATGGAACAAAAACCTGCCATGTAACACTCTTATGTTTGTTCCAATTTTAAAAATAAAAGGTTGCAAAATACATCAGCAAAGACTGGACTCCAGATTTTTTTTCCTATGGGCACATGTCGTTTTTCCCAACTCAGCAGGATTCATGCTCTTCGGTAAGAGTCTAAATAGTTTAGTTATGTGAAGTTAATAAACTACAGAATTGAAGCCCAAACCTTCTGTTGCCCTGGCCAAGGTTGCGTCACGCAGAGATAGGCAGCAAACAGGTTGCTACGTTATGCTCAACACTGCTGCTCTCAACAACAACCGTGCTGCCTTGAAGGGAGGCGACGTTTGTTACGCAACTCAACCGGTCCGCACCCGTATTCCTGAGAAGAGGATAATATCACTCTTCTCTGGAGGAACTTTGACGTTTGATCAGTTGCCGTTGTTCAATCAGCAGAAATCAATGGGTGTGATTTTGCTGCAGGGCTTCTTTGAAGCATCTGGGGATTTTTACATATCACAAACAGTGAGTTACAAAACCGTCAATGCCAACTACTAAGGGAGGAGCCACAATTGAAGGGCCACTATGCAGTGGAGGGCCACTTACGGCTTCGTGAAGGAGTGGGAAAACTTTTTGACCCGTAGGCCAAAATGTTTTCAAAAATTTGACAGAGGGGCTGGAGTATAGTTCATGCAGTCACTTCATCCAGAACAACCAACATGGAGCCGACCCTGCCGCTGCCACTGCTTCCAAGTCATCGGTTGCTTCCAACAGATTTGCTGCACCAGCGGAGAACCACACTGGGTTCCCCTCCTGCCAGCAAAGAACAAACAAGCAAAACTGCTGAGTCACAATTTCTGCTGTGATATTTATTTGGTAAGGTCAGTTACAGTAAACAACAAGAAAGCAATGATCCCTCCTGCCTGGTGTCAAGACTTTATGCTGCTGTTCAGGGTGTGGAAGATATTTTCCACACATGGGGCCACTAAGTACATTGTTTAAACACCCAGGCGTGCCAGAATATTGTTGCAGACCATGCTCATACATTTATGACCTCCTGATGGCCACTTGCAGCAGGGTAACGCAGCATGTCTCAGAAATCAAACAACATCTAAAATTGTTTTCTTGGACACAACAAGGATTTCAGAAGTATCAGTCTTTGAAAATGTCTCAGTCCATTAAAGCAACTCAATCAGCTGTCTTCTGCTATCATATCACCATGGACCGAAATCTCACATCAACTGTGGCTCTTACTTTTTACCAGTAGATACACTGACAGACCATTTTATGAAGTACACCTTGCAGCTAGACTGCACGTGTTGAGTCTTGCCTGTAAGAGGCTCAGGTTATTTGAGTTCCCGTTGCCTCTCTGTGGTCTACAACCACTATTCCCATTCTGACCTCTGACGCCTGACATCAAACATGGTATTTTCCTCCACGCAACTGCAGCTCAAGATCAGTCAACTGAGGAGGTTCGGGCATCTGGTCAGGATGCCTACTGGACGCGTTTTTGGGGAGGTGTTTTGGGCATACCCTGTGAGGAGGAGGCCTTGGGGCAGACCCAGGACTTGCTGAAGAGACTGTCTGTCTGTGGGGTGTATACAGTATATACAGCCCGTCTCGCAACAACAACCATGTCACTCCAGCAAGTCCTCTTCACCATGTCTACATGCTTAAATGCATCCATTTGTCTGCTGCCACGTGGTTGGCTGAGCAGTTAAGTACCATATCTAATAAAGTGACCGATGAGTTTATTGTATATCAAGTTGCATTTGAAAAGATTTCCTGCGCCGAGTGACAGATAATTTAGTTTTGCTGACTGGTTGTGAAAGCCTGGCTTCAAGTGCAACTTACAGTTTGGCCCCACCGACTTTACGAGTGAACGCTTTGACATCTTGCTCCCTGAAGGTGAAATAAAAATACATGTGTGGTGTTTCCACTTACACATCTGAAAACAGTGAAGCCCCCCTTCCCCCAACCCTCCTGTGTCAGTGACTTCCATATAGGCTGCGAGACTATATATCCGTCAGTAGGTGCTCTTTAGGCAGTATAAGGACTGATCTCTTTAAATCCAGAGTTGCAATGGACCATTTGAATGATGAAATATGTTCTGATCCCTGGCATTGGCATTGGAGGACGACGAAACCACAGACTGAGGTAGATTTTGACAGAACAAAAATAACATTCACTGGCAGCGATCATATGACACCCACACATATGAATAGGTCTGTGACTGAGAGCCAACAAACATGGTGGCTGGAGTGTTGCTCCAATCCAAATTTAACATGCTGATTCAGTTTCAAGACCCCACATAAGAATTAAGTACTAAGTACTATACTTTATACTATTTTTTTTATTATTATTATTTAAAATCTTCCTCCCTTTTATTTTGTTGAAACCCTGACACATTTCAGCCCTCAGATGTGACCAGATGTGACCACATGGACCAGAACCAGTGTTCTGGCAGCTTCAAGAGCCTCACGGAATGGGCGTCCAGCTGCAACTTCCTCGACAATGGTACATAATGGCAAGTGGTTTAAGTGGACCTGTTGTTTGACCGCCAGGAAGAAAATTGCTTTACCCCTAATAGACCATTTCGTTAGACTTTACGACCATCGCACCTCATAAAGCACGTTTTGATCTCTGCTGATCATGTGGTGTGACTTCCAAGTAAAACGAAACGTGTTAAGTGTTTGTTGGCATTAATTCAACAAATGCTAAATGGAACGTCAATAGACCATGAATCACACCGTTGGTGAACCTGGGAAAAATAATCAAAAAGTAGCTTACTTCCAAATACATCTAATAGGAATGAAGAACACATGACAACCACTTCTAGTGTAGCAGGTTGAGCTAGAACAGTGTGTCCTGCCACTTCCATCTCTTCTTCACGCTGATGCACTTTTACGGGCCTTTTCCATTACCACCTACTTGGCTGTAGTCGTTTTTTAAACTTTTCCAATGGGTGGTAGTGCCTGGTAGGGTATAACATTGGTTCTAATCGAGGTAAGTCGAGCCGTCAACTAAGTGCAGGCCACTGATTGGACAGGAAATGACCACACAGAATAATTTGTGCAGTTTGATCAATCCTGGCATTTCCAAAAAAACCTGGCAGCAGGGGCCGTGACTTTTTATGTTCAGGGGAGTAGACAAGCTTGCCAGTGGCATGGGCAAACTTGAAACAAAATTCAGATGAAGCATAACAAAAAACATCTTGGCAACAAAAAACATCTCCGAGCTGATGGCTGTTCAATATTTAACACAGTCCATCAAGAATATTCCGAAGAGCAATAGCGAAACCATTGAAAGCAAGATGCTATTACCAAATGTGTAAATACAACAAATAAAAAGTGAAGGCTTCGTTGGATATTGACATATTGTGGAAGCTTGTGCTCAGCGCACCAACAAGGTAGCTTTCAAGTGGCCCAAGAAGAAGGAATGAACGCAAGGCTCAGGGTGGTGACACTGACGTGATGTCAGTGCCCTTTGTATTACAAGATTAATGCGAAAAAATACAGGCTTTCTTGCTACTCAGTGGAGTTCATTGACAGACCTGAGACACTTCATGCTGTTGAAAAGCTAGGTGAATATTTTTATTATGAGACTCTTAATCTCTTAATCTCAATTCATTTAGCAAAACCCTCTACTGGGCCTGGATGAATTGCACGGAAATGACCAGGGTTCTTGCCACAGTGTCCCTTTGTATTAAAAGGTTTGCTTCAGTGGTTTGTTTGTTTCGAGCCACCCTGGCACCCTTACACAAGATCACAAACTAGCACCCACCTATAATTTTACCCATTGGTAAAAATAGAATATATAAACATGAAAATTAAACGTACTCAGATTCACATTTTTATGCTACTACAGCATAACAGTTCACTGCATATTGCAGGTGCATAGAGCAGGTTAACAAAAGACTCTAAAGTTCAAATTCCACATGCTATTACGGGACATCACCGATTATCATTACTATACAAGATAATTCTAAAAACAAAACAAAACAAACCCCCCCAAACAAAAAACAAACTAGGGGTGGGAATTCGGAAATTGGAAATATATGCCACCACCTCCATCAGGTGGTGGCATATACCGCCTAGCTTGCATACGCCTAGAAATGCCCCAAGTTTGCACAACCCTCACACAGGGAAAATCAAAGGGACAGATGCATAAGTTTTAAGCAACAACTAGTTATATAGCTTAACTGTTGTTCATTGTGTCATGAATAAACATTTTAGAACCACGTTGCCAACAAGCTTTTCTGATATAGAACCAGTCTTTACTGTCGCTGTTTTTGTTGCACTATTGTTGATCGCTGCCCATTGTGTCAGGATAACCCCATACATTTGCCTATCTCTGAAGTGGTAATAAACTCACAATGAAAAAAAAAAAAAAAAAAACAGCGTGTGAAAGGGCCGTCATATTGGGAATAGACAACAAAGAACACCTGGCTAAGACTAAGAAGAAAGGTTTGAGGAAAAGGGGGCAAAAATAGTGCTGGATAAAATAGCCAAACTGGTCTTTGCTCGCCAACATTTATTACAAGTAACATGTTTCAAACATCCTTTACCTCCGTGCTTACACTCAGAGTAATCACCTACTTTAATGTTTTGACAACGGGCTGATTTAAGTCTGACCCGTGGCTACACATTAAGAGGCGGCGGATCACATATCCGGCCCACGCGCAGCACACTTTCCAAGGAACGGCATGAATAAACGTCCTACTACACGATCCAACCCAGCGGATAACGTATTAGCCGAGGCTACCCCTAGTTTCCACGCCGACGTAAACACAAGGGACCGTTATGTAAGAGAGGCGGTGGATGTAAACAGCCGCGGCAGCGCGTCATGGTCATGTATGGTTAAGCAAACTGGAGGGAATTTTTTTTTTCTTGGTTACGTCGACGTGGAGACCGACACGGGGTGAAACTCGAGCTCGACTGATCTCCACCAGGCTACAAAAGGAATACACAATGTTTATCTCAGGGACGATCAACAGGACAAAGTTGACGGAACGGCTAATAATAGGGTTGCGAGCCAGAAAACAAATGAGCTTATTGG
Organism: Nelusetta ayraudi; assembly: GCF_046127955.1. Classification (NCBI taxonomy): domain Eukaryota; kingdom Metazoa; phylum Chordata; class Actinopteri; order Tetraodontiformes; family Monacanthidae; genus Nelusetta; species Nelusetta ayraudi. The sequence continues at coordinate 18,736,680 of NW_027466185.1, read as the reverse complement.
AATCTGCCTGGCAAGCTAGTCCCACTAAATGTCAGCGCATTTTTTTTTCAACCTGTCAGCGGCATTATTGTACTAGTATTGGCCGGCATCATCCCGCGTGTGTTCAAGTTATTAACACATTCTTTCCTTTCAGTGAGGAAGAGCCACCTCCGTGGAGAGTGGAAACGAAGAGGCGCAGCAGGCCCCACGGAGTTATGTAAGAGTGACGCTGTCTCCTCCTCTGGCACGCAAAACCGCGCCGACGCTGAGCCGCTCGAGTGAAAAATGTATACAGTACAGCGCCTCACGCAAAGCCACTACACACCACTGTCAATGAAAGGAGCATAATGGAAGTTCTGCAAACCATACTTCAGCCAAGTTGTACGGCATATAAAAAAAAAAAAAATGCAAAAAAGGAAGATTATGATTTGTTCAATTATTTTGTTTTCTGTGCTTTTTGCTTCAAGATAAAAAAAAAAAAAAAAAGGTATAAAAAAGGTATGAAAAGTTATGAGACTGCGTGACGAACTTTGCTCCTCTTGTTATCGGAGCATAATGAGCAGCACATGGAATGCGTCCTGTCCGGTCAAAATGCACATGTACAGTAACTCAGTGACAGTAACTGTTGTGTAAAACGTGACATTAGCGTTTTGCATAAAGCATTGATGAGTTCCAGGCGATTTACATATCGACCTCTGTTTGGGCTCGTTTTGTCTGAGTGATGCTTTAATGAAACCGGATGTCCTTCAATAATAATATATTAATAAACATGTCAGTTCAGATAATAGATTAACATCTGAGGATTTACCCTGTCACGAGGCGCTTTGATTGTAATCTCTGTCTGATTCCGCAGTCAGACACAAGAATCGTCGCTCATCGGCAAAGCTTTTAAACCTTTGTGTGACAAAGGGCAGTATGTTCCAGCACACTCAAAGGGGGTGGATCAAAAATAATGATCTTAAAAGTTACTGACTTATTATTTTAAATGATAGTTGTTGTTGCTCGAAGCGGAGCCGTTTGAACTTTGCTCTCGTGAAGTTCAATATAAAACTGGATCACATTTTAGAGGGAGATTATTTCAGAGGACCTCACTTTGGGGTCACTGTTCAGTTTTCAGTACAGAGAAATGATAAATGTGTAGAAAATGGCATTGTTTATGGTAATAAGAACGTAAATAAGTACGTAAATAAAAAATAATTTTTACTTTTTACTTACTCAAAACGACACCTCTGGTATCCACTCACCTTGAACTTAGTTTCGATTAGCTTGGAGCAAATTTTTAGTTTCATCCCACGTGAGTAATCGCAAAATCCACCATTGTTTCCGTGTGTGGGGAAAACTGCAAGTGCAATTCAAATGAGCGCCTGGAAAATACTACTAAATGTTCCCCACTGAAATGTTTCCTAGTTTACATAATTCGTTATCTTTTACTTGCGAGTGAAAGACAACAGAGAGAATGCCATGCAGCCTGTTTTCCGATCCTTCGGCTGGATCCGTTTTGAGGAAAACAGGAAACAGAGGAGTGGGTGTGGCGGCGACAACTATCATAAAACTGCATTGTGTTATTTTGGGCGCACGCCGGCAGGTGCACTTCCCCATCCATCAACGTGCCAGACCAGGAGTGGCCGCAGAGTCACAGGTGCGTGACGCACTTTGTTTTTTTTGTCTTCGACACAAAAGTCTGACGTGCGTTTTCGGAGATTCTTTTCAAACTGTCGCTTCGCTGGCTGTCACGACGTTGCTTTTCGCTTCTCTGTCAACTTTCCACACGTGAGAAAGTCTTCTCTTGGGCGGTGGTGGTGGTGGTGGTGGTGTGCGTGGGGGGGGGGGTGCTGGAATTCTTCCTTGCTACCTTTTGCAGAAGATGGGGTTGCATCCATCCATCTATTTTATATGCTACCTCCTACACTTATGATGGGTCTGCTGGAGCCTCTCCCAGCGGTCATGGTGCGAAGGCAGGGGTACATCCTAGAGAAGTCATCGCAGGGCCACTTACAAAGAAAGAACCATTCACACTGACACACCTACGAGGAATTCAGAGTTCCCAATTGGCCTGAAATGCATGTTCCTGTAAGAGGAAGTTGAACTACCAGGACAGAAGCCACCCAGACACAGGGAGGACAAACTCCACACAGAAAGGGCCCAGGATTGAACCCACAACCTGCTTGCTATCATTAAATGTATTTTTTCAAAAAATGTAAATAAAAATAGAACAAAAATCTCTGGAAGCTCTTGCTGCACTGAAGCAGCCCATTCTCAAATGCAGAGTCAATTTCCCAAGGGCATCAATAGGGTAAACTTAGAAAGAAATCTGACTTGACATCTGGGGTTTATGCAGACTTTATCATCTTCAATGGGCTTCTGCAATTTTTGTGGCTAAAACACACTTAGATTTATACGATTTTTGCTGAAGAGTTGCCTTCTCGGTTCAGTGGAAACATAAAATAGCACCAGTTATTTTCTAGAAACCAATCGCAGAAATAAAATTCTCCAAAAACAGATGTCAGGTGTTCTGGGGACAAAGCTAAGCCGGTGATGGACTCTGGCTGACTGGGCTGGAGGAAATTTTCTGCAGGCATTTCAAGCTCCCTTGAAGATGAAAATCCTGATCTTTGTCCAGTTTGACCTGCAGGTCAAGTGTCAATACATCCAGTGAAATATCATCGGAGACATCTGCTTTTACCTCTTCCCTCTCCCCTGATGACTTCCACAGATCAAACACTAACTCTGGACCCGGACTTCCATCCATCAAAATGAAGATTCCTGAAATATGTGAAACGACAGAATTCCACATTCATCAATTCCCCCTCCCTCTCTCATGGGACAATGTCTTGTGCATTTCCCCCCCGTGCCAAACAAGGTTTGCTCTGACAAACTGCCGCTGAAAGACCACTTTTTTAAATATGTAAACTCAAAATAAATGCTGAGTGAGTTTTTGGCACAGACGTGAAGGCGTGAGCTATTGAGACGTATTCTGTTCCAAGTTAAAAATCACTTCTCAATAGCAAAATATGTCCATGGCTCTGGAACATTAGAGGAAGCCGCTCACCGTCTGCATGTTGGCTTTCATGCTATCCGATAGAACTGACAGCTACTTCCTGGCAACGCAAAAAGACAGGTGCTCCTTCTCTCCGGGTGCCCCCTTTTCCTCCCACAGTCCAAAAGACATGCACAGTTGTTTGTCTTGCACTCAGGCCCTGTTTGCACTTGGTCATTTCATGCGTTTTTCGTATTCCGATCGCCAAATCGCATTTGTAATGCGATCACAAGTGGCACGCTCGAGGCGCATGTTAATGCTACGTGCGAACAGATGCTTCGAGATCCGTTCTCGTGATCCAATCCCCCAAAACAGTTACAAGTGACCAAGTGCAAACAGGGCCAGTCCCAATATGACTGAAGCAATGGGTGAATGAGTTTTGATCTGTGGCCCAAGTTTTGCTGTGTTGGAATAGCAGGAAGTGTTTACTTTACTTACTGCCTAAATTTGTACGCAAACATCTGTTCATTCTATTCCTTACATTGGGAAAAACATGCTTGTCACTTTTTTTTGTTTAAAACATACAAATTCTAGGAAAAGTAATTCACTTATTATAGTTGTTGATGCTTGAAGTGGAGCTATTTGAACTATGCTGTTGTGTAGTGTGTAGCATGTAGAATGTGAAACTGGATCACATTTTAGAGGGAGATTATTTTAGAGTACCTTGACTTATCAACAAATGTATATTTTCATTAATTGCAAAAAAAAATAATCCTTTTTTTACTTCTTACTTAAGACACATTTCAGGTACATTTCAGATCCTGTACTTTCTTCCTATTAGTCGAGGAGTTGAATCAGTACTTTTACTACTTTTACTTTGACCTGAGCATTTCTTTTGTACACAAGTATCCATACTTTTACTTAAGTACACAGTGTGAATATTTACACTACTTCTGGTGACTGCAGAGTGGAGTTGGTTAGTTGCGTCTCGTCACGTCACTCCCATAGTCCGTAGACCGTGGGGGCACTTTGATGATTCAACTGTTATTCGCCATGTCTTTCGAGGCTTCTCTCATACAAGTTGCGATACTTTCCCCTGTCCATTCTGTGATATGCGACAGCCGAGATTTACTTGGTGCGTGGGTGTAAAAAGAAAAAAAAAAAGAAAAAAAAAGAGAGGTGATTTAAAGGCCCCCCAGCTCCACAGGGTGGTGGAGTATGTCAGCTTGAGTCCCCTTGCATGTTACCAACCGGCCCCAATGGTAATGCAGGAGTCCGCCTGACGTTTCAACTTTGATTCTCGGAAAAATTTGTCCAGTGGCCTAAAGTTTTCCTTTAGGGGGCTTCTCCCTCTCCTTCTCGTAAATGCTTTCTACGAGCTCATTTCCCAGAAGCACGTATAAAGCAGTCCCCGTCCACGATTACTGTATCTGAAACCAACGGAAGTCTATTGTGTCCATTTCGGGAAAGTAAGATAGGCAACTAAAAGGTAACTAAAGTCACAAATGAACTAGCATATTGTTTCAAGGGCCAAATTTGCTAATTGTCCACACTCCCACCAAAGCGCTCACCATCTTTCTATTACTGTTTACACTCGTCGAACTTGGTGCACTGTTTTAAGGCAAAAATAAATAAATAAATAAATAAATAAATGCATTTTTGTCTCTTTCCTTGCAGTTTCCTTGCACATGCAAAATACTTAAAATACAGGGTTAAGGATGCAATGGGACACACTTTTCGAGCCTCGTGTGCCTCCCTCCGGAGGACGGCGTCCTTTAATTGCGCATAACCGGCAATTACCATATTTCCTACAGTCCTTGAACCTGTCATCTGACGCATGGGAAGTAGGTGTGTGTGTGTGTGTGTGTGTGTGTGTGTGTGTGTGTGTGTGTGTGTGTGTGTGTGTGTGTCCGCGCGCGCGCGCGCAAAGGATGATTGTAGTCCTCCGCGTACTGCGGTGTTCGCCAATCTCAGCCAGCCAATCAGAAGGCTCCGTTTAATCCTCGCAGGGTAAAAAACCGACTGTGAGTCGGGAGGCGCCGTTAATCTGAGAAGAGACAGAGAGAGAGAGAGCGAGCGAGAGAGACAGACAGACAGACAGAGAGAAAGAGAGAGAGAGAGAGACAGAGAGAGAGAGAGAGAGAGAGAGAGAGAGAGAGAGAGAGAGAGAGTGGAGGCAGTAGCCACAGGCGCGTTGGAGCTTTTCTACTTCTGGACATTCTTCAACACACTCTCATCATCATCATCATCAGTAGCAGCAGCAGCAGGAGCAGCAGCAGCAGCAGCATCTAGGAGCTTTTTTTGTTGTTGTTATTCCTCCTCCAATATTCACAACTTCAACCTCGCCAGAAGAGGTTCGGCCGCGCAAAACTCCGCAAGAAAAACCGCACCGCTGTCGGAGAAGAGAGAGTGGGGGACCCCGCGCACGCGCCGCTCGCTCTCCTCGCGCTCCTTCCTCGCGGACACCCTCGATCGAGAATCGTCATGTCGTCCTCCGACGGTGATGCCTCCGAGCAGAGCCGGCGGCTCAGCGTGCTGTCTTGGGATCAGGTGCAGCGGTTGGACTCCATCCTGGGCGAGAGCGTCCCGATCCACGGCCGCGGCAACTTCCCCACGCTGTCCGTGCAGCCCCGGCAGATCGTCCAGGTGAGAGGAGGGTGACGGGGGTTTGCCTCGATAAACATGATTCAACTTCTATAATGGAGCTGCACAGGCTTTCAGCTAAACTGCACTTGACTTATTCCCAGGAATGACCCCTAAATCACTTCCCCTCCAACCCTGTCTTTTAAAATGAAATAGAAAAAAAAAGGAAACCCTCAGACTATATGATTTTGTTCAACAGGTTTATAGTCGTCTGTGTCCCAACGCTGCAAGTGAGAGCCGACACGTTTTGTTTAAATTTCCACTTGAGGTTTTTGCGGCGGAGCTAATTGCGCCGAGGCATTCCGGCTGCTCAGACTCTTCTTAATACTGACACAGGAGCCGCCGGGGCAATCCCACACAGTGACTGCACTTTTCCAATAACTCTCTCAGCCGCTGACAAAATGAGACATAATGAGAGAAGGTCTGCTATATTTCCCAGGAATGCAAACCATAGCGGTTTTGACAGAAAAAAAAAAGAAAAAAAAGAAAAAAAGAAAAAAAAAGAAAAAAGAAAGAACAGGAAATCTCGATATATCTCACAGCAGATAAGAGCTTTGCAGACACAACATTTGAAGCACGTCTGTGATCGTGAGGCCCCTACCTGCAACTTAACTACCCCCACCGCTCTCCCTCATTACCCGGTCTAGATAACAGGGACTCCAAGCAGGAGAGCCAGCGCTCTACTCACTTGGGGAATTATCTGATGGGAGACTTTTCACATTGCTTACATGTCGGAATTACAAAAGAAAAAAAAAAAACCCAACAGCTTCTCAAACTGCTTAAAGTGCCATCAAATAGTTAGTAAGTCGGTAAATAAACAAGGAAGTAGGTAAGGTAGAGGGAAGTAAGCGAGGAAGTTATTTTTGAGATAGTGATCCTCGTGGAGGCAGCCGTCCCTTCTGGGTGAATAAATGACCAAGTCGCTAACTCTTCACTCTTTGGGTGAATCCCTGAATAAAATAACTCGAAGACTCGTTTTCAAAGGGTTTGGCCAGCGCCACCACTGAGTCTCATCGGTCTATGAAAACGATAGTGGTTGTCACGGCGAGGGGGTTCAAAGCCTCCACAAAGTATGATTCTCATACCATATGGAGGTGAAAGGAAACCGACGGCCGCCTCAGAGGAAGGAGGGAGAAAAAAAAGAAAACACATTCAGGTCGCAACCGGCGCCATGTGTTTTGGAAAAAGAGGGGGTGACAGCAACGTGAGGTATCCGTGATTCACGGCAAAAAAAGGCTGCGGAACTGGCCAGTAGGCTCCGATGTTTTGTTTTTTTTCCCCAATGTTGTATATTTTTTTTATCCCCCCCACTCTCCAAGTTGTCTACCTGAAGGCAGAGTTGATTTTGGAAGGGACAAAAAAACCCTGACCCAAACTCATCACACATTGGCTGTGGTGACCCAAGGGGATCGCTCAACCCTTCCTCAATGGTGGGCTTTGTTGGGGGAGGGGAAGGGGCCATTTAAAAAACACATGTTTGTGGTCGACTGTCAGTGAGCCATGGGGGTGGTTAGAGAAAAAAAAAAGGGAAGAAAAGAAAAAAACACTCACTGAGATCACTGTGTGCTGCTCGTTTCATTTAATCCCAACAGTCATCAAGCCACACTCTGGGATATTTGGTGAGTGCACGTGTTGCCTCAGAAGGCCTTAGGTACATAATGATAGCGCTTCGCCGCATAATGACGGAAACAGACGTGCACTCGTTAGCAGGAGCTCCAGCTTACGCGCGATATGATCTATAATGTTGTGCTATGTTACTCGGCTGGCCCCTGTAGGGGCTAAACCCCTGCTTTCCAAACGTTCCTTCCGTTGAAATCAGAAGTAAACCTCAACTTTTCCAGATGGCAGACAGACAAGCAGCAGCCCGACTTGGAAGGCGTGGATTTAAAGTTCCGTCATGACGCCGGAGCTCGTTGCGTTGGGTCTCGACGAGCGCTCATGTGTCGCTGCGGTAGACGGAGAGCGCTCGGCCGAGTCCTACCGTGGCCGCAGCCGGGGCCTGGTAAACCTACACCTCAGTGGCCCATTGTGAGGAGAGGGTAACATGAAGAGGCCGCGTCCTCCAACGCTCCGCGTAGAAGAAGAGCCTAGCTCAGAGCTTTTCACCCCGTAGATTAATTTGGAATGGCTCGCTTGACTGTCTCGAGCTGTTACCAGTGAGACTGAAGAGCCCCAAAAAAGCTTTGTTGTGAGTGCACAACGAGGTGACTCACACACAAACGGCATGCTGCTTCCTGTAATACTGTAAGACAAAAACTACACAGAAATATGGGTGCACAGGACATATCAGAATATTTGCCCCTAAATGCTAGCTGTGTTTACATTACCCCTAGAATTGAAACACTTTTTTTTTTTTTTTTTTCGCATTTACACGTCAGTGGACGTGACTTACGGGGTCACATGACCAGTTCACTTCAAGTGAAAATGGCGCTTTATGATTGGACGGAGGAGGAGACAAAATATTTTTACAAGTAATCAAAGAGAAAAATACAACAACCGTTCTTGATAGCAGGAATGGTTGTTATATTTGGAATTTTGCTCCAAAATGCGTAAAATTCATTTTGCATTTTGTTTTGTTTTGTACCTCCATCCTCCTCAAAGTTGGGGTGTCACAGGACGAGATTTACGAGAATTACAGCTGATGCGCTTCACACCATTTAATGGAAACACCTGCAAATCGCAATTGTACTATGTCGAAATTTTAGAAATATCGCTTTTATTTTGCGAAAATGTAAACGTAGCAACTGAAGGTGACTGCAAAATGACGCCTTAACTGTGTGTTGAAATAAACAGCAGGAACTTTCTGTGGGATTCATGGCCAGGGCCACTTCCCACTGGGTCACATTCAGGTGACAATCGAGATTTTTTTTTTTAGGGGAAGTAACTTGCATGTACTTCCTCTGGCAGGTGAAAAACTCCCTTGTAAAAGCCTGCATCTGCTCTGCGCTGTTGCATTACAATAGAATGTGTCAACAAAAATATCTCAAACAGGCTTGTTTCGTTTCTCAAATTCTCTGTCCTCATTGCTCCGTTCAGAGAACAAGCATTGAGACGTTAGGCACGTGTGTGGTTGTCTGTTAGCTGTCAGTGCCTCACCTGACGTCCTATTATCGGCCTTGTCTTCCGCCTCAGGCTGGCCACTCCCTTGAAAACAGGGCCCAAAAAAATGATGCTCTCACACACACACACACACACACACACACACACACACACACACACACACACACACACACACACACACTCATCATATCCAGAGACCAGTCACATGGTTGAAGATCAGCAGATACAGTCTCAGGGCACATCGCAGGTTGTCAGTTTTCTGTGGAAGGCTGATTGAAACATGCCAAAAAGTAACAACACTCCCAACACCTCCTGCACTCACTGAGAATGAGGACATGGTTTAGTTCATTTCTTTCCTCCCCCGCAAAAAAACATACTAGCCTCGCCTTAAAATCACAAGACACCACTTTTTTTTTTTACAAGATCGAGCAGAAGGGTAAGTCTTTTCTTTTTGGAAGCGCAGCGAAAGCGAGCTCCAAAATTGAAGGCAAATACAGTTTTCCCAGGCGTATCTAAGGATAAATGGTGGCAATTGGCAATATGGCAATTCATTTCTCGCAGTTTACTTGGTATAGGGGCATCATCTAAGTGGCTGGCCAGAAGTCATTTTCCTCCCAGGGACAACGGTCCTGGTAAATAGCCAGGGTCATTTTAAACAGCAATAAAACACAAACAAACAAAAACAAACAACAACTCTAACCGCAGCTTAAATGGAATAACTTGATGAAGCGCGAAGTGGCAACGCAGACGCACTGTGAAGAGTCGCCAAGGGGTTGTCAACACCAGACAGTCTGGTGCGTTTGTGGTTCCTATTTAGTTTTTTTACGAGGTTCTCTGGCTCAAACGTCGGCGGAAGTGTCTCCCCTCAGCTGGACTCGCCAGGTGCCGCTGCGTCATGTGGGAAATGCGCTTGCGTGTTTTACGAGCGCTGACGGACAGGGGGGATTGTGGGGGTGGCAGCTCTGGGCTTCCTCACTTGGGACCCCCTCCGATGGCGGGTAGGAGGGCGGTTATGGCGTGCCGTTAACTCGGACCAACTGTTTAGAGTGTGAGGTCAGAGCAAATACTGCCGGCCAGATCAGTTCCGCCCTTTGAACACTCCTTGTTTTTCTACTTGTCGAAGTCCCCGTCATTTTTCATTGTGAGCTGTCGGCTTTGCGAAAGCAATAAATGGCCTCGTTCAAAACTAGATGATTGACCTTATTCAAACTGGAACTTGTACTTTTTATAAATAAGAAAAGTTGACTCAACTAACCTATAACAAACATCTTATACACGATGGAAAGACTTCATGCGGATTTGTTTTTGATCAGCTATCAGGATTTCTTTAACTTTACATGTCCATTTTAAAAAAACAACAACATGGCAGCCCTGCACACAAGACACTTAAAGTCCAGCTCAATGCTGTCTGAAAACAATTTATTGCTACAAAAACCAAAATCCTAAATAATTTGTCTCTAATTACAATGTACTAGTTTTTTTTGCAATTTGTTTAAAAAAAAACGCCACTTTCTACACAACTGAACCACCAAACACAATGCTTGCCATACAGGGTGTAGCTGTTTTTACTGGACGGTGACGGCTTGCCCTACATCTAAATATTTTGACCGTAAAGCCTTTGCCATGTTAATTCAGGGTTAGTCACGACTCCTCTGAGGCGTGTAATTGGCTCGCAGTTTCTTAGTGAAAGACGATGGCAGAGTGGAGAAATTTCTATTGAAACATTTTCTTTCATTTATATTCTTCAATTCTTGTAATAAGGCACTTTGGGGGTATTTAAGACATGCATGAAACAGATTGAAGAAAGGTCAGTTTGAACAACTTCTTGCACTTCATATCTACAGACAAAGGTATTTTGTGGCGACGTCTCACTCTCCAGCGTCACTCTGAATAGTTAACAATGAGGATCTTGGAAGATGTCTGGCGGGATAAATTTGATTTCTTTTCTCTATTTACTGACTGATGGTTTAATGTTCTGGTTGCCCTCAGAATTAGCCTTGTTTCTCTGTCATGTGAGTCACGTAGCAGATAGGAAGCATAAACATCTCAGCCGTCTGTAGCTCAGCGGTATTTGTCTTGCCGAAGAGTGTTTATACGACTGTGGAGGGATCGCATTTTTTCAAAATGATGACAGGTCGAGGGGTTTAAAGACCACAGCCTCGTGGTTCAACGGGCATGTGCCGACAAGCTCTCTCTTTTTTGTGCGTCGCTTGTACTCAGATGAGTTAAAATTAGATTTGCTGCTCAATAAGGGTACACTGTACGTCACATGGGGCAGCGTCTACCTCAGGCGACAGGCACCGTCGAGGTTAATGACGCCGACATCTCGAGTGAAGAATCAAAAGGCCCCAGAACAGCCACTTTGTTAGAGAGTCTTGCTTAAGGAATCTGCCACTGGCGCTCCCTGACTCTGCATGTAGGCTTTGCGTGTCCCTGCGCTCAGACATTCCCAAAATGCTCCAAACCACCTGATGTAGAAGGTCCTCGCATTAAAATGTCAAAAGCCAAGAAATGCAGCTCTGTTCATGAGCTTTTTTTGGGGGGGGCTTTTAAAAGCAAACAAAGCCATTGGTAGCCACTTTACTATTGCATAAACGTAAACCGCGACAAATAAATCAAAAGAAAAAAAAAATTCCACTTGGAAACTCCAATTAGGCCCTGGGGGTTCTTGCTTCAGAAAACCATCTGCCTTCCAGCTCGGAAACTATGCAAGATGTCGGTCGACCGAAAAGAAACACGCAACTTTGGGGTCTTTTCATTTCCGCTTCTGACGTGTGGCTCATGTTGCTCTCCCTCCTCTGTGTCACCCAGGTGGTCAGGGCTCGCCTGGAGGAGCGAGGCGTGGTGGTGCGCGACGTCAAGCTGAACGGCTCGGCCGCCAGCCACGTGCTCCACCAGGACAACGGCCTCGGCTACAAGGACCTGGACCTGATCTTCGGCCTGAGCTTCACCGACGACAAGACCTTCCGGCTGGTGAAGGACGTGGTGCTGGACAGCCTGGTGGACTTCTTGCCCGAAGGCGTGTGCCGGGAGCGCATCACGGCGCTGGCCCTGAAGGAGGCGTACGTGCAGAAACTGGTCAAGGTGTGCAACGAGACGGACCGCTGGAGCCTCATCTCGCTGTCCAACAACACGGGCAAGAATGTGGAGCTCAAGTTTGTGGACACGTTGCGGCGGCAGTTCGAGTTCAGCGTCGACTCCTTCCAGATTAAGCTGGACTCGCTGCTGCTCTTCGACCGTTGCTCGGAGACGGCCATGTCCGAGGCCTTCCACCCCACGGTGCAGGGCGAGAGCATGTACGGGGACTTCGCCGAGGCGCTGAGCCACCTCCTCTCCAGGACTATCGCCACCCGCAGCCCGGAGGAGATCCGAGGCGGCGGCCTCCTCAAGTACTGCCACCTGCTGGTGCGCGGCTTCCGCCCGTCCTCCGAGACGCAGATGAAGCAGATGCAGCGCTACATGTGCTCGCGCTTCTTCATCGACTTCCCCGACATCGGCGAGCAGCAGCGGAAGCTGGAGGCCTACCTGCAGAACCACTTCGCCGGCCTGGAGCACAAGCGCCACCAGTACCTGGTCACGCTCAGGCAGGTGGTGGACGAGAGCACCGTGTGCCTGATGGGCCACGAGCGCCGCCAGACCCTGGCGCTCATATCCACGCTGGCGCTGCGCGTCATGGCCGAACAGTACGCCATCCCGGCCCTGTCCAACGTCACCTGCTACTACCAGCCGGCGCCGTACGTCCGAGATGTCAACTTCAGCAACTACTACGTGGCGCAGGTCCAGTCGCACATGACCACCTGCAGTAACTCTTACCAAACGTGGCTGCCCTGCAGCTGAGCAGCTGACTTTTGAGATGGCTTTCTTGTTTTCCTTTTTTTTTTTTTTTTTTATACCTTTAACTGTTGTTATAAGCTGAGCGTCGGTTGCGTTTCGACCTTCTGTAGCGACTGGGCTTTTTTTTTTTTTTTTTTTTTTTAATTTTGGTTTGAGGCCTGTTACTGAAAAAAGGAGCAAATGGAACTTTTTTTATTTTGTTTTTTTTTCTGCTAAATTTTTCATCAAAACCATTCCACTAAGTTATATTGATCAGTACTGCTGTAAATTCTCCTTTTGAGCCATTTATATGTTTATTCTTTTGTCATTTAGCAACCAAAGTTGAGCGTGTGTAACACCTTTTTTTTTTTTTTTTTTTATAAATGAGGGTTTGATATGTGACGGAGGAACATTGCCAGTTCTGTCTTTCCTGATGGAGACTTAAGTTGGGTCTTTAATGAAATGTAAATACCAAGCCACAAAGTTGTTTTTTTGTTCTGCCTGTGGTTATGGATGACCTGATGGGTTGGGAAGGGAAGGGATGGGGAAAACAGGACCAAAGAACTCATGTCTTGTGTAGCACGACAAACGACTGTAAGTGGTCCCAAGTGCCTGAAACTTTATAGTAGTTTGCTATGTAAGAATTGCTTTTGAGACTTTTTTTGATGCAGGTTTCTGTACATTTCTATACACGGGGTTGGGGGTGTTCGTTTTAAAGAAATAAAACATTAAAAAAAATGTTCCAAAAACCGACAAAGACATTTTTGACTTTTTTCATTTGCACGCATTTCTCTGAAGCTCAGCCAGATAAGGACAAACTGTTTTAACACGCTCCAGTTGCCCTAAATGAGTCTGGTGATGTGCGCCATGAATGTGCTCTGTCTCCACTCTCCGTATCTGGCCGTCTCAGTTTCAGCGTCTCCAAAGATCTCCCCTCCCCGACGACTATCTTTTCCCATCGCACACCAACCAACTCCTCGGTGTGTGTGTGTGTGTGTGTGTGTGTGTGTGTGTGTGTGTGTGTTGTCTGCGCTTCATCAGCCAGACACCAACCGGCCTGACACAAACACTTTCTTGTTCTTGCCCTTGCGCGCATTCCTCCTTCCCCGCAGACGCAGATTCCCCAGAGCCTGAGCCTATACATTAGCTATTTCCTTCCACTCGTGCATCCGACAAGGAGTTTCCTTGGCCCCGTTCGGAAAGGGGAGATCTCTGTTGCTTGTTTAGGGTGAGTTGATCTGTGAGGGGGCAGCTGAGGACCAGGTGGCGAAAAGGAACTGCTGGCTTCCCTTCCTTGATGATCAGAACGCTCCACATTACTTTATTTTTTATCTTTTACTCACAGGAACAATAACGCTCTTGTGGATAAGCGGCTTGATAGAGCGTAAAATTATATGCAGGGTGAACGCAGCTGCTTACGAGATGGGGAGTACCTGCGAGGGACCGAACGCCTGAGTGACACGCTCGCTGATTTCTTTATAAAAGCTCATTCGGTAGGAAAGTGTCTGTCAGAATGATTAGGGGGGGTGAGATATAAAACGCGACGAGGGGAAAATTCCCCTCCCTGGAGGGCTGTCAGCTGCCAGACTCCTCGCCAAACTTCCACAGAAACACTTAAGAAAACACAGGGCAGCCCTGGAGAGTTTCACTGGAATAAACACACATTAAAGTCACAAGTGAGACAGAGCTTGTCATATCGTCAGCAAACCGGTGATTTCTGCGTCTGGTGGCCAGACCTCAACAGTCCCTGCACAGTTGTGAGCAAGCAGGAATGTGAAATATTCATTAATGTACTACAGCAAAGTTTGAATAGAGTCGAGGGCTGAAAACTGAAAATCGGACCCCCCCCCCCTCCCGGCAGTGTGGATTTATGAATTCATAAAGTGAGTTTCCCTTAAATCAGGAGGGTTTTTTTTAAGTGACGTTGCTCAATGAAAGAAAGTGCAAAAATTAGACTTGTTTGCATCAACTGGGCTCGAGTGAGCAAACCAGGGCTTCTTAATGGCCTGTTACGTCAGATGCTGTGGTGTGGTTGCCAGGCGACGTTCACACGCTAGCACTTGCACTGCTAAAGCTACTTGGCAGTCAAACAAATCGCTTTTTACGGAAGGGGGTCGACTTACCCACCCACATGTCAGCTGTTGGGGATGTTTAGAATCAACTGCCGACAACCGTAACTTGACGTCAAACGAAAATCTTCTCAACTGGTGATATTTCGGCAATCCAACGCATCCTTTTCCAAGTGATTTATTCCTTGTTTTTTAATTGATCTCACATGCAACAAAAGCTAAATTTGCAAATTTGCGATTTCCAGGGGACTTTGGTCACTATAGAACCGATCATTTATTACGAAGACGGCCGTAGCTTTTATGGATGCGTTTTTGCAGGGTACAAAAAAGTGTGCCTTGCAGTAATTTTGAGCCTTTGATTGAGGCTTATTAAAAGGTAATTATGCCCGTTATCACCATTTCACAAGAATTTGAAATGTCAGTTATTCTAAATCTGTTTGAAGGCATTCATTTCCTTTAACCCCCCCCCCCCCCCCCCCACACACACACACACACAAAACATCACATTTGAGGACCAATAAGAAACTAATCAAAAACTTCCTTCCATTGACTGCCTGTTTGGAGTCAGATCACGTCCAGAGCTCTTCAGGTTACTGTACAAAACAACAACTGTCAATTTGATGACCCGGAACAGTGTTTTGATTGATTTGAATTAGTGTAATAAAATAAAATAGTTTGAATGAGTTTAAATGACACTTTTAGCCTATAAAGGTTATTTTCTGCAAACCCCCCCACCAGAAATGTTGCTTCCAAGCGCAGTTGAATGGTTTTCTCAGTTGTGCCTCTTAGATTTAAGGCCAGGTAGTTGCATTTTTGTTTTTCCTGGACAAATACCACAGATAAATCTGACACTTTGGTAAGAACTGTGGTCCACACTGTTCCACAGTGCCCCATCTCTCAGCAGCTTGGCCTCCTCACCCAACCACCCTCCTCCTCCTGCCGCCCTCTTGCCCCTGAGTCCTCTACGTGGGTGGGCCCTTCTAGGGTTCGACTCCCACCCCCGCTCCAAACTTTTCGTTATCATTTATTCCCTCCTTTCTGTGTCAGTTTGCTGCGAAGGCTAATCTCCGTCTGAGGATCGCGACGTGCGTGTCATTCGAGGGGGAAGCAGCAGGTTTGCACGTCGGCTGATAAGACTGTGGGAATGTCTTCTGAAGCGGAGACTGATACCAACTGGGGAAACGGTGGGAAGGGTCCGGATGAGTTTGAAAGCCAAGAGCGGTCTCAAGTGTAGCGAACTGTGCGCTGATGTCAACCCTCTGCTTGTCGGTTGCCAGAGAAGATTAGAATAGGAAAACATATTTGTCCTCGGATGTGATGCTGTATGAGCGGCTGTGTCTTCTCAAGCAAAGATGAACGCAATGAACTTTTTGGGGGAGTTGGGGGAGGAAAGCGTAAAAAAGGGGTGTTTATCGCGAGAGGTGGAGTGTGGGAGGAGCAACTGAGGGGCGGTTAACCAAATAAAAGACCTGCAGCACAATAAAAACAGTGGCAATAATTTTTGCTGCCATCAGTTTCAATAAAAGTTCCATACATAGAAATCTGATATTTAAATGTAATTAAACCAATGCTAAAACACTTCTCTTCAAGAATGATTGAACAGGTTCTAATTTGAGTCTTTACAGCTAAAGAAGAGAGGAAGTGGTGATGATGTTTTCCCCCATAAAGTGCTTTTACTGGACTTGGTGGCGATCCATCCGTCATCATGTTGTTAGCAGGCAATTCAGAGAGACTTCAAGGGATTTCTATTTACAGGAACTGTGGATATTTAGAATTGCTCGGACAACATAATGGTCGTTGGCTGAAATGCGTCTGGGTCACTGAGCGTGGAAGGTGGAATTCTCGCAGAGCCGTCTTGAAAACGTCCCGTCTGAATCATTTTGATGGGCAATTTGTGTCCCATGACGGGAAAGAGGCAGTGCTCCTGGGATTAGTTGGAACTAAAAAAAGAAGCAACAGCTTGTAAACAATGACGTTGGCAGTGTGGATGCTGCGGTAGCACTAGCTTTATCCAAACCAGGCCACATTTAATCATAAAGGCAGATCAAAGGACGAACCAAAGACTTTCCTCCACTCTCTAGTGAGAGTCAGTTGTCATGTGAGACCCCTTGAACCAATGGGAGGGCTCGCGCACCTGATTGGCCCATTTTGATTTGGTCCATGGACTCTCTCCAGGATGGGTACGTGAATTCAATCAAAGGGATTTCTGGAAAAATTCTGTTCCGCATTCATCTAAGAAATGCTAAAGTCTGAAATCTGTGAATTTAATGGGTGAATTCTTCTTAAATGGCTCTGCTGCACTATTCAGCGCCCATCAACAACTCACACATGTGTAGTGAGTCATTCCTTAACTTTGACAGCAATGACTTTATACGAGCACTTTAAAAAGTAAAGATCTAAGCAACAGACTCTAAATCACCAGTGCCTCCCCCAACCGTTGAGTTCTATATTCTTCTGTACTAACAAAGAGCAGCCATCTGAACACACGGTTCAAAATGATTTCATCACCTTGACAAACATTTCATTGACTATAAACGTCAAATTTTATAAACTCAATAAACAGTCAGCAGTCCGCGCAGCTTTTTTGTTGCCCCTGGGGAAAAACTCCCAGACACCCTTAAAAAGATTGCTTGGTTTCATGAGTTTATTGCGTTTTCAGACACATATTAACCGGAGGGAAAACTATCTATCACAGAATGTGGAATTAACTTTAAAAAGATTGCGCGTCCATTAAGTCAATTTGAGCGATGGAATCTCTGTCCCTTTGTCCCATTGCTGTGCAACATGTGTTTGAAGAGAGAGAACAGAAGTAAAGCGATCAAAATGTTAAGCCAAGTGTGAACTGACAAAAAAAAAAAGTCAGCCACCATTGATGTGAATACTGACATCCAAGAGACATAAAATTTTATTCACTGGCTGCTAAACTGAAGAAAACGATCAAGGCCTTCAACCCTCTAATGGCTTCAAGGGCTTCACGGTCACAAATCAAATTTTATCCCTTTGCCTTGAAGGGCTAACTCAGCAGCGGATCAGTCCTCAAAGTCCAAAGCAGGTCATAATTTTCCCCTGGGGCGACACAATACCGCATAACTCAATTTATTTTTCCAAAGCAAGCGTGACATAAAGAAAAATCTCATATTGGAACCACTTCTCTCGCCGCTTCGTATGAACAAATTAGCGAGCGACCCGTAATTCTGCACGGGCGATGCCGAGCAGAGGCGCTCGGTCTGAGGCACAGACGGCTGAGCACTGGTTTTCTGTTGAGTCACTTCCAGACTGAAAATAATGAACTGTATTTTTAAGAGAGCTGAGTCCCAGACCACTGAGGGTGTAGACTATAAACAAAAAGAGACACCATGCGAGTGCTCACACACACACACTCACACGCACTTGCAGAGTTTTTTGGGGAAAGATCTACGGAATGGAAATGTCACGTCTTGAACTGGCACATATAAATGATTTCATCCTGTATGCTTCCACACAGCTGCCTGGAACTGAAGAGGTTTGGGACTTAAGGCTGAAATTAATGGTATCATACCAGCCTGTGCTTCGGCTGCCAAACACCGGCCTGCTTTCATTGGGTTCGAAGGCGAGACTGGTGGCGGTGGGAGGGGGGGGGGTAGTCTCTCCCCTTATCCTCGCCGGCTTCCTGGCAGACACAGTAAACAGTGGCCCTCTGAAAGGTCACAGTGTTTGTCACCCTTAGGCCCCTCCGAGGAGCTCTGCTCTCATAAATATTAATGACCACTGTACCAAACGGGGGCCACTGACTCTTAACAAGGGGTGCGGAGGATGGGAAGGAGGCCGAGAGGCCCCTCGACGGTCGGGTTGATGGGAAAACAGGAACAAAAAAAAAAAAAGCAAGGGGGCAGACTTGGAAAAAAAATCCACCCATGGCATGTGGAGTTCCTCGTCCTTGAAGTCCTTCGCAGCTCCTGTTGGCCAGGTGCTCACTTTGGCTTTGAAAGTGAAATCAGCAGTGGCGGTAGCGGCGGCAGACTTTATCACCGCTGGCTGACATGAGCTCCATGCTTGAGGGGTCTTCTACCCTCCCACCCTCACCCGTACCCCCACTCCAGTGGTGGAGCTATGTGGTGGCCAGTGTCGTTGTGGTCACCCCACGGCAGGAGGGGATCATTTGACAAAAGGCCTTTTTCACTTCCACACCACAAAATCTCAAGTCAAGTTTTTGTTGATTGATGTACGGTATCTTTTTTTGAAGTATGTATTAATATCTGTATGTATTTAATTTGTATAAAGTATTTCTGACTTGACGATAGGCCTGGATTTTGTTCACTCTGATTTTTCTCTTGCTCAGACAAATAAGCTGGGATGACGGATTCGACTGTGACTCCAGTCTTCCTCTGAAGCGTCATCCGACGTGCTGCTGCTGACGTGTCATTTAACAGCTGGCCGGCTCAGCTGACCTATCAGAGCGCATCGTGCTGGCCGGATGATGCTTCTGAGTAAAACTGGAGTCACCGTCGGAAACTGTCAGGCAGGTAACATCCTTACAGTACAGTACATGAACAGAAGAAAATAAGAGTCATCTATCCATGAAGACAAAATGAATATTTTCAGTCTAATTCATGGATTTTGTTCTTTGTGGAAACAAGATGATCAAAGAAGAACTTTATTACCCTTATCCAAGGACAGTAGGGACAAGCTGCTGGAGGATTCTTATCAATATTAACAATGGATTAGATTTGCTGTTCTCTAATTCATTGGAATGACAGCTTGACTATTGTGAGGCCACCTTGAATAATAATAAAAACAGCCATGCTGCAATGTCCTTTCAGGTACAGCGCCTTGCAAAAGTATTCACCCCCCCTTTGCTTTTATCTATTTTGTTAGATTTCAGCCTGTAATTTAAATGTTTTTCATCTAAATATTTTGTGAGATGGATCTGCACAAAGTAATCTAAGTTGGTGAAGTGAAATGAGAAAAAAAATATATAAAAGAATAATTTAAAGAAATAAAAAAGTGGAAATTGGCATGTGCATATGTATTCACCCCCTTTGCTATGAAGCCCCTTAAAAAGTGCTGGTGCAATCCATTACCTTCACAAGTCACAGAATTAGTTCAATGAAGTCCACTTGTGCTCAATCTAATCTAATCTGTCACATGATGTGTCAGTATAAACACACCTTCTCTGAGAGGCCCCAATGGGCTGCAACTCTACTTAGCAAGAAGAATCACATCATGAAGACCAAGGAGCTCTCCAAACAAGTCAGGGACAAAGTTATAGAGAGATACAAGTCAGGACTGGGTTACAAAAAAACATCTACATCTTTGATGATCTCCTGGAGCACCGTCAAATCTATAATCGCCAAATGGAAACAACACGGGACCACAACAAAACTGCCAAGACAGGGCCGACCACCAAAACTCACAGACCGGGCAAAGAGGATATTGATCAGAGAGGCAACACAGAGATCAAAGGTAACCCTGAAGGAGCTGCAGAGTTCTACAGCAAACACTGGTGTGTCTGTCCATAGAACCACAATAAGCCGTACACTCCATAGAGCTGGGCTTTATGGAAGAGTGGCCAGTGAATACCTGTCAGTGTTAAAAATATGAAGGCACGTTTTGAATTTGCTAAAAAGCATGTGGACAACCCCCTAAATGTATGGCGGAAGGTGATCTGGTCAGATGAGATTAAAATTGAACTTTTTGGCCACAAAGGGAAATGCTAAGTCTGGCAGCAACCCAACACTTCCTATCACCCCAAGAAAACTGTCCCCACAGTGAAACATGGTGGTGGCAGCATCATGCTATGGGGATGTTTTTTAGGAGCAGGGACGGGGGAAATTGGTCCGCACAGAGAGGAAGATGGATGGTGCTAAATACAGGGACATTCTGGAGCAAAACCTGTTTCAGTCCACCTGTGATTTGCGACTGGGACAGAGGTTCACTTCCCAGCAGGACAATGACCCGAAGCATACTGCTAAAGCTACGCATGAATGGTTTAAGGAAAAGAAGTTAAATGTGCTAGAATGGCCTAGTCAAAGCCCGGACCTCAATCCGATTGAAAATCTCTGTTTTGACTTGAAGACTGCCGTTCACAAGCGGAAACCATCCGACTTGGTGGAGCTGGAGAAGTTTTGCCGCGAGGAATGGGCAAAAATCCCAGTTGAAAGATGTGGCAAGCTCATAGAGACCTATCAGAAGAGACTTACAGCAGTAATTGCTGCAAAAGGTGGCTCTACAAAGTACTGACTTCAGGGGGGTGAATACATATGCACATGCCAATTTCCACTTTTTTATTTCTTTAAATTATTCTTTTATATATTTTTTTCTCATTTCACTTCACCAACTTAGATTACTTTGTGCGGATCCATCTCACGAAATATTCAGATGAAAAACATTTAAATTACAGGCTGAAATCTAACAAAATAGATAAAAGCAAAGGGGGGGTGAATACTTTTGCAAGGCGCTGTATCTACTAATTGCCGCCTCTGTGTGAGTCATGATCTCATCCTGTGACCATCCTAAGGAAAAATGTCTGGCTTTTCCCCTGCCCTCTTCCTCCGTGCTCTCCAAACGTTTCTAATGCAACAACTTTGGCTAATTCTGTTTATCAAGTTGGCTTCGGTTGGCTTACGCAACGCTGTTATACAAGACTCGCGCAGGTCGCGCACATCTGGATGTCTTCTGCCGCAAGTCAAATGATACGCGGAATCCATCCAGGACTGGCGACAAAGGAGCAGTTTGAAACTGGGAAAACGTTGGAAAGAGCCTCGCTTGAATTTGGAAATAATAAGTGGGGTTGACATTCCGTGCGTCCTTCCTGCGACTGCAAAACGTATAATCCGCAAGTGTCTCATCACACACCTTTGGCAAATGAAATTGGGGCGAAGGGTTCCTGGGGTGGTCAGATACAGGATGATGTCCACAACGTCTAACTCCCCCAACCATAATTCTGAATAGCCAACCCCGCACGGTGGATGCCAGCACCGCAGTTCATTTTCCTCTCGACTTGGATTTCCTAGACTCTATGTTGAGCGCTGCGAACTCGGGCAACATTTCACAGGCGGGGGGGAAGTGTTGATGTGAAGTTCAGCTCAGCGGTCGGCAGCACCGGGGCTCCACGCTGAGGAGCTTGATGGATGAGCCACACAGGGGCTTCAGTCCGAGCCTCGGCAAGTGTGGTGTAGCGACATCGGATCCACCCAGGTGTGGCGGGACAAGTCCGCTTCTGTTTCCATCAAAAACCTCTGCGGCTTTCTGGGGTACAGCCGGCGGGGAGATAAATCGCGACCTCTGTTCGCATGTCAAATAAACTACATATTAACTTTGTAGCTGTAGCCAGCTGTGAGATGTGAAACGGCAGCACCTACTAGGAGAGGCTCAACTTTCCCATGCTGAAATCCTGCAGTCAGTCAGTCACAATTAGGCCGTGAATACTGGTGGTGCAAAAAGGAAAAAAACATTAGGGAAATAGACAATTACACAAGAACTTGAGGAGAATTAAACAAAAGCAAGTAAGAAAAAATAAATCATTAGATGCACTAAAACCCTGTTTCGCTCTTTCTTGGCATTATTCTTAAATCTGTAAGAAACCTGGAACAATGGTAAGACCATTGTGGACAATCTGTGTTTTTTTTGCACCATTAATTCAGGTGATTCATTTTGCATTTTGTTTACTTGGTGCTACCAGACTCAGCACAAATTTCCCATCGTGGGAAAGCACTTTGATTATTTTCACCATGTTAGTGATGACAAAGCATCAGCCAATCAGAAAAAAACTCCTTTAGGTCCCATTGCAGAACATAGTTGTCTCGAATGACGGATATGTTCTACAATATGTCCACAATTCAACTCAGACCAACTGCCAGGTGCTGCTTAGGGTCACTAGGTTCGAGGTAATTTGTCCTTCTCTTCCTCAGAAGAGACAAAATCTCATAATATTGTCCCACTTAGATCTGAAACTACTCCATGGCCAGGACTGCTGCCCATCTGTAGTTGTTTTCACACTGTCACAGAAAATTTGTCCTAGCAAAACCTCTGCTGTTATGAAGCAAAATCGCATGGCGGCCATTCTGAATAGTTTTGACGAAAAAAATTTATCGTCCACGCATATCCGCACATTAGCCTTGTTTATTCGTGACTCAAATGATCTTTCTACCCACATCTCCCAAGACCACCCAAAGTCTTCTAATACCAGACTAGAGATATATGAAGTAGAAGGCTCTTACTCATTAAAACATATATCAATAGACCTTCTTCTCCAGTTTCGTTTATTGGCTTACGGATCAGCAGCAGCTCTACAATTTGTTCACGTACACAATTTGGCTTTCGTCCCAAAATGTGTTTTACAAATAAATGTCTCAGCGACTGACTCAGATTGTATGAGTCATGATCGCCGCTGTTAAACACGTTTGACCTAGTTGTGGTCAGATATATTCCTCTCTGCCAGCATCTGGTGTGTAGTGAGTAATTAAACTATCACAGATGTCAAAGACTCGTTTGTTCACATGTCGAAGGTTCTTGCTTCAGTGGGTGCGGAATGCAAAATAAAATATCAGTGGGTGCAGTATGCAAAACATATGTATATGTAAAATAAAGCAGCAAAACATTGTTTATTTTGAGAGGTAGTTTAGCAGCCAGGTAGTCTGACTGAAGGGGAATGTGTCTGCAAATGTGGTTGGCTATTTGGAATTCAATCTATTCAATGAGCGGAAAATAAATGGTCCACAGAGGCTTGCTTGGGTGTCTTTGGTCTCTTACTGCTCAGCACTACTTACTGTCGCATGTTAGTCAGTCACTAAACTGTTTGAGGTCCGGTGCAGAAAAAGCGACATTCTTTGATAGATATCTTGAATGTTGCAGTGTCTCCCTGTCCAAGTTTCTCATGAAAACCACTCAGTAACTCTGTTTAGTCCCAGCAGGTGGTCGGGTTCATGTTCACATTTCTCAAGTTTTTTCGAGAGCTTATTCAGAATAAAGCAACTTACAGTCAGTTGAGGTCATGGTCATAACACACACTTGTGCCAATGTGGGCCGAATATCACAGAGTTTGGACTTTTGATTGTAAATTCGATTTTAAAAGCAGCATCGTTAACGTTGTTTTTCTGAAGTAATGGAGATGAGCTCTCAGCTTGGTGGCACTGCTGTAGCTGGCTGTCAAATGAGACCAACTTTCCCGCACACTTCCATTTCTGGAGATTCTCACACGGGGCACCTTGACAATTGAGCCTCCTCATTTTGACTGACACAAAGGTGACACACACAATGGCGGCAGCCTTCACCCCTTTCATCTTGAGGCATTTCCTCCCGTCTCTCACCTCCACAAACGCTTTGCATTCATCCTCTCTTTTCGCCCGCACCTCCGATTCATTAAATATTTGCTCTTCTTGGGCCGGGCCTGTTTATTTTCTGGAGTGTGTTTTCAGCACTGGTTCGGGCCTGTGCGGCGGCTTAACAGTGCCGTCTCAGACACGCCAGTGTTTGGCTTAGCGGCTGGGGACGGAGGCTTGGCGGGGTCTGGAGGCTCCGAGTGCGCCGGCAGCGTTTGGCTGTCCTCCCGTCGCTGGGCAAACTGGGCCCGTGAACCTTACACACTGCAGCCATTCACGCTAGTAGCGGCACACAGGATAGAGTATGGATTGTTTGGAGGCCAGTGGCAATGCCAGGAATGCTGAGCCCGAGTTCCTCCCTGGGAAAAAAAAAGGCATTTCGCTCTCCGTCACTCTCTCTCACCCTCCCCCAACTCGCCCTTTTCCTTGCATTTGAAGGCTCTAAAGCAGCCTGATGAGAGGGATCGCTTGGTGCATTAGCAGACCAGTTTCCTCTTTTCTGCAGATTCCACACCGGCCAGTGAGAGCGCACCTCCCTGCCAGAGGAATCCTTAGGAGAGCCACTGGCTTCCACATCGGCATTTCCTGACCCAGTCCCACATCCCCACGGCTTGATCGCAGGTCCAGCGGCAAGCAGCAGGAGACTATATGCAAAATGAATACATTGAATACTAAGTTTAAAGCAAAAATAACTATATAATATCTGGCCCTGGACTGGCAAAGCTATACCCATAATTCACTTAGCAAATGAATTCACATTGCATATGTGGTACTGAATCTATTTAATGTGGTTTGCAGTCACACTAACAGGCTAAAAAACTCCTTTGTAACACGGGCCATAGCCTCAGTCGGGACAAGGGTGGAGGACACAGGTCTGGTCTGAAGTGTTCCACCACCGAGTGGAATTAATGTTGCATCTGTGTCGGTCGCTTTTATCGTATTTTTTTTTGAAATTCTATTTATAATGTGATTTTACTGGTGCTGTCCTGGAACCCAAATTTCCCGGAGGGAATTCTCTAGTTTCTATCTATCTATCTATCTATCTATCTATCTATCTATCTATCTATCGGAGCTTAAGCCACCCCAGCCAATCACAAGCGTGAACCTTGAGTTGGAAGGGTTTTGGGAAGTCTACAGTTGGATGTTTCACTGCCGACATGGCATACTTTCTGCTTTCTTCCTCTGATTGGTTTTACATCTGTCCAACTGTGCGTGAGGCAAACTGAGGCTGCTTTGTCTCCATCCGCTGGCACTGCCCGCTGAAATGAAATGCCAATGCAAAAAGGCATCAGACAAATTGTCAGTTGCTGAATTGGGAATCTGTCCGACTGTGCCTGGTTGATTTGGCCTGAATGTTAGAGGTAGATTTATTGTAATCACATCACAATATCAAAAAGGATTAATAAAATAATTGTATAATAATACTCAGGTTAATTAACATGATGCCATTTGCAAACTTGGAACAGGACGTCCGATTAGCTGCTTAAGTATGTGACTCCTCATTGCAGCAGTCCCCTTTGCTGGTGCAGGTACGCCACTTGTAGTTGGCCACTTGGAAACACGCCATGGTTTCCAAGGTATATATCCAGTATAATTTTAGCCATAATATCCATTCACCTGAAGTAGCTGGAGTGGATCTCAGGCTATATGCATGTGTTTTCTGAAGTTGCTGCGTTGTTGCTCACGACGGCTTCATATCCCGAATTCTTATTTCCTTAAATCTGAGAATGATGAAGTTTGCCTATTGCCAATGTAAAGAAAGGCTATGAAGCATTTAACCCTAAAATGAAAACATTTTTTTTTTTTTTTTTTTAACTATTATTGACTTGCAAAGGGGCCATTGACATGGTAGCCTTGCATAGACAATACAGTTTGGGTCATCTGCACTTCATATGCCAATATTAACACTTTTGCCTGGCTCTAAGATGCCAGCACACTAGTTTCCTTATATTCACAATGGCGTGAAAGGTGTGAAAGAGGTGGAATTAGGTGAGAAAGAGGAGGTGAGCAAGCGGCTGGACAGCCATGTGTAGGTGCTGGGCAGGAAACCAAAGTCACACTGCAGCTCAGGCGAGACTGTGTCAGTGGGCATTTTATTTGCGCTTTACCCTCAGGGTCACATTTATGACTCCAGAAAGCTCATAAACACTCTGACAAACCATGAAATTTTCAAATCTATGTGTGACAAACAAATGGCTCAAACACCACCTCCACTTCCAACACCCCAAAACACCTTTTTTTTATTGGCATAGTAGCTTGTAAATAGAATCTTCAGAAAATACAACGCAGAGAAAAAGAAAGTATTTTTCCGTATAGTTTAGTGCGATTGCCACAGACAACAGCATAGGATCTAGCACGAAAAAGATTGATGGGAATAGCAAAATAGAAGCAGGTTTAAAAACTGGGCAAGCTTTGCTTTTGAACTTAATAGCAGAGACAAACAAATGTTCTGCACAGACTTTGATTCACATTTTCTTTCTTTCTTATTCTGCGGACATTAGATAGAGTTAAATGAGGATGTTCATGGTACTCACATATCGGACGATATCACCCAGTTTATTCAGGCACACAAAAACGTAAAGACGAACCTCTGGTCCCAAGTCTCTGCTGCTGCTATGTCGAATAGAGGAACTGTTGTTTTCTGATAAAATGTAATACCCATTGATAATAAACAGTCAGTAGTGGTTTCCTTTTGGTTTTTAAATAGTTGCTACCGTGGTGATACTAGAGTAAAACCTTTGTAGTGAGCTTTCAAGACATGTCACAGAAACGTACATGTTGAACCCTTAAATTCTGTCATTGTGAACATTTAAATGGACAATATACGTTATCATTTCACCACTAGATCTCCCAGTTTTGGCCTGCATGTACATCACAAAAAAAGAAGAAGTTGCTGTTATGTGTTCCTGTAAATTACAATTTTACAATTACAATTTTGGCCACCATGTTATCATTGGATAACATGGTGGGCACTGAGGCGTGCCAATAACAACAAATACCAGACGTCCTTCAAAAATAGCGGTGCAAGATGGCAGCTAGCTTGGAGCAAGACCCTTATCGCTCTGTGCATTCTTATATTTATATATGAGAACTGTTCTAAAGGTAGGAAAACCAAAATACTTCTATTGTACGCCGTGTATACACGTTAATGGATTTATGGGCACTATGTTAAATTAATTAAGCCAAATTTTACACACTGGACCTTTAAAGATCTTGTCCCCATCCTCGCACGTGTCAGGGAACGTTGCTGACAGCTTTCTGTTGTCTTTCGCACGAGTTCCTCTATAAATGCGATCGCACTGTCCACACGCCAACCCGGGAGAGGAACCCAACGCGGGGAGCGTGACCGCGCTCCCTCGGCGTACGATCGCGGAGGTAAGTTGAGATCCAGTTCAAAACACAAAATTTCGCAGCACGCAGTCTTTCCACTGGTCGCAGTTTGCCGTCAAAGACTGTCATTAGAGCTAAAAGGGATAGTTAACAAAGCTGGATGAGGCGTATCACGTTCTCCCATGTGTTTGGCTTGAAGAAGAAGAAAAGGAGACTTTTTTTTTTTTTTGTCGTAAGCTCGATGGAGGTCCGGATTTGGCCCCTTCAGCAAAAAAGAAAGAAAGAAAAAAGATGCTGTTTCTGATGAAGTTACAGTGTGTATGCGAACAAAGCCGGTCTCAGTCAGTCAGACAGACAGACACATAGACAGACAGACAGACAGACAGACAGAAAACAAAAAAAAAATGCTCTTCTTGCCACACACCCACACAGAAGAAAAATACATTTTAGGATTATGGTCATCAAAGGCCAACTGTGTATTATTCTTTGTGAATGAGCGTATGTCTACACTTTAGTTATGGGCGACCAAATGAAAGGAAAGGGAGGATAAACAAGTCTTGACTCAGGCCTTTTGGTTCACCGCTTCGTTTCATGACCTCCACGCCCGCCGCCGCCGTCGCCGTCGCTTCATCCATCTTCCCTCCCGTTTAGAGCCTGAGCCTTTTGCGGACCGCCCACATCACAGCCTGTCCGCCCCCCCCATCGCCGCCGCCGTCAACTCCTCCCGTGCTTTGGTTTCCCGCTGCGCCGCAAACCCCGGCGGGGCCGGCGCCCTCTCTCGAGCTTCGGTCGCGCACTCGGAGGATCAGCTGACGGCGACACCGACGGCGTCGGGGGGGTCCCCCGCGTGAGAAACGGCGCGGAGCACCGACGGTTCCTCCTCGTCGGGCTGGAACGCCCTGATTGGAGAGGCGGCCAGCGGAGCTCTGCAGTCCGGCAGGATACAATTTACAGGCCGTATATTGTGGGGGAGCGCTTGTCAGGCTGTGATTTAAATGTGAGCGATGTTCAGTTGGGTGAAAGTGACAGGTAGAATCAGGAGCAGGTCAAGTAGTTTAGAGTAGGTTGCCCCCAGTATTTACAGCCTTTAGAGCCTTTCGTAAAACATCCACTGTTGCACCGACTTGAGGGGTTCGCACTTTTCCCCGGCTGTACATCTACAATTTCTGACATCAGCAAATGGCATATTTTAAAAAAATCCTTCTGCTTTCATACCGATTCTCCATTTGCACTCCGGAGTGCCAAGTCTTAACAGGCCTCCACCTCCAATCACGTGTGTCAAGCCTCAAAGGCACAACAGGCCCGCTGCCGAACCCTAACATGGACACGTCTCAGTCTTTTCACTCTCAGACGAAGCAGTTATCAGTAAAATACAAACATGTTTTCCACCCACTTTGAGTGATAAAAGGGACGCCACTTTCATTGTTCTCGGTCAAACACAATGATGTTTTACTTTTCTGACATATTTACCACTTTTTGTGATGTTATATCAATTGATTTGGGGCATTTCTTTCTTTCTGTAAACTTGAGCAGCACTAACACGTAGGCAATAGCAAACAACTCCAAGAAACCATAAGTCATGTTTCTTTTTGACTAAATATTAGAACTCTTCTCAAAAAGCACCATATTATTAAATTATAAGGGGCTATTTCACCCAAAATAGAATATTTTTCATTTTATTGGTTGATGTTGGTGAGGGTGATATTGTTGTATAAAACAGAAGTGTCTTGCACGGAGAGACAGAATGGCTGCTTGTGGTCGTCACAGGCTCCAATTAAAAATAAAAATAAAAATGATAATTTAAAAAAAAAACAAAAAAAACAACAAAACAATTAAAGCCAAAGGAAAATATTCCGCCATTCTGCTTGATCAGTGTCCAGTTTGACTCACAGCATTTGCCACTGTGAACACCACGCTTTAAAAAAATATACAGTGCAGCCATGTGATAATGCGCCAGGTCAGTGAAGTAAAAGCAAAACACAAAGAGAATTCTTTTTGGAAATCCTCCAACATTTTAATTCATTTCGGAGTGCTTAAGCATGAGAAACCCTTTTCAAACAAAGCTTTTACCTGTACCTAACCACATTGGCAGCTGTATCACACTTTGACTGACCTGATGCACACTAACCGGAGTCTCCATCCACATTTGGAAAGGTGTGCCATCTCATTTTTGAGCGACTTGTACCTTTAAGGGACAAATCAACATCTCTAACTCGAAAACGGTTTTTCAACATTCTTCTGTATTTGCCTGTGTGCTTTGCGTGAAAAATATGGCTGTTTGCTCTGCTATCTAAAGTGCAACCTCAGGTATAAACAAGGCTGCATGAAAAATAAATATGGAAAAAAAAAATCATAATAGCGTTTCACAACGTTAGCGCAGTGGCACAGGCGGCAGCAGGTCCACGGGCAGGAAGTAGAGTGGAAGGCTAAGAAAGGGTGGTGGCTGGCGCTGCTACTGGTCCCATTGGTTTGGGTGAAAAAAAAACAACCAAAAAATAAAACCCAAGGGTGCTTTTTTTAGCACGGTTGGGCCGGGCGGGGTCACAGGGTATGTGTGGCTCCGAGCCCCGGCTGCGTGGGAGTGTGGCACCAGCTCAGATGGAGCTCAGACAGGGACAGACAGAGACGGAGAGAGAGAAGCAGTGGTAATGACGGGAAGGAGAGAAAAGCCGAGAGGATTAACAAAAAGCAAGGAAAAGCTTATCTCTGCAGAGAGCTTTCTTCTCTCTCTCTCTCTGAAATGCGTGAAAAACTTAAAAAAAAAAAAAAAAGTTTCAAAGGGTTTTTTTGTCCTTACACCTGAGGGTCCGGACCAGGACCACCGTCAGTGTCAGTGTGACGATGGTTTCTGGGTGCTAAACCGATTTGATTTGGACAGATTTGGGTGGTCTCCTTCGCTGCGTCGGTGTTGCTGCTTGTTTGTAGCGTGAATGCAAACAAGCCGGCCATGGAATTTCAGGGCAAACATGACGTTTTTTTCTTTTCGATTTTTTTTGCGTTAATTCCAAAGTTTTACAGATCAGGTGATGTCTAGGCGAAGGAGAACTCCTGTCTTTTGGAGCCTTTTACCAGATCACCAGATCATTGTTCTGTTGGATCATTTCAGCCAATGGTACCCAAGCACCCCCCCGCCCCTCTTAACAATTCTTCCGCAGGACCGTAGTGCGATCTCCAACCACCTAGCCATATCACTGTAAGCAGTTCACACCAAATTCAATTGATCTAAATATGATAAAGTAGCTCGACACTCACAGTTCTAGTGATCACATTGCAGTTGCTATGTTTGGTGTCAATACAAAGCCATTTGGTCATGTGTTAGATCTATGTAGAGGTGGACCACCTCTATTGTCTCCTCCTGCACATTTAGTTTGTTTTGTTGGTTGTTTTCTCCTAATCTCATCCAATGTGAAGGTTTCTTTCTATCAATTATTTGGTCTATTTCATATTTCACACATATTTTTCTGTCTTTATGAACAACTTTATTTATGTTTTTTTTTAAACCAAAAATAAAAAACATGGGCATCAAAGGTTTGGTGTTTCTTACAAAAGTTGTGAACCCCACATTTTTAAGTAGATTTTTTTGTGTATTTGTTTTGCAATCTAATCAATATCAAAATCCAGTGAGGATTCAGGCTGTAGCACTTATGCCACCATCACCTTCAGGCAGATACAGGCCCTCTCCTTAGAGTTTGTAGGCCAGCAGTATCATAGGCGTGTGCTGGTGCAGCGTAGAGGTCTGCCAATGACTCGGTCAGTTGAAATCATCTTAAATATCAGAATCCAGGAGTTCCCACTGGAAAATGTTTCCAATACTTTGGTTGAGCCTACGGACGCACGCCACACCTCAAACCAGTGGACGTGATTACAAGGATTTCATTGTTGATTGAACTTAAGCCAGTAATTGTAGAGTGGAATTGTTCAGGTATGTTATCAAGGTCGTCAGAGTGGAAAGAAAAGAACAGGAAGCGCACGTCAGGGCTTGTCTATTCATGGCCTGGGCCTCAGGTTGAGGTGAATTACGTTACAAGTGTTAACCACCCAAAACAACATGAGCCTTTCTCATTCTATAGAAACTGCAATGTAAGTTTTCCAGAAGCTTCAGCTTCCAAAACGCTTCACAACAACGCAACAAGTCTCAGTGACGGACCTCTCCCTGGGTCATTTCCTTATTGGTACCTCGCGACCAAACTCCGCCCACAGCTGCTGCCTCTTTCTCCTCAAAGGATGCTGATTGGACCAGTCATATCTCCGCAGACTGAAACCGGACCTGATGTAAGCCTTCTCTCGAAAACATCGGCTACATTTCACACAGCAACCAACCTTGTATGGTTGACTTAACGCACATATAAAGAGGTAGAAAAATATAGAAGCTGTCTTTGAATGGAGACACTTGTAGAACAGAGGCAAACAGCTTGAGGAGCTCTGTGTGACACTGTCGCTGGAATCCCAAAGGGATTTAGGCGAATGAGATAACGCACCTTAAGACGTGGAGGGTAATAAATGAGGTCTCCTTTCAAACTCAGCTTGGGGATGGGAGCAGACAAGAGAGCTGCCAAGCAGAGACGAGCCAGGCCACTCCCACTTCACAGCCTCAGGACTTATCCCAGTCCAAGCCCCAGATCTCTATTTATTTCTTTAAGCCAGTCAATGTGTTTTCAATGTGTGTGTGCGAGTGCACGCGCGCCTCTTCGTGCGCGTCTTTGTTATCTTCGGTCAAGTCAAACAGAGTCATTTACACCAGGGGGAAGTCTGGTCCCTCCGCTCTGCCGGACACATTCTGTTTATTCCCATGCCAATATCATCAATATGGCAGATGACAGAGGGCTCGGAGGGATGTGGCGCTGCGCGGCCAAACTCCAGTGTCACTGCCTCATACCAGGGATGCCTCGCTGCGCAGCAGATGGATGAGGGAAAACCAGAGCACCGGAAAGACCCTGGCATCCAGGCGAGTTTACGTTCACTTTAGCTCAAGGCTGGTTTTGAATGTTGAAAGAGAGAAGTAACAGGGCTGGAATATTACATGAAACTGAATAGTCTGATGCTTTAACCTCCCTTACACCCCCATTTCTGACTGAAAGAGTGTGAAGCAAAAGCAGCACAGTAGAGCAACACAGTGCACAAACATGGTCTGAATCATGACACTGGCACCTCCTCCATTATGAGTCACAGTTTGAGTCTGCAAACTCAACGTCGATGTACGCCCCACATCAGCGGCCAAACTTTGTACTTTTATTTTTAAACAAAATTTAAATTCTAATGGTGTTGTTGTTTTGATAGTAGGTTTATGGTGCATGGAATTATGTGATATTTTCAGTTGAAAATGCTGCATTTCCACGGTGAAAAAACAAGATGGAATTTTTTTTATGTACAACAACACACACAAAGGCAGAAATTACCCAATATTGCCGGTATGACATTGTAGTGAGACAAAAACAAAAACAAAACAAAAAAACAATGGGCAAAACAATTTTGTAATAAAACTGTCTTCACTCAACAACATTAACTTAACACATGTTGAATTTGGAATTTATGGTTGTTGAGGGGACCCCTGACTGTCCAACCTGAAATTCCAGCATAGAGGTGTGTGTTAGATGGAGATGGCAATCAACTTGAGGAATCAGATAAATACATATTTATATAATTTTATAATAGTAGTAATAATAATAGTACTATAATTTTACATCCACAGGGCCTGTATTTGTGGCACACTTCTATTTACGCTCCAGTGGAGGTGGCACTTCTTTTTTTTTATAGGCCGGCAAAAACGTTGGAAAACAGAACACACAACGTGATGGTTTGAGTCATTTTCCTCATTTTCAAGTGATGTGGTTTTCTAATTCTGTATTACTTTCTGACTTGTACTCTTTTTTGTTCATATTTAGCCTCTTGTGTGGGCGGTTGAGGTTTGTTATCCTTTGTGTCATCGCCTGACTTCATATTGTCATGTGTGTTCTGTGTTGCCTTTGCAGGTTCGTCCCTCACGCTTCTCGTGTCGCTTTCTCCTTCTACACCACCCAACACACAACTACACACACACTTACCTGATGGCCTTACCTCCACACGTGTTTCCATGTGTTGTGGAGACTTCCGCTTCATCTCATGCAAATTTTGAACAGCCAGTTATTCTACAGAGTAGGCAGAAAGGAAGGAGCAAGGAAAGAAATGTTAGTAGCCTGAACAAATCTACAAAACAATTTTTAGCTCAGCTGCGTCTTCACTGTATTGTTAAAAAATTGTTTTTTTGCAAATATGTATGTGTATCATTAGTCTTCTTGTCTTCCTTATTTTCCAATATAAGTTTCCATCAAAACTTAACTGTCTTAGATTACACATTTTCAAACTTGAGTCACATTTTCTTTGTAAGCGCAAAGCGTCAGGTAAAGAAATTGTTGACCAGAAACAATAAAAATGGTGTTTTAATCATTAATGGTACCATAAAGAACTGGACCTAATAGAGCACAAGTCTTTAGGGAAATTTTAAAAGGAAAACCCCTTTCCCGAAAGTAATAATGTTGTTGAGTTCTAACTGGCACTGTGGGTCAGGTTATTAACAATTGCAGATGAGACTAATCTGGAACTTGATTGTGTTATCTGTCTGTCTTTTGCATTTTACTATTCTCAGCCTTACATATGGTTGGAAGGTGTGCAATGCTAACAATACTAATGCTCCCCTCCCCGCGAAAACTGGTTTGTTCTTTTTGTGAAGCATGCCGATTTCAGCAGTATCATTAGCATTAGACACTTTCAAGCTAGACTTTCCAGATGTTGTTCAGAAGGCTTAAAAACTTCTCATCAAGGAATAAAATAAAATAATTTAATGCAACACAATTTTATGGTTCCACAGTATTTTATTGTAGTGTGTGAAAAAACTCATTGGTGTCAGTCTCCAGCTGCCGCTGCTGCTGCTGCTTTGCAAGTATCTTAATCGTGCAAAGCAGCTGCATTGAATGTTGCGAGCAATCAGGGTCTTTTGAGGAAGAAAATGCTGCAGCTAAGAGGAGAATTCAGCTGTGATAAACACAGATGGGACCACAAGCTTTACAATGGCCAACACAGTCTGGATACAGCGGTCGTCACAGGTTTATCAGTTATGAGCAACATTTCCTCAGCGAAGTATGACAACAAAAGGCCTTTTCACATTGCAGCGTCAATTACTGTCCCTTGTGCAAAAGCTCTGGAAGCGTCCTGCTGTTAACCACTCGCCCAACGTGCAGGGATGTGACTGCCATGTGACAGAAGGTTTTCCGATCATCCTCAAAGTTTCTAGAGGGCACCTCTTCCTTCTAGATAAACATGTGAAATATTTCCCACAGATAAATGCAGATGTCGCCTGATTGCCGTGGGCTATGAGCTGTGTGGGCTTGACTCTCTCAAATTGTTTTCTGCAAAGTCAGACGCGTTAAAGTGAACCCACATGGAGAGCGACGAACTGGAGCTGAGATGCCTTTGAACAGGCCACTGGCCAAACACTGATCTGTCGACTCTGCCGAAAACTCGACTCTTTTCTGCCCAAAGAATTAAAAAGCAAAACAAAACAGTACAAAAACTCGACCCCATTTTAACTCTGGCTGACTTCTCCATCGGCTGCATGCTGTCAGTCAGTTTTGCACGCCAGTCAGTCATGTCAATGAAAACCACCGAGTTGCCCTTGACAGGCGGAGCTGGGTCAGGCAGTGCTCTTAGCGGGAAGGCCGCGCTACATTATAGGGTACCATAACGACAAAAACAAGGCAGTGACTTGGGAGCAGATCACAGCACTTGGGTTTCCACTGGTGGCAGCCGACTGTGTTTCAGTTCCCAGGCTTCTCCATAGTCCAGCCTTCCGACTGGTACTGAGGGAAACAAGCTCCTTTATGGCGCCGTGGCTCAGAGCACACGGCTGAACACAAAACCAGCCGCCTAGAGGATACAATTACAAAACAAGATGTAAGACCACCTGAGAAACACAGGAGACTTCTGCATTAGCCACGCCAGAGGCTCACCTCAGGCCAGGGCAGGCTGGATTTGTTCTTGAACGGGCCCTTTGGTTGCATTTTATTATTTATTTATTTGGTTGTTTTTTTTTTACACAATATTAGCATGTTGGGTACATTCCTCACCAGTCTGCACAGCTACATTTTGAAAGTATATACAGCAGAGTTACAACGTGAGCAGCCCAAATGCAGCAGGCAAAGAGTCAAAACGAGGCATCTGACACTATTGAGTAAGTCAGTAAGTGTCTCTTTCAGCATTTGTAGGTGAAATAAATTGGAACTCTGGAATAGATTACGCCTGTAATAACAGGTGCACCTGCTTTTCAACAAACACAGAATGAAGATCAGTGGCAACAATCCTCTGCCAGGTTGGGGACGACACCTCCAGCCAAATATTTTCTAATCCCTAATAGCTCGCTGCATGTATTTTCTCGAATGATAAAATATAACTGTTTACATAGCACTCTTTGCAAACATATCAAAGCTGAAAAAACAACAACAAAACCATCAATTAAACATTAAACAACAACCAGTAAAAAAACATCAGCATGTGAAGCTCTACTGGTGTCATTTCATCCATCGCTCTCTCTATCTGTTCATTTCAAGCCCTTTCCCTCATTTTGTGAGCAAAGCCTGACTCTCCGTCTCCTCCCTTCTATCGAAACAGCTGCCCCACTACCGTTCATCACTCAACATGTTCCTTGCTGGGTTTTTTTTTTATGCTTTGCGTAGGAGACTGAGGAGCACACGTGCTCTGCTCAGCTGCGCTCTCTAGCGGTGAAAAAAAAAGTGAAATGCCACTTTAAAGGCGTCCGCTGATTTAAGGTCCAATGAGAGAGCACACCAGAATCTACTATCAACCAGATTTAGTGTTGAGTCTGGATTTTGGGGAAAAGTACAAGACTGCCGCACACACAGTTTCAGATTGTTGCGTTTCATCACTGATGCCACCTGGTCCTTGACGATGCAAAGCTTTAAGTGTGATCACAAGGCACTTGAATAGAAATGTGTTCCGGACAGGGAGGCAGTGAAAGTTGATCAGGATCAGTGTCACAGGGGACCACCCAGTGGATGGTCAAGAGGTTGGCAGTGTTGGCCTTCGCCAATTGGAAATGATCCAGTAAGGTTTTTTTTACCAAGGTATGGAAAAGAAAATTGAAATGATCAAGTGGAAACACTATAAAAGCATTATTTATTTAACAAGATAAAAATCCATGGAGATGTTTTTTTTTCTGAAAGAGAAACAAATTATCTCCATTTCAGACACAGCAGGCCTGAACTCAACATGAACTAACATTTCTTGGCTGGAAAAATGGGGACACTCGAGTCCAGTCAATGGTATTGGTAAGGTTTCTCACTGAAGGTTCAAGTGGTGCAGTGAGGAACCAAATAGCCTAATTTATTTTGGAAAACAACCCTCGGCAGACAGACACAGTGACTTTTGTTTGGTCAGAAATTGAACTCAACAAACTTATTTTTAAATATAATTTATGCAATCTGGTGAACTGGGAGTCTAACGGTTTTGGCGTTTTAAAGGAGACATAACTGAATGTCATTTCATGTGATAAGAGACACTCCTAAATTGGATCATGGCTTTTGTTCATGGGAGAATCACTTCCAAAGCAAATGGAATTAAACCAACAAAAGCAATCCATTTTTCTTTCCCTTTTTGTTGTTGTGCAACTGCCAACAGAAACTGAGAAACAAAACCACTGGCCACCCTCCTGGATCAGCGTCTTTAAAGTGCAGTGAAATAGGGCCTGGAGCTCCTCAAAAATGCTTCTGCTGCTGCTAACAAAAAAACCCCAAAACATTAAGAAGTAGTATATAGTCTTGCAATAGGCAGAATATTTGTCCAACTACACATTTCTAAATGTTTTTTTGAGTTAGAAATATTCTAGGAACTGTGTCGGACCATCAGTAACTACATTGTCCAACCAAGCCCAGCAACAGTCGTCACACCATGTGTTCAATGGGGGAAAAAAAAAAAAAATCTCAGCCAGTCCAATGGGATGACTCAGTATCATGCGAATCTGCCAGAACTTTACTTTTCAACTCATTGGCATTTTTGCGACCAAGAAAATTTCAAATATTCCAAAGTTCATCAGTGATGGAAGTGTCCCTTAATCTCCCTGCGCTTTACTCTGAAAAGGAAACTGATGGTCTAGTGATCTTTGTGTTCATTTTCCAAATCTTTTGAACTTGGCTTCACCATTTTAAGATGGGGCCAAAGATTCAGGCACCAACACAAATCAAGACCAAAACCCATGCAACTCTATAACATCTTATTTGTGATTACGCTTGCTTATTTAAGGAGTTTGGCTGGAGCCATTAGGGCTGAAGTCATCCCTTGTCTCACTTTTAATCATCCCACCACCCCCCAACCTTTGGCTCCCAAGACAACGCTTTACTTTGGAAAAGAATCATGGGAATAAATCTGCGTTGAATGGTGGAACGTTTTCACCGACTCACAGACAAAAACAACAAAATAAGATTTAAATTAAGCTAAGCTCTCCACAAACAAGCACATGCTAAATCAATTGCCTGGGAGTTTGTTTTCTTAGTACATAAAATTTTAAGGAAATAAGATTCAACAATAGCATTCAGAGGTTGCAGCATGTGTATGCTGTATGCTGTGTTCACTGGAGAAGAACCTCTTTTTTTTTTTTTTTTTAATTTTTTGAACACTTAAAAATCCTCCGTTCAATTAAAATGTGACCTCAATCTAACTGTACATAATCTAACTGTATCTAAATGTACAGGGATGCCTTCAGCATCACATTTAAATTAAACAGAAGACAAGACCCTTGTATTCAGTTGACTTTCCAAAATGGTCATAGACTTTGGAAAGTCCAGATGTTCATGTCTCGATTCGGGGCGACGAGGTAGAGATTGATTCAACGACGTGTCACGGGGTGTGGCTGGACAACAAGCTGGATTCGGACATGCAACACAGACCACCTGTACAAGAGGGCCAGAGCGAGCTGTACTTTCCGAGGAGGCTGCCATCATTTAGTCATTCATGCAGGAAGTTCTACCAGACTGCGGTCGCCAGTGTTTTCTTTTGTGCTGTGGTGTGCTGGAGCGGCAGTACGTTAAAGAAGAACTCCAACAGGTTGCACAACGTGATCAGCTGAACGAACTGGCTATGCACTTGGCATGGAGCTGGACTCCCTGGTGACAGTTGCAAAGGGGGGATCCTTGAACAAATGTCATGGATGATGCCAGTCACCCTCTGTGGGGTAATCATTAAAGCACAGAGAAGCCTGATCAGTGACTGGATGCTTCTCCCCAGGGGCCAAATCTACCCAAATTGTCCCCTGAGCCATCAAACTAAAAAACTTTTGCACTCGTTGGGAGGGGGAGTAGCGTTGGGAGAAGATTGTGAATCACCATTAAACACTACGATCATCAAACAATCAGCAATTGATATGAAGCCACGAGCTGCTGCTGCTACCTGTGTTACTTTTACTTACAAGAACATCTTGTTTCGCTGAGACCCAGTCACATTTTCTCAGGAATCTTTTCACACTTGCCGCGTTCCAAAAACAAAAAAACAATACCTGTAATCATCAACGAAGCTCATTCAAGTCAAACGTTGGAAAAACTGAAGCTTTTTCAATAAATGTGCTGTGTGCCTGGAACGCTTTTGTAAAAAGCTTGTGTCAACCTCTGACATTTTCCCTTTTCCATTCCCTCCTTCCAGCGGGGCAGCTGAGGATGCGTTCTGCCGGAGAAGATCCAAGAAAGCAGCTCGAATGGAAAGAGCAGGCAGGTGAGCCATCCGTCTCGTCCCGGGCAGGACTTGAAGAGACAATTAGACCGCCTGGACAATGAGGCCTTTGTGAAGACGGCTCCAGATTTTTTCTTTTTGGGCCTTTTTGTTTTCCAAATATATTTTTACTTGCGTTGGGGCGGGGAGGCAGGACAACTATGTGGATGCCAGATCGTTGTGTGGATTTGATGGAAAAGAAGGAGGATGGATGGACAGGTGCTGACATTAAACTCAGGGTGCGGAGGGGGATTAATTCCCATCAGCAGATGACCTTCTTAGTTTTCTGTGCGAGCTCAGACAAATGGAGGCTATCCACGAAAGGAGCGCTCCAGGAAGTGCAGGCTCTCTGTATGATAAATACACCGGGGGACCTGAGATGAGGGCTACAGAAGCCAGCTGACATTAGTTTGTTTAGGAAAAATAGTCCGTGCAGACCTTTGAGCGGCAATGTGATTACACTACTGGGGCCTAATGCTGGAAAATGCCAATAGATCTTAGAGGGGGGAAAGCGCCACGCTGTCATCAAGTCAGATGACTCGCTGGTGAGGAACTGAAAACAACCTCCTCGTATCTGGATTATATGCAGCGTGCGCAGAAGCCGCACGGCATCGGGTCTCATTTAACACAGCACAGTAGGCCTCTTTGTAAAATCTCCCTCGCCCCCCCGTGTAGTTTCTTTAAGCCGTGCGATATATAGCCTCCAGCCTGGCCAACATTGGCAGCTATTGTAAAAGGAGGGATTTTTTTCCCCCTCTGTTTTTTTGTGAACATGCACTTTCCGGGCCTCCCCCGTCAGGTCCATCAGCTCCACCGAATTCCCAGCACTCGCCGGGGGGGAGTCGCCATAATGCCCGAGTAGGAGGGTTTTATATGAAACACCTTTTCTTTCTTAGTGGCCGTTAAAAGCGGCCGTCAGGTCCAAACCCTCCAGCGCCGCACCGAGCTCCCCACTGGGGTCGAGCAGCGAGGGTCGGAAGGCTCTGGGGAGAGAAGTGGGAGCCTCAGCTCGGCTATAGAAACACAGAGGAGGGCGCACAGCTGTGGATCCAGCTGTACTGTATATAACCTCGTTTTTTTCCCCCTCCTCCTCCTCCTCCTCCTCCTCCTCCTCCTCCTCCACAAAGTGTTTACAGAGCGAGCAGGCCATGAGCGGGGGGGAAGGGGTGCTGTCAGAGGCCTGGGGTGGGAAGTGAAAGCGGTAATTACCTGAAGCTCCTTAATAGTCGACACAAGTTTAATTTAAAAATTGTTGAGCGAGCGAGCGAGCGCGTGCTGCATGCTGTGACAAGCAGGCCCTTTGAAGTGGATATTGGAAATATAATTCTCGCTCAGGTTTTTTCGCACTTCAAAGCTGCGAGTCGCAAATAAAAAAATAAAAAAACGGAACAATGAGCATTGTGTTTGAACATTTCATTAACTTTTTTTTTTCACAGGAATTTAACGATGTGTCGTCGGTGGTTGATGACTGGATACTAAAGATCTAATCTATACAGTTTACAGTGCATTCAAGAGTGGATGTCCATGTGTGAACGCCACACTACACGCCGCGCACAAAATCCAAGCAAAGACAAAGCCCCCCGCCAGGTTTATCTTGACTTCTCCTTATCTGTTCCCCTTGGAGTCCCACTTTCTTTAAAATCCGTATTTTGAGCCCTTAACAACGGGGTTATAAAACGGCTCACTTCCTTATAAAGATAGCTTCTACTGGAGCCTCAACTCAGGTTTAACTTAAAGAACATGTGTGTGCACCTTTGGTCAGTATGATGTAGAAAAAATTGGAAATAAGACGCAGGAGAGGCC
The DNA here is from genome assembly GCF_046127955.1 of Nelusetta ayraudi. Taxonomy (NCBI): domain Eukaryota; kingdom Metazoa; phylum Chordata; class Actinopteri; order Tetraodontiformes; family Monacanthidae; genus Nelusetta; species Nelusetta ayraudi. The sequence goes on along the minus strand of NW_027466185.1, from coordinate 18,695,962 downwards.
CAGCAAAGCCACTATTGCTCCATACTGGGCTCTCCATGCTTGGTTATTTCTTACTTATGCAGAGCGAGCTGTTACATAATGATATGCCAATGATTGATGCCATTTGGTGTGTGTACGAGATAAATATTCTGTTGACCTGTCAAATAAAAAGAAAGAACTGGAAAGCGCCGTCCCGGATTGCGTCCAACGCCACAGAATCCTTCCCAATTCCCATGAACTTAATTGAATTAACTTTTTGCTTTAACTTCCAGACTTGTGGCCAAGATATAATTGAGCACATAAGTGTTCAATAACTTCCAGATTGCTTCCTGGTCCTGAGACAAAACAGCGCAAATGTTTTGAAAGCCGTTTCCAGTTTTCATGCTGAGCTAAATGCGGCCGGCCAAAGCTTTACAGAACACATGAATGACATGCAACACCGCTAACTCAGTGAAAGGGGTTTACTACAGTTGCATTGTTGATAAAAAAAAAAAATACTGTTAGCTAAAACACCACAGTTTTGTAGGTTTGAGTGGCTTGACTTCAGGCCCACTGCAATGTTACACATAACGTCCAGTGATGCATTTTCATCAGCAGGAACAGAAGGTAGATTCTGAACATCAGAGACTATTCACCACTGCGATGCAATGCAGCTCTTAAAGTCTATTAATGCACTGTCCCAGACATACATTCAGACTGTAAAAAAGCATCCAGCCATTATACACGCAAGTACCAGCGAAACACCATTGAGTCAAGCAAGGCCTGCTGAAGACAACTGAGCAAGGAATCAGAGAGATGGAGCGGGTGGAAAATTCTTCACCACATGTGAATACTCCACCCTACCAGCGGCGCAGAGATCAGATGGCTTGGTATGAATGTGAAGGAGAGCTGTACTGTAGGTCTAGTCAAGATCCACTGCACTGCAGATGCATTCTTCTGGACCCATCCCAATGTACGGTGTTTGTTTTGTCGAGATACATCGAGCTAAGTGGTTTTGTATTTTCAGGCTCTAAAACAAAATGTCTCTGGATGCAGGTGATAGTCAGAGGATCTTGCAACATTAGTCTTCTCTTGCAACTCACACAATACACAGTGTTAAGTGTCTTTTCCAGTGACAAGTGAAGAGTCTCGGTAAGCACAAATTTGAAAATGGTCTTATTTAGCAGCGCCAAAATGTGCAACAATTAATCAATATCTTCTGGCAACCTATTTTTATAAAATAGAATGGCGATGAGTGTCTTCTGGAGCAAAAACAAATAGAAGTTTGACCTTGTGTCCCTTTAGCCAACACATGGTTATATTATTCAGCGTTTTATTGCATGGAACTGCGAGTGTCTGCTGATTCTTCAGTGACAGCAGGGAATAAATCAGTTAATACGCACTATCTTCCTTATTTTCCTCAGATGGGGAACTAAACATGCCCCAAGAGCTACAAAGTTTCAGGGTCACTGAGTTTTCGCCCCAATCACAGTGACGGACAGACAGATTAAAAATGTGCCGATAACACTATCATCCCAATGGGCACCAAGCTGTGATCTGCGGATGATTTGTGGCATTCACGTGCAGAGCAGGGATGCAGTGAGCCTCGGCCTCTGTGTGCTCTTTCACCAAACATTTCTTTGGCAGATGATCAGAGTTTGCAGCCGAAGCGTTCAGTCTCCTTGAAGGGGGATGGGGGGGCTTCTATAGCAATGCGTCTGTCACGTTGGGTATCTGGCGGTGATTGTCGTCTCCATCGGCCTCAGCAATGCTGTGCATTTGGGATTTCGTAGTCAAATAGCTCAGACGTGACAGTCAGTACTAAAGGGAGTGTGAAAGTCGAGATCTGATAAGCCTCTGTATGTTTAATCACTTGTTTTTCTTGTAAAGCCCTTGATGAGGATCACTGAAACCCGAAAGACAGTAAATCAAAACGGTGCCTCATTAGTTGTTTGTTTGAAGCTGTAATCTTTTTCAGCACTAAGTTCTCTTTTGCAACTTGGTGCTTGTGTTTTATAAGGTGTGACTTCATCAGAGAGACATAAATAAATAAATGCAAATTATTTTTCCTGGTTTATTGATAGCAAGAAAAAAAACAAAATGAAGCTAAATTCTTGTACCTGCCCCTGGATGTGTGGTATGGGACATTACCTTGCTGAATCATTCAGTTTTGACGTGGTTTGGAACAGGGCAATAAAAGAAATTGCACTTGGAGACTTGAGAGTGTTAATAAAATATGTTCCATGTGCATGTAGTCCAGAAATATTTTTCCACCACTCTTGTCGTAAACATTATAGCCAATATTCAAATAAAAAACGGGCTGGAGATAAGAAATCTATGTCAATATAAACATGTATATTCTGTGGTTGCTTTTCATACTTTTTTGGCTTTGAGTTGTGTTTTACTCTCAAATGTGCCACATACAGATTGGTCTTTGTTCTTCAATATGAACCCCTGCCAAAATGCACATCTGCACGCCAAGATAGTAATATTTCAGACCCTGCATGGTCTTGCAATTTGACTGCGGTCCAAAAAAGAAATGGGGGAAAAATGCAGAAGAAGATAAGCCAAGTTGACAACTCGAATACTGTCGAGGCAGAGAGATAATTAATTATGACTTTATTTTTCCCAGAGGGGACGTGGACCAAATGTTAAATTCCTCAAGTGGAAGCAGAAGCAGTGGTGTCCTCCAGATGAAGCTCTGATTGAGGGAACAACTCCCTTCTGGTCTGTATCATCTGCGAGATCTGACTGTATGACCTCCCTCATGCGTTGATCTCTCGGACCTGCAGTGATGCAATGTTTTCTGCAGCGCACATAGGCACACATCCAGGCCAAGCACACGGAATTCACTTTTTTTTTTCCAGATGTCTGATGGGTATTCCGAATCGATCCATATTTTGAGAAAGAAACAAAAGGTGAGCACAGCGAGCGTGAAATTGAAAAGTGGAGACCCTTCTGGTGGTATGGTTTCTGTGAAGAGGAACATTGGAAGTGTGTGAAGAGCTGCTTCCCTGTGTTGACAGCTGTGGCTTCAAATGATCGCATTTAGAGGGAAATTATCCGACACAGCCAATTAAAATTCCGATGTGGCACTATCATAGGCTGAGCATATTCTCGCCCATGATGCAATTTTATCCTTTAATAATGTAAATAGTTGGAAAAAAGAGCCTTTTGCAGAACCTGTTCAATGTTGTCTCCTATTCATGTCTAGCCATCGAAATGCACCTCCACATTTGATGTTGATGAATGTGGATGTTGATTGACCATAAAGACGAAGGTCAGTGTGTTTGCTAATTTATTTCCATAGTGTAATGTAATCATACATTATGGGATATTTAGGGTAATTGATAGTATAATATGTCACACACACACATGATATTACGATCCAATATTAATTATCGTATTGATGCAGCATGCAACACATTGGCTGAATGAGTAATGAGAAATTGATCAGAATACTGGACAGTCAGTCAGTGTGGCCCTCCACTGCAATGGGACACTTTAAACATGACACAAGTTTGTTCCTATTTACAGATTAATGACGTGAAGAGATTTTAACAAGTTTTGAAGTTTTAGTTTTCAATACAGAAAAGACAAAAATGCCAAAACATCTACATCCATTGAACGATGAAATAATATCATTTAATAAGACACAACATTGATTTGATAGTATATATTTCTTTACTCTCGAGTATTTGTGAAATATGCAACAATAGATCTCCATGAAGGCTGTATAGTTTCAGCTTCTCAACCCTCCTCATTGTGGGCACAACTGATGGAGAAAGATCTCTGGCACTCAAACAGGAACACAGTCTCACTCTAGATGTTCCGTGCGAGTCCCTTGACACTTCCTCGTCTCCATAGAACTGTTTGTCCTCTGGCTCTCTGCTGACTCCTAATTCAAACTGTGAGCATTTTACAGGATTACTGTAACCAGGAAACAGCTGGCTGTGCGCTGGGAGCTGTGTCCGTTTGCCGGCGGCTGGTCTGAGGTGGTGTGACGGCGCTAACTAATGAGGCTGGATGCATGGTTGAGCATCACCTTAGGCCAGCCAACCTAATCAGGTCCATTCGGAGGAATGGCAGGCTTTTGAAAAGACTGGGGCTGATACCCTCTTGGTTGGATATATTTTCCTCTCCATCACTGACTTTTGGAGCGGATCTAAATCAGAGCTCAAGTCATTTTAAAACTCTAGCAATTTGGAAAAGACAAAGACATCCAAAGTGTTGATAATGTTTGCCTGGCAATGTTTGCCAGGTAATATCCTCCGTGCCCTTTCTGTTAAATTTATTTTCAATGCTGAATGACATAACGAGATAAATCAACGACTCTTGAGGAGATGCTCATATATTTTTTTTTCTCTCCTCCTGCCCGTCCATTTCTCAGATGCAGAAAGTTCTGCGCTATACCAAAGACTTTTCCCCATCGCAACCCTAATTTGGCAGGAACTTTCCATCCTCATAAATGACCAGGAGGAATTCTCGGAAACAGAGAGGAAAGCTCCACAAATCACAATCTTCAGGCTGACGGAAGCCTCGCGGATTACTATTTACAGTGTCACAAGTCTGGGAAGTCGAGGAGAAGTGGAAAAGTAAAATGAGTCGGGAGAGATGGAATACTTCATAGGACGTCTGGCCAGACCGCTGGTGGGCGGTGACTTATTGTGCAAAACATCGGACACTAGCGCTTACCAGAACCACCAAACCCTCCATATGTTTCGCGACTGGAGCTCTCTGCGTTTTATCATCTTACGGTACAAGTTAGAGTACAGTTTGAGGTTTGCCTGCACGGATGCTGTAGCCATAAGAGACGACAAGCGGTCCCACAATAGTGCGTCCAAGCTTCATGTGATCATAGCTTAGATATACCCACATTGTCAATGAAGCAGGAAAATGCAGAACTTTAATGCAGAAGTCACTTCCAGAGAAGGAATATGTGGAGAGGGTGACTTTAGTTACGTAGCCACGGAGCCATAGACATATTAAAAAGACTGAAACCATATTGATTGCATTTCCAGTTCCAAATGTGATCTAGATGATTGCTTGAAGCACTAAGAAGACTAATCCGTCCAACCATAATGACATCATTTGCAACCAAATTACCGTGATTACCATTTAGGCGTTGAATCCAACAGTAGCGGCCAGAACGAAGGAAAGAGATGAAAAGGGAAACGAAGAAAAACATATTGTAACTAAAACCCCCAGCTGAAATCCGAAGCGCTGCATTTCTGAAAGATAAAGGCATAATTCACTCGCAGCTTGTGATGACTCATGTAAAAGGCTGGATAAAAATAAGACTTTATAGTATTGCTAGTCTATAAATTACAGACTTCCTGACCATTTCCAGGCATTTGGCAGCCATTTCAATAGTCTTCCAACCTTGTGCAGCATTAAAATGAATTTTATGAATTCATTAAATTCTACCCAATGAGCACTCTTAGCAGACCAGATGTGGCCAGCGGGTTGTAGGTTGAAGGCAACTGCTGCATTTTCGAGAGGAGAGTTTAAAACATGTATGGTGGTTTAACATTGCTTGCATTTTTCACTTGAAACTTAAATATCGCTAACGTTTGTGAACAAAAACTTGGTTTTTAAAAAAACAGGATCAGCTTGAAACCCTCTATGCCCTTTCCGTTAATTAACAAGCGTCTCATATTTCCAGTAGCTTGTCAATCCACTGAGGGATCGCATTACCTCTCAACTGTATAGCTCGCAGGCACCGGTGGTGATTGCAGCTCCTGTCTTTCAAATGCTCTTAGGGTTTATAAGCAGCGCATTAGCACAGGGTGAGTTGATAGCGTCGGACAGATTAGACGCTGCAGTGCTCACAGCCTCCCTGACCGTGCCTGTCCCCATGCAATGTAATCTGCATTAAAGTCAATAACACACTGGAAACAGGGTTATTATGTCTCTATCCATGCATTGTTATATATGCACATCTCCATCAAGAAAACTACCTACCTACCTAGGCATTACCTATCTTGCATATCTATGTTTGCATGCATCTAAATACCCACGTATGCATCTACATCTACAGTACAAACAGTAAATACAGGCAAATGTTCTGATTATACTCTTTACACATCAAACTAGCACTTTAATGAGCAGCTATTGCCAAAAAATGAGTGTTTCAGCAAAGTCATAACATTTGTGCGCGCACGTGATTGCTCCACAGCTATCTGGCAAGAAGAAATACCATTTTCTGGTTGGCTGATGGGTCGCTGATTTAAGACATCTCAACTGTATGGATGTGTGTCTCATGTTCGATGTGTGAGACTTGAGATCTACCTATAGGCCTGCCTACATATGCATCCACCTACCCACCTACATCCCTGTCTATCGACCTACCAATATATATTTAGCATCTATCTAGCTCGCCTTACCTACTTGCTTATCCAGCCATTCATAAGAAATCCATCTTCCGAGAGTTTAATGGTTTTATTTTATGGCTGAAGAAAAGCAAGGTAATAACCACTGAGGTACAGTACTTACGTAATGGCACAGCGGGCCATAACTTGCACAACATTTTTATTGCTGCTGAGAAGCTACAGATTGCAACCATCTGTTTACATCTTTAATAATCTGTTCATTTGCCTGTGCTCTGCACTGAAAGTAGGTATTCACAGAGCGAATCTCTACTGTATAACCACTCGGAGCGAAACCGAAGACGTTGACACACACTAGGCGACTTCAATGACTTCAGCCATTTCCGTCCCTCTCATTTACATTCCTTGGATTTTTTTTTTTTTTTTGCTGCGAGCCGACGTTGGGAAGGCACAGACAGGGACGCACTCACATGGCCAACACTAGGAGAGCGCTGAGCAGATGTGGTTTCCTGAGATAAATAAGAGCTGCCATTTGGGACAGTTTTCCATTCTCCCTTCAATCTCCACCAACCACCACTGATCAGTACTGACAGCCAAAAAAACAAAGAAAAAAAAAACAAGACCAATGTGAGGGGCCATGTGAGGTTATTAGCATCAGTGGCATTGTCCCACTCCAAGTCAATACAGATCACAAGTTCAAACTTTGAACTACAGGCTCTTAAATCTGCCTTCTTCTTCCCCGGCAGCTGTAGGGCCGATCTGTTGTGATTTATAACAGATGATAAGCGCACGTGTCGAGCTGCAGAGATATGCATTTATTGCTCCCATCTGCCGGTATGCTAACTATTGCAAATGTAAAATGACTGACAGACCTTGACTGTTGGGATTGCTCCTAAATCACGAAACCACATATTTTCCCCCTGCTCACACCTACTGCAGCCGTGCGCAGATCGCTTCGCCAGGCCTCGGCTGCCTCCCCTTCAACCAGGCGTAGATCAGCGGAATTTTATTTTGCGGCTCCCGAATCGTTTGAGCGATTAGAGGGAATTTTCCAGAGAAAATGTTGTGGTTCCCTGGACAATCCGCAGGCCCCTGTGCGCAAAGCGTTTCCCCCTTTCTCTGATGTCAAAAGTAAATAGCAGGTACATTCATATTTATGCTGGCCTCAGGCGCAAATTTGCCTTTTAAATTTTATCGGAACATTTTTTTTTTGTTGTTCTTTTAACGACACAAATTAAACTGTATCCATGTCCAAAAGCTCCATACAGATGAGTTTTTTTTTCTTTCCTAGCTATCAAAGATTCCACAGCTGAAACTATTGAGTGTAACATAGCGCTTATTGATGCTCCTTATTTTTAGACTTGTTGACTGCCAGTACAATTCATTGACTGCGTATAAATATGGACAAAGTCATCGTGACACCACCGGTTTGCGAAGTCTAGAAACTGGCTTCACGCTCAGCACCGTCTTGAGTCTATGGTTCAATTTGAAACAGATTGTGTGGGTGGTCCCAGAGTTGAGCGATGATTGGAGCATGAGTGCAGCGTGTGCCTCTGGCAACCCAACTACAGTTGGCCACTACACTGGAGCCATTTTAGGGCCAATTTATTATTACTTTTACTCGCAATTTGGACCAATAAAACTATTTTAACCAGTATGTAAAGATATAAACTTTGTCCTCCATTCAGTATTGGCTCCATCAGCCAGTCATATTTAGTCTTTTTGCAACCATTTTTTGGGAATCCATGCTGGTCAAACAATAGAATGCAGGTTTTTGTCACTTTTTTGTTGGCCTCCTATTTTAACCACGAGCTTCATCCATAGATCCAATTCTCAAACTACTAGAAAACCTTCCTAAAACTTGGCTCCATTTGTTAATAGGCCATTACATCACTCTGGCTCAATGTACATCATAATTGATGCATTCATAGACATTACGGCTAAACATATTTTTGGATAAAGTCTGTTTCACTGAAGCCACCATTGTTACAATCCTGCCCTCGCCTGCAACTCCACCTCCACACCCTCTTATGCTCTGAAGTAGCAGCTGCTCCTCCACACTGAGCCATAGTTCTATTTATATTCTGCATTCGTCTGTTCTACACTCTTTCCTCACCATCACATCCTCCAAAATTCACCTGCTCCTACTCCACAGTAATTTATGAAATGTTGTGTGCTGTGTATGCCATGTGTGTGAAAGGGTTAATGTTGCCACGACTGTTTCACGCTGAAAATAAACGTTTAAAAAGACAGTGTGGACGGCAGCGTTAATAAGAATCAGTTCCAGTTGGAAATCAGAGTGGAGCAGTGAGACTGGCACCGTCGTCTGAGTTTTGTGAGCCTGTTTTCTTTGGAGCCTACGATGAACTGGCCACTTGTCTGGGGTGTAACCCAGCCTCGGCACTAAAGCCAGCTGGGACAGGCTCCAGCGCCACCGTGTGACCCTGAGGTCAGGATGAGCGGTGATAGAAAATGGACGGACGGATATTTTCTGTGCAAGGTCTTTTGCGTTTAACAGTTGCTTTTCGCATCTGAAGCACATTCTGTTTTGGTTGTTCTGGTTGGAATTGTTTCTGTGTTGACTTCGCATCTTCACAACGACTGAAACACTGCACAATCAAAGAAGCACGACTGAAATGAAGCTATTAGATTGTGCACACTTGTGAGTCAAAACAATGAGCAAAGAGACTAAAAGATGCGTTAAACCATAGATTAGTAGTCAAATTATAGGATCCATTCGTATTTGTCACTGCAACCTTTAGGCATGAGTGGCAAATGGATAAATGTTCATGCTCAACAAATCTTCACATCACGTTGTTAAATATCAGTCCAGGTAGGTTCTAAAATCAAACCACATGGTATGGTCAAAACTGGTATAAATCTTTGCCACCAATGGGGACATACATTATCATGCCGTGCAAACTTGAGAACAGGTTTAGCCGATAGTGATCCGTCACACTGTGACACGGGGACAAGCCCGACAGATGTTTTTTTTCCCACCCTTCTCATGAGGCGGTTTAGCCGGGAGGCATTTCTTGTTGTTTTTCCTTTGAACTGATTAGACACGGCCGGTTAAGCCTGAGTTGAAACACGACAGCGGCATGTTATGCAGGGAGCCGAGGAACACAAAAAACAAACAAAACTCCGATACCTCCGCTGCTGTCCCCCACAGGGCAGCGGAATCTCTGATAGAACGGAACGGATGAGGCCGCCACGGATTGGAAAACAATTTATTTTCCACCTTTTTAGCGACTTCCAGCTTCATTTAACACGGCTGCAGAGAAACGACAACGCTCACACACAGCACCAGCGTCCCACGGGAGGCGAGCTCGCAGTGCGAGGCCTTTTATGAACAGCTCGGGGAGGATATATATTATGGTGGAAAACTCTCTGGTGCCGGTTTCCTGGATTAATACAGTGCAAATACAAAGTGTCAGCATCGATTTGAGCATTTGCGCGAAAATGAAAAGGGGAATTCAGCCGCCGCTGTTTGGTCAGAGAGCGGAACAGCGTGATACACTCATGAGAGGGCTTTTGCTTTTACTGGCCGCCCCATTGGTTGCGAGTTGGAGCGCAGTCACGCCTGCCAACACAAGGCTGTGATTAAGCCGGTTCATGCGGCGATCGGTAGTATTTTTCTGAACTCGGGAGCTGTGGGGGAAAGAAATGACTGACGCAACAAAATATCAATTCAGTGTATCGGCATTACATGGAATCGCTGCCGTCAGCACCGCGCGTCTTTCCGAATACAACGTGACGTTTGATACGCCGCAGTCGAGGATGACGGAACTCCCGACGCTTCACACAAAGTTAAAGAGTTCATGTATTTGACGTTCACCCGCCGCCTGCGTCTATGAGATCAAGTGTACTAGATGCATTCAAAGTTTTGGATTGAAATGTGTTTTTAATTTAGCTTTATTTAAAGTTTATGAAGCGCATCAATCACAGTAGAACCATTTGGATCAAGATCTATTGCATTTATCATAATCATACCAACTAAATTATTATTTTTACATTAATGGTGAACCTTCTGATTTTTTCCATGACACTTCCAAGGCTGCAGCGTTTGCCTCGACTTCATAAATTTACTCCTTGTTCCTTAATATAAAAGCTCTTTCAGCTTTTTGTGGTCTCGACCAAACATCCTTCTGTTCTGCTGATGCCATAAACCCTTTTCCTCTCAGAAGAGTCGGGCTATTAGTAAGATTTTCTGAAGACATCCCTTGAAATGGAACCTTTGTTGCGGCTTCTTGGATGCTGTGAAGGTTCCCTCCAGGAGAACCTATTTTCCAACTATTTTCTGGAAATGTTACTTCTTACTGTACGCCATCAGTCAGGAAAAGCCTCGGGAAATCATCATGTGCTGAAGTTTATGCAATGCAGCGCTATCCATTAAAATGTCTCATATTATGGGGAAGTAACATGGCCAGTGTTTTGTGACAATCATGTATGTCTCAGCATTGGAAAGGAAATACTTATTTATTTTGTTTGCTGTTTAGCAAATAGCCCCTATGTGATGTAACAATGGGCAGTAACACCTCACTGATACCTACTTTGAGTTTGTGACGACAGCCTCAAGGAAGCCAGGTTTCCAACACATTCAAGATACGACAATGGATTTTTTTTCCTCCAAAGAGAGAGACAGAGTGGTAAAGAGTCTTTCGATAAATGGTAGTCAGGATGCAGAGACACTCAATTAGTAGTCCAGGTATGAGAATTTATTTTTTTTCTTTTTAAACAGAATATCATTTCATATAAAAATTGAAGTTTTGCCACGTTAAAGACAGCTTTAAAACATAGAAACTGTTTCCGAAAAGTCATTTCAAAAGTCTCTGTTATGTAATAGTACAAAGACTTGGTATTTTGTTTATTCAAATAAGCTTGTGTCAGTATTTTTTTTTTTAACCAAAGTCAAGTGAAGTTATATTGATTTATATTGCACATTTCATATGACTGGCATAAAACTCAAGGTGCTGTTGCTGTCGGACAAAATGGCAAAACAAAGTGTGATTGGAGCAAATAGGACAGAATAAAAGATCCACAACAATATGAAGGCACCAGCGACCCTCTTGCCGCAACTGCACCAGACCAGTTGAGGTGAAAAAGAAAAACTATTTGCAGAAGCGATTCCAACCTTAAGCACTCAGCCGCTTTACAGGTGCGGTCGATGTCTATAATGAAACTATGCGTGCAGCAGTAAACAGCAATTACTCAATTATTGCAATAACAAAAGCTGAATTCTTCACGGTAACATTAAACCGACACGTGCGAGTGAGGGCAATTTCACCGCGACACGGTAGAACATTCCCCCCCCTCCCCCAACTCCACTATAGCCACAAAGTGCTGTATCATACGAGGCAGTAGCTGTGTTTCCATGACGCCTAGAATTGCGCAAAGCCTAAATATCGCAATAAAAAAACTGGTCATGGAAACACTTAAACTTTGAAAAACCTCTCAAATATGGCTCAAAGGTTTTGACGCTCTCTTGAGGAGGTTGTTCAGACGTATCCATATAGAGGTATATCACAAGTGTCATGGAAACACTTTTTCGCATGTACACATCAGCGGACGTGACGCACGGGGTCACGTGACCAGTTCACTTCAAGTGAAAATGGCGCGTTATGTTTGGACGGAGGAGGAGACAGAATATTTTTTTACTGGTAATCAAAGAGAAAAATATGACAACCATTCTTGACAGCAAACAAGCGTAAACAAACAAAAGCAAACGTAGTTCTCGTAAAATCTCGTGGGATGAGATTTTCTGAGAATTACGGCTTCTGCGCTTCACACCATCCAATGGGTACACCAGCAAATCGCAATTGTACTTTGTCGAAATTCTAGAAACGTCACTTTTATTTTGGGAAAAACTGTAATGGAAACGCAGCTAGTGACAATAAAGGTTCTGTTGCAATAAATGACGGGCGTATAAAATGCAGAAAACAGTGAATACACCCCCCCTCCCACACACACACACACACACACACACACACACACACACACACACACTCCTTCCCTTCCATTTGACTGAGAGAGAAAGTGAGGACGAGCTGAGGCCGTAAGTGGATCACGGTGCATTTCCCCCGACCAGGTAAGATTAGTCGTCTTGAGAAAATGGGCACAAGTCGGGATTAACACAGTGACGCCACCTGGGCTCTCACAGGACACCGACTGGAGCCTGCCGGCTGCTGCAGCTCCGTCTGATGGATTAACGGAGCTTGAGACGCTCCAACACAGGCGAACCGACTTCAACGTCGCCTCTGTTATTACATTAAACACGTCGTTCATGTCTGGCTCGTGTGACGCTACCGCTGACAATACCAGTGATTACCTGGCTGTTCAGTTTGGAGATTCTTTTTTTTGCGGATTTATATCCTGCACTTAGCAGTGGAACATTTTGTTTTTGGTTATGATCGTGTCGCTGATCATCAACATTGTCGAAAATTTCTCATTTCCCTATATGATCTGCTGGATCAGATCCAACGTATCTGACCTGTTTAGAGCCGTTTCTTAAATGCGCCCTGATGAAATGCGTGATTTTACAGAGTGAATTTTGTTTCACTGTGCGCTGCTCCAGGCAACTGATCCACATCTCTTTTGTTTGCCATTGTTGACTTGAGAAGAAATGAGCATACAAGTATTTTAATTGCCTGTTCTCAATTTGTGGATAGAATAACTGTAAAGAAAATAAACTCCAACTCCAAAATTAGAATTTATATGAGAGTGCTTATATCTTGTCAGCCGTCAAAGTGCTTCCGCATTTGCACACAGTGATTTATTATTCTGCAGTCATACATTGGGGCGTGTGATATGCTTACTAACCTGTTTTTCCTCGCCAACAGTATAGCTATCTGACTTTCCCTCTCGCTCTCACACACTCTTGCCTGAGGCCTTGTTTCCTTTATGTACCGCAGGCTTTGTTTAATAAGAGATTCTCCTTGAAGAACTGCTACCGAGCCAAGAATGCAAACGCAGCCCGACACACACACACACACACAAACACACACACACACACACACACACACACACACACACACACACACACACACACACACACACACACACACACACACACAAATCCCCAACAGTGACACCAGGACAGAAAATGACATTCACACCTTCTCATTCCCACACATTTGTCACGAGTTCACACGCTTTATCTCACAAGCATTGAGGACGAGGTTACGACCGTTTCCCCTTCTCCAAGGTTTTACCCACCTGTCTTTAACCCTGGATGCTTGAATCCATTAACAATTACACATAAAAAAAAAACAAAAACGGAGCAACTTTAGCTATGCTTGTCGAATCTCTGACAGGTCCTGGAAGAAACCAGTATTTACAGACTTTACACTTTACAGGTTTGTTGCATGAATGACATTGAAAGAAAACACATCAAATGTTTTCCAAATTCTGAATGGAATCGTCTGAGCCAAATCATGTTTAAATAACACGCCTCCCAAATGGTTTCAAGGGGAACACCTGTTGTTGACGTGTAAAACCAACTCAACCTCTGTCTGTTTACAAAGAAGGGATGACTTTGCGCCATTGTGTGTTGCATGACTTTCGCCTTTTGCTTTCAAACTACCTCTGCAACTGCTCACGCCGCTCAGAAAGTTATTTCCTTGTGTCCGCGAGTGTATTTGTTTTGAAGTTTTATTCCGATGAGAGCAAACAAATGCTCCTGTGTGGTCAAAGTGAAATCGGAGGGGCGGTATTTGTAAAGAGCAACATCCGTTTACGTGAGTTCTTGGCCTTATTTTATCTGTGGATGCTGTAATTTTCCAGTCAGGGGCGGTTTCAACATGATGAAGCACTGACACGTTGCTCCACCTGTTCCATGGTTTTCCTCTTGGCTACATTAGCAAGGTTTGACTATAACGAAGAAAAAAAAAAATATATACATATACACACGCACAAATAAATAAGGGGTTTGCCTTAATGTGGCGCACCGCTCAAAGTAACCACCGAGCGCTGTGCCCGGACTTCAAATTTATTCAACCTGGACGTTGGTTGCTGCTGACCCTCCAAAGTGCAACCAATGACTTAACAACCGTGTGTGTGTGTGTGTGTCTTCGCTAAAAGTGTGCCAGTGTACACATGAGAGTTCCTTTGAATTTTGAACAATTATAGAAAGACACATCAGACCCATCAAGGAAACTGCCAAAGAGTTTGACAACGGTGAGAACATGAATGAATGGAAATGTTGTTTGTGAAAGTGGCAGACTAAAAGTCACCCAAATTTTCAGGATATTGGAAAACTGCTTCCATTCAAGCTCCTTCTTAGTCTTGTCGTTCATACAGTACATCTCTCCTTTAGCTTTTTTAGTTGACAACAGTCACTTTCAAGTTCCATGACAACTAAAGGGAGGCTGATGGCAACTGATGCCAAGACAGACTTAAAATGCTTTCTGCTGGCACTCGGCAAGGTGGACACACAAGATTTTAGAGTCAAAACTTTGGCGATTTGAGCTGCCTTCAAACACTGTAATGCCCCCCCAACGCCCTCAATGAAGAGAACAGTTTTTTTCTAAAAACTGACCGTTTAATTTTAAACCTAAGTCATAGGTGTGGCGAAAACGGCTGTCGTCGCGTGCGAAGGCAGATCGACATGTATGCATGTTTATGTTGATGTGCCTCAGCGCTGCTTACACACGGCTCCTCTGACACGCCGCCGAGTTGTCTTGCAAACACACGGATCCTATGTGTGTCGCTCTCTGTTTTGACACTACGTGTAGTGGAACTACAAACACGCAGTATTTTTAGTTTGCCGTGCAATATGGAAGTCAGGGGAGGTGGGGGGGGGGGGGGTGAGAGGAGGAGAGCCGCTCGCCTGAGAAGAGAGCAGCTCTTCACCGGCCGTTGACACTAAATGTCTGAGGAGGCTGTCGAGAATGTGATCAAGGAGTCTTTTGTTGGCCCAGACTGGAAGGACCTTGTCCCTCGGCCGGTCAGGGCCCTGGGCTCCCAGCATGTGTGAACGCAGTGCTGCGAGTGTGAGCGAAATGCACAGAGAGGGTCAAATAGGCAGCTTGCAAAGAACCGCAGAGTTTGTTCACAGACAGCCTACAGAAAAGATTCCACATCAGCAACCATATGTAATTAGCTGTTTTCGGTAGGTAGCAATAAAACTACATTTGTCCGTTTTCTCAAATTCCTCCTCCCAGCCACCGAGACTCTTGTCTCTGTCATGCGGGCTTGACCCAGGACTTGCCAATTTTTGCGCTGGTGTCTTTTGTCTGCAGGCTCCGGTTGCAGGGCCCCCGCGGTTTCTGGCGGCTGCGGAGTGAGCGGGGCGGGTGGTTCGGTCCGGGGGGACGGATGCGACGTGGGACAAAGGAGAAGAGGAGGAGGAGGAGGAGGAGCGGTAGAGGAAGACGCGCTCCGGCTGGAGGAGCCATAAACAGACGTCGGGGTGAAGAGTTCGTGCCACGGGAGAGCCGTCGTGTATAATTTTAAAGTTCAGAAGTATGGAAATATTTCCACAACAGAGCTGTGACCACAACAGTGAGGTAAACAAAAGCTACTCTCGCATGGAGGCTTTAAATTCACGTCGACGAGAGGAGATTCAAAGCTCCTACGAGACCCGCAAAAACACATTTCACCGGATGGGCCCCTTGCTATTTTGCAACGCTGCTGGATCGCTGAGAGTCCCAGTCTGGTACAAGCGCCACTCACACACATCTTGCCAAGTAGGGGAGGGCGTATCGATCAATCCCAATATCGATATCAATACCGTTTTACCAGTTTTACCGTTTTACAAGTTGCAATGAATGCTTTTTTATCTACCCAAATTCTGTCCTGGGTTTTAACTAATTAATAGTACACAGGAAATAAAAAAAAATCACATAAACATCAAGATCATGAAAATTTGTTCAAATGTATCAATTTGATGATAGATCTAATTAAAGAGCGTCAGTATTGCTTGGTTATCTGCAGTACTCCCAGCAATACCAGTTCAGTGGTCTAGTGGTAGAAATGCGGGGTACCACTTTGGGGGTTCCCTCAGGAGACGGTTCAAATGTGGGGGACAAATTTCAAATCCTTTGGTATGTGACAATCATTGGGACATTTTCATTAACTTTAATAGTGGCCCTGTATTTACTTGGTATTGACCGGTTACCAAATTTTGCAGTATTGCACAATGATGTACTAATGGAAAGCCTTTTTGGCCGGTCACATTATTGGGGAACCACTCAATTTTGTTCGGTGGAGTTTTCATCATTCTCCCTGTTGGCTTTGGCAAGAGTTTAGTCATACACTGCAGTGCATTACAACTTGGGGCAGCGATGTGGAAACATATTATCTCGAATGTCTGGTCAGCCATTTTGTCCTGCGAGACATTCATGTGCCACCAACGTTTCCGTGAGCGCGTTCAAGCCCGTTCCGTCACAGTGCGGGCCGCTCACTCCGAGACCACAGAGAGTCGGCCAACTACCGGTGGCTTATGTCATCACCGCCATCTCGCCCTGTAATCAGCCCAGCTCTGTTCTTTGATTGGAGCGGCCGGTCCGCTCTGACCTCAATGACTTCTCTGAGGCCGGAGTATAGGGCAATGAAAAGAACATATGGGACCCTCTAACGTGGATACCATTGTCTTTCTGCAAATCTGCTTAACAGACATGATTATACCACTGGAAATGTTGTACCAAATTCTAATGCGAAATCTTCAAAGCACAAATGAGACACGTAAAAATGATTGTTTGCCGCATGCCTTTTCTGCCTAAATGGGCATATATAGGTTTGGAGAGTGCTTAAGAAATTGTTTGGATGGACATCATTATCACAAGAAAACTTGCCGAAAATGTACTTTGAATTAAAAATGACATTGTTATTTATCTGGCAAACAAAGTGAAACAGCTAGATGGTCCCTTTTTTTGGAAATGGATATAAATATCCTAAATTTTAAATTTTAATAATTTACAAAGTTTCCAGTTTTTGTTATGGGTAACAATATAACAGTATTCAAGCTCTGAAATATCATCTCTGCGAATAAAAAAAAAAAGCATCTCCATACACAGCATATTAACCAGTACAGAAACCTCCATCCCTTTTCTACACCTGCCTCTCCTGGTATCTGGGTGGCAGGGGGTTCTGGATCCTTACCCAGCTATCTGCAAGCTGTCCATGTTGTCCCTGGACAAGTTGCCAGTTTGTCCACAAGGCCACACAGAAATATTAACAATCATTCGGACTTGCACTCACTTCTACAGGCAACTTAGGCTACACATTTTTCCTCATGTGCATGTTTTTGGACTGTGGGAGGAAGCCGGAGTACCAGGAGAGAACCCCCGCAGACACAGGAAGAACGTGCAGACTCCACACAGGGGAGTTCGAACCGACAACCTTTTTGCTCAGAGACGGCAGTGCCAAACACTGCACCACCACCAGTACAGGAACATGAATTCAGCTGTGGCATGAAGCTGATACTGGGTGGTGGCCTAGGTCCAATAAAGTCAAGATGTACCTGCATTCACTTTTTGTTGTGATTATAATAAAAGAAGGACTTAAAAGGAAGGAGAGACATTAATATGCATGATGACAAAAATCCCAGTGTCTGCACTCGCATGTCGAAGCGTCTTTTGACAAGACATCGAACCCTAATTGCACTTAATGTGCCAGGCACACCAGAAATGTTGGTGTGTGTTGACTTGTGTGTGTGTGTGTGTGTGTGTGTGTGTGTGTGTGTGTGTGTGTGAATGGGTAAATGTGAGGCAACTGAAAAGCACTTTAAGCAGTGAAGGTTTAGAAAAGTGCTGTATGAGTGCAGTCAATTTGCCATTTAATCAACATTAATTCAGTTAATCCCCCCCCACACCCCCTAAAAAGTTAAACCCTAGTTGGCCAAATAAAACCTTGCTGTTTACTGGGTAGAAGCAACTTGTCTACTTGTCAACCAGCGCAAACCCTTTGAGAAATTTTTTTTTCTTGCCTTTCGCCGAGAAGACACACAGATTCTCTCAATGTTGAAGGTTTCGATTTTGTCGTATTTTCAGTCTCCAGAATAGCAAAGGTACTGACCCGATTTGAAAAGGCATTATTCAAATCTTCCTCAGACCTGAAATCCATTTCACAGCAGTTGCAGTTTTTCTTTTCAAGCTGTCATACAAAATCTGTTTTCAGGAAGCCCATCAGATTGAGAGGAAGATTTCAGCGGGGGTGCTTTTCACTGCACGAGGCCGAGAGTCTGCAACCCGATCCTTCTCGCCTCTACTACAGTTTTCCCATTATGCGATTAGGAGGCTACAATTACGGCACTTCAGGAAAAAAAAATAAAATCGTTCATTTAGGAGATGCTGAAGTGGCTGAACGTGAAGAGTTGCCCCCCCACCGTCCCTTTTATACATATATATATATATAAAAAAAAATTGAATAGAACATTGTATTTGGAAATTGGACCTTCTTCACAGAGGAATACCGTGATTGCCTACAATTACTCTCTCAAATATATCCACAGGGGTGCCCGAGTAAAAGAAACGCAACATGGCTTTCCATAACACGCTGCGCAGCCTGTCATTAAGAGCCACAGCTCCTTCTGGTTTCCGTCTCACAGCCGTCCCTCTAATGTATACGCGGTCTGCCGGGAGACCTCTGTTACATTGAAGGTTACGAACTGCGCCGTGCTCGGCGTGCGAAGGTGCCGGCGCTGACGCAGGGCGACCCCAGAGGTCAAGAGTCTCCCACGCAGCCAGATGACTGGCCCGCCGTTGACCCCAGGCCAGGTCTGTCACTTCGGGGCATGTCAACCGTCGGGCTGCAGAGGGCGCCGATGCCAGTCACAGCAAATAAAAAGAAAGAAAGAAAGAAAGGAGGAAAAACACGTCTGCACGCCATCTTCTGAGATCCGGAGCAAAACAAAGGGATGAATAGATGCTAAGCAGCGACTACTTTCCACCCAATACGAACGAGTAATTAAATCTCGCATGGCGGCGGGAACGACAGAAGTGATTCTGTCATTTTGCGTCTAAACTCACCAAACACACAATCCAACAACTCCAATACACTCTCAGTTGTGACCTAAACATTCACTATGCTATGAAATAATATAAGATGTATAATAATCATGTGACATTATGACACATGGGGTAAATACTCAAAATTATTTTCTTGCGTAAACCACTGACACAGTAGCTATGTTTACAGTTCAAAAAGTACAATTGCGATTTGCAGGTGTTTTCATTGAATGGTGTGAAGCGCATAAACCATAATTCTCATAAAATGTCGAATTACGAGAATTACGTTTGCTTTTGTTTGTTTGCTGTCAAGAATGGTTTTGTTTTTCTCTTTGATTTCTTGTAAAAAAAAATATTCTGTCTCCTCCTCTGTCCAAACACACCACTTCCACTTGAAGTGAACTGGTCACGTGACCCTGTACGTCACGTCCGGTGACGTGTAAATGCGAAAAAGGTGTTTCCATGGCACTTTTGTGATATTCCACTATATTGAGTCGTCTGAACAACCACCTCACAAGAGCGTCAACACCTTTTAACCATATTGAGAGTTTTGTTTTTTTTTTCCAAAATGTAGGTGTTTCCATTACCATTTTTTTTTCTTTTTTCTTTTGCGATATTTAGGCTTTGCACAATTCTAGAGGTCATGGACACGCAGTGGCACCTGGCAGACACTGATCAGATCTATTTTTTCTTCCCCTTTCCAAAAGATTTTTAATTCACTTTGAACAAAATGGAAATGTGAGATAAATCCTAAGGATACAACTTATTATGCACGGCGTACTTATTCATACAACACTGGTTCGGCTTAATTAACAAAAGCTGTCTGGTTTGTATGTTTGTTTGCTTCGCCCCATGAGACGGCAGTGAAGTCTTGTCATGCCATCTCTGGCGAGACTCTGCAGGGAGATGTTCTGATTGAAGGGTGTCTGAGCAGCAGCGAGATAAACCCCACATGAAGTCCAGACGCTGGAGGGAATGGTGATAGTGGTGCTGAGTGAGTGGCTCCTCTGAGACCTACTGAGACTGCGTTTCCATTACTGCTAGAACTGTGTAAAACCTAAAAATTGCATTAAAAAATGGTCATGGAGACACCTAAACTTCGAAAAAACCTCTCAAATATCGAATCCATATGGAGGTATATCGCAAAAGTGTGATTGAAACATTTTTTTGTATTTGCATGTGACCGGGGTCATGTGACCAGTTCACTTCAAGTTGAAAATGCTCCAAAACGCAAAATGTTTTGTACCTCCATCCTCCAAGTGGGTTCTCGCTGGACGAGATTTGACGAGAATTATGTCTTATGTCACTTCACACCATTCAATGGAAACACCTGCAAACCGCAATTGCACGTTGTCGAAATTTTGGAGATATCGCTTTTATTTTGCAGAAGAACTGTCATGGAAACACAGCTTGTGAAGACTGGCCATGAGTGAGGAGGAGGGGCAACAATGTTCAGTATCAGAAACTGTAGTAGAAACTGTAGTTAGTGACTGTGTCTTTGGAAAACATATGCATGCTTTTTGAAAAATGCTGACTTTGAAATGTGAGGACTGATAAATAAGAGGACTGAGAGAAATGCTAAATTGAGGAAGACATAAGCATGCGAAACACAGCTGGTTGCTTGGCGTGCATGTTCATATGCTGTGCGTCAGTGTGCTGAGAGTGCACATGATTGGCATGTCATATGAACTCCAGATATAACACCAGCTGAATTGTATTAGCCCAATTATAAATTTCAAAATGCATTGTGGTTGGTTTTATTTATTACCACTGAAGGAATTCCAATCTAAGGGAAGATGTTTTGAAGATGTAAATTCCGTTATTATACAGATACAACAACAATCAAATGACGACAATAAATAATTTGAACAGCAGAGAAAAACAGCACCCGACACAAAAACATTCAAAATTCATAGTCTCTTGTGTTCATTGGATGCTGGCTGTATGTGTGTCCCCATTTGATTGTGATTTGTGCATTATGGCATTCATATATTCAATGACTGTCACATATTATGTTTGAAAAGGCCAAACAACCTGTCACGAATATCCAAAATATAAACATAAGATATAATCACAACAATAGCAAAATTTCTTGCAGCGTCATATCAATTACAATGTTGTTGTTGCCTTTTTAGAGAACAACACTCAAGAATGGTTGTAAAATTCCATTTGAGCTCTCCATGGTTGGTTCCTCCTCCAACATTACTCAAGTAGAGCCCTAAATGATGCCTGCAGGGCCAGATGCATTGTTTTTTGTTCCCGGCAACGTTACCATCACCTCAATCTGCTGGGAGTGGCAACTGTATCCTAGTTTCTTAAAAAAATAAATAAATAAATGAACACCAATTATGTGCTTATGCACCACGCACCACCAAAGACCACCAAAGCACATGTGGGTAACCCCACTGTGCTCAGCTGAGTGGGGTGGAGAGATGGGATGGAACAGGGCCAAAGGTTGAGATAAGAACAGCCAGCCATCATTTCTTCCCTGTTACGCAGCTGCAGGTCGTGTCACATACCAACCAGTGTGCAAACACCGTGGTTCAACGTCAACAGGTGTTTGATTTATTGCAGAAATGTTTGGATGTGCCCACTAATCACACACACAGCCTCCTTCACACCAGACACTGTGATTAGATTTTTATTTATTTATTTATTTATTGTTAAACTGCCAAACCGCTCTAAAATGAGACTTCAATCCACGTACACACACTTTCGAACACGGGTCACCAACACAGCGCCCATGGGCACCAAGCCCCGAGAGTCCAAGATGGCGGCCTATTCATTTCAATGGAGTTGCTCACCCAACTCATGCGCCAAAAAAAGGTTTTGGACTTCCGCATTAATGGGCTCATAAAGCATGCGCAGCAGTGTCACTTCCCATCATGCCTCTGTAACTCACATGATCTATTTGGCCAATCAGAACGACTCTGGAGAACATCACTTGCAGACGTGTCAGGACGCAGCCAATCAGAACAAGCTGAGACACAGCAGCACGTACGACGTTGTGACGTCACGCTGGGAATAAACAGACATTGTCTGACCGATATCAGGAAGGAAGTCTAGTCTGACCTCCTTTTAGTGTGACGACAACGCAGATCAGTTTGTGTCACAACAACGCTACCCACAAAGACGTTAGGCTCGAACTGAAGAAGACCAATACCTGATATCTGAGGTGGACACGTGTTGGGAGGTAAAAGCGAACAATATCAGAAAAAAAGCGCTTTAATCAAAGGTACACAGTGGCCTGTTGTGGGCTGCTGAAAATAAAACCAAAGAGCCGTTAACTGACTCTAATGATGCTTGCTGACTCATCCCTGTGAATCATATTCATCTGTTTTCTTCATCCTCGCTCACTACAAATCGTGACACGTGTTGGGTCAAGAGGAACTGGTTTCTCCACTCGTGCCACCGAGTTTGCACATGCCTCATTGGTTTCGTATAATATTTATCTCAAGTCGGACTTCAAAAGAGTTATGTGTGTACAACTGAACTGACCGAACCCGCGGATAAAACAAACAAATGAATAAATAGGTAAATAAATATTGGAAGAAATGTATTTTGTCGAGAAACAATCTGTTCCTGAGGCTACTTGAATACGTTTTCCAAGTGAATGGAACCCACTCTGTCCTGGTTTTACCTCTGAGGCAGAATGAGTGCCATATATTTATTTTCACATTCCACAGGAAAAGACTCTTTTCCCAACATGAGAAGAGACCAAGGCAGAGGAAAAGTTATTTTCCTACACTCTCCAGTTTGTGTGTATGGCCGAGACAAGCCTTATGTGATGTGACATTACTGCCCCCTGCTGGTGTATAATTGAATGATTTAATTTTCACCCACTTACCTACAAAGTATTTTCTTTTCATTTTCCAATCTTTAATTTGAGATCTGCCTAATGACCCAAATCCAATGAAGTGTGTGAGACACATTTAAGTGTTCCTTTATTTTCCACACGAACACATACGCAAGCTCATTTTAAATACACAGTTGCCTTTCAAATAACATGTTATGTTAAATAAAGGTCTTGACAACACAAATTAGGATCAGCCATCAACAAAAAAACATCAAAGTGTGACAGTGGTGGTCCTGTCACTATGCCTCCAATTGATCATACGCCCTGGCTACTTGGTCTTTGACCGAATGGTTAAGCGCGCATGGCTCTTACCTGGGAGTCTGGGGTTCGAAGCCCGCCCGGGCCCTCTGCGCCTTGCCACAAAAGCAAAACGTGATCAGATAAAAGGTTCAGAATATCTACCACTACATGGCAGCAGGGACGCACCTTTCCATTGTCAGAAGCAGAAGTTGGATACTTGTCACATCTAGAAATTAAAAAAAAAAAAAAAGACAACAGATTCTAAAATTAACAGCTTTTATGAGCTGCGCTGTATTAAAAGTTGCATCTAAATCAGTAACTTCAAGAACACAGTAACATCCAATTTAGAGGAATTAGGGAGATAAATTGGGAAACATGCTTTCTGCCTCTTGCCATGAAGTTGGTACAGAAGTAGAGTAGCTGACGTGATAGCAAGACTATATCGATATCGAGTTGCTAGGTATAGGGGTTAGACTTCTTGTCTTCAGTGTTGAAACAAAAACAGCCCAAATGACTGAGTTTATCTCAACACACATTGCACAACAGCATCTGACCACCTTTAGAGTTTGAACTACAAGGTGGTTCTGCAGTTCGGGAGAAAAAAATCCCCCAGAGTGACAAGGTTCTGTTGCTATCAGCTAGCTAGTCCGCATTAGCATAGATTACATGCAGACCTGCGTGATAGCTGGTTAAAAATGTTTCTCAGATATATGGTGACGAGTCTCCTGACTCACGGTTAGTCAAGTCGACCTGCAGTAGAGAGTAGGATCGCTTTGTAAGACAAGAAAGAAGATGACACCTACTGGCCAGGAGGTATACATGTTGTCTATAGCTCGTTAAAAAAAAGAAAAGGAAAAAAGAAAGTAATTGTTCTTCTGGGTCCATATTTGACTGCCCACTGCTGGACATTTCCTTTTTTGGGGGGAGGGGTTGGGGTGACCGTTCTCCAAATTTTCAAGGGTTGTGAACATTCAAGTAGTTTGTGAAATAACTTTAAAATGCACCTTCAAAGTCCCTTAAATCCCCTTTTCTCCTATAAAGTAAAGTCTGTATCAAACTGTCCTTACAGCTTGATTGATATCTTTGGATGGACCCACACTGTTTGAGTCATGTGTGAGCTATTCCTCTCTGCACGGAGGTGTGAGGGGGAGGACGTTTGACACTGAGTAGATGACACCGCCACTTGTCTTTGCTGTCAACAGCCCTGCACATCTAATATTTCATCATGACTCATTTAAAGTGTGCTATAGAGCCTGATGGAGGACAGTCAATTCCACAGAAAAGAAATAAGCAAACAAATCTCAGTCGCAGCCAAATGCCACAAGATAAAAAGAAAAACATTTCTTTCCATGTGGTGAAATATATAAGCGGTGTCTTAGCTGTGGTCCTCTCCCCCCCGAGGACGGCTTTTTATTGTGTCGTAAGGTCACACGTGACTATGTTACCAAAAACCCGCAGTTGCACCGACGTCTTACATCTTCAACTTTTGCCACAGAGTTCACACAGTGAGGGTCTTACATGATAACAATATTGGCCGTTCCATCAAAAAGCAATTTGCTTTAATGAAAAAAAGATTATAGATATGGCCAATGGAATTGGCCATGCATTTCAATTACTGGAGTGACGGGACAGATAAGCATGGCGGGGAGATGAGATTTCTATCTGGGGGCTTTTCTAATCAAGATTAATTTATCCAAATGGAGAGTTAGCCTCTTGACCTCAGGAGGGAGTGGCACGTCTCTGCTCAAAGCCATTTTTCTTTTTGTCCCTCGGCGTATCATGACTAAACAGACTTTTCTTGCTCTCAGATCCATTCACTTCTTGTTGAAATGATGTCACATTAGAGCCTTTCAGGAAATGGGAGGCTTTTTTTTTTTTTTTTAAATAAAGCTGTAAGATGATTGGATAACCTCGCTGTCTTTCTCATTTTGAGTTGACAGATTCTGATTCGAGTGAAGCCACTCGGTAACTGGTTGAGGATTTCTATTGGTTTCAGAAATTGACAGTTGATGAGTGTCACCAGCCCCTGGCAGGCCACTGTGATACAGTGTTTCGAATTTTTAACAAAGCCAGTCGGCAGAGAAACAGATATGTTTCGTCCACTGTGTGGAGACTTCTTTTTCCTTGTAACGTAAAAAGCCATACAATTTTGAAAAAAACCCAAACTGCCACAACTGCAATGTTTGCATCACTGATACGACAATATTCTGCCTTCTCGTGTTTTTGCAATGTTTCACAAACTCGGCAAAAGGTGCAGTGAGATCATCACTGTCCATATCCCCCCATTTCATTAGTATCTTTGTTTTCTAACAATGCAAACTTTCAAAAACATTATGAAAATGGAAGAACTCGCTCAAGAGGGTACAACCCTTCCCCAAGGCCTGTATCCTAATCGAAAAGTCAACCGCTCGATTACTATGTTTGGGATCTGGACCGCCAACTTTTTAAAGAATTTATTTCTGTAAATATTCTGTATAAGTCAACCCTCTGGCAATTTTCACAATTATTTATTTTAGTAAAAATTATCGGCCGTCCCGCTAACAGATCAGACCCACACAGAAAAAAAAAAAATCTTTCCTGCCAGGGGCAACGCAGTTGATAACTAATGCAAAACATTTAATGAGCAGAATTTTACGGTTCTCCAGATGGGCGCCTGATTTACTGTGTAAAGTCCTACTTATCATCCTGACTGCGAGCGCCGAAGGGAAACGAGAAAAAGAGAGGCTGATTAGCTCGTGGCGGGATGCTGGGTTTAGTTTCGCACAAACTGCTGACTCAGGACCAGGGAGACCCCGCTCAGCATTTATATTTCCTTTAGAGCAACACCCAACCATCTAATTAGTTTCGCAAATTTCCCCTCCTCCACTCTAACAGCTGGAGCCCGCAGCCCTCCTCATACTTCCTGCTCTGGCACCGCGTCTCAAACCTTCGCTGCTCTCTGCTGATAACGACGGAGGTTTTCTCATTTGTTGAAATTAGTAGATATGAGCAAAGACAACAACTTCATTAAATAGCTCCTTTTAGTAGTCCGAGTATCCTCCAGCAACAGAAGTGACAATGGGACACAGTGAACACAAATTCTCTATCTTTTTTTGTTGTTCTTTGCATCCATGTGCAATTGATTTAAAGAAAAATCTGAGCGTCCTGTTAAATCAACGGCACAAAGTCTCCGCCTCCTCGCCTCCTAACCTTCCGCCTCTGCGCTCGGACAGTGGTGAAGATCCTGCAGCATCAGGATTCAGACAGGGAAATCTTCCCCTTGATTCAGACATGGAAATCTTCCCCTTGACAAGAATCCACACCTCAGCTGTTCGGATATCAAAGCCCCTCAGACAGTTGCAATCCTGGATGAAGTATTGCAGAAAGACTGAAACACGGTCTCACCATTTCATCTTCAGCCAGTGGGGAATGTGCTTTGGTAAATCAGGGCAACATGCCAACATCTGAAAGATCTGTTCTTGCTAAAGCACCAGCCGGCAGCAGGAGGATCGGACATTGCTTTTATTTTCAACCTGGAGATCTGTTTTAATGGATCAAATGAAGATAGATTTGGTTTTTTTCCGCCGGCCAAAACGAAACCGAAAAACCAGCAATCACGAAATTAATCCGCTGAAAAAAGTTATTGTTCGTCTGACTTTTTGAGTTGTTCTCAGATTACCGGAGACCCGATCTCACATCTTTCTTATATCAGCTGTGGCATTAAGGTTAAACTGAAGTCAATTCATGATCTGGGCTTCCACTGATACACAGTGGACTAAAACATTCATTTATTCATCTTCTATACTCACTTTGTTATGCACTCAGGGTCTAAAACAGATAAAGCAAGGGATACCTTTGCTACTTGGTATGTCAATAGGGTTCAGTTTTTGAGAAACTTTGCTTTTCTTAAAGTTTATTCCCTCATTGACCCATAAGATCCTGAAAAGTTGAAGTGCTCCTGCCAGCTGAAAGTGATTGATATAACAAATCTCAAACCAATCCTTGCTATAGAACTGAATACACAACAAAGACACATTTTAAAGGAACACTTTGAGGTTTTTCCCACCTCTCAAAATCCCTTTTCATGGTCAGGCACTGACAGGAAGAATGGCACCCGAGACACTGACACAGCACAACCAACTGGCCCAATAGAAAAACTCTGCCAGCGGTGCCTCCTCACACTGGGCAGGTTCTCGTGAGACGGTGCTGGGCAGGCAACCAAAGTAATAAAATCTCAGTTCAGACTTGTAAGCTGTACCTATAGCAGGGTTTGCCATCCTTTCATTATGATTCCATTAACTGTAAAAAAAAATAATTTCCAAACTATCTTTTGAAGGTCGAAAAACTAAACTTCTGATATTTGATAAATTATGAGTAATTTTTGAGATTTGAGATAATAATAGATAATTTGAGAAATTATTAGGCAAGTCAGACTAGTTAAAAAAAACAAGACCTGGGTAATTTTTCTTATTAAAATGTATTCCATTAAAGAGTAATAATGGTGCACTTGTACATGCACTCAGAAAGAAGTCTAATTTAAAATGTATATGCAGATATAGAAAGTATTTTCAAAATACAGAATTTAGCTTAGGCTACATGTTATAAAGTGAAGCAATTTCTTTTGGCCACACTGTCAGCTGATGTTTAAGCCTTAACATTCTGTTCAAATTCCATCAGGGGGCACCATTGCAACCAGATATTCATAAAATTCTGAACCTTCAGCTGAGAGGTAATCCTCAGCTGACTGGGTTTCTTATCAGAATCGTCACGGACTTTCACAGTCTCTGAGGCAACTCTGATGGGCCCGTCGTACACTGCGCTCCGGGGGGAAGCATAATTGAAGCCGCGGCGTTACAAAATCATAAAGCGGAAAAAAAAAACACAGATTATGGTGACAGTTGCAGTTGAATCGCTCAATCACTCGCTGGCTGGTCAGGTGGGGGATTGCGCAAGGCTTGTGTACCAATTATCCAAACAGAAACTGGTCGGCGCGGGCGGTGAAAGATTAAAGGAATGGGGGGGGCGCGAGAGGGGGAGGGTTGGGGGGGATGAAAGCAATTGGGGTCACAAGTGAAGCATGAAACATAGCGGTGGAGACGCTTATTTTTATTTGGAGTGCTTGGATGATGCTGCAAGTCTCCCATCGACTGAGATGGAAATGAAAAGGAGGACGGTGGGAAAAGAAAAAGAGAGAAGCGTTCACGGCTGATTTACCCATGCAGCTCACGCTCTTTTCTCTCCAGACTCCGACCGCTGACACGTTTGCGTCATGCCTCGGAAAAATGAAGGGTTTGCCTTTTTTCACGCTTGAGAAGAGTCTCCGCTGTCTCATCAAAGAGACCCGACCCGACCTTTGTCGGCGCGGCTGAACGCAGAAATATTTTCCTCGGGTAACAGAACCAGCGGCATTCAGATTCTGTCCTCAAGCTTGTACGTCTCGTCGGTCGAGGTTGTTGGGTGAAAAGTCGCCGCCTTCATTCGGCAACTCGACGGACGTCAATAGCAATTATCGGCACTGCGGCAGGTTGAATTTGTGAAGGCCTCCTAAAGTAACGGCTACTGTCCTAGCAGGCTGCTACTTCAATAGTTTGGATTGAAAATCAAACAGTTTAAAGTTCAAAATGTTAGCGTTCAACCAGGTTTATTCATTTTTTGAAAGGATTTGTATTATCATTATTAATATCATCACTTCTCTTCCACTCTGTGCTGTTTGACAGTGTTATAAACCTACTTATATACCTGTCGTGGGGAGGACTGTTGGAAGCTCATTAACGTGCCAAAACTCCCTCTTCAGGCTGAGATGGGAGAAAATTTCCTTGACAGAGAAAATCCCTGCACAACCCAAACTTGGGAGTTTTTCACCAAACAAAACTTTTTCTATTGTTGGAAGCAGAAAACCAAAATGTATATATTAAAACTGAAAATGACCACAATAATGGCCCTTTAACGAGCGTCGATGTTTTCGTTCCATTTTGTCCTTGGCAGGAGACGCCGCCTCTCACAATTCCTCTCATCAGAAGGTGAAATGGCAGGCGAGGACGCGGAGATTACTTTAGTCATTTAAATGAGGGTGCAGATGAAGCCATTTTCGGTTTTGTTCCATGTAGGATGCATTTTCTGTTATTCTCTTCCTCGGCTGCATGACAAATGCTTTTCAGACCCCGAGGACACAGAGACAAACAGTCCCGGAGCTCACAGGGATATATGCACATCTGTCCTGAGCTCAGCAGCATTGACTGCTGCTCTGGAAACAGCTCAGGCTAAACCAGTGGTGGGCAAAATTTTCGACTGCTAGCCAGCAATGGGTTCTAAAACTTGAGAGAGGGGGCCGGAGCAGCGTGATTTGTTGACTCAGCAGTGTTTTGGTGAGCCACTTCATTGAAAGAAAAAATATATCATGGGATATGTAGAAAACATGTACTTTAATGTCTATTGAAAATGAACCAAAGCAAACTGACTCTGAAGCAGCCTTGTTGAGCTCTCTGCTGCCACCTTTCAAGTAATTTGTCTCCATCAACCCTTTAACATTTCTGTAACATTTCTTTTTTTTTCCTCAACGCCTCTAATTTACATGAAGCCTCTGACAGGAGCCGGAATTTTAATTAACCGGCCTCGATTAACTGCCTGGGAAGTGTACAGCGTCTCCCCCCCCAACTGCCAGTGTCACGCCGCGGTTTTTGATGGAAATCAATTAATTTTGTTAATTCAAGCTTGCAGGAGCTGGAGAACCACCATTTTCTTTCACGTCACAGCTCGTATTGTCGACCTTGGCGTGAACATCAAGCTTCAACTGTTGCCACTGAACGCCACTGAGCCAACCTTAAATGGCAGTAAACCCCCTGCTGATGAAGTGGAAACTGCTGATGAATGATGGAGAACCTCACTGGGTGAAGCAGGATTTTAGATGCGGTCTTAGCGCTATATGCGATGGCCTTTTCCAACTTCTGGTTTGATAAAAGAAATAGATAAATAACCATCATAATCTGGCATAGTGTTTGACTTTATTCATTTGTTTTTTATATTAGTAAAAACTTAATATGCTTGCCTATAAAATACATTAAAAGCGTATAATCGCAGTGCAGTAAAAGTAATTTTGTTTACTTCCCCTTAAAATGACTCACCATGGTCTTGCTCCTAGTTCGCTGCCATATTTTCAAGGAGGCCGGTGTGGATTATGGTGCGAGGTAACGACACTCATGACGACAGGAGGCCGTCTCGCTTTACAGACATGATGGATTACGACGGTGACAACTTGGATTCTGAATGGAAGAAATGAAGCATCTCTTTCCGGCCTGTGGTGATGTGGAAGCGGTGATGTGTCCGCAGCTCACGTCCTTAACAAGCAGGGGGGGCTGCTGCGGGGTCTCCCCGAGGCCCAGAGCACTTCTGGCGGTCAGTCTGAGACGACTGACTGACTGACCGGCAGCTCGGTGGTCCCAGATGCTGCTGCAGACCGGCGGTCCCTCCCCGTGAATAATTCATGCATGAAAAAATTAATTATGTAAGATATTCTGAAAATTCATAGTGGAAAAGTTTTCGGACACCCTTAAAATATTGACACTAAACATTCGCTACATTGATTTTTTTGTGTGTGTTTCAAAAGGTTTGGCTGCATCAGTTGTTGTTTATTGTTAATAAGACAAAACAAAAACACCCAAATTCTTGCAGTTTTTGTCCTCTGGATGTGTTGCAAGAGTCTTGCTGAAAGATCCAGTTCTGTACTTGATGGAGCAGAACACCTGCAACATGTGGGCAAATGTTGGTGGCTGCACTTGGAGCCTTAAGACTGATTCTTCGCAAAATATAGTTCATCACAAATGAAGATGGTGTCCAAAAGCTTTTTCCCACCATTGTATAACACTGGTTAAGACAGTGTGGGTCAAGACTAGAACGTTTCTTAAGTCATCTTGATACAGAATATACTACAACTGTAAAACTCAAGATATATTATGTGCATTAAATTCTACTATTTGTCTGGTTCTTGTTGAACTCAACCAACTCTTTTAAAACTTTAAGCTGTCAGAAAAATCTATAATGTAGAACTAAAATGATAATTTTAGATCTTAACTGTAGTTCCATTAAGCTTCAAAGAGTTTATATAATTCTAATGTAGTATTTTTGTTGAATTATAGTAGAAATCAGGACTTGCACATACATAATACATAACATAGCATTTGTTTTGACTGTGGTAGTAAGTGCAAGAGTGAATGGCACCAGCCCTGGTGTTAACAAATACAAAAAAGACAAACCAGAGGTAAGAAAATCAACTTGTCATTGATTTCAAAGCAGCAAAACAAACATAGACATGAAGTGGCGATCCTTCTAAAGTCTTTTAGCCTGCAAACTTTAGAAACAAAACCACGTCACTCCGCCACAATCAGCAGTTTCATTCCTCAACTCTTCAGTATCAGCCCAATGCATCACAACAAGGAAATTATAACTAAACACTTTTCATTGTCTACTTCTCCAAAGTGACATTATTGACTACCCATCATCCCCCACAATGCTTTTATGCCCGCCACTTAATGCGCCATGATGGATCCGCTAACTACTTTAACTGTCACAACAAAATAAAACTCAAATGCAATCGGGGCCTTAACTTGGGCTGAGTTGCTTCTTAAAGGATTTCCTGCTTCAAAAAGAAAAAAAACATTTTCCTTCCAAAGAAGGCATCAAGTTCAGGAGCCCATAAAGAGTTATGTGACTCTCTCTCTCACACGCACACACGCACACACACACACACACAACTTAACTTTGCCTCTTTGTGATAGCAAGCTTACTAGCTAGATAGCTAGATAGACAGATGTAGCTTATTAATCCTAAATTGGGAAACTATGCAAAATTATGTGAAATTGTCTGTGTAATTAGTTGGTGAATGCTGGACAGAGGCCTATTTTCCACCAGGCGTGAAATCTCTTCATGAGGTCATTGCACAGAGGCAGTGAAAAGAAACGCAGACATCATTTTTCAAAGAGACGAAAATAGAGAAAAAAGGCTCCGCAGTGAAGCGATGGTCAAGAGAAAATCCTTTTCATCGTGAAAAGAGTTGCCGCAGGTCACTGCCACACACACACACACACACACACACACACACACACACACACACACACAAAAAGAGTCTATTTCTATTATCCCAAAAACTTTTTTCATTTCTTTTTGGCCTTGTCTGTTTTTTGTTTTCGTGCCAGAGAGCAGCTGATACACACAATATTTTTCTTTCATCGCCTCATGTTCCGACCCCCGTTTTGCTTTCATTGTTGATTTTTATCTTATTCTTAATAGAAAAGTACAACACTCAATCTGATGACGCAGTTCCAGCTGCACAACCTGTTGACGTTCGTTAATAAGGTTGTTTTTTTTTTCCATCTTCTTTTTGTGTGACGCTCTGAAAGTTTAATAAACTTAAAACGATTTGGACACACATTCTTTTCTTGCTCTTTTCTGGCTGCTCACAGAAAAGTTGAAATTCATATCTCTTTTTTAACTGTCATTTTTTTTTTTTTTTTTTTTACCCTCAATTTGAAGCGAACGGAAGGTCAGAAAACATCTTGTCAGAAAGAAACCTTGCCGGTTTCACTCCCTTAAGAGTTGCGGGGGAAAAGAAACACGTCCTGGTTCCTTTGACCTCTCGTTTTCTTTGCAGAAATGACTGCCCAGTAAAAAAATAATTCTTGTCAGAAAAGACACAGCTTGAATTTCATCTCCACACTCCCAGCGGTTCCGCCCGTTGTCCGAAATGACAAATATCCTCTGAGCCGAGCTATTTTTTATTTCGTTCTCTGTCCGCACAATGTGAACACCTCGTCACATTCCACAACGCTCTATGAAAAAAAGCTGCACAGCTCTCAGCATCCAAGGCTGCAGTCGGAGCCGCAGCCCTCGTCGGTGGTCAGTTTATCACTCGGCGGCGCCCGGAAACAGAAGATGAATTCACTGAATGAGCGACAAACAGCAATTTATTTTGTGCTCGTGTCGAAGTGATGTACACTTCCCCCGAGTACTGCAGGAAAATGAAAAAGAAGAAGGAGGTTATCGTCAAGAAGCAGAAAGTGCAGTGTCTCTGAGCACACAGCACCGTCTCCGCTACCACTCGGCTCGCCATCTATCACCATTTAAAGTTCTGGAGTAAAGTCGTGGAGTTTCAAAGCCACCTGAAGAGTTCAGAAACCACCACCGCGTTAAATCATTCAATCAATGACTCGGCGAATAGTTCATGCAACTATTTTAGAGTTCCATCCCTCCCTGCTGGAGTCTAGCAAAGATTTCACAGGAGAAACTGCTGAATCACAGGTTCACATATTGAGATTTTGGTGGCCAACTTCATAGGATGTGGTCTGTAGCCACGCCCCTCTTTAGTAACCAACCCAACAAAGCTAAACTTTATCAACCATGACACCAATATACACCCTTCCCCATAGAGTTGGGATAAACTAATACATCTAATCCATCTTGGGCAACTAAAACGAAAGCTCATCTCGGCTCATCAAAGAAATATTTTACATAAATTGAATACTTTTACAATGGGAACAAACAATGGGAAGAAAACTAAACAATATTAATTCAACTTTATGTCAACAGTGTACAAGTGGGTTCTTTCTTCTACATATTAATGGATATAACAACATCAATGACAACAACAATGAATTAGAATGAACTGTTAAGTGGTGTAGGCTACAATAAAATCGGAACATAATGAAAATTTCCAAATACAGTAACAGAATATAGAGCAAACAAAACGCTCCTTCAAAATGAGTTGGTTTCATGACCTGCCATGTCAAACATCCAGATATCCTCAGGGCAGTATTTTTTAAAAAAAATGTATTTATTTTAATTTTTTGTTTTGCCTCTCTTTACCGAGCTCCAGGGTTTGCAGACCACACACTGTGTACTAAAATATATTTTCCCCAAGAATCAAGTCATTCTTATTTATGTTCAATTTGTTAAAGGACAAGCCTACATAGAATATAGAGCTAATAGAGTACTTTCCATATTGCCCCCCCTCCCGCCCCCCCCATTTACCTTTCTATATTTATGTTGTACTGTACATTACATTATCTTCTTTTCCGTTGGTCTATTCTGCCTCTAATCTCTGAATCCTCTGGTGATATGTCTGCTTTTATCTTTAGGTTGAAGGAAATTATCCTTATAAATTTATAAATTAAGAGAGAAGAGACAAAATGTCATTTATCAATACATTGCAACGTCAATGCATCAGGTTAACCAACAGTTTCTTGTGTGCTGGAATGTTTGTTTTTATACCCATTAGAGAGAGAATCTCTCACATTACTGTGGCCAGCTTACAAACACGGGTCCGCAGCTGTGCTCAACAATCACTGCTCAACAGCTTCGCAACCTCAAGCACTGGACTCTGAAGATGCTTTTCTGTCTCCCCTCTGTTTGCTTATAGGTCGATTTAATTGTGCCCAGATGCTTCTTCTACTTCTTGGAAAATCCACTGTAGTGGGGGACAGAGAAAGCAGAACTATTCTAATTTAAAAAAAAAACATAGGTCTGCAATTTCTAGCACAGAGCTAGCACAGGCTGCCTATCTGTGTTTGTTGTGCTTTAGAAGCTTTGACTGAATACAAACCCAAAGACGGCCAAAAACAATTCTTACTCCTCACAAGTGACAAACGACTCCCAAACCAGGCCATTTACCACAAATAATGCGCAAAGCTACAGTGGAGGGATTAGCAGAACAGGATGATTTAGAGATTGTTTGATTTACTCCTCCAGCTTTGGCAGAACGCTTGATCACATTTAGGCCAAGTCTTCATAGAGGGCGGAAGAACTTCAAGAAGCAGCTGAGATAACTTTGTTTCTGTTCTACTTTTTCACCCAAATTGAACTGTGCATGAATCACGTGTTGTCAACCACAACTGGTGTCAGACTGTGCTGCAGTTGTTGCTTCACAAAATCATACAAGGCCAAAAAAAGAAGAAAAAACAATCAACAAACAAAATACAGACACTGCAGCTGTGTTTTTGATTGCTTTTTGTGAAAACCACGGAACACGCTTTTGAAAGTTGACTAACGCACCAATCACCCCTGCCGTTATGGCTTCATCGCACCCTGTAGGAAGGCAGACGGTGGTCCAGGGCCCTTTTGTATCCACACTTTACACAATTACAGAGTGAACGGTCGTTCTCTTTAAGAAGCGGCGCCACACTGCAATTTGTTAAGCCGAACAAATGCTACAGATGGAAAGTGGAGTGTTGCAATCATTGTGAGTTCCACACAGGGCTACGTGTTCCGGATGTGGATTCAGCTACAGTATTTCCAGAGGGAGATGAATAATGCTAATTGCTAACTTCATTGAAAAGTCAATCAGACCGTTCGCGAGCCTCCGCTCACACTGGGCCAGCAAACTTGTAGGAACCTGGGCTTGCCAACGCTGGTACCTCAGAGTAGGCCAGTGCCAAAATAACACTAGCTCAATTTCCATCACCCCTAGAATTGCGCAAAACCAAAATATGGCAATAAAAAACTGGTAATGGAAACATCTAAACTTCTTAAAAACCTCTCAAATATGGCTAAAAGGTTTTTATGAGGTGGTTTTTCAGATGTGTCCATATAGAGGTATATCGCAAAAGTGTCATGGAAACACTTTTTTTGCATTTACGCGTCGTCGGACGTGACGTACGAGGTCACGTGACCAGTTCACTTCAAGTGAAAATGGCGTGTTGTTTGGACGGAGGAGGAGACAAAATATTTTTACAAGAAATCAAAGAGAAAAATATTACAACCATTCTTGACAGCAAACAAGCATAAACATACAAAAGCAAACCTAAATTCCGTAAATTCCGTAAAGAATTACGGTTTATGCGCTTCACACCATTCAATAGAAACATCTGCAAATCGCAATTTGTATTTTACGAACATCACTTTTATTTTGCGACAAACTGTAATGGAAAAGCAGCAAAGTGTCTTCAAGTGAGCTACAGTGCAGGCACACTGAAAGACAGATATGACTATTTTTGGTTTGGTTTCATTTTTTTTAACAACAAAAAAACCCTGCTTCCTTGAATCGGGATGTAGGATGCGTGAGTTGAAAGCTTCGAAACAATAGACAATAAAGCAGAAGAGCATCATTAGAAATTTAAAGATGCAATCAAGATTAAAAAAAAAAAAGAAAAAAAAAAGGACATGTTGAAGCACTAGTTTTAAGACATTAATAACTTGGCGGTCCAATTTCCATAGCCCATGAGCTGTAAGGTGCTGGACATGGGGAAAAGAGAATTTCCTATTAAACTCAGAGCTTAATAAGAAGCTCAGGCTTGCAGCTGAGGCAGTGAGTCAAATAGAAAAATGATAAGTACATATCGCTCTCGGAAAACTTTAATGGGCCGCAAAACCAAAAAGTGTGGTCGGCGCTGTGAAGCTTTCGGTGCATTATAGGATGAAGCTGCCGATCAAAGGAAACTGACTGTTGTGTTTAGTAGGGCTGTTAGCTTTAACAGTTTAATTGCAGTTAAATTGAATACAAGACATAACACGTATTTTGTCCCTTCCATTCACCCGTTGTCATTTCCTCAAGCCGTAGTGCTATGTTTCGACACAGCATCCTGCTAATGTTGGCTGTGTTCATTTTGTGCAATTCTCACTGCAGTGATGGTTCAAGCAAGCACCTACACCACTACAGTAGTCCTCAGTAGGGGGCCTAGGCAGCCTAGTACGCTTCTGCAATCCCAAATTTTAACTTGCACTTTAATACGCTATAGTAAGAATTGCTCTACATAAATATCAACATAAAAAGAACACACAAATCAAAACACGATTAATCGCTGTTAACTATTGAAATCCAGTGCTTAATCAGGATTTATAAAAAGAATAATCACAATTCTCAGTTCTGCAGAGGGGTTCCGAACAGATCTTAAATCTAATGATTTAAATGAATTTACCTGCATCCACGTGTCATTTCCAAATAGCTGACTTTGCAGCGACCTCGCAGGGCATTTTGATTCCAAAGTCTTTTGCATCAGTCCTTCCAACCTGCAATGAAAACAATTTCAGTTCAGTCAGGACCATTGAATTCATGGTAATAATAACAATTAGTCACTATTCATTCACACCACAGTCGCATGTGGCCACCTGCTCTACATCCTGAGCTACAGTTGCCCCTGTGTCACAGTTACAGTGCCAAGTTTGAATTTTTGTTTCAGTTGTGGGATCCCCCTGCTTTTCCAAGTGCCCACCCTGAGAGCCTGAGGCAGAAAGAGCAGCAAGCAGCAGCAGCAGAACCCCCACAGAACAGAACAGCAAGCATCAGTGCCAGCAGTAATGACTCTGGCAAGTCCGCGCAAATGAGGAGGAGGAGGAGGAAGAGAAGGATGAGGAGGTACTATGGTGGGTGGGTGCAGAGTGGGGGGGGGGGGGGGGGGGTTGTGGCCCCAGCAGGTGCAGGAAGCGAGCTAGCTGATGCCTTTTAAACAGAGCAGCGAAACAGAAAGCAAAGAGCGGAGGGGATTTGGTGGAGCTGGCCTGTCATAGCCGATAAGCTGGAAGCTCTGCGTAGCTCGGCGACGCAGCCTGCCCCAACTAGCGAGACACATCAATTTGGTTCTGTACGGAGAGTCACTTCCGCAAGCGGTCATATATTTTTTTTTCTTTATTTGTAGGTGTGACGCCGGTAGGAAGCAACCGCTGCAATCGAAGTCGCACAAACAAGAAGACACAAAAGAGAGGAAGCGGCTGTGAGCCTAGCCGCGGCTAATGAGATTAGCGCGGATGCTGCGACAGCAGCAGCAGTTTTATCAGAACTGGATGGATTTTTTTTTTTTGCAGTGATGGAATAAAAAAGAAAAAAAAAAACGAAGTCAGGTTGATTTTGACTTCAAATTTACTTTAGTGGCAGCTCACCAGAATGGAGAACTTCTCTGGTTACTGCCAGGTAGTAGCCTCAACCTCTTGTTGCTAACAGGCAAGCTTTTATTTTTTGCGAAAAACCGCCATAGAAACGCAGCTACTGATGGAGCACAGCATCAGGAGCAATTTGAAGACAAGTTTATTGCTCAAGGACACGCTGACATGAAGGAGCAGGGAATGAAACCGAATGTCTTGATTAGCTGATGGCCTTCTCAGTCTGCTGTGCCAGCAGGCCGGCTGATTGTGAATTCTACCAATTCTTTTCTTTTCTTTTTTCACTTTTTGACATGGCCTCCCCCTTTGTCCAGACGCTATTGAAAGCGTCTTCATCAGAAGGGTATACAAGTATCGCCCAAATGTTTTAGGTCTGTGTCAAGCCAGGTTTTTATTTCCATCTAGAAGAAGGTCAAATGCTCAGCGATGCTGAGTGGCGTTTGTCGCATTCTGCTGCAGCCCCAACAACCTAGCATATTATAATAGAGTTATAACATAAAAGAAACTCGATTAAACCGAGGCGATTCCCATTCTCTGTGTGTACCTTCTGTGGTTGCGCAACGCTGCCAGTGCTTGGCCTAATTCGGTGCACACAAACACAAGATTCACACTCAAGAAACAGCAAAAGCTGTTTTGCAGCTCAGGGTTCATCTAATGGGAAATATCCAGTGACGTATTCAAAAGAATGTTTTTAAAAAAAGGAGATCTGAACAAAGCTCTGCTGAGCCTGTGGACTTTAAGCGCTCGATAGAAACTCGGAACTTCACGCACGATGACATTTCACCCGTCTGTCT
This sequence comes from Nelusetta ayraudi, assembly GCF_046127955.1. Taxonomy (NCBI): domain Eukaryota; kingdom Metazoa; phylum Chordata; class Actinopteri; order Tetraodontiformes; family Monacanthidae; genus Nelusetta; species Nelusetta ayraudi. The sequence goes on along the minus strand of NW_027466185.1, from coordinate 18,657,000 downwards.
GGGGCCTGACTCTGATTATCACTGCGGGAGCTGACTTTTAACGGAGCCATTTCAGTGCGACTTTCAGGTCACGGAAGAGTCTTCGGGATTAGATGTAGGGCTGTTCTATAATCCATTAACACCATCTCTCAGGCCCTAAACGAATTAATAGATATGTGACAGTTGACGGTCGTGTCACTATGCCTCCAATTGATCATGCACCCTGGCTACTTAGCCAAGGGGATCTCCCTTTGGCCGACTAGTTAGCGCGCAGGACTACATGCAAATATGTGTGCTTTTGAGATAAGTCCAGATCACACTAAGAATCTTCCCAAACTAAAAACATAAAGCTTGTCTCCTCTCACCTTTCGTTTCATTTGTTTTACCTGAAGGTAAAATAAAGCGTAATGCATGCTGGGATATATTACCAGGTTAGTGACGATCAGTAGTTGTGGGATACATTGAGTTGACTCTATCACGAATACCGACGAGTAAATGGCGTACCCACTTTGTAGTACATTACGCAGTCAGCAGTGAGTGATTTCGGATTTCAATGTTGTTCACTCTTAATCCCCTCATTTGCAAAACCAAAGCTTTGCTGTGGGGACAAATACGAGGGTGTTGCTGTTACCTGTCAGAAGTTAGGCAGATTAATTAAGCAGCAATAAATGCACTGCGTGGAATGTTGACCCTCCGAGGCATGTTTGAGTGAAATGCGGAGTCGATTCCCACGAGCTGTTCTCCTACAGTTACCGTGGGAAGGTCTGTATAGATTTGTCTGAAGAAACCAATGTCAGGAGGTTCACAAGTCACTTTACTCATTTTCAGTGGTGCATTAAAACATACCGGTGTCTTCGGTATATTTTAGACCACCAGTGTATATTCAAAATAAATCCCTGATAGAGGAAAAGATGAATTAGGCCTCCGGGGCGCCATACATAATTTATGCCGATTTGACTTTAAAGCCTGCCATAATGCATTTTCCAAATTTCAAAAGCTTACACTCTGCTCCGACTTTGGATTTGTCTCCGTTCAGTAACACACAATGAGATCAGTGTTTTGCCTGTACTGCATTATTCGTCAGATTTACAGGGACGGTCGTCTGAACAGGAGCTCGTCTTTGTGGACATTTTATTTTCTACGAGTGCACAATAGCTCACACCAAGATTCAAAGGTTCGGTCCCATTCTACCCGGCCTCCCTAATCCTGAGCTATTTTGCCTCCGCTATGCACACACACGGGTTACGGTGTGGGTCCTGATTCTTGTACACGTAAAGGGCTGGGGATGAAATGAAAGCGAGATTGCTTGGTTGGTTTGGCAACTCCATTGGCGATAAAATAAGGCAAACTAGCGAGAAGATTGAAACCTTTAACATGAAAATCAGTACTGGCAGTTAAAAAGCCTCAATGCAAATGAAGTTAAAACACGTTCACTGAACTAGAAGGCCTGCTTCATGAAGAAATTCTCAGGAACGTGATCCGACAGAGGCCAATATCCTCATGCGACTCGCAGCTCCTCTTTGTTTCAAATGAATCTGCCAGAATTCAATCAACTGGAAAAGAGAGAAGAAGAAAAAAAGACCACTGCAGTGCAGAAACTCAGCCTTTCCCCCAGAAAGCACACAAGTTTGATTAGATGACCGATTCAAGATCAGGTGCAGCCTCGGCAGTGATGGCCGAGGCCTTGTTCACACCGATCTGATTCCATTCCCATCACAACATAGGGGATATTTCACTGCCAGGCATGAGGAAGACCTATGTAAGTCACACAGATGGATCTCTTACACGGCACGACAAGATAAATGACTCAGTGAATTCATGGAACAAAACCTCGGCAAAATAATGCTATTACACGGAGGAGCCTGAGGGACCTGCATGCCAGGTAGACTGCAGAGAGATTCTTAGTCATTCTTCATGCTGGAGCCCCTCTGCCCCATCACTAACCATTTTTCCATACAATTTTTTTCCATCCTGATTCAAATAATTCCAAATGAAGATTTCTTGCCAAGTTTGGCCATCGATTTGTCAAATAGTGCCGAGAACCGCAGTACGGCAGCATGTCTAATCTCCCAATTGCACCAACCTGGATTCGAAATAGAAAGATTTGATTGGTTAAACGCAAGGTTCCAATGACACTTCATTTTTAAAATCAACCATTTCCAAATACTTCCCATGACCTCCTGGTTTAATAGATTGGCCAAAATGTTCCATCATGCCTGGCAGGCTACCCCAACACATAAATCAATGAATCAACTGCACTTAGACTGAAAAGCACAACATCATAGGATAACTGCCCTGCTGCATGAAGACTCTTTCAGGCCTCTCTGCGGAATTTTATTTCTAATTCATCACTTCCACGCCGCTTTACCTGGAGACGTAACGACACCTCAGTGGAAAGTCACACCTGACTGAATAACGATCCTCCCTTTTAATCTTTCCGTCAGATCGTCGTCGCCATTAACCAGCCTGTGCCAAGGCGTGACTGTAATTCAAAGGGAGAAATGCTGCATGGCTGGAAATCCAGGAGACAGGACACCTTTAAGGATGTCACGACCCCCGAGATGTGGAATTTTAATGGCCATCAAAGCGTCCTCTGCTGCTGAGAAGTCTGCAGGCGTCAACACGGCGGGCTTTTGAAAGCTGGTGGGAGTTGATCTCTTGGTTTTCACAGGTTTCAAAATAATAATGAAATAAGTGATCTAGTATGCATTGTTCTCTTAATCCAGCCTCTGTGAGAACATGCAGGGAATCTGATCAGGGTCATTTCAGTTTCAGTCTGCTTGTTCACACATGCAGCAAACATTAGGAGAGCGTCTATACCCTATTTCCCTCCTCGAAATTGCTGGTTGATAAACTCAAGTCACTTGAGAACAGTGGCGGTTGGTTGGAAAACTTTATATGGAAACTTCTTGCCTGTTAGTCCTATTTCTCAGAATTTTGTGTGAATCTTCAGTGAAGGCTCTGTTTGAGTGAACTGATGTTGCCTTCAACGGACAGCTCCAGATAGTTTTATTAAAGCGTGTCAGAGTCAGGGAAGTCGGTGAATCGGCAGGAAACCCAATTACATGCTGCATGAGTACATTTTTGCTCTATTCCTTTGCTTTAGAAAAATTCAACTAGAGTTAGCTATGTAATGAGATCATCTCCCACGATTCCTTGCTGCTTACTGTTTTGAAAAAATAAGAGACAATCTAATTAGGATAACAGCTCTGATAATTCCAATCCCATTAAATAGTAAACTAAAAAGAGCAATTTTTTTATGTGTGTGATTAGATAATGTCCAAAGTCGCAGATTGACTGTTAAAGGCTAGAAGACTCCACGGTTATCGGCTGAGTGCCCGGTTCACTGAATCTGAACCGCTGCAGCACTGACTATAGCGTCATATAGCATCGCCTGTCAACGCATGTTGCATAAATAATATGACAGTGCCGATCAAATTTCGCATGTATGAGCAATTTGCACCATGTTGCATCAGATTGCAACCGTCTTGACAGCAGATAAAACTGCATACCTTTGACGGCGAGAGCCAGGTCCAAACGGCTGAGGTACCGAGATGCAGCTCGAAAGCTGAACAACTCCTCACTGTGTCGGAGAGGAAATGGCAATACTTGCCAACACACAACCCACAAAAGCACTGGTTTGCGAATACCAGTTCTGAAGCCTAGAGTTTGGTTTCTCAGTCAACGCCGTCTTGAGCTTCCAGTTTGTTCTGAAACCACATGGAACGCAATTTGACCAACTCTGACAGAACGAACATTCGAACCAGTTCAATGATTTCATTTGTTTTACTTGTGATTAACTGATTCGAGTAACAAAAAAAGTTGTACCAGATTGTAAAGGTCTTAATTCAGTGCTTCTTTCAGTATTGACAGCCAGTCATTTTTTAGTCTTTTTTTGCAACCATTTTTGACGGTCCCTGCTGGCCAATTGATGGAATGCAGGTTTTTGGCAATTACTTGTAGTGGCTGGTCTTTTGGAACCAGATCTCCCATCCATCCTTATATACGGTCAAAGGAGAAAATGGAATGGGCCTAGGATTTTGACACCTTTGCAACAATCACTGCTGCCGTGTTAACTGGGAAGTCTGACCGTGCAAATGTCCCATAATTATAACCAGCTTCAAACTCCATCCAACTTGGACCTCCTCTAGGCCGTCTGCTGGCACAGCCAACCTCAGCATCCTTGTGCTGATAATATGACAGCCACTGTGAACTGGTCGCTTTTTGCCATGGTTTTAATTCACACATGGTCCCCTAAATGTATGCATCAATGCTCATTTAATTGTGGGCACACTGCAGAGAGACCATTTGTTTGGCAGTATTCCTGTGTTCTTAGGTTATCTTGATTCATTCTTTTATCTTGATTCTTATTGTATGATCATTAGTAGCACGTGTAAACTGTTTGAATCATAGCAGCCGCATGGTCATCAGGCGGCTACCACATGAGTATTACTCATGTGTAGAGCTCATGGCGCACAGACACTCATGACTATAGTGACCATAGATACCATATAATAGTCTTCTGTTTTCTCTGTCCATATATGCATTGTATTCATTCTGTTTTTTACTACCTGCCCTGGATGTGCCCATCCTGTTGGACCTCTTTATTGCCGTGCAGGATATGAGCCGTGAAATCAGCCACTTGCCTTATAATCGTTGTTTTGTTTCTCTGTGTTCTCCTTCTGTTCTTTCATTATCTTATCCCCTCCCAGTCCAGTGTATAAGAGACCTTCTACCTCTGAGCTGTTGCACCTGTTGCTTCCGTTCCGCTGGTTGTACTGTGTTTGTGTCTCGTTGCTCCGATCTTATTGTTTGATTGTCTGTTTATTAAATTGCTTATTCTCCCAGTATTCCTGCATCAGCATCTTCGCTCTTTTCCACAACACCCTCTATTTAGACGGATATACAATCTCTGCTGTGGCCGAAAAAACAAATGAATGAATATAAAATTTTAGACTGAAAATTAGGGAAAACAAACAACAGAACACAATTTACAAGGAAGAACTGCTCCAACAACTTAAAGTACTGAATAACATTCATTTAAAAAGGGAACAAGAGCACATACTGTACGTTGGAAAACTTGAATAGCCTCAGCAATTGCATTGCTCTTGATGAGCTTAAATGTCAGCAATCATTTGAAATGGAACAGGTGGCTGTTATCATATTCAATGACCATGAGTGGAAGCTCTGAGGGTTGTGGGGGAATGAAAAAAATACATCTGAAAAACGACGTTCAATTTATTCCTGCTTAAATGTCATGCCCATCAATGTGACTGGATGAAAAAAAGCACGGCAGGGAAGAAAAGTTCAATTGTGATGACTTAACGTATTCTTCCACTTATTTTTATTAATATTTCCTCAGCTTTTTGTTTTTTAGGAATTCTTCAGTGCTGCGTGCCCGACTGACAGATTTCAACTTCCATCCACTTTATACAAAAGGAAGTCTGTCAAATTGCATTGACTTCAACTGAGTACAGTTTCTTACGGTATAAATAGGGCTTGTGTGTGTGTGAGTATTTGGTTTAATTTGATAATTAAAAAAAACTTCCTGGAAATTAAAAACTTGAAAGGGAAGCGAGCCAAAAAGTCAGCCAAAGAAGCCAGTTTGTGTTTTTTTTTTTAAACTTCAGAGTAGTTTCAAACAAAAACAGTCAAACTAAAATAGATTAAAGGTTTCTCACCTTTTTCACTACGCAACTTCACCAAAGCAACCCAGCTCTCTGTTCCTCCCTATAACCTTCAGGTGGAAAGTGAAAAATGTTTTTACTCGAGTCTATATGAGTCCCTGACCAGTTTGATGCTGCTGGGAGGAGTCATAGTACCCGTTAAAAGAGACAAGGAATCACGACTCACAAAAACTGTCTCCCGAGTCTTGAACGTTTTGAGACTTGCACGTGACCCAGGTGTCGTCAAAACTACAACTCCAGCAAACAACGAGACAATCACTGTTGGGTACATCAAGTGTCCCTCTTGGTATTGATGTGGACTTGCTTTCTTTTCCACCAAATGTCACAGAGTTAGGAAGAACATTTGCACGCATTAACATAATGGTGTGATGGTGATCGTGTGACATCAATTTGTACTGGACACCAGTTATGTTCACTGCAAAATCTGTAGTAAAACTTGATCAATTAACTTAACTTAAGCATAATATGGAATTATAGTGGAATATTGCACATTGTCCAATGAAGCCACATGATTCAGAAATATTAAGCTATTTTTGTCTATTGATGCACCTAATTTTCCACCTCACTCCAATATCTTAATTTGTTTTTCTTGTTAAACACTCCAGGATTTTTATTAGCTTCTTCAACGGCCAGATCAGAAGTGTGCATCAATGACCCCGAAATGAGAACAGGCTCATTAGCTCTTGAGGTAAGCAAACACTGAAAGACCCTCTAGGAAAATAACCGGCAACCTGTTTTCAGCTGAAACGGTCTCTGCTGAACCCTAACCCTGCTCCGGAGCTCACGCCATCCATATGGAGCAACAGATGATGGTCGGTGGCCACCTGTTAGACTGCACATGGCTTTTCTTTCTTTTTCTTATTTGTGGGGATCCCTTCAGAGGTGTCCACAGCCAATCACCTGCCTCGATTCGACTGCTTTCTTTGTATCCTCTTCTCTCTCACACCAATAACTTCACTTGACATCAGTAACGAGTTGACTGCATCCATTAAATATTGTTTTCATTTGAACATTCTGTCTAGCAACTTCAACATCAGCATATTTATAACCATATACAGTGCTAGGGGGAAAAACACTTTTGTGCCTTTGTGATGCACTGTGTTATCCTAAGAATCAGCCTTAAGTCTCCAAGAGCAGTTTACTTGCGTGAAGTCACCAATATTTACACACATGTGGCACGTGTACCATTCCATCCAGTTCAGAACTTGACCTTCAGCAAGAGGACATCCCTTGCAACACATCGAGTCTGCAAGAACTACAAGCATTAACAATAAACAACAAAACAACTCAATTTGTTTGTGTGTCTCTGATGAAGCCAAGCCTTTTCAATCACACACACACAAAAATTATCTGACAAATACTTCACAGAATTGGGTAAAACTTTTAGGGTGTCCGAAAACCTTTTTTCCTCCGACTATGTTCACCATCTCTCAAAACCTTTTCTCCAAAAGGTCCAACATGCTGGGTCTCTCTGACTGGCTCATTCCTGATCGCGGCTGCGGAGAAGCTCAACATTTCAGAATGTGCCACCTCCACACGTTTCTCCCCTCACCCTCCACCTTCTGCATCTCCACTCCCTGTCACCTCCCCCTTACCACTCAGGTTCCTCTCGTTCAAGCGTGCACGGAAATTTAAATGTGAGCCCATTCGCTTCAGCATCATATTAAACAAGACAGGCCGGCATTTGGTTCCACTGTGGTTTAATTCCCCCTCACTCTGCACTCTTACCCAGAAATAATCCTCCAACCACTGGTGCACAATGTCCTCAGACACTTTAGAATTGGAGCATGTAATTCATTGACAGTAGCCAGCCAGAGAACATCATTTTAATATGTTCTTTTATTATTATTATTTTTTTTTTTTTCAAATTGTGTTTCAATTTCCCTCAACATCTGCTGGCGGTTCTTCAAGGCAGAGTGGAGGTCGCTTGACACCTGATGGATGACACAGCGTTGTTGTGCGCCGTCGCAGCAGTGTTGAACTTTTACGGCTTCCCTTCAGAATCGAGGCCTTTTAATCGGAGGAAGACAGGATGGAAACACAGCGTGACTAAAGGTCCGTGTGTGTGAGTCTCATCTTCAGAGAGGGACAGTTGGCAGCCCTGACCTCCACTGTTCTGTCTCTTAATGCCACACAACTAGAGCCCGTTTTCAGGTGCAGCTGTTCAGGGAACACATTCGTGTGGAGAAAGTTCCCGTTTTTCTCATGAGTGAAGCAAAGGCCTCAATCCACGCTGCCTTTGCCAGTTTATTCTTGCAGGAAGGATCAGCCAAACACGAAGTGCCTGAGCGCGCTGGGTAAGATGCTCAAACTTGTTGTGGTCAGCAGCACTTTTATAGTTATCAAGTATCATAATCATTAAATCTTCTCCATCCCCGAGGTTACAACCGCTCGAAAGCAGCTCTTTGAAGTTACAACTGCAAAAGAAAAGGAACTCATATTCCTTTTTCAATGCAATGGCCCTCTATATTATATTATATTTTATTATATTATATTCAGGCTCACTGACTGTAAACGTGATATAACTCTCTTTTAAGCCTCTTTTTTGTGTCAGTCTGATTTAAAAGCAGGTTTCCTTCACAGTTAACATGATGCAGGATCTGGAGGGGATGGGAAAGTTCAGGAAAAGGGTCTTTAGGATGGCACAGACTGATTGTCTAGTACCCAGATACAGTTTCTGCAGGTGGGGCTAGTAGATGCACTGAAACAGATTAATGCCTGCAAACTTTTGAGTAACGTCCTTTTTTTTCTTCTCTCAACACACTGTCAGCTGTAGTATGGTTGAATTCAAATGAAGGGTACTCATTTATTTTATTTGGTTGTATTGCTCTCTGCGTAAATGTGACAGCACTCATGTTAATATGTCAGGCTCACAGCGGCATGTGTATCAGTAATGTACAGTGGGTTATGTTGCAATCTCTATTGATCTTTGCGTATAAGTGCTTAATTCCACGTACATGACTGTGTGTTTGCTTATTATAGTGTCTTTAATTCTGTTACACTCCCCTTTCTTACATGTTTGATATAGACAAATGTTCACTTTTTCTTCTTGTCTCCAGACAAACAACTGACAGCTGCATCAAAAAGAGGCTTATTCCATCTGAAGTTTTCAATTCAATTCAAATCTTCTGAAAATGGTAAGAAATAATAATGAGTGGGAGGTTGGACTGTTTTGTCTCAGACCTGCAGTTGGATAAGATATTCAATAACATTCATTTGTTCATATTGACTTCAAGTAAACATGAACAAATGAAGACAACTGGAGCAGATTACAGTAATTTAAATACATTTGTTTGGGGAAAGATTTTTGATATCAAGAACAATATAGATGTGCATGATGAAGGTTCAGTTCCTGTTTAAAAATCCAAGCTGCCAGCTCTGAAATCTCTGAACCATAGTCCAGAGAAGATGGAAAATATAGAGGTCACTAATACACAAGTTAATGGGATGATAATGTCTGTTGTATTGACAGTTGTAACTGTCCACTATATACCTTCTCTGTCTACCATTTAAATGAGCCATCAAGTGTATCATTACAACTGCACTGAAATCCGATTGATGAGTTGCTGAGCCTAAAATAAAAATAGAAAGGTGATTTATGGAGACGTGGAATTTATGGGACACACACGTGTGACAAGATCAGATTTGGGTCATTGTTTTTGAAGGTGTGAACTGGGTCATGACGGCATGCTGATCAAAGCAACAAAACAGAAAATAAAGTTCAGCTTCATAGGTGAAAAAAGCAGCTTCATCACTGAGACTTGAAGGCACGAAATGAGAAGGACTGAAAGATGGAAAATTGAAGATGAAAAGGATGAAGTGTGACGTAAACACTCTAAATATGCTTCAAATGGGGCGGATTCTATGATGTGGAGAGACGGCCCACTCTGTGAAAACCTCCTCTTCATCTCGATGAAAAGGTCACAGCTCGTGGAGAAATACCAGTCCCTGTCTGTCTCCACAAAAAGGCATGCATAATGCAAAAGCTTTCAGTGGGACCCTTCGCTCGACATAATTGACTGAAAATATTGGGCACAACTCTGTACGCCCCAGCACACTAAAGCATAAATTCATTTATATTCACTTAAAGAGCAGTAAATATCCATCTTCTCATTATAGATGAAGGGCATGAGGACAAACATGCTGTCATGCTTCTGACAGGTTCTATATAAATTAAGTGACAAACGTAAGAAGAAAAAAAAAAGTAATCACGTGGAGTTTCTTGCGGCACAATTCGCACAGTCCGACTTTGTTGCATACATCATCAGCGATTATCCTCCTGCCCTGAATGTTGCGGGAAATCACTTTCACTTTCAGAAGGCAAGGAAGGTAAGTTCAGTGAACTCAAGGCAGAAGGAATTGCAGGGAGCAACACTTCACTTCACTGCAAGACTTTATAGGTGTAATGTTCAGTCGCTTGTTGACTCGTATAGCAAGTCAGTCAATCACATTGCAGCAACTCATTTAGACTTTAAGAGTGGCATGGTTGCCAGCTCCTGTGTTTATGGCCTTCGTTTGCTGCTGCTGCTTTTGCTCCCGCTTTTTTATACTTTGCAGATATTTGGAACACCTGTTTGGGAGTGTTCTCCCTGATTAACAGAGGTAACTATGACAGATGATACCAAGGCCCTTTGTGACATCGCAAAAAGGTTGTGTATCACTTCTGTCTTTTTGGAAAAACTGAGTTAACTACAAAAGTAAAGGATGGACTTTTCCAACATCCGTAAAGTTTATGACCAATCTCAGTTATTATTAATCTTGTTAGGGGAAAGAATATGGGGAAGTAAATTTTGCATAATAACCCAACATTATCAGTAATTCAATTTGAGAATTCAGTCTGGAGGAAGTTCGGAAAGTCATGGTCGGCTAGTTTGTCTGATCAGAACTCGAATGCAATTAGTTCTTACAACGTGTCAGCGCTGCCCCAAAGCCAGTTCCACTCAGACGAAGGTGCTGCCTTTTCTGTCAAACTGCAGACAGCTGGACATTCAACGCACATTCAATGAGACATATCACGCATTGGGCAATTTACAGTCGTTATCAGTATTCAATGAAACAGCTGTCTTCAATATACGATTTCTGTACAAGTCCCTCAATTTCTAGGTCCATCACTAGACAAACTGTTAGTCGGTTTGACAACCAATGATGGCTATCAGCATAATCCATGTTTCCATGGATTACTTCCAATCTTTTACACCACAGGTCTGCTTGTAAAGCGCAGTGAGTGAGAGCATGCCACACTGCCGCGTTCCTCACAAACACACATGCCTTCCTGTACCCAGTCTTACAATCCAATTAGGTAACCCAAGGAGATGTTGACTTACTTTTGGCCTACGCACGTTTCTCCTTATCGCACTCTCTTGCCGCGGCTCATTTGTAAGACGGATGCCTACTGTATGGTTCGTTTGACAAAGTGAAGTTTAAAAGCAAACATCTGGCATAACTCTTCACAGAGATTAAAAATGGGATGAAATTTAATTGGCAAGCTAATTAAAGAAAGTAGTTCTGAGCCTGAAGTGCAATGCAGCATTGAATCAATTAATCTTGACGATTTAACCAGCTGGTGGACCTTATTTCATCAGATAGACTCAGCACAGTATTTGGGCATAGATGACAGAAGAAATCAAGAGAACAACATCTCAGGGTCAAATATGAAAAATAAATCAAACCCGAGAACACTGCGCTCTTACAAGATTGGCTCTAAGAAAAGCTGCTGCTGAATGGAAAACAGACAGCTATGAAACAATTATCTCTTAGTCCAATCTACCTTCAGCACTTTCAGGTCACCTGAAACAATATGAGGGTGTGTGTTAAGGTGCCTACACACTGAACGCGTTTTTGACGCGGTCTGACGCGCGGTATGGCGTCAGTAGGCGCAAGCAGGCGCAGACCTGGCGTCAACGCCCTGTGACGACACCTTGGCGCATCCAATAGGAGAGCAGCCGGTTCTGAAAAAAGTGGCCCGACGCAGAGCAGGGCGCCAGTTCGCGATCGAGCAGTAGTGAGGAAAAACGAAAGAAAAACTTGTCTCGCAGTGTCCCGAGTGTAACATTTGAGATGACACCGAGTTCTGGGACTCAAGACTAGCTTAAAAATATGTATCGGGTTGGTGACTCTGCTTGGTTTCGGCGCTCTGACGTTCTCGTTACCTCCGGTGCTCGTACTAGGTGCTACGTGTTTTGCATTCAGGCGGCACCGGAGGCTTGAATAACTGCGGTGGAACGAAATCTCGTTGTCCCACCGTTTGCACACAACATCCTCCGGTTTGCTACTCAGTCCGTCGCTATCAATTTTGCCGAAAACCCGTGCAGTGTTGTCTAGACTCTGGAGTGTAAAATAAAATGCGAATCAACGCGATAATGTCCCGACCCGAATATATATGAAAAAACAACTTTATGTTCATGTATTGTCAGCATAATTGTCAGGCACAGTTCGGTGTAGAGAAGTTTTCACACATATTTAACAACTGGTGCCGTGCTGTGCATCTGGGCACTTTCTCCCCCGGAGCCGGCTGCTCTCCTATTGGCCGCGCCTAGATGTCGTCACAGCGCGTTGACGCTCGATTTAAAAGTTTTTAAATCGAGCGCCAAGGCGCCAAGGCGTCAAACGCCACCCTTGCGCGACGCTCTGCTCTCTGCGCGGCGTTGCGCTCTGGCGCCGACGTCGCACATACACAATGAATGGCTGCGCTGACGCCACCCTGCGCTTGACGCGTTCAGTGTGTAGGCACCTTCAGTGTGTGGCGGGAGGAGGGTGGGGGCAGGGCTTTGATCTACTCATTGAAAACAGAGAAAATATGCAGTCGGGCCACTTCACTCACTGCGTCTACTTTTAAAATGGCACCTTCAGAATTCAACACCAACAACCATTTGGGCCTTTTCACGTAATAAACCATGAGTGGGGAAAAAAAAGTAAGAGCCTTTTCTCCACAACCATTTTCATCAAAGTGTGGCACAGACAATTTGCCGATGGAGAGAAGAGAGCCTCAGAAGCCTTAAGAGCCTCAGATTGGTAAGCAAAGCCAGTACAATTAAGTCGTACGTACAGCGCCTTGCAAAAGTATTCACCCCCCCCTTTGCTTTTATCTATTTTGTTAGATTTCAGCCAGTAATTTAAATGTTTTTCATCTGAATATTTCGTGAGATGGATCCGCACAAAGTAATCTCGTAAAGTAAAGTAAAGTCGGTGAAGTGAAATGAGAAAAAAATATATAAAAGAATTTAAAGAAATAAACACGTTGCGTGACTTGCCGAAGTTCACTTTTAAGCACGTCTTCCCATTGCTATATGGTGAGGCTGCTTCGCACCGCTTGGCAGCAGGCGAGCCATGCCCATATGCACCTGTCAGTCACATATCTGTCACCTACCAATATCGCCACATACATGAAAAACATTCATTGCAACTCCTTCCAACTCTGTTCGTTAACACAGTTCCGACCAGACAGACAAAGAAACGTTCAAAAAACAAAACAAAAACATGGAATGTGATCACTTGGACCACAGATGCGAGTAAACAACGCTACTATGTTAACTGGCTACCTGCCAGTTAACATAGTAGCGAGTTGAACCGGAACGCCGGTCCATCGACGTAAGTGTACAAAAGTAAGTGCTGATTGGCCGAAGAGGAGTCCTGTGTATCTGAGCTCAATTGCTCTTCCCCTTCATCCTCAAGCACCCGGATGTCTGTCACAGTAAACTGAAACTGAATTTTGAGAAGCGAATTTGAATTTTGAGAACTGAACTTGAATTATGAGAACTGAATGTGAAGGTGTCTAGACAGTTGGATTTTCAGTGACAATCAATTTTTTACTGAATTTCAATTTCAAATTTTGCAATTCAAATACAGTTTCACAATGCAATGATTCAAATTTAACAATACAATTTCAAATTATGTGATTCAAATTCAAATTTTTAATTCAATTATTCGCATTTAGCTATTCAAATTCAAATATAAATGATTCAAATTCAGTTTCTGGTGGCACATATTTCAGCCCATAGGCTTCATAGCAAAGGGGGTGAATACATATGCACATGCCAATTTCCACTTTTTTTCTTTCTTTTATATATTTTTTTCTTATTTCACTTCATCAACTTAGATTACTTTGTGCAGATCCATCTCACGAAATATTCAGATGAAAAACATTTAAATTACAGGCTGAAATCTAACAAAATAGATAAAAGCAAAGGGGGGGTGGGGGAGGGGTGAATACTTTTGCAAGGCACTGTAATAAGCCAATTCAGAGCTGTAATCCTCTTAGGAGACGTGCCTCTATTTTAAAGTGGCACAAGCCAACAAACAAGAACAAAAAAGAAACAAGAAGGAAGTAGAGCTGTCTTGCACACATAATGCACTGTCATAACCAACACCTGAATGTACATGATCTTTGGAACACATGGCTTTGAGTGTACATGCCGTTGTGAATTTAGTCACAGTCAGCTGCACAAGCTATACTTGTTTAATTATCTGTAGTGACTCAAGGCAGATTAATCGATAACTCCACCAATCAGCTGACCAGGACTATAAGTATTTTATTTTGAAAACTGAATGCCCCTCTGGTTTCATGGTGCTATATATGCATTGGTATTGCATGTATAGTTAGATTTTATTTAAAGTTTGACTTTTTTGTCATATATTGTTGTTGTAGTGCTTTTTTCATTTTAAAGACAATGTATTGAAGAATTTGCTCAACATTGTATGGAACATGGACTATAATATGTATGTTGTTTGATGTAATGCGTCTACAATATGTTGCAAGCAATAAAAAAAAAACCTTGTGGAAGTAAACAAACAGTCAGGCCTAAATAGATTATAATGGCTTGGGTTTCACCTCATTCCATCCAAGTAATTTTATCCACATGATCAACACTTGCAGCTGGCGTAAAAGAAGAAAAAAAAGAACTTTTTCTCAGAATACATTGGATGCAATGGCTCAGGCACTTTGGAACAAGGAGGGTCTAATGCATAATTTAATGGCACATTACCCCGGATGTCATAGAATTCATACGCCTGTGCACTTGTGTTACACTGTAAAAGCTGCATAAAATAAAAACTTTTAATAATGGACCACAAATAACTCTGAAGTTATTTGCGTTCGACCCATAAGTTTTGGTGGATGTTTTTCAGCGATGCCTGAAATTCTGAGGTTTTTTGATGAGTCACTGTATTTTTTTTATTTGTCAAATTGTTACAAAATCTCAAATTCTTTGTGTTTCCATTGTAGATAAAAAAATAAAAATTTTTGGGAAGCATGAAACGTTGCTTAAGCAAGAGAAGAATCACTTGTGGTCATTTCCTTCTTATTCATACGCATCGGTCCCTCCTCTGATCTCAATCTGGCCTCCCTGGCTTTATCTCCAAATCATCTCACATTATTCTCTGATTGACTAATTTCTGATCCTGCCTTTTTTGCTCACTCCCAACGAGAAGGGCAGGACACATGGAACCCAAAGGAAGACGTGTGGTTAGATTACAGTGCTTGGCTTCTCTGATATTCAAAGATATCTAATTTTACACCTTGTGAGGAAAATAGTGTCAACTCATGAGCATCCTGGGATTTCTTGAATCCAAAATTTTTCTTGGCAAACAGGATTGACAGACTGAACTCCGGTAGGGAGACCATGGTGACGACACTTAACAGCTTTCGTATTGGATTTTATGCGTGAAATGAGACAGTGAGGTTGCATAAAGTCCTTGAAAAGAAGTCTTGCCTACTGATGCTGCACAAATATTTGCACCCTTTTCAAGCAACTTTTGTTCTGTATGTTCCACGGAAGGACTTCAGCATAAGAGGGTCGTTGTGTTCTTTCAAGTACCCTCCCTTCCCCCTGAAGCCACTGATGAATAAAACTTGGTCGACGGCAGGAATCCGAACCGCTCTGAAGTCATGTTTTAAAACATTTTTACAGTCTTTTTCAGGTTTGCCGTGACTAAATTGACTGCTGAGACAAGAATTTCCATTTATTAAATCTCTCGGCCGCACAAGGATTCTTGAAAGGAGATTATTGAGAATGAAACTGTTTTTTTGTTTGTTTGAGAAAACAGTTTCCTTGCTAAACAAACCTTACACCATATGCATGAGTTTAGTCTGACGTGTTCAATTACCATATTAGAAGATTTCCGTGTCCGTTAACAATCTCCAGCCAGCTAAGAAGCTTCTTTGTTTTCTTGAAAAGTATTTGATTCTACCTGCACACACACGTAGCGCCAGCCGGGATGCCAAGAAATATGAAGCTATATATGTGAACATATTTGACAGGTACTGGCAACCCTCCTGAAAATGTTAAGCCTCCTTTCGCAGTGTTAATAACCGTGACAGTGACTTATTTCTTCTTAATGAACTCCAGCCGCGGGGCTTAAGTCTACCGAAAGAGACAAATGACTTAGTTTACTCAAATATTGAACCGCGGCGGCTTGACATTTTCAGGTAGTCAATAAATCTGGATTTGTAGGCGCTCGAGTGTTCAAAACTTAGTGGGGGTGGGATGGAGGTTAAGTGCCAGAGAGAGAGAGAAGGTGAGCACCTCTACTGAGAAGCGATGTGGTGTGTAAAGGTCTGCGGGGATCAATAGGAGACCCTTCGGCGGACACGACAGGCTTGACCACATGAAAGCAAACAGGGTCCAAAAAAACCAGGGGGGTGAATAAAGAGGACGGTTGATCCGACGAGCGACACTGAGGCGGAACAGACAAGAAGTGATGCTCGGGAGGCTTCACTTATCTGTGTTTGCCCTCGCTGGTCATGTTTCTACGCTGGCTGAGCAGCTCCTGCAGAAATCACCCCATCTTTCTTTTTGGAGGGGCAGTTCAACATTTTTTTATTTTTTTATTATAATTATTTATTTATTTTTCACAAATTGTTGCAAAGAGTTGCTGAGTCAGACAGTTTGGTATTATGAGATTATGGGCGCAAGCCAACACAATGGAGGTGAATGGTTCAGGTCTCCCTACTTTAAAAAAAAAAATCTTCAAATACATAATACCGCCAACTACAACATGCTTTTGTGGACGAGTTGCAGGGAGGAACCATCAGGGCCTTCAGGGAAGTTTTCGAAAAGGAGAATGAAGAGGAAGAGGAGGAGTAGGAGGAGATGGATGAGGAGGTGGACGTGGATAAAGAGGATGAAGAGGAAGAGGAGGTGGATAAAAAGGAGGAGAATGATACCAAAAGATAGGAATATTATAGGTCCACTGTGCAAAATTTGGCTGAATTTATGATTTTTATATTGGCAAAAGCTTAAGATACCGCCCATAAACGCATAAATAAAAGTTTATACTCACAGCACAATGGCAGTAATATGGTTTTCTACCCTTAGAACAGTTCTTTTATGTATATAAGAATATATATATAGCAATATGCTCCCTGTTAGCTGCCGTCTTGTGGTGCCATATTTTTAAGTAAGCCGGTGTGGACAATCCAGTCCGCCTGAAAGTGCGTTTCTGATTTAGGGTGAACAAATGAATGAACCAATGGAGAAGAAGGTGGACGAGGTATCCAGGTTTGTGCTTGCAGGCCACTGTAGTTCACTGGCAAGCTCGGGACAGGGAAGATACATGCTGTGTCTCAATTCAGGTTCTGCACCCTTGAGACCGAGTGTCCTCCGTCTGAAGGAAGCATTCTTAGAGTTCCCAGCCTAGAAGGACGGACCAAACCCCGAATCCCCGGTCACCACTCGGGACGGTCTAGCCTTCGGCGTATTTCCTCGTTTCGTCACCGCCGTTCCCTCCGGCTGGCCAACCCCGGAAGTGACGTTTTTATAGTATCAAGCTAACCATTGGTTCGCCATCTAACGATGGCGTTGAATATTCAAATAAATAAAAACCTGCTAAACATGTTAAAACTGAATATATATTATGTGAAATTTAATTATAAAAATAAAATAAATTTATACGAAGTGTCTTTGCCAGTAGATGCCGCTAATTTCAGCTGACTTCCCAGGATCCCACGATGCTTTGCAGCCGCACGCAAAGCATCATGTAATACATAAGTGCGCGAAGGATAGTAGCGGTGCATCCTTGGAATCGGCTAAAACGAGTGCGTATTTCTGAGTACGCATATTGAGCGTCCTAAGCACCCTCGGGAATTGGGACAAGCCTTCGCGCAGTGCTATGACGCAACTTCCTTTCAAAATGCGTACTTCAAGGATGCAGACCCTGAATTGAGACACAGCCACAGACTCCCGAAGGGGACTTGAGTAAAATAGCACTGCAATTCTAAAATGTTACCACTTGATGTCGGTGTTTCTTCTTAACAATCTCCAAATATTACAAATTTACTGTAAAACAATTACTATTTTAAAATTTTGATTTCATTTTATCTAATATATTTAGTTTAATTTCTCTCACCTACATGAGCCTACTATCAAGAACACATCAGTAATGAAAGTGTTAATGCCCCGAGAGAGCCATGCAGTATATGGCTGGCAAGCCATAGATTCTTGACCTCTGTTTTAGCCTGTTGTTGACGTACTTGTCACCATGAACTGAATGATTGCAGTTAAGCACTTTTAATTCATCGTACTTTTGCTTTTTTCCCCCTGTCGTGATGTCATTTGTTGGCAGCTGAGATGAAGGCCCAGCCGCAGTGCTCATGGTTCGCCACTGGCAAGTTGTGATCTACACGTTCACCACGCTGTAACATGATAATGTAACATGAACAGACAGGCAAATGCTCAGTTGGAACTACATTCATCATCACAGACTTTGTGGCTGATATTGATCATGGTTTCATTTGGATCCTAACCGAAGCAGAACCTATGGAAGTCGGTAACTTAGTATCTGTGTTCCTCCGCCCAGTGGTTTACTCAAGAAAGTAGTCCAAGCATTTGCTTCATGTGTTGCCATGTTATATAATTACATGTTATTATTTCCAGTTTCCCTCAAAGGAGTTTACATTCTCAACTCAGAAAAATCCTACTCAGGGAAAAGACAAAATCATAAAGAGCCACAAAAGAGTGATTTGTTTTCTTTAGGATGCAACAGCAAATCAAAGAATTCCTGACAACATGTGTTGGGAAACTCAAGGGATCTCAAGTAGGTCAGGTTTAAAAAGTGAAACAAAAAAAATATCTGAATCAATGATACAGTTAGACGTGTTTTTCTAATCAGGATAAATTAAATCATTAAAAAACAGGAGATAATCTTGCTTTCTGTCTGTCTGTCTTTCTCTGTTGGGCCACAAGAGACGTTATAAGCCGCCTCTCTGCCTCTCTCTGTCACACACACACACACACACGCCGCAGCGGAGCGGAGAAAACAGTCTGGGTAATGAAATGACTTTAGGGTTTATCTCGCTGGCGTTAATTATGACAGTTTTCATTATGGGCAGAGCAACAAACTGGGTGATCACGCCGCCGCCGTCGCTCGTTATCAGATGCAAACCTAATGAGTTTTGCGCAGACTGAAGCGCACTAGGAGAATCCTTGAAACCTGAGAGGTTTATTACCAACAAAAGTTACTCAGCGACAATTACATACAGATAGAAAGTTAGCCCTTAAGCCAAAGAGTAATAAGGCGCACGTAAAACACCTTGCGCTTATGTGCTGCCTCACCCAGACGCTCCGCACTGAGGTTCGCTGGAGTGTGAAGGACTCTGCTGAGGCGAAAGTGCTAACGCCAAACTCAAATCTTCTTTTCTTACATTTTTTGGGGGTCTGTTTTTTGGACACACTAGGGTTGCCACCTCCTAGAGTTTCAAATCAGGGACAATTCCGGGGGGTGGGTGGAGATCTCTCAAGTCTGTCGACGGGGGGTCCCCTAAATATACGGGACAAAGTGAAGTGTTCATTATGGGACAGGTTTTTTAGTTGACAAATATGGGACAATAGCGTATTTTACGGGAGGGTTGCCAACCCTATCTAGACCACAGATGGAACTCAAATGCGGTTTTGTCATTTTCCCTAAAAAACAGGACAAATTGTGTCCCGGGAGAGATTTTATTTTTCCCGGGACAGGTGGTGAAAAAAAGAGAACAATTCTGGGAAAAACGGGATGGGTGGCAGCCCGAGGACACATGACTTAGGTTCCGGATTTGTCGCTTTGGTTCTACCGTGCTATTCAATTTCAATTCAGTTCAATTTTGTTTATTTGAGAAGGACAGAGCTAGGTAATGAACATCACCATAGAATAATGTAAACGTGACAGGTTGTAGCCGTCGGCTAAGTTCCGTCCGTTGTTCCATAAATAGATCTTCCCAGAGTAGAGGGCAATTAAATCTATTTCATGGCTTTCTTTGCAAACATACATGAACATTGTAAACAGTAATGAAAACAAAAGCCTTGACAAGTTTTTGTAACCAACAAAGAGTAAAGCAAAACGCATCCTCTCTTCTCCTGGTCATGTTCTTGCTCAGGAATGTTCTTTATTGCTCTCTGGTCATCGGTATGTCTCACCTGATTGTAAGAGTGGAATCTTTGATTCACTCTGCTATTCCCCTCTTAAATTCCTTGTAAGACTTTTATTCTCTTACCAATGTACTGTTTTTAAGATCTTATTGGTTAATATCACTAACCCCCTTTATTGATTGATTGATTTATTATTTGTCTATTGATCAATGACTCCACTATATTGCCTGCCATTTTATTCTACCCTGTCTACCTAATTTTGTTGAATGTACTTGTGGCTCTGTATGTTGGTATGCGAGTTGCTCAAACCATTTGCCCCTGGTGGGATAAATGAAGTTGTCTCTATCCGTATCTGTGACAACATATCCATAATATAATGGATAAGATAAAAGACAAGGCATGTTAATTTATTACATATTTTACATATCAGTTGTACGACCCATTGCTGATAAAAATAGGCCATTTAAAAACAAAAAAAAACCCACAAAAAACAAATGATTAATTACATCCATTCATAAATAATGATTATTGCATGAGGATGTGTACAGGTGTGAACTAGTTTGATTAGATAGTGACCAGTTCTTCAGTTCAAGAGCTGTAAGTGGGAAACCCTGTGACTGAGTGGCAAGTTATTTCAGATGTAACAGTTCTGGATATTTGGCTTTAGGCTGAACATTTCTGAATGTATCTAAAATGCTCTTAACCTTCGCAGGTGAACTTAATTTGTCCTTTAAACTTTTGAATGCACCTGTCCAACTGTTAAACGTTTCAGCTCTTATTCCAACAGTCCTCTTGATCATGCTTTCACATTGTGACATCATGTGACCACGACAACGGCTGAAAAGAGGGGCCATATTATGGCCATTTTCAGATTTAATAAATACATTTCCTTGTCTACGTGCAACAATAAACAAACTTTTCTTGGTCGCAAAACTCCTAGTTTGAGCTGTATGGGCCTTACAAAATGGAAGAGCCCACTCCCTTGTGATTGGCCAGCCACTTACTGCTAGCACGAACTTGCGGTGAAGATGGCTAGTAGCTCGCATGCAGTGACGCCTCACCTGCATTTCAATAAATGTTCGCAGAGGCGTTACACTGATCTTCAGCTCGACTCCTTATATAGAAAGTCAAGCCCAATCTGAAGGGCTTGTTTAGGTGCAGTAACATGGAAAAAGCCCATCTCAAATTATGCAAGTCATACTTGGTGCGTTAGTGTAAAAAGCAGAAAAACCCTAACCCTGACCCTAATGGCCTGCTCGGTTTGGTGATTACCATCAGCGGTAGCACTCACGCGGGATGAGGAGAACTTTTTTTTCTCCAATACGTCTCTAAAATCTAAAGGTGATGTATCAGCTCCCAGCAGAGGGTATTTCTCTTGGAGGAGTGGGATTACTGAAATGGACTGGGCCATCACAGCGCACCACGTTCCACTTTCCCTCTTTGTGATGATTGGGGTCGGTCTGAGGGTCGGCGGCGGCGCTTTTGCCAATTGTAATGTGGGGAGAAAACCACAGGCAGCCGACACTTCGATCATCCCCCATGTGGGCCCAAAATAAAATATGTGTTTGTCGAAGAATAAAAAAACGAAAAACCATCATCTCAGTGAGTTTGTAAATATACTGGGCGTGAAACGTAACACCGGCTATCGCCACGTTAATCCCAACACTGTCACTAGCTGTAACAAGGGTCAGAATCCCTACGAGTCAGCGCGTCTCCGTCGGCATCGGTGTAATTGGTTTGCTGTCAAAGCATGAAGGGTAGGTTGGATTACAGCTCAGTCTTTCCGATAAGGTAGAGGAGGGAACGAAGGAACAGACAAGACTTGACAACACAGTGCCAGAGGCGGTCGGAAGAAGCTGTTCAATGGAAGTTGCCTGGATTGTCTTGGAAAGTGTCACGCGAAGACTACTGACAACCTGATGAGAGCCTGAAGATCGACGGGTTTCAAAGGTTTTAATTATTTTATGGGCCGCTTTTAATGAGACGACCGGAGCGTGAACTTAAATAACCTTATAAAACATCCAACCATCTATTTTCTTTCAGCGCTTACATCCCCTGCATTCTGGGTCACAGCTGTCCTGGAGTCGATCCATAAAGTCCTGGTGTGAAGGCTGGCTAAAACTGTGGACAAGTTCACAGAGGGATACAGTAACGCACAGAATTACATCTACGGATAATTTAGAATTTTCAATTAGCCTAACGTGCATGTCTTTGAATCGGGGTCTGAAGCTGGAGTATCTGGAGAGAACCCTCAGACACAAGGAGAACATGCAAACCACGCTTTCTCACCAGTCTCAAGGTGGGCACTCTACTTCTATTATGCCATTAAAGTAATAAAAATACTTATACTGACCACATTCTCAAAAATATACTTGGGAAAGAAACAGTCTTTTTGTTTACATACAAATAGCGCAATTTCAAAAGTGACCTTCACTTCATGTCTAGGTGGACTCTGTTTTAAAAGAAAACGCGGTAAATGGATGAGGAGCCACTCAACATTTAACCCTGCACAGTAGCGGAATTGCTCCAATTTAAACAAATTTGAGATGTAAAACATTCCAGCATTTAGCAGCAAGTGCTAATCGAGTCTGCAAATTAGTGAGAAAATGAGAATGATAACAAAATGACAATTCATGATAAATGAGTGAAAGATTTCTATGACATATTTTGACAAGGGTACTTCATTTCCTCATACATTTACTTATTGGACTTTGACATAGTAGATCCCATTGTAATTACTTTCATATCAAAAACAATTTTTTGGTTTGAACTTATTTTTTTTTTAATGAGACCAAAACATAATTTCCAACATGTGGAGAGCCACTGCTTGAACAGAAGGCGATCTGAATCAAAATCAGCTTAAGTCACCCTCTTCTGGACATTGCAGAGGTGATTCATTCATTCTGATGCATGCAAAGCAGAATTAAAGATGCACAGGGAAATTCAGCACGCGGAGATTTGCCTCCATTTTTTTTTTCATTCCCTCGGTTGAAATTGAGGCATGTGGCAGACTCGGAGGGTAAAAGTTTACTTTACACCATGAATAAAACACGAGGAGTAAATGATGACGGGTATGCTGAGGCAGTGACTCTTTAAAGGTCTTTACTCTCCAATTTTTCAAATCCAGGGACCCAAATTAAATGGAAATGAAATGAAAAATGTGTGTGCAAAGACATTCCATATTCCAGAAAGAATGCACATTGTGCAGAGAGCAGTCCGCCTGAAAGCACTTCATACATATAGTGCAACTTAATAAGTATCTGTTAATACAGTTTTTCCATCCATCTTCTATTACCGCCTTCCCTGCACTCAGGGTCACAAGTTAAATACAGGTTGTTATCTGCAAAAGTCCAGGTTTGGTTTAATTTAGTGTAGAGTATTGAGTGAAAATTTGGAGTCTGGGCTGCAATTAATGTGACTGAGTCATGGGCTCAATTAAAAAAAAGAAAAGAAAAGAAAAGAAAAAGACTGTTTGGGAAAATATGAATAGATTTTTCTGCCAGGATAGTCGAGCAGTAGCTCCGCAATGTTTAAGTGCAGAGGAGCTGCAGTTATATGTTTAAGTCGTCCTGCACACAGTTCAGCAGAGACCTTCCTGCTTTAATACCATCGTTTTATTCTCACATGCATTCTGCAAAGTGGAAAAGGACCATAAAGACTGTCCAATTATTGCTCTGTGAAGGGTTCTGGTTGCATCAGCGTGTACTAATACTGCATAGAGCTGCATGTAAACTCAAACAAAGAGGCTTTGCGCTCACCACACGCTGCCATTTTCTCTGCAAAAGGTTTCTTTTCCAGGTAGGTGAAGTAAACTGAGTGAATTCCAGAAACTTCCCGCCGGGCACGTCAAGTTGAAGAACACGGCACACAGCGAAAGCTTAAATATTCCATAACGTGAGGGATTTGAGCCAGTGCCGTTGCAGTTCTGAAATCTGATTTTGCTACTTGAGTGTGGGGGGGGAAAATGTGCACATTCAGCAAAGAAGTTGAAACACTCAGAGGAAAGTTGCAGAACAACAAGGTACAAACAATCAAGCGCAGCGGCAGGACGTGAAAAACACAACTTTGAAAAATATCAAGTGTGAAATACCAAAAGACTCAGATTAAGGCAAGGATGGCAGAGGGAGAGAAACAAATGACATGAAATTGTGTCCTTGACAAACTTTTTCCACACTCCCCTGCACAGAGCTGCAGCCTCAACCTGAGAAAAATCCCAGTCGGCAGAATACAGCAACACGATGACGGACAAGGACAATGTGTAAAATCACAGACGCAGAACAAAACAGACACCTTGTTCCCTCAACACACGCACACGCACACGCACACACACACACACACACACACACAGAAGGAGGACAAAATATGTATCATAAAAAAGACATTAGAGACAGGAGAGTGCCAAGTTCCGGCTCACAGGTAATATTTCTGCTCAGGCTTGAGACATATTGTCTGGATGAAAATTGACTATTGCCGTTTATAATTACACAATTTGTTGAAAATCAATACAAAAGGATAAACCGCTGAAGGGTTCACTCTGAAGTTTTTTTTAAAAAGCATTTCAGTTTTTTTTTGTACAGAAACTTTGAAATTAAAAAGTAGCTAATGTATATATATATATATATATATATATATATATATATATATATATATATATATATACATATATATATATGTATATGTATACATATATATATATATATATATATACATATATATATATTCTTTTTTTCCCCAAACTTTTTCCCCAAACTTCTGAAGATAACGAGACTGCAGTGCTACGGAAACTGCTTTGGTGCAGACGAATGAAGACTTACAATTGGTTCGATCCCCAGGCCTGGGGGGCCTTTGCATGTTTTTTCCTCAGTCTGCGAGGGTTGAACTGCAGGCAGACCTACTCTGGCTTCATCCAACAACATGCACGTCAGGTGAATTGACAACTCTAAGTTCGCTGTAAGTTTGAATGTGAATGCTTGTTTGTCTTTCAATCTTTCTAATCCTAAAATTGTGACTGTGGTACGATTGGTTTAGTTTATTTTGAACATGTTGGAAAATAAAACAAAAAATGATAGATAAGAACGTATACACATGGTACATTGAAGAAACAAAGAGTCAGAATTATCAAACATGTCTTTTTAACATTTCATTCAAATAAAGATTTCCATGTTCAGAAAGGAGCAGGACGAAGTTCAAAAACTGTTGTCATCCAATCCCTCTTTTACTGCATTCTAATATTAAACTGTATTGTACCGGATTCCACGTGAGAGATGCACATTTGCGAACCAACTCAAAAATGTCTTTTGAAAATGATGTGTTCTGTTGCGTCAGATAGCTTTCATACCACTGATACACATTCAGGTGTCTCTTTCTGTGTCATAAGCGATTTGAAGCCATTAAATAAGGATGTATTTATTTATTTTGATGTCTGATTTTTTTTTTTATAGTCATGACTTTATGACCCTGTCACTTTGTAGACTGTAGTGATGCAACATAATGAAAATCAAACATGCAAAAATGAGCGCCTTGCACCACAGCTGCTGCTAAACACCAGTCGTATTTGCCTTTGTCCTGTTTCACCATCTTCCAAACGTTGCGTTGTACTTCTCACAGAGAATCGTCGCTCGATGCTCACCAGGATATTTCCACAGTGTCCCTTGGCGCCGGTGAGTTACTCTCTCTCTCTCTCTTTTTAATTCCGACTGCCATCAGAGCTCTTTCAATCCCAGGCAAGATTCACGCCATTTTTTGTGAAAGCGTATTTTTGTCACAGCTCTGTCATCTGGGGTGTCTTATGGGAATAAATGATCCACGCAATAGTGTAAAAGAACCAAGAGGACGCATAAAAGAAATGTAATTGAAATAAGTTGCGTGAGGGAATATCACATTCGGAGGCCTGAGCGTAATTTCACAGCGAGTGCAGGAGGGGGCGTCGGCGCAGCTCCGACAGCTCGCAATGCCGGGTCACAACTCTCGGAATTGAAAGATTGGAGCGGCGGCGCTCTCCATCTACCGTCATGTACGTTATTAGTCACCACTGGCTGTTATGCCGACACTTCATTTCTGTGATTAATGTGCACGCACGAGGAGCTAATGCGCCTTTCTGTTGCTCGTAGCTCTTTCTTTATGCCGCCCGGTCCGTAATTGCCTAAACGCGAACCTCGAGATGCAACAACGCTGTTGCGCGGTCCCCGCTGCGGGCACGACTGTTGACACACACTTTGCCTGCCCCGGCACACCGGTTTGAATTTTGAGGGCGCGATCAGAGGCTCACCCTTTTAGTGGACCTCCAGGTGAAACACATCTCGGTCGAACGTGCACCTGTCCCCTGGGGGTTCGTGCACCCACACACTGACTGACTGACTCATACAAACTGGAGTTAGCAAAAAAAGAGAAAAAAAATCAAGTTTGCCACATGGATGTATAATAATATATGTATAATATTATAATAATAAGAACTGGATACCGTACTGGCAATATGGCGACGCGCCAATTTTTCCCAGTGGCCACCCGAGGTACAGCAAAAAAATCGACCCAAAAAGCATTTTTCCCATAGACCGCAGTACAAAAATAAAGGCCTTTAAAACAGCTGGCAGGACGACTGTGACCTGAAACACGATTCGTAGCAAATATTTCTATTGTAGATTTTTCAGTTATGGTCTTTTAGTCGTTAAAAAAAAAAAAAGATAAAGGCCAGAAATCACCAGAAAAGAGTTTATTCCCAGCGTGTGTCTCAGCTCATTCTGATTGGCTGCGTCCTGACATGTCTGTAAGCGACGTTCTCCAGGATCATTCTGATTGGCCAAATAGATCATGATAGTTACAGAAGCCTGATGGGAAGTGACGCTGCTGCACATGCTCAATGGGCCCATTAGTGCGGAAGCCAAAAACTTTTCCGGTGTATGCGCTGGGTGAGCAACTTCATTGAAATGAATGGGCTGCCATCTTGGAGTCTGGGGGTGTCGTTTACCATCACAAACAGCACGACTCTTCACTCATGTCAAAAAGCAGTAAAAGCCCCACCTATCTTTTCAAAGTTAATTTCTTAACTTTCAAACATTAGTGTCAGTATTCTGCGTGTATGAAAATTGTTAATTTTCAAGAATTGCACCCACCAGGTTAATCTGCCCAAACTTCCCTCCCACTGCTTCATCACATGAAGAGAATGAAGGTCACCACTACAACGACAAAGAGCTCCTCTGTCCGTTACAGTTTAAGAACTTCCTGAATAGTCAACAAAAGCAATGTTTCATGCTTCATCTAAAATCCTAGCTATCATAAAATAAACAGTTGCATTGTAAATGGATTGCATTGTAAGTTGATTACATCGTAACAACTTCAGAAGTCAGAGGAAATAACTTGTCTTCTGTTATAACAAAAGTAAAATGCAGTCTGCTTTTTAGGTTCGACAGAATGTCCTGGCAAGCTTCTGTTCCAGTTAATGGATAATAACCACAGGAAACCACAGTGCTGTTGCTATTGTTGCTTGTTTGTCAGCTTCTTCCACAAAGACAGTCTGGTGTTGAGATGTTTCACGCTCGGACTGGTCGTTTTGAACTGGCAACAACTGGGGCGGCAATTTCTCTAACAGCAGCGCTCAGTGTGCGTCTTAAACCTTTGCTCCTCTACCAATGCAGAGGGCCAAACAGGAGTTTTGACCTCCTGCGCAGGTCAGATAAAAAAAAAAAAAAAAAAAAAAGGATACACAACTGACTTGGCTGTTGTTGTTTTTCCCATTCAGACACACTAAATTTATTGCAGATAATTGCATACAAGAAGGTTGAGTGCTGAGGGTTCAACTCTTTGATACCACTGATTTGCTATCAATACAGTACCAATGATTTTTAATTAAGGTGGATGTAATATTAAATTGCTACATCTGGATGAATTTCCATGACCAATTTCTATTCTCCCCGTGGACCATTAATTGGTTAAAACGTATCTTAGAATTTAGTGTTTTGTCACAATCATTCCATTAAACAAGGTAAAATAGAAATTGTTTAAATATCATAATCAATGTATACAAATATGCATTCTATATTATGGAATGCATACACTATCTACATCAGGCATGGGCAAACTAAGGTCTGGGGGCCATATGCGGCCCATTAAGCTTTTTAATTCAGCCTGCCGAACTTGAAAAAAATATATTATTAGTAACTTCGTCAGTGTTTTAAGAGTCATTTCAATAAAGAGCTAAGTACAGTGGGGCTTCAAAGACACTGATTTAATGTTCATATTTCAATTGACATTAAAGCACATGTTTTCTACATATCCCACTATATATCTTTTTCTCCTATGAGGTGGGTCACCAAAACACTCCATCCATCTGCTCCTGCTCTGGCCCCTCTGTCAAATTTTAGAACCCACTTTGGCCCACCAGTCAAAGTTTGCCCACCCTTGATCTAGATACAAATCTAAAGTATCGATCTCATTCCATTGATCAATACCAATACCAATATCAGTATCAATGACGACTTCTAATAGTGAGTGAATGATGTGACATGTTTAAATAGACTGCCTTTTGTGGAATATGTATATATATATATATATATATTTTTTTTTTTATTGTTTTTTTTTGGCAGATGAGATCAGTGGGCTGTCAGCTTAAATGTATGGCGCCCATGTCCTTGCATGAAACACAGCTTCATCATCTGTGCTCTTTGTTACCGAGGCCGTCACTGTAAGCCATGCAGCTTAATACAATGGACTGATGATGTCGGCTGCCTTGGATTCAGAGATTAGTCACTGTCTGGCGACATCTTTAAGTTGTTCATTAAATTCTGTCAAAGAAGAATCATATAGAACTTACAGGTAGGAGGTCTGAGCAGTCCAGCAGACGTGTATAGTCAAAGTAGGGAATTGTATTGACAGAGAAGTCCTGAATTTGAAAACCAAAGGATTTGACGGCTTTAAAGATGGGGATGCTTGAAGCCTTTTGTGATATTTTTTTTACCCTTTTCCAAAAGCTTCTAAGCAAATAGAATGTCAGATTGATCTGTGGTATATATCTAACAGATTTGTGAGTCAGATACATTCATACATTAATTCAATTCAGTCTTCATTTCAGACTCAAATTGCTCCATATAAAATACACTACAAAGAAACCACACACACGAGACAAAGCAAGCAGACTATAAAAGACACACTAACACCAAAACCTGCCTGTCATATCCCTTCACTGTTGGTGTATATTTTGGAAAGGACGGAAAAAACAAAACAAAAAAACATGCTGTTTGTCCAAGCAACACCTGGACCCGCTAACCAAAACAAATCATTATGCATTTTAAATTGACTTCTACACAGCAGCTGCACATTTCCTGCATTTTCTGATCCACTAATGAAACGTGTATGTACAAACATATGTATAATATATGCAATGTTAAATAACACACGCTGTGGTTTTCCTCTCAATAGCAAACATACAAATTCCGTTCAAGAATCGTTAAGAACTCACTGGAAAAGGTGTGTTGAAAGTGTGCAGTTCAAAAGAACAAACGTGCCCTATAGGAGGTTAAAGTGTGACAGCTTTGATCACAGACAGCGTCTGAAAAATGTCACGATCGACCTGAGTTTTGGTCCAACTGGTGATCTCGGTAGATGAGATTATCGCGAGTGCAGTCGACTTTGCTGGACATGCTATCATCCACGGTGTAACCCGGCTGACAAGGATTCAGAGCCAAACAAAAGCAAAGCACACATGCCATGACCTGAACAGTGGAGGGGCACCTGCTGCCATCCCTGGAGGAGCCACCAACGCAGAACCTGTTGGCGCTGATAAGAGACTTTGGAGTCAAATCACACATACCTAACAATTCCATTTGGCACATTTGAGCGAAAAGCGCAACGTGCTACACACAGGTGGTTGGACAAAATGAATGGAACAGTGAGACTTTGGACAAGGTGGCACAATAGTGGCCTCCAGCAAGTTTCCGGCAACATTGTGCCAAACACGTATATTGACAGAGACCCCTCAGAATCAAAGTAGTTCCACTCTGATGCCTCAGTTTGTTTTTTTGGTTGTTGTTTTGAGGCACCAGCTGAATAAAATCTATCATGGGGATCTTTGTTGGCAGGACATGATGCAAGACTTGGAAACACCACAATGCTCATTTGTTTCATGTTCCGTGTTTGATGCATTTACAGGAGGACTTTAAAGGGCGACATCAGCACACAATTTTGACAGCAGTCTAACAGCTTGCCGGCCGTTCAGCAAACACTAAACAATATGTTAGTTTTGGAATAGTGTGAAATACTGTTTTAGTGTTTCAGATTGTATTCAATTTTACAAGTTTATATTCATCTTGCTACTTCTCAGACAACAATGACGGTGGATGGTTGGATCACATTCCGAAAAGCCTTTAAATATGTTTTCACACAGACAAATCCACAATTGAAAGTAATCTTACTCAAGACTGACAAACATGCTGTTAGTTGAGGGTGAGTGTTCTCCCCACTCCTGAATTATTCTCGACAGACATGAAATTCTTCCTGTAGATTCAGTACAAACTATCATTTCTTTATTTTGGTTTGCCGCCTTTCCAGCCTTGCACTGCTGAGGGAACCTGCAGAAACACTCAACGCAAGAGCAGGAAAGATGCCACTATGACTACATGCCAAGTAAGTACTTATTATCAGCAGTGTATGAGTAGTATACAGGGTGTTTTTGAAAGTTTTGCCTATATTTGTGGTGATGGCCATCCTGTAAAACCTCACATAACAAAGGCAAAGGTGTTGTTAGTTTGATCCTGGCTTTTTGAATTCATATTCATCCATACTACTCATCTGCAACCAAAAACAAAGTTACTGGAGTGAGTTTCTTTTGGTAGTTTTGTTTTGTTTGGATGCGTGACAATCCATCCTTATACTTTATTTATTGACGAAGGATAGATTTGACAAATGCAACATTTAAAAGGGAGAAAATGTCGGCAAAACATTTACCTCCACAGAAAAATAAACTCCACATTTTTCTTCAGTCATCTCAGAGCTGCCAACCTGAAGCTATACATTGTGTTTGTCATTTTGCATGAATACACAAACATGTTTTTTTTTTGTCTTTTTTCCCTAGACCTGTCACCTTCACTCAAATAATGTGGTGAGGGAAAAGCAACATTTACAAAGACGCTACACAACCTTCAATTTTCTGCTTATTCTACACTCAGGGTTACAGGGGCGGTGAAAACTATCCCAGCTTTGTCGGGTCAAAGTCGGCCTTACACTCTGGGCAAGACGCCTGTTTATTGCAAGGCCACGAAAGGAGGCAAACATCCATCAGACTAAAACCCACAACCGAGTTGCAGTCTCCACTGCTGTTCTAGTGTGCACGTCTTTGGACGCACACAGGGAGGACATGCAGACTCCTTTCAGAAAAGCCCTGGGTCTGGAATCAGACCCACAACCTTCTTGCTATGAGGCTACAGGGCCAACCTGAAGTACACATTCTCATGAATAGAACTACAGTATGTGCAACAGTGTATGGAGAATCTGATCAATCCACCTGCATATACAGCAGTCTTATGGTCGTCAAGTGTCAGCAGGGAAGAGACACGTACATTTGCAACAGTCTTTACAAAAAGCTTTGCAGTTCATTAGTAGTATAGAGGACGTGTGCTTAACATTAGGCGGCACCTCGCTGCCACAACTTGTCACACTCAGTCTGTCTATGGGTCTCATACTGATGTATGAGGAATAATTGTCTTCGCCCTACACATGAGCTACTGGAGGCTCCAACAGATGGGTCGGGGGGGGGGAATAAAAATCAGTTTCATGTTACTGAAATACATAAATGAGAAAACCAATCTGCTCTCTGACAAAAAAATACAATTATTATTTTATCATTATAACACCACTCCTCGCTGCTATGCCATTGAATTTCATAATTTCATTAGTACATTTGTACAATGCCAAATCTATCTATCTATGATGTCCTAGGTTTTCTAGCTGCAAAATCGGGTAGAATTTCTATTTATTTATTTATTTATTTATTTTGATACTGATTGTCAGTCCAGCCTGACTATCAGTGTTCCTTGACCACACTTAAAGTTTGGAAAACATATTCCCACTGCATCTCTCCCAGGCACTCTCTTCTCCTCTATACCTCCACTGTGTTGTAACCCCTTTTCATCCTAATCGGTCAAAGCAGATGACCTCCCACCAGTTGGGGTCTACTCAAGGTTTCTTGAGACCGGGGAGTTTATACCAGGCTACCACTGTTGCTTCCTGCTTGCTCTAAAGGGATCTGTTGGCTTCCTCTTTTGATTGTGCAAAGTGATTTTTGTCGCCTCCGGATATGAATTGGCACAAGTTGATTCATTGACTGACTGATACAGAGAGGAAGACACACCCTTCAAATACCACTTTTCCGGAATGAAAAGGTGTGCAATTCAAACGCAACACAAAGGAAATAACATCAAAACTCAAAAACTTTTACTTTAATCTGCCATATTTAGACACTAGTGCCATAAGCGCAGAGCCTTGCTGCGAATTCCTCCCCAGTGTCACGGGAAAATTCTAAATCCCACTGCCAGGCACAGCGGTGCAGGATTATCTTTCATGTTGTTGTCACATCAGTTTGCCTGCTATGGAGCAGCTTATTGCCTGTGCCATGCAATGCACTGGTTTAAGCATTACCATTTTTTATGGATATTCTAACCGAGTGTCCCTGTGGCAAATTCAATTTGCTGTCATCGAGTTGAAGGTCAGCCATTTGCCTCTGAGGCAAGTTGTTTGACGCGCAATGCCATATGTGGATGGGGGAGGGGGTGAAATATTGTCGTGAAACGGTATTACAATGACAACTGCAACTCAAGGGGAGGGTTTGTTAGGTGCCAGAAACGCAATGCACATTTGTTGGGTCATGGAAAGCACAGATAAAACAACCAGATGAAAATAAGCAAATTTGTGTTTTTGTTATCATATAGGACCAATATGTCGTGTCAAGTAGTTTCCTAACCCAGTTAACGCACCTGATATACCTGAAGAATTCAGAAAGAGTTTCCCTGAGGAGCACTACATTTCAATTTGTGCTTCAGAAATCTTTTTCCTCTTAAAACAATTGAGAAGGAGATACAAAAAAAAGGTTGGAAAACTCTTCAAGGCTTTTAAAAATCTTTCTGCAGCACAGAAGAAGCCACCGGGTGTGACTTCAGAAGCTGGAGGGCAAAATGCCAGAAAGAACCTGGTAGACAAGCATTTGGGACCTGCATTCTGCAAGTCCACAGGGGGATGACATGAAGGATGAAGTCTCATCTGTGGAAGGTCCAGTAGCTTTTTATACATCAAAATGTGAGACTGCCATAAATATTGTACGGCGGCATTGTGAAATGGTCAGATTTGGCTTGAGTCAACAGGTGAGCAAGAGAGTCACATGAGCCAAACCAAATGTTCATAAGGGATGAAGTCACATGAGCCTTGAGTGATTGTGCCACATGAGTGAAAAACCTGTGCTGCTCTGTGCCGTCTACAATTTGGAAACATCTGCACACAGATGAAAATGCCAGAGTCAAATTTCCACCCTCTTGGCACCAAAAAACATAGTGCATTGTGAAATGATCCTCACGCCTAACGACCACGACACAGGAAGTCTGGCATGGGAGAATCATAATTTCAATTCATAATTTTTTTGCCGAGTGAGACATAACACGAGACATGTCCCGTGATAGACAACCACTTGCTCTGCCTTCCCGGAGACAACACCCGATGACTGATCCGGTTTTGGTCAGGATGGAATGTGCAGTGTGGTGTGGTCATTCCCCCGACCAAGTCAAATACGATCAATGACTATCATGTAGCGTAACCCTGGCGTAAGAGGTGTTACTTGTGGCACCTTGTGACGACCTGAAATCCCACAGACCCTCCATGGAAGACACACAGTTGATTATTTTTCAGCCAGTGGTAGTATGAAAAGAATAGTCATCTTATTCTGAGTAGAAGAAGAAGGCTTGGGTAGACATCAAGGTCAAGTGTCAAGCAGGAGGCAGTCAACTTGTTTATTTTTTAAGGGTGGAGAACTTTCACCTTCCCAAGACGTGAAATATGGTATATTTCCATTGGGGTACATAAAATATATCCTCCGTGTAACACTTTGACTATGAGGCTTTGATGGCAACCGTTCCAACCCTCTTATCTATGTTGAGAACTCCTGCCAGGTGGGGCCCTTTACCCCACTTTCAACTAAGTTCTGCAGGTCGGAACACTTTTGAAAATGAATGTTCATCCTTGTTTCTCCCTCTTAATTTGCTTTTGAACGGATGTCAAAATGTTGAAAGACGACTGTCCAGCAGATTTGTTTAGTCTGCGGTTCATTAGATTAGAACAGATTTGTTTTGTGAGGCATCACAAAACAACAACATTACAATTGATAAGAAAGCAACTTTCTACTTGGTTACAACAATTTTTTTTTAAACAGACTTTTCCTGACTATAAAGTGCTAATGCAAGTTTGCTGATATATACACAGACATTGATAGGCAGGCTGTCCTAAGGATATGCACACAGGTGATGCCTTCAGTCCACACTCTGTTCTTTTCAAGTGTATTTCAGTATAGTATAATAGAGGCTTAAAGATGCCCCAACAAAAATAAGGAGCAAAGTCCTGAGTTCAAGCCAGACCAGAACAAAATGGAACATTTTGTAGTGTGAGTGCATTGGTGAAAATTAATCTCCACCAACCATCTGCTTTGATCAGCACTTTTCCTGCAGTCAGGGTCATGGTTGGGTTGGACCTTTTCCCTGTTATTATGGGACAGCGGTGATGTATATCAAGTCATCACCAATCACCACAGAGCATTGTATAATGTAGGTATTGTACATGTCAGTTACACAGTGGAAAATGTATTTTGCATACAATCTTTTACATTCGAAGACACGATAAATGACCTGTATGGTTCTTGTACTAAGGTTTGGCCTTCTTTACCCAGAACAAGCCATTTTAAGATTTTATTTGGACGATGTTAAGACTAAAATTTCAATATTACCCTGGCGCCTGTGATGGAATTTTGTTGTTCTGATTTAATAGTTTTACATTTTGCAGGCATGAAAACATGCAACATCTACTCCATATAATTGCTGATACTCATAATATGGTGATTGGCATTTGGCCAAGGTGAGATTTCAGTGAGCAGACGAGTTGGCTGAGGACAAACCTTGGAGAGGAGCAAAATGAGAAGGTGTGAAAGAAGTCTGCATGCTGAGTAAGTCATCGAGCCAGATGTGTCTGTACGCCAAGTGCTTCAAACTTGTTGACAGGCGCATGGGCTGATAGTGTAGAACAGTCGACAGAACGCAAGCTTACTGAGGGTGTTTAGAAAAGAGAAAACATACAAAGGGGAGCTTGTAATGATTCTCTAAGGTTTACACAAATGTCATATTTATTCTGGAGCGAGTGAGTTTCCTTTTGGGAAGTATAAATCATGATAAGATCAAAACCTGAGACCTGATTTATGTGTCACAGTGCTCAGCAGTGAGCGGATCAGCGTGAAGCTTTAGTATGTGGGTGTTTTTGAAGCTTTGGCAGCTACTTGACAAAGTAGTTTGCAAATATGTTTTCCAAACTTTCAGTTCTCGATCACACACACAGACACACACGTGCGCGCACAGGCATTCATAGAAAACGGATGTCGTTCATTTGTAAGTCAATTTTTCAGTTGTAGTTATGGCATTAAAACTATGTTTTAGTATTATATATATTATATAAAGTATTATATTGAGCATTCACAAATTTATAAACACATGCTATGAACCATCAAAACTGAATGAATTAGAGTTTAAATTATGATTGATTGGGGAATAAAACTGTAATTCAGTACTGACATTGTTTTTCTTTTAATTGTTACATTTATAATTATGAGAGTATTCATTCATATACATATGTTCCCCATGGTAGGAGCAGGAAAACTCTAAGAACAAAGAAATATGCAATTATAACCACTCTTGGGGTTTGTAGCTGCCTTACACAAACCTCATTACACGTGTATCATGCAATTCTTTTTCTTGGACCTTGTTAGTCCGCTGGTAAAAGAAGAAGAAGAAAAATCCTCAAGCCATAAGGTGGCAGTACACTTGGCTAAAACCCATTATACATATAAATTATTATTACATACTTAAAGATTAACTGAGCTGGTAAGTGTTGATGTCGGAGAAAACGGTAACAATCAAGCTTTGTTAAGAACATCACAATGAGTTGTCGTTGCTGATGTGCTTTCTCTCTACACTTTATTAGTATTGTTATTTTCCCCAGAACTGAAAAACAACCAACCTGAAAAAAGCATATCATCCCATTAGCCTCGTGCTACTACCTGACAATGTTATTGTCCAGGGACAACTTCTCCCACGAGCAAGAAACCACATCTCTGATGTATGAATTCAATTATGGGGAGAGGAAATGATGAATCTAACAACGAACCAGCCAAGACCTTCCCTGTACAACAGAATCCCTTTTTAATGAGACTTGTTATGTTGACCCCAGGGAGACCCCTGGTTCCGCGGGCCAATCCATATGGATATTGTTTTGCACGGATGTGTCTACTTGCTTGCCGCTGTGCCTTCAGGTGAAGATCACCGATGTTGCCCACTGCTTTCCTCTTTACCCTCCTCAATTTAATTCTCGGTGCAAACGCATCAACCTGTGTGCAGGACGGAGCGGGGGAGTCTGGATGATTTACCGCTGTCACATCCATGTTTGCCACAGGCCACACATCGCCAAGGAATCCCACAGGTTTCCATGTTTTCTCTGAATCCAGAGGCATTTCTCTGTATCAACTGTTATAATAACTCAGCTCATATCAGAATTAGAACTGCTTTAAAGCTCAAGTGTGTAATATTTGGAGATATTGAAGAAGAAACAGCAACATCAAGTGGTTACATTTTAGATTACAAGCGTCTTTCACTCCTCTCCCTCTCCTGAGTTGTCAGTGAACTACGGTGGCCTGCGCACCCAAACCTTGATCACCTTCCTCTTCCCTTTCCTGTTTGTTTGTTTGAAGAGGCAAGCTCTCACCTTAAATTCAAAATGCGCTCTCAGGCAGGCTGGATTGTCCACACCAGGCTTCCTTAGAGTCCAGGTAAACATTAGTTAAGATGCAATGCCGTAGAGATGATATCTCCTGTAAACAGACACTTATGTATCAACAAAACGATGACAGCTATTGTACTCAAGAGTACTATTACCACACATGAAATACAAGCGACAACGAAGGCCTTATTGCACTGGGGTCGAGGGGTTATGAAGATGACAGGCAGTCTATGTCCACTACAGCCCAGGGGAAGTGAACCTGACCTGATCGACCCGTTAGCGCCTCCTAGAAAGCAACATTCTGGTGACGCAGTGGAGAGGTCTGCACTCTGACTCATGTCCCATTGAAGCAGTGAGACCTCAACATGTTGGTCGGTAGGGTGGGTGGGGGGCAGCCGGTTATTTTCGGCATTGGAATTTATAAGTTTAATGTAGATTTTTAAGACCCGCCTCAGCAGTGTCAAACGAGCAGATTGGCCGATCGCTTTCAAGACAAGGTAATAAACGCAGACCAATCAGAATTAAAATCCGTAAAGACTCAGCACTCAGCAGTTCGTGTAGTTCGGGGGGGGGGATAAGATCGTAAAAACCTCTCGTGATGTAGAGCTGAATTGTGCCTATTTTACGGGGGAGGGAGACCTTTCACGTGAGTTATAGCTGCTCTGCTGCAGTGAGTCTGGTTTAGCCGCTTTGATGAAGATGTTGAAAGGAGGAGGAAATACAGGGAGATCTACAAGCTCCGTTTCTATATAGCTTGATTTAATCTAGAGTCTGTGTCTAATCAAAAGGGTACTGTCTAATTTGAATGGCACACAAAGGGGTGCCAGCCAACATCAAATGCAATTATAACTGTGATTAATGCTGAGCTGTGCATAAAGGGTTTCTGAGACACATCCATGTTAAATGAATTATCTCTTTCAACCCAATCAAAACTGGGTGTGCATTCTGCCGCTTGCAAACAAACCACTTGACCTGCAGTGATGCCATCACTTTTCTGAACGCATCACAGATTTAAAAACACTGACCCTTTCCTATCTCCTTTCTGTCTCAAA
Source organism: Nelusetta ayraudi (assembly GCF_046127955.1). Taxonomy (NCBI): domain Eukaryota; kingdom Metazoa; phylum Chordata; class Actinopteri; order Tetraodontiformes; family Monacanthidae; genus Nelusetta; species Nelusetta ayraudi. Next base: position 18,618,939 of record NW_027466185.1, on the reverse strand, counting down.
AACCCAATGTTATCTCATCATCTTCACAAAGCATGCAGACCGATGTGTCCAGAGCAAAGACAGCCTGAGCACTGGAAGTGAGTCCTGCTGGTTGGATCGCACACAGATGCGTCCAATGGATTCTTGCATCACCTTTAATTTAACCACAATCACAGCTGGCAATAATTGAGAGTAATTTTGCCTTCTGATGTAACAGAACACAATTGTGTGACGCTGACGGTGAAATGGCCTCATCAGGTAAAATTACAACAATTTCATGTTTTTTTTTTAAATAGTCTGGTTCAACAGAAGCAACTGAGACTTTTTAAACACGCCAAGTGTTCCAACAATTTTTGCAACCACTGTATCTTGAGAAGAAAGCAATGCAAGACCAGCGGCATATTTTAATGAGTTTGCACCTAAGCAAATCCACAAGCTTTAATCTGATGCGCACAGCATGGAAACTTAAATTGTCTCACCGTGCTTGCCGCCTTGTTGGAACCACAATCAATCCAGAATTAATTTTGCTCTCTCGCTGAGAAGAAAATGTCAACAAAAATAATGAGGGGGAAATTGTCGCTCATTTTAAATTTCAATTAGCCTCTTAGAGCACCGTAAATTTCATTCGCGGATGAAGAGAAAAAAATAACACGTGGCCATAGGCTCACAAAGGCACCATAAAAAACATTGATCGTTGAGTCACTATTAAGGAGTGCTAGCAAGACCGCGCGGGCTAAGAAGATTAACAGACCGCGTGGCGAGAACGTTTATTTCCCCCTCGATTTTATTTACCTTGGCTTATCGACAGACCAGATATCTAGTCGCGGATACAAAGACACCGGCTGATGTTTTCAACAAATGCAACTATCCGTCTCCGGCACTGGAGCCGACATCCCAGCCTTCGGCTTGACGCGATGTCATAGACACAGCGCGGCAGATCAATAGCGCGCTCCAAACATTGCCGGCTGCGCTGCGCACATATTGCGCAGCTGATTTACGAGGTCTCCGTCTGCGGCAGGACAGAGAAGCCATGCAGGACAGTGACGGAGGGATCTCCATCAGAGGTCAGGTCCAAGTTAAACCCGCAGGACCTTGCAGCGAGCACGTCGTAGCGTCTGCCCTGTCCACTTTACACATCAGCCAGATATTTTACGCGTTGCCTCGGGAATTTATTTTCATGGTAGCAGTCAAAGCCATTTTTTATTTGCCAGTGTCAGCAAATCCGTTCAGCTGTTCCCTTCAAGGGTCCACGGTGAATTGATTAGCATGTTGGTTTCCCTTCCTGACACAACCCTTGCATTTATCCAAGCTTGGGGACTAACACAAGGAGGACACTCAAGGAGCGCCCCCATGATGCTTTATCACTGAGGCGCTGTGCTCCTCTCATCTACATTGCCCTCTCCCTAGTATTATATGTGAGGCAACGAACACCCACTTAGTGAGCAAGGAAACTGTGGAGTGAAGATGTAAATCTAGGAAGCATGGAAATGTCGAGTGAACAAGCTACTTATCAAACGATGCTGGATTTCACCGTAACTCTGGAGGGAGCATTGTTTCCATTGTTGTGTTTTCACAGGGGTACCTGTGTCAGTGACGGACCCGCCTCCAACTCAGAATTTTGCTACCGTGCAAGACTTTGACTCTATCCGAAACCCACCAATCATTCCCTACTCCCTTTATAGGGAGTTGTATATACAGTATAGCATGTAGCCAACAAGAGTATATCAAGCACTCATTAGCAATTTATGAAAATAAAAAGGAAAAATAAAACATAGTCGGATACCACAATAAAGCCATTGCGGTCACAGTATTAAAACGCCCTGTTAGCAGGTGGCAATAAATAAATATACAATGCGGGACCTTTGAAATAGAGTGACCATCGGTTATACACTACTTTCAAGCGATGCTTTGGAGGACACATTGAGTGGACTATATACTATACTATACTACTACACTACACTATACTGTGGTGAATACCTATGCTCACTCCGAATTTCACCAACCTTTTAGAAGCTGAGAGCTACTTCATGGCTACTGAGTCATACAAAGGGCAACCAGTTTGCTACACTCTCCTGATATAACACATTTTCTCAGTTAGTCTTTGGTTATATATTATTAATGATACTGATATTTGTGAAGACACTGATCACGTTAATTTCTCTCAATAATAATCAATGGCTCAACAAGGTTGGATACAGATAATATCAATGTTCAACACTTTATTTCTATTAATCGGAATTCAACCAAACTTCTCTACATGTCTAATAAAATATTTTTAATCATTTCATTTTTAAGATAAAATTGAATTTTAGACGGAGCTCAACGAGTTGTGCTATTTTTTAGAACAGGCCTGCGGGCGCTTCGTGGTCTGTGTGGGCTACCTGGTGCCGGTGGGAACCTTGTTGGCATATGCAGTGTACTATATATTGAGTAGGGTGAGCGATTTTGGATACAGCCTTTTTCTTTGGCCAAAGTTAGTGAAGGTAAAACAAACTAAAACCACTATTTCAGTCTGGTCAGCTGCTCTCTTGCTGCTCAATCAGCACACCTGCCGCCTTCTCTCATCTTCGGTCTGTACCACTGCAACTTTCCGGCCACACCTTCCAACCATGTCACACCTGACAGAGAGGGCGTGTGATGCGATGCTCTACCCCATATGAAATAACACCACTTCACCATTTTTTTTAAGATTAACTTATATCTGACAGTGAAGAAACATGGTTACACTGATTACCCCTTTAAATAGAAGTGTTGTTTCTTCTGTCCTCTATTGGTGCCACAACAACAGTTGTAGCCAGAACAGTTTGAGCGACTTCAAGCAGAAACCTAGTTTGGCAGCTCCAGCCGTGCAAAAGTAAACGGTAACAAAGCAGCTGTCGTGATGTCCTCTCAGTGGTTGTTGGCTTTCCCTTTGATGGGAACATGACTGAATGCTTAATGAAATCCAGTGCTGTCCCTTTGAACAAGTTTTTTTTTTTTTGGCTCTTATGATGTGTGAGACGTGACTTGATTTCTCCCTAACTTAGCCTTCGGATTCAGCTCACCCACACTGAGCTACTCGGCTGTCTTGCTGTGTCCTAGATGAGTCACCTTGCTAATGTCTGAATGGACTGTTTGAGTCTGAATCAACTTAGTATCCAGCTGTGTTCCAATCCAACCAAGCAATTTAGGAGTCAGTCATGCACAAACTACAAGTCAAAATATCAATTGGATGTGCTCTGTTTCAAAAAGAGTTTTTGTATTTGGTACACATCTAGCAGGGTGGTTACGATGAAATGAAATTCCTTACAGTGGAACATTGAACCTAGATATTGTTAGCAGAAACTTTTTTGTAAAAAGAAAAGCTTTTTTTTTTTTGCAAAAAGACAAACTTTGGTTTGGGCTCATAATGAACATTCCAACTTCTCTGTAGGAACCACGATCTGAACAGTGACTCACAACAGAGTAAAACGCCGTAAGGCCACATGGCTTTAATAAAACATCAAACTGTGAGAATCTTCATTTATTTATCGATCAAAAACACTGCATTCAAAAGCGAGATTCAACACCAGCTTCCTCGTTGGCTTGGGACCGTAAATAATTCAAATATGATTTCACAACTAGAAATGCAAAATACATATTTTATTTTTCACTTTTTTAAATAGATTTAATGATGGATTTTTTTTTTGTAGTGGTTGTCATGACTGTTTATTTTGCATTTTTAAAGTCTGAGCATGCAAATAAGTGTCTGCCATGACGAGGAGGTCATTGACGGAGTGCTTTCCATTCCTGGCTGGTGACTGAGAACATATTTCATATACAGGGCAAGGTAGTCGACGATTCCCCTGAGCTTTCAACCAGCCACACATTGTGCACTGCTGTTGGTTATTAGTTCTGTTTGTTCTCTTTCAGTCGCAGGGCTGGGAGTGGGACTGCCACTTCTTATTTTCTCCTGATTATATTTAGTTAAGTAGAAAAGAGTTTGGTCCTCTAGGTTTTGCTGTTTTTGTTTGGACATTTGATTACTTAGCAGATTGCTTTGTTTGTTACTTTAGCCTTGGCGCACCCTGAAATCACCATCAGCTCAACTTTATACTTTTAAGAACGATTGATGATCTTATTCAATTTATTTTTAAGTTTATTTTATTATTATTATTATTATTATTATTATTATTATTATTATTATCATTATTATTATTATTATCATTATTATTATTTTATTTTTATTTTTTTTAAAGCAAACTTGGGACTTGGGGAAAATGGAGTTTTTTATTGTTGTGCCTCAGGCACCCCAGAATGGGCATAGCGGGGATGTAACAATTTCTGACTTTCTAAACTTTTATCAAACTTTTATGTTAAGAAATATTGAGATAAATGGCAGTTTAGCAATGGATGGCGCCGGAGGAACATACCGTTGCAAAATTACCAAAGTCAGCCACACGGGAAATAAGAAGTGTTGCCAAACTCATACATTATTTAATAGAGGGATTTTTGTTTGTTCCCTATTTCATTCGTTTACTTTTTGTTCTTGGAACCTCGGCTATACTTGGGAGTAATTTATACAGCTTGAACTCTGAAATTAAAATTTCCTGTGAAAGGTGTAATCTACTCACTCTCTTTGTCTTTTTTTCCCCTTTAAACAGTGACATTAAACGGGTGCTGAAGATGAAGATTTTTCTTGGAAGAAAACTTTTTTTGTTTTTTCATTCTACTCCCAAATGCCCTCTGTGTTGCAGTTGGATGCAGGGTGGTGACACGAGGCTTTTGTCCTGCCTTGCACCAACGGACTCTTGCCACATTAAGCGAGTGCTAATACATGCAGCTGGTCTGTTTTGATGTCATGGACAGGTGTGTTCGCTCGATCACACAAGTTTTGCCTCTCCATCACACACCCCTTCTATGGGCACTTTATAAGATGCACACAGGTTAAGTCAGAGGAACGAGATCAAATTTACAGGAAACATTTTGTTATCACATTAGATGACTGACGAGAGGGAAACATTTCTAATCACGCATCCTTTACTTTTAGGCCTTCTAAACAGATTTGATTTTTTTCTTGAGATGGGTAAGGAAATCGTTAAACAACCATTGACAGTGGATGCCGGTATGGAAGTGGAAGTGGTATGGAATTACTTGAATTAATATGCATGTGTAAAATAACAAGGTCAATCAATGTTGTCATTTAATAAAGATAAAATAGTTCTAGTAGGAAAGAAAACACACACAAAAAAAGATGTGAAAATGAAGAATTGAATTTACCACAGGTTATGATCACATTTATGGAGTGCATTGGGCCAAAAAAGTGTGACAACGACTGAAAAACACTCCCGCCAAGAATGTCTCGTCACTGTGGCCTAATGGAGGCTGAAAGGAGTGAGGATGTGGAATGCTGGAGAAAAGCAACAAAGGGATGCTGAGCAGTTTTCTTTTTTTAGCAGCTTGGGGTGGAGTGCGACGCAGCCCTTACGCAAATTCCACCGCCTTTGAAAAAGAATGTTCAGAGCCCTTACATGTTTTGTTGTTTTGTTTTTCACTTTGGCACTGATTCAAATTGCAGATGAGCGTTTCATCTCACCTACTGATCGTACCTTGTGGTGCTGGGATTTTCTTTGTTTGTTCTTTTTCTGTTGGCAGCTAGTTGAGTGGACTTTGATCTAAAAGTAAGAAAGTGGCGCATCTAAAGTATAGTTTACACAAACACACACACACACACACACCATATATATATCGCTTCCACTCTTTTTTTTTTGGTTTTTGTTGAGCTACACTTTTTTGTTTCGCTTTATGACTATTTTAGAAATGGTTGACGACTTAATGAAATTAGTTAAAATACAGCTGCACGTCAGTCTAATGCAGGGGTGGGCAATTATTTTTTGCAAAGGGCCACATGACAAACCTGAATCGTGTCGGTGGGCCACGGAAGTTTTGTCGACGGACCCGGTGGGTGAAATCGCGCTTTCGTTGATGGGGACTGGGGAAACGCGCTATCGCTATCGTGCTAACGTGCTGACAAGCTTTCGGTGACGGCGGCGGCGGGGGTGAGGGGGGGGGGGGGGTGATCAGCCTCACGCGGGCCGGACAGAGACACGCAGCGGGCCGGATGTGGCCCGCGGGCCGTACTTTGCCCAGGTCTGGTCTAATGCAGTACAATTAAGAAACACTTCGCTAATGGCTCAGATGTTTCTTCACCTGTAGGTCACAACCGCTATGCAGGTTAGGTCAGGAAATGTAACTCTAATACTGTAACTCTAATGCAACTCTTCCCCAATTACCTTTGGTTATGTTTTGTTGAGTTTTGGTTGCCTTATTAAAATGTTCACCATAAACACACAAGCACTTTCTATTTCATTTATATAACTGAATACTATATTTTGTTTAGCTTAACAGCACATTCATTTAATTGCATTTAGCTTTTTTATGAATTTTATCTCATTTTATCTATCCAGGAAAAAGCTCTTATGTATACAGGAAGAGCAGTCAGGACATACCAACTGTCTGTTTCTTTCGATTACTTTTGGATATTTTTTTAGATAATTTACTCTGTGTTTTTTTTTTTGTTGTTGTTGTTATTTTGAGAATCAAGTTGTTGTGTAGTGTTTGCATGTTAACTCCCTGGGATATTTTCTGGTCTCAGCAGTATCAGCAAGTATGTAAGTTCCCCAATTGTCACTCTAAGGTAATTTTCACACCTACTAACTCATTTGCTCAGTAGCTTTTCCCCCCGTCTCCACTCGTCTGAGAGGGCATCGCCTCACGGGAAACGCTCACCTTACATCCAGTCGGATTTGCTCCGGCAACCCTTGAGCCTGATAAGAATAATGATTCTAGAAAATAATCAGGCAGCCAGTGCTATCGCTGTGGCACGCAGCGACATATTGCAACACCTTGCTCTCCTCTTTAACGCTCCTCTCGTCTTTAGCTCCAGCCGTTTCCTCCCACACGGAAACCCATGAACATCCCATCACCTGCTCGCTGTCGGTCCAGCGATGATCCCCATTATCGTGATGGATGCCTTCTGTCAGGCCACTCCACAGGGCCACTCAGTCAGATTGTTACATCAGTTAGTGCTCATGCAGCAGCTTGCTTGATGAGCTAGTTTGTCTACCCCGGGACTGAGAGAGGCTTGGCTGCACCAGCTACTGAGGGACACAGAGAGGAGGATTTCTTCAAAGCAATAATTTTGCCTCGGGAGAACCAAATTTTAATCTGGCCCTTATCTGAAACTAAAAACTGCACAGTATATCTATGATCTAAGCAGCATCCATCTGTCTCGACACTTTCATTGCATTTTGCCCTGTTACACATCTGCAGTGCACTTATACAGACTTTGGGATCACAGTTATGACTTAGGTAGGACTTTTTTTTTTACGGTTTTCTCTTTGTGCAAATAAACAACAACACCTTGTTTCAGTACCCAGGATGGGCACTTATGGCCGATTGATGAGATTTATTTCCTGGAGACTTGCTGGCCAATTTAGTAGATACCCAGTACATTCATACAATAGAAGCTATACTGCAGGCTGTAACCAGTGGTTATTTGAGCTCCTCTTGTCTCCCTGGTCTCCAACCAGTGTGTCCATGCTGACACCTGACATTAACAAGGCATTTTTCCTCCACACAACTGGACATTTTCTCTTTTTTAGACCATTGTCTGCAAACCCCAGAAATAGTTATGTGTGGAAAGTCTCCCGTAAATCAATGTCTGTCTGTACAATACACCCACCAGTCTAAATATCATGCCAAAGTCCCAGAATTTCTGCATTTTTCAACATCTATACATGAACATTTCACTTAATTAAGGGGCCAGTGACTGGAAAAGAAAAGGGGTATGTTAGCACGGGATATGCTTTCCACTTGAAAAATAAACCAGTGAACTAAGTAAAATAGCGTTACCAAATGTCGTGTTAGATCGATAGTATATTAAAAATTGTACTATAATTTCAGAGAAGGCATACTTAAAATATTTAGAAATTAAGAAAACTTTGAGTATCATTTGAGTATTTCACTACTAGGCCAAGTGTCTTGTTTTTTGGCAATAAACATATGGTTACGTAAGATCTATGATTCTAAGGGATAGAATTGTATAGCAGTTATTGGCTTTATTTTATCGTTATTATTATTTTTTGTTTGCTTATTTGTTTTTTGATTGGCTACAGCTTTGCAAGACAGTCAGCAGCAAGGTTAAGGACTAAATGGAGTAAATGTGCCATATATATATATATATGTATATATATATATATATATATATATATATACATTGGTATTTTGGTAACTGTTTTTCCACATGAAGATCTGGAATTGATATTGTGTGTATATACATATATATGTATATGTATATATATATATATATGTATATATATATATATATATATATATATATATATACATATATATATATATATATATATATATATATATATATATATATATATATATGTATATACACACAATACCAAAATCAAGTAATGGTGTTTAGAAGGAAACAAATGAAAACATAAAGGAGAAACTTAAAACAAAAAAAGGCGATACTGATATTGAAATGTTTTTTTCCTCCTTCCTCCCTCAGCAGCTCAGCAGCAGTGCAACAACTCCTGCAATGCTCATTCAACCCACTAAAGCACATGTAGAGCACAGCTTTCACTATTAATCACCGCCGTCAAAACTCCCGGGAGCAACATTTTGTTTAACGGACACACACACAGACTCAATGAACTGATTTCATTGTTTCTCATCACTGGTAATTACATGTCCAATGTCCCCCAGACAACATTAAAACGTCCCATGACTAACTGTACAATAATAAAGAAAAGAAAATGAGAATGCAGTACAGTCACACCCCCAGGGACCGACAATAAAGAACCAAGTCTGGCTGGTCCTTCAACGAGTTACTGACTAGATCCAACCCGCACATTTAATCAGTGGATGGCAGGAGTCATTATACACTTCATTAAGTTCACAGCATGACCACAGCTGCGGGAAAAAGAGCCTTTTGAAAAGGAAACAACTATATTTCTCCACGACGGACAATGGGCACTATTCAACAATGTCCCGATGGTGTGGAAAACAGCCCTAATCATGACGAAAGTGTGCGGCCATATTTGGTCAAGTTCGACACGTGTTTGGAGAAGGAGGATTGAAGGTTATTTGCCGCAGCAAAACTTCTTAAATAGCAACATCCAGATTCTCTGTTGGAGGTGATTCAATGATGATAGTAGTATTTAGGAATAAAAAAAAATTGTCAAGCTAAGCGAGTATTTCGCTGTTGGTCATTAATTACACATTAACACTGTGTGTTACTAATGAGCTGTTTAGCTTCAGAATGAATGTTTTAGTATTATTATTATTTATTATTATTTCAGTCATTTTCTACACCCGTGGTTACACCCTGGACGAGTCACCAGTCTATCTAGAAAGAGAAACAACCACCTGCAGTCGCCTCATATGCATGCCTTTGGTCTGTCGGAGGAAGCGGGAGAACCTGGAGAGAACAGGGAGAACATGCAAACTACACACTAAACTTCCAGGCCCTGGAATCGAACCCACGACCCTGCTGTGGAGCGACAGTGCTGACTACTGCACCACTTAGTGACAGAGATTTAAATATATACTTTTAAAACAAATCTCAAAAAAAAAAAACCACACAAACACACATTGATTTTTTTATTTGCTTAACACACAGCAAATAAAAACAAAGGCCAGTCATTTTGAAACATTTTAAGGTCCTCATTGATTTTCACACTTGTCAATCACCTACTTTCATTCTTCATGTTCCCCTGGGGGCTTTTTATGATTAGCTTAAAAGACGGCACCGCTTGATCATTTTCTCAGCCAAAGAAAGCCAAGCCAAATAATGAGGACTTGGAATCCATTGGCTGTGGTAAATGCTTTTCGTACCTGAAAAGACTTTGTGTGTTGACAGAAATGTTTTTCTTGGCTTTCTTAACAGCTTTGTTGGCAAAAACACAGCGGAAAACGCAGGGAGCCGCCGCCCCGGCTAACAAGCTGTCACTTTCCCCGCCACAATGGTTTTTGCCAACTTCTATCTCTGTGCTGTTTTTGGCTTGTCTTTATGCCAGAAGGCTTTCTGTCTCATTCGATTAATCTCATTTCCACACCAGACAAGCCACATGGCGGGAACGCAGGTCAGCCACTGCCAACCAATCTTGAAAAACTGTGCATTTACACTTGAGCCATCGCTGGATTTGCATATAGATAGTCGTATTTTGGCAGAAAGCGAGACCACTAATTGAGGCGGGTCGAGGTAGGGGACGGGGATGGTAGCATTGATATGGTGCGTGCGCTTTATCTACACATTATTCATACATGTTTTGACTCAAAAATTGTTCAAGATTAACAATGATAGGCTGCGTTAGGGATGAGCAGGCATTTCCATGACAGAAGACCCTGAAGGTGACCTGGTGAGCTTTTTTTGCTCTCTGTGACATTGAACAGAGGCCAGTCTGATCCTTTAGCCTCCAGTAGAGCCAGCTGGTATCAGGGCAAGGCCTCCATCTGGTGCGACCATGAGCACCCACTGGCCATGCTGTGCCATTTAACCATTTAACTATTAGCGAGTGTCAGTTGGGAGACTTTTGATTGGCTAAGATGGTGTGTCTTCTTTTACTTATTTTGTAAAATTGTAAAAATATGACCTGTATGACCCTGAGTGTAGGAAGACGTAGACGACGCTGCCATTTGCCACAAGCTTGGACTGTTGCTGTTGTTTTGCCCACTAAAAATCTAATACTTCAAACTTTTTTATGTTCCTAAAGGACGCTGTTTGTTTTTGTTATATCAACACCACCTGAAACCAATTCAATTGGATGATTTAAAGATGGAGCTGTGACAACTAAACCTGCATGGTTGTGAGGTTGGATGTACACGGTATTGCATTCAAAGCTGTCATAACAGCAACTTTCCATTTTAGCTAATTAGTGTGAAAGATGTTAAATTCCAATTGCTGGGTACTGACATCTGTGCAGGTCTCTGGCTCTGCATGATGTGATGCAACATGTTCTCGGCGCGCTGCCTCTATGTGCTGTTTTGCTGGATTAGCTGCGCTTCAGATATGTCCCAAATGACTGCAGCAACTGACGGAAAATGCAAATACCTTTGGCCAAATGTAAATGATGTGAAGACAAAGTCTCTAGACCCACAGAAGCAGATTGATTTGGGACCAAACCGAACGGGCAACCAGTCTCGCCAGGCTTTTAGTGGATGGATTTGAATTTATTCCCTGCGTGAAATTGCTCAAAGCCATTCGGGGAAAAGCACTGAGTCCACCAGTTCGTAAACAGATTCAGACCAAAGCAAAACTCACGACAACATAGAGAATACAATTATTCAGCTCCAACAAGACAATGTGAAGCAAGCTGTAATCCCCGGCCAAAGTCTCAGGGCTGTAAAAAAATATCCTGACACTCTGACTTCAGTAAGTAAGTAAGGTGCTGTTCTGGTCTTGTAATAGCTCTATGTAGAAAGGAAGAATGACCAAAAAGAAACACAATCTTATTTTGAACTTTTAGATATGGATATAACGGATGGACATACAAATTCATGAAGTGTTGCTTAATATATATATACTGTATATATATATATATATATATATATATATACACACACACACGCATATATATATATATATGTATATATATATATATATATATTTATATATATATATATATATACATATATATATACATATACATATATATATATACATATATATATATATATATATATATATATATATATATATATATATATATATATATACATATATTTATATATATATATATATTCCTGAGCAATTAGGAAAATTGGAAGGAATTTGGCTCTCCCTCTCTTTCTCTCTGTTGCCAAATGAGGTTTGTTTTCCTTTATCTCACCCCAACTGTGAAGCCCTGGTCGAGCAGCAACACGCTTTAAGATTAAGCCTGCTGCAGCTGTTGGGGTCCGCTGTGAAGGGAATCCCTTCATTCGCCCATCTTACAAACACGGTAGGATGGCAGGTAAACCCGTTAGCAGCGGCTCTGAAAAGAGGGAATGCGGCCGCAGCGAGGTTGCCTCATTAGACGAGCTTGTAGTGGCCCGAAGTCCGACCGCGGCGTGCTGATCCCAAGAGCTGCGCAATCAAAGGCGTAAAAGTGGTCCCCCATTAAACATGCGAGGGTCACGACAAACAGTCAGAGAACTCGCCAGCGATGCAGCGAAATTAAATGGCGAATTAAGCGACCCGCCCCCTCTTTAAACGCAATCTAGAAATTGAAGTCATCAGTGCTAATGGAAGCAAACCGCATGAATATTAATCGCAAGTTTGATTGCAGTCGCAATTGTTTTGTTTTTTTTGTTTTTTTTCGAAATGTGTCAAGCTTAAATTCAGAGTGATCTCGTGGGACCAAATGGCAGACAAACATTAAGCCGGCGCCATGTGTTTATGTCCTTTGCAGCTAATAACGTTTCATTTTTGAAATGAGGCCATCGATGCGCGACACGATCTATCTGGTTTAAACAGATTTGAGGTCTATGTATGGCCACAAAATTGTGCACAAGGGCAATTGCTGCGACGACAGCAGTGGGCTTTAACAGGAATCAGTTTCATTAGGCCATGGCACATTTTATAGTTGATTATTTGGATTATGTTCTTTGATATGAATTGGAAAGTGCGAAAGGCCAAAAATGTCATCATGTATTCAACTTTAGCCTTAGTTTTGGATGACAGAAGGCGACTACCTTTGGATACTGGGGCAGTGGGCCAGGCGTGCAGCAAAACATTTAGATATTTGTTCTGTGTGTCTTACAAAATGACATTAATTGGATAATGAATACTTTCAGAGAGTGAATGCAAGTGAGACAAAGTACAGGATGTTAATTTTCATGTGGCTGCTATGTAGTTATGTTATTTCTTGACTGGAACAGTTTGCATTGTCTTTACATTTGGATAATGACATACAGTATGTTTTCATTTGATGAACATATCTGACTTACACAGAATAAGCCAATAATTGATTTAAATGTACTATATATCTCAATAAAGAACAAATTCAATGTTGTCATTTATTAAAGTTAGAATAGGTCCAGGAGGAGGAAGGGATATACAAAAATGAAAGATGTCATAAATAGAAGCGGTGGAGTGCAAAAATTAAAAATGTAATTTAAAAATATTTACATGGGTGCTTTAATCCAAAAAAGTCTGAGAACCACTGCATTGCAGAAACTTAAAGTAGCATTGTACTATTCCTATTTATGGTCTCTTAAGTCAGTTCTAAGTTGGGAGTGACTGATGTAGACGCATGAATGTCATTTTTGTTGAGAGCAAACACACACAGCATACACAGCTCGTCTTACAAGCAAGCAAATGGAGTGCGACAAGAGAGTCGAAGAGATGCCACAGATCTGCATCCCTGCATCCCTTGGGGTGCCTTTGATGTGACAAGATTAGGAAAAAGGAAAAACATTATATACACACACACACACACACACACACACCTATGTTTATGGCACATTTCCCCTTTAAAGTCTCCCAAGTGATGGGACTCAAAGAATTTTAGGGGTGAATGAAAATGTTTCAAATAATGGGTTTTCTTTCATAGGGATATTAGGAGGCATTTGAAGTAAATTATTCATTTTATTTGAACATAAAGCAATAGGTTTCAAAGTGATTGTGTGCAACTGAAGTACTTTATTTTAACAGAGTAGACTCATTTTTTAAAAAACAAAACAAAACTTTTTTGTTACTTAAACTTTTTTTGACTTGTTTGAAATAAGTGCTAATGGACTTTACTTTTTTTTCTTTTTCATGTCAACTCTCATTATTTTCGAGCTCATCCGCCGCTTGTCCACCTAAAGGGCTGGTGATCAATGGTGCCACTGAAATCAATCACATCATTTATTCCACCTTTGGTCATTTTGCCTTGGGACAGAGAAATTGGACGATCTACGTAGACGCAGCTTTTAGATCGACTGTTTCCCACGGGACACCATCCTGAGGACAAAGTATAAACCCAGAGGGCACGTCTACACAACAAAATAAGCAAATTCAAATTTAATTGAACGGTCAAATCAATTATAGCCGACCTCATGCTCCCATTTGCATTTTACCACTCGCACAATTCTATTTTTACTTTTTATTTGCATTTAAACGCAACCAAAATGACATCACTGTCCAGTGCATGTCTGTGCCGTAGCTAGAAAATATCCACACATGATGTACTGTTGACAGACTAGATTTTTTTTTCTTTTTCTTTTTAATCTGGGCTTCGTTTAATTGAATTGGCCTCCCTGCATCCAATCTGTTTGACTCAACTGGGAGCGAAAGAAATAACCCCAACTGGGAGTCTTTGAGAATGGACTCGAAGCGCTGCGGGGATGACCTCAGGCAAAGCTTTGCTGTCTGGCCGCCACCTGTTTCAGTCCAGGCATTATTTGCCTCTGGCCCTGTCAGACCCCCTCTGAATAGATGGGGAAAACATGAAGACGGCAGCAGTTTCTACGACAGCCAGTTCCAGACAGAAAGAATATTAGCTCAATTAAAACTCACACATCTCTGTGGATTATTTATTATAATTAATTATAATCATTTATTATTATTATTAAACAATGAACGCTTTACTTTTGGACATATATAACGTCTAGTCTAGGCCACCCATAATTAACTGCATTTGTAACAGGTGTTGATCCAATTCATTTGTGGCTTGAAGAATTAAAACCCGTTTCCATAGCCAGTCACTTGGAAAGGCCCAATGTTTTGTAATGTCATGTGATTGAAGTGGACCAATTCTTCAGTCCTGTGCTGGGTGAAGCATTATGTCAAAGACTAGTGGTGGACATATTGGTCCAAATATCAATAATATTGATACTCATGTTGGTATCATTATTGATTAATATCAGTGCAATGATATCGATACTTGAAATGTATATGTAGATGTTGTATGTGTATATATTGATGACTATATTTAAACTACTAGACTTTCGTTAATGGTTAAATGTTAAAGGTCATAAAATTAATTCTGATAAATCAATTTTATGATACACCCACCTAAATTAAAACATAGCATATTGGTATCAGCAATACCAGCCCTCTATTTACTTGGTATTGGATAGATACTACATCTGGCAGAATCACATGGTATGACCACAGTCTCTGGCATAGCAACTCCACCACACGGCATCTTAGTAGGTTAGTATGTTGTTCGTTGCATGTCACGCTTCCTTCCTCTGACTGGTTGCATCTGTGCTTGTGTCTGGTGGTTGCCTTCAATGAGACATCCTTTGAAAAGGCAGACCATCTCTCAGTTTTGAATTATGAATTTATCTGCTGGAGCCAGACTTTTAATTGACCGCCAAATTCCAATTACAATGATGGCGATAGCTTTTGAATGTTAAACATTCCTGAAAATGTTGTATGATGTCAGGATTCATATTTGTGTGTGGTTTGGTTCCATTTTGTTGAGACAATTTTCACATTTCACATTTGTTCCCAGTGTTATTTTTTCTTTTTTTTTTGTCATTTATTTATTTCTTATTACTTTTTTCACCATGCACTGTACCTTCTCTTGTTCTAAACATTATGTTGGGGGTTAGGATAAGCTGTGTACATACATATATCTAAAATAGCTACAAATTTTCTCCTGTCTGGTGCAGTGACAAAAATATAATTTTATACCTTGGATGAATCTGCTTGCTTTCCAGATTTTATTCCTTTAATTGCTGCTTTGTGGGGAGAGCAGAACACAGCCACTTCAAGATCTCTCTTGTGAAACCCTTTACTCCTTAACCAGACACAATGCTAAATTTAATACAGGCCACCCACAAAGGCAAGCCATCGCCATTAGGTCAATAAAAATCTAAAATCTAAAATCAAACTAATCTCAGGACACTGAGGATGCCAGCAAGGCCATCCAACCCTGCAGGGCAGCTGAAGTGCTCAAATGAAAGCATCCATCTTTTCACACTCCATTGGAACACATTTTCAGTGTGAATTTCCCATTGAGTCCATCACACATCAGTTTACTTTAAAAGCCTTGAGGACATGGCGTGAGTGCACAATCTGACTGCTCTAATCTACTAAGAAAATCCACAAAACAGGAAATAGAAAAATCAGTGAGTTGTGATAATTAGCTGCTGCTAAAGAGACTCGAGTTGGTATCCACTGATGACAGTTTCATCATAACTTTGTGGTATTTTCACATTGAAGGCACACGATTTACATGGAACTGCAGACTTTTCTTGGTGGGCACATTTGTTTGTCTCTAGACTGGCTAAATTACTGGCAATAATCTGATTGGTCGACTACTTCCTAAACAGAAGGTTACCACATAAATGAATTTAGAGAAATCCAAATACTTTGGGGAATGTTTGATTTGGCATGCCAGTTCATGTTATTATCTCTGCAATAAATTGCCAATGCACTCAATGCCTGCAGTGTAAAGCACATATTTTAATATACATGTATTTCTTTACTCTTTATTCCTTATCTGGATCCCTATTAGCTTCCACAAAGTCGTTGCTAGCCTTACTGGGATCCATTTCTGTTATGTTTCCAGTGTATTTGTGATTTTTCAGAATTGCAAAAACAGCTGTTTCGTTGCTTTAACGAGTACTGAGCTCAGGTACCTGTGAAACATGTTCACTGTGTGCTTCAGCAAACAGACTTCCATTGGGAAATAGAGAAATTGAATTTTGAATTAAAAACACCAAGACGGCTCAGCAGTTGTCCCATTGCTCTATTCAATCTTGTCCCCAAGGCAGAAGTGTGACTCTTGATGCGAATATCTTCAGCGTAAATCCAATCCTGATCTCTGCTTACTGACGTTATCATGGCACTGCAGCTAAGAAAGCTTGAGAAGGCCGCAAATGCACCGGAACTGTTGGTGCCGCCTAAAATAACACGAAGAGAAAACTTTCAGGAGGGAAAGCTAAAATGCTAAATGTTAATTCTGAGTGCATACATTCAATACAGTACCTGCGTTTCCATGACAGTTTTTCGCAAAATAAAAGCGTTATTTCTAAAATTTTGACAAAGTACAATTGCGATTTGCAGATGTTTCCATTGAATGGTGTGAAGCGCATAAGCCATCATTTTCATAAAATCTCGAATTCCGAGAATTACGTTTGCTTTTGTTTGTTTACGCTTCTTTGCTGTCAAGAATGGTTGTTGTATTTTTTTCTCATTGGTTACTTGTAAAAAGCATTCCGTCTCCTCCTCCGTCCAAACATAACGTGCCATTTTCACTTGAAGTGAACTGGTCACGTGACCTCATACATCACGTCCAATGATGACACTTTTGCGATATACTTCTATATCAGGGGTGTCAAACATACGGCCCGCGGGCCGGATCAGGCCCGCAAACTGTTTTTTTCCGGCCTGCGAGATGATTTAGCAAAATATAGAAACTGCAGTTTCTCCATGAAAGAAAGTGCTGTTCTAAATATGTCCACTTGGTGTCGCAATATCGTTTCTGCTTCGCAAACAAACTCAATACTGGGGCTGAGCAAATCGGCACAAGTACAGCCATTCACGTCTCCTATTGGCTGCCCTCATTGCCCCAGAACGTCTCCTATTGGCTACCCTCATTGCCCCAGAACGTCTCCTATTGGCTACCCTCAATTCCCCTTAAATGTCTCTGTCGAAACAGACAAAGTTGATGTAGAGCAGTGTTGCCAACTTGGCGACTTTCTCCCCCTAAAAAGTCGCTATTCTCCCATAGCGACTTTTTTTTGTCACAAGCGACAAGCGACAAATCTAGCGACTTTTCCTGGTGTTATTACGTTGCAATCAAGCGCAAATTGTCAATTTTGCAAATTAGATGATGACGTCATTTGGCCACTTCTAGCGACTTTCAGGACAGCCAATAGCGACTTTCCTTACTCAGGAGTTGGCAACACTGATGCTGAGTGCAGAGTGCTCAAAGAACACAAACAAAGTAAAACAAAGAAAACAACTGGAAGTTGTTGTTATTTTTGCGATATTATTACCATACCATGATTTTACTGCTCCGGCCCGCTTGGGAATAGATTTTCCTCTATGTGGCCCGAGGATCAAAATGAGTTTGACACCACTGCTCTATATGGATACGTCTGAACAACCACCTCATGAGACCGTCAAAACCTTTTAGCCATATTTGAGAGGTTTTTCCAAGTTTATGTGTTTCCATGACCAGTTTCTTTATTGCGAGATTTAGTTCTTGCGTAATTCTAGGGGTATTGGAAACCCAGTTAGCGAGTGGATCATGAAACATTAGCTCAGTTATGTCTCGAAATTAGAGATATTAGCAAAACTTTGACACAAAATGCCACATGCTGCACACATTCACGGTTCCACATTGGGGGAAAAGATCCAGTGCCCAATTATTATCACTCTTAATTATAATGACAACCGATAGAAAAGGAAACTCAAGACTGTTGTTTACACCACTCGGCCCACCGTCCTTCACCAGCACGGGGAGCAGCTGGCCTCCAGACTTCAGTAGGTGATCATTTTGAAATAGAAGGTCATAGAATGACTCACTCAGCGTTTCCAAACATTTCTTTTCAGTGTCTGTTTTTATCTGCTATGTAAAAGTACCACATTAACAAAACTTTAAATTTAAAATCAATCTCTGTTCTGGATTTCTGCCTATTGAGCTAATTTGGCCAAATGCATCACGGGGTATTTGGTAGGACAACAAGAGACTGCCAAAAATGCACAGATGTCACACTGATTGAAAAAAAAAAAAATCCTAGGTATGCAGACCTAAGTCCGTTGTGCATCTTTCCCCACACAATGCAATCATGTTACATATCATGCAGTAGGTCCATGGTCAAATGCATGTTGAGGAGCCAGATACATCTTGACCAAATTAGTGACACAACAACATTACAGCAGTACATCTGTTTTTTTTCTTTTCCTCTTTAATTGGCTTCACTCTTTTCACAGTTTAACATTTCTCACCCCTTCACATAGACCGAAAGTGGTTGTTCAAGTAGCTCCACTTCAAGCATCAACTATAATCAAATAATAAGTAAATTACTTTGAACAAAATTTGTATCTTTTAAAGACTTTTAAACACAAGAGCAACAAGCCTGTTTTTCAATGTAAGATGTAAAAAGTACAGATATGCGTGTACAAATGTAGGGAGTAAAGGTCATCAGAAGTCATCAGGAAAAGTAAAGGTACCTGAAAAAAGTAGGTTACAAACACAGCTGGTTAGTCTTAATCTCAAACCAATGCAGGCACCAAAATACATCTAAAGAGAAAAATGCTTGTGGGCATTTGCAAGGGATTTTTTTTTTTTAATATATATATAAAGAAAATCTATTATGGTTGATTATGCCTCATTTCATGGCCCACCCCCACTGAGATATCATTCTCTCTGCTTCTAAACCTGCTTATCAGTGACGCTTACAAAGCAAACTTCTCCTCCCCGTCTTGCACAGGAGCCCCAGACCCTCTCTCTGGGCCACTAACATTTTCCTCCACCAACTACCAATAACCAACAGCTACAGTTAGAGGTCACCGTATTAAAGTAAGCAGTGTTACAAAATGCTAATCAGTCCATCACAAGGCGGCAGCCCGATGCATTTAGGCGTGCGCGCACTGCGGGGACGGCTCGCTGAAGTTCAAAGCGAGCGCCGGGGACGGGAGAAGAAAGGGGATTGGTCGGGAAAAGCAAACAAATCAAAGCTTTACATTGTCCTCAGATGTAAAAACTTCTGTGCTGCTCTTGCACTACTTGCCGCACATCAAAGCAACTCTGCCGTTTCATCGCACATGGGAGCAGAAGCACCTACGAGACGGAGGGCTTTGCTCCATGTTACGGGTGGGAGGTGTGCGTGCGTGCACTCATTAGGCACAAACTCCAATCAAGTAGAAAGCAGTCTGGGACTGTTAGTTACAAGAACTGACATTTCACTACACCAGAACGCTTTGCTTTTCCCCCTCAGAGCTTTACCTCTTTTCTACCAATTATTCCTCCCCCGGCGTTCATGGCGCAGCCCTTGTTCAATGGAGATGGATAAAAGCTCAAGTGTTTATCATGAGGGCATCACGAAAAAAAAAGAAAAAGAAAAAAGAACAGTGAATCTATTAAAAAAACCCTCTCCCACCTGGCAGCACCACGGCCCACAAGATGAAAGAGAGGAATCGTAAAAATGGCGCAGTGGGGACAAGCACTTTAAGATTTATACTTAATTTTGTCGTGCAAAGTGACTCCCACCTCTCTTTTTATTGATGTTGGGGAGCTTCAGCAGCGAAGTGGCTGCCTGGCTGAGATAAGAGATATTTCACAGAAGAGCAAAATAAAAATTTAAAAAAAGCAATACTGTTTTGGCCCATTCTTCTGTCAAAATAATATCTCTCGTATTGGATTCAGGGTCTGTAGGCGTTTCGCTCGATTGTTCAAAACAAAGCTTTCATCGTGGCATTGAAAATGAACAGCAAGGGAGAGTTTAAAAGATTTTCGAGAGAGATACACCATTCTAAAATAAGCTCTTTCTTTTTTTCATTAAGCTGCATTTTTTTACGTTTCAATCACAAGTTTGTTTGCCCGTCAAGTCGCTCTGCTGTTGGCTTTTTCCAACATACGAACCTTGATAAATTTCAATGTAGCTGCGTTTCCAAAATAAAAACAATATTTATCAAATTTCGACAAAGTACAATTACTATTTGCAGATGTTTCCATCGAATGGTGTGAAGTGCATAAGCCCTAGTTCGCGTAAAATCTCGTCCCATGAGACCCCACTTTGAGGAGGATCGAGGTACAAAACATTTTGCAATGAATCTGCATTTCAATGTTGTTTGCTGTCAAGAATGGTTGTTATATTTTTCTTTTGATTACTTATAAAAAATATTCTGTCTCCTCCTCCTACGTCCAAACATAACGTGCCATTTTCACTTGAAGTGAACTGGTCATGTCACCCTGTACATTACGTCCCGCTGACGTGCAAATGTGAAAAAAGTGTTTCCATGACACTTTTGCGATATATACCTCTATATGGATATGTCTTAAAAAAAACGCCTCATGAGAGCGTCAAAACCTTTTAGCCATGTTTGAGAGTTTTTTCTTGGAATTTTAGGTGTTTCTATAACCAGTTTGTATTGTGATATTTAGACCAGCCGTGAAAGGCGGTTGCCACACTCCCTCAAGCCAGACTGTTTGGGGAGCAGATGTGAGCTTGGCACGGCAGACGCTCGCCTCCCGGACCAAGACGGGCACAAACCCAGGGCAACGCTCTGCGGGCAGCAGGGCAACCACCACGCCAGTCATTCATAAAAAAAAAACAAAAAAAAAAAACGAGCTATCGTACCATCAATTTTCAAAAGGGAGAAATGCAATGATGCTGAACGCAAGCTGCTGACAAAAGAGAGACAAGGTTGAACTTGATGGCCGTCTTTTCACTTATGAGGTGTAGTTTTCTGCACTTTGAAAAGGGGAAAAAAAAAAAAAGTATTCCTGGAAATAGTGCTTGAAAATTTCTCAGGGCTGACAGACAGAGGCCACATGGGGCCATGCAAAAGCACATTGATCAAGTGGCTTTTAATGTCGACGACACAGTCTGCCTATAAATCATGTGCCCATGACACAGGACACCACTTCCACAGTTCTTCATCTGGATTAGACTTTTAGCTTTTTTGAACAGCATTTACAATGTCAATAGCAGCAATGGTTTTGCATCAACCAACGTCCATGACCATTTTAGATGCTCTTCAAGGTCCATAAATACATTAATAAAAGAAAATACTGGCAGTACAATTATAGTAATTTGGTCCCCCCCCCACCTCCCCTTTTGAACGTATATATTCGCTGCCATCATGCGCTGCTATTTTTTAAGGAAGCCCAGTATTTAAGGAAGCCCTCCTGCCCTAAATATAAAACGTGCTGTCAGGCAGGCCTCCTTGAATACCGGGCTTCCTTAAAAATTGGACCTTTAAAGCACAAGGCTTTAATTGCTTGCTCACACCCTTGCAGCTGCTGCCAAATACCCCAGTAATGCAATATGTTCAATTGTTGTGTGTTCCCCGCTTCATCGAAAGTCCCTGGCCGACCATATGCCATGGTGCTAATCCAGTCACACTGGCAAATCCGGCACAGGTCTAACGTCCCTTCTCGAAGAGCGTGAAAGAAAACAAGGGAGGCGTTAATGTGCCCCGACATTTCTTCCTCAGCCATCCATCTGGTCCGCCACAGATGAGGAGGAGGCAGCGAGCGAGCCTCCCATTTTCAGCCCGAGGTCCTTCACCACCCACTTCGTCACCAAGCGGTGATCAATACACATTGAGAATTGAAACATCTCTCGCACACAGTTTTGTGCAGTTCTACAGAATAAAGAAATACATTTCACAACTTGGCCCAGGACTGATTGACTGGAGACGGATCGACAGAGGCGGATTATAAAAAGCCTCACATCCCACTTGGGAAGAAGAGGATATTGAACGAGTGAACGACCGAAAACCGAACAACAAAGTGTTTCAAAAAGAAGGAAGCTGTCCGACTCCAGGGCAAGACACGAGCATCCTGCTATCACAACAAAAAAAAAAATAGGAAAAAGCACCACAGTAAACAGAATTGCCTCTTCACTGAGAAAAACAAAGATTTCTTTTTTTTTGTAATCTTGTCATTTTTGAAGAAGTTTCAAAGTCAGATGGTCTTGCGACGTTGCCACCCAACTCTGCCTCAATGTTACCCAGGAGGTAGAGAGGCTCTTCCACTTTCGGAGGTAAGCGGTAAGATTCCCGCCTCCTTCGGTCCACACATCAGTTCGTCCTTGGGCAAGACACTCAATGCTGAAGCCGCCGAAATGGCAGATGGCCGCAGATGGCTGCAGATGGCTGTTCCAACAGTGTCTGAATGCGTGTTAGTGATAGATGGGTTGGTCTCCCCACAATTGATGTACGAATGAGCGAACGTGACCTGTCGCATGAATCTGTGAGTGATCAGATTGCATGGAAAAGCACAATGCAAGTGCCTTCCATTCAGAAAAATAAACGAATGAATGAATAAAACTGCCAGAGATGTACTTAAATAGTTGACGCCTTTTAAAAGGTGTTTGTGAGATTTGTTAGCTGCAGAAAGAGGTCTTTCAGAGCCACAGCTATGCTATGGCTGACTCACCCTCCTCTGTGCAAACTGATACTTCACCCGCAATTGAACATTTTTCAACGGCAATGGTAATGGTGACATCATCACCTTTCCAGTCTGAACTTTCACAGACAGAACGGTTTCCACACAGTGGACATTATAGACTCAAATGCTAAACAAAAATAGAAAATGTATTGCGTCTTCTTTGTGGAAATCAGAAACGGCAGTCAAGTTTTGAGACAAGATGGTATTGTTTAAAGAGTCAATACAATTGGCACAGCAAATTCCCAAACTTTGGTTTTCATCACGTGTCCTTCCACACAGACTGCAGATGTTGCACTGCGAAAGAAATCAACCTCACAGCATTACCAGAGTGAGATCGATTCATATTTTTCTCAAAGGTCGGCTGCAGCCTTATAAAACGCTGCAGCAACAACTGTGTTGCTCTCTCGTGTGTCACCAAATAGCTCCTAGCAAGGATGCTTTGTGGATATTTTGGCCAAGATGGAAGCCATGGTTTTAACACCGCAACTAGTATTAATTGTTACTCTGGTATTGATACCTGATGAACCTGTCTAGCACTGGATCGATTCTTATAATAACCTATTGATCTGCAACTCGCATAGTGCACATGTGAACACACACATACAAAAACAAACACACACACACACACACACACACACACACACACACAGACGTCATCTCCAATGTGATGAGAGCAGAGATATACAGGCAGTCATGTGGTGCTTTTTCAACTCAGAGAACATCATCAACAGCAACAACATGTATGCCACATGTGTGATCCTAAATTATTCATTAAAAATTCTGACATGAAGCGATGTGAAGATCAGAGTTCCAACCATTCAAAACTTGGGATGACTTTTGCGTCTGTAAGATCTCCTCACACAAGTCCAATAAATTATTTCTAACTTGTGGGCTGTGTCTACGATGCTGTTGTCAAATGTTATTGTCAATACCCTTTAAATATGCACTTCGTCTATGTACAGAGACGTTTTTTTTATTTTTCTTCTAAAGGCCGGCAATGTTTCTTGCAAAAACAAAACAGACTTAAGGGGAAAACTGCCAAGACACTGTTGCACCTTAACTAGAACTTGATTATAAAGACTAACACTGAGAAAATGACCTGATTAATTTTGTTTCAACCAGATACGCTCCCTAAAGTGTTTTAATTTTTTTAATTGGCATCAAATAAGAAAGGGAAATCAGCAACACCGCAGGTTTCTAAGCTTTCTCCTAAGCTCTTTGCAACGCCACCCCAAGCTGCCTGGTGACTTGTTGCGTTTTCCTGCTGTTCCGCGGCTGCTGCCGCTGTCCACTTGGACACATTACTTTCCATGCGTAAAATATTGCAAACAAAACTAACTCACAGCTCGCATTGACGCAATCAAACTTCAAGGTTTGGTCTGAATTCACTCTTTGAGGTAGACATCACAGCTCAAAGGCTAATGTAATTTGTGTCCCACCACAGTCACACAGGTAGGGACCCGTTTCTGCCCGGCAACGTGCCACAAGCATCGGTCCCACTGCTCTGTAAAAATTCACGAGCTTTGAAGAAATGTCAGCAACTTTACCACCACGGCCCCGTGAGACAGCGCAGATGTGTGGATAGAGAAGAGGCGATGACATGAGGGACAGACTCAAGCTCCTGTTTGCATTTCAGCTTCACCTGCTCACTGCAGCACCAGCCTCGACAGTGATGCTCTGTGACAGCAGAATAGGTTTTCTTTTATTCATCGTGTTTGTTTTTTTTTTTTTCAATTTTCTGACATTTTAAAGGGCCCCTGTGATGCTTTTCCACTTTTCTGAGCTTTAAAAACTGTTACAATGTTGAACCCTATCGTCAAACGATCGAAAATCATCAAATAATGAGGGTCATGCGTTTGGACGTGAGCCCTGCAAATTGTTGGGCATGGTTCTAAACGCTCTGTTCACGGAGAACACTGGGAACGCAATGAACGCAATGACATGGTTTTCATTTATTCGGCAAAGACAGTTACCTTGAACTAAGCTCAGAACAAATCACTGTGAATACTGAATTTAATAAAATATTTGACCTACCAAACCAACCTAATTCCGACAGTGTTTATGACCAGTGCTTATAGTAGTCAGTGAGCGCTAATATGCATTACATACATCATCCTCGTGCGTATGGACCGAACAGTACACACAGAAATGATAGAACTACTAACTGGTAGAACTGAACAGTTCATGATTTTCCCGTGAACCGTTCTATCCCGGGTGCTCACCCAAACTCTGTTTCCACTTGATCTGCGTTGTATTGTGGGGGAAAACACAGCTGATCACCTCTTTTGAGTTTTTGTTTTGTACAGCAGGGTCAAGCCGTTGCAGTGTCAGCTGACAGAGGGGAATCTGAGAGCTGACACTGGCTGTCAACGCATTTCCAACTGTTATGGGTGGTGAACACAAGCTCCTGGAGCTGCTATGACTGTAATTGAAGCTTTCAGCAGCCTGACAAAAGTGGTCCAAGCTAAAATCTGGTTTGTTTACCTTCAATAATCATTTATTGATGTTTCCATTTACATGCACTGTCCCTCCCAAACAAATAAAATATACATCTAAATGTCTAAATAAGCATGTCCACTGTTGTGAGTGCAACGCTCCCAATGTCAAACAAAATAAAAAAGAGGTTTCGTAATAGAGTCAAGATACATCACCGCCATACAAATTGGAGTCGGATGTTTGCAGGACATTGACATTCATGACACCTTATTCATTCATATACAGCCATTGAAAAACAAATTAATTCCCACTTTTCAGCAACTATGTTTTGACTAGCCTGACCCTCCAGCGTATATGACTGGGACTTTTGGACACTTGGAACTCCTCTAATCTCCAGAATTTTATTGTGTCTGAAAGTTCGAGAGCGGGAAATATTTGACCAACCTGAATATGACCTTTTGGTCAAGGATAAACAGGTTCTGTTAGCCCTTTGCCGCCTGACGAGAAAGAAAAATCAAAGGCAGCCTGACAAGACTACCAGGAGTGTTTACCAAACACAGAACCTCTTTGCCAGTATTGGTGGCCTTGCTGTCTAAAATGTGTGTGTATCTTGTTTTCACTGCAAGTCCAGTCCAAAGGTCTTGTTATGCTCGTCTTCACCGCTACATGGGGCATCCAAACCCACGTCCTTCATGCATTTGCAGAGTCTCTGACTTTTACAACTTTCAAGACTTGCAATTGTTCCTAAAAATGTTCATTCATTCATTCATTCATCTTCCATACCACACCATTCCTGAGATCAGCGTTACGGGGGTCTGCTGGAGCCTATCCCAGCTGTCTTAGGACGAAGGCAGGGTGACACCCTGGACAAGTCCCCAGTTCATCACAGGCCCACATAGGGCGCGGCCCCACAGCACCGCCTCGCCTCGCCTCGCCACGGTACGGTTGTAGAGCGGCCCCACTGGCCGCTACACGGTTGTAGGGGGCGCCGTTTTGGTACCTCAAGCGCCCAGGGTCCAAGCGAGACGAGGCGAGTTGAGTGGTGACGTCGTGACGAGCAGGGCACCGGATTGGCTCAGTGTTTTCGTCGATTTTCCCTTTCGGAGCGGACACCGACGCCAACTCTTTCGACACGGAACTTCCGTGTTCGCGAGTGTGTTCAACCATATTCGCGAAAACGACGAGCGGCAAACGGCGAAGCGCTCGGAACAAACCATGTTGCTCCTGCGTGAGGCGCGTTAAGTTAGGGAATCCGAGGAGTCTTGAGACGGGAGGAAATACGGATTGGTCGAGAGGACGTGGCTCTTCGCCGCGAGGAAGCCTCGAACACCGCGGCATAAAGTGGTCCTTGGCTCGGTAGGGCAGCTGTTTCAAATAAGGAGTTTTGTTTACTGTCTGTTTGTTTTTAAATAAATGCTATTTCCCGTTGTATCTGTCTCGTGTTTACTTTTGGTGAAGATATAAAGGTTGAACTACACCTTTACTCTCCCAGAAAACGAAACCAGAAATTATAAATGTTGCCTGCATAAATGATCAACTGTGATTTCAGTGAGGGAAACTGTTCTTTCTTTAACAGAAAAGCAACCACAGACCGAGCAGCAGGTATGAAACAACTTCTACTTTGTCCATTGCTGCGCTGTTGTGTATCGCACAGAAATAATGCCGTCGAAAACATTGCCCCGCTTTACCGCGTCGACTCCGCCCACGGTCTCGTGGACCCGGGGCTGTGGGGACACAATCGAACCGTGGCGAGGCGCGGCGTGGCGAGGCGAGGCGGTGCTATGGGGACGCGCCCATAGAGACAAAGAGCCATTCACACTCACATGCACACCCTACGGACAATTTAGAATGTTCAATTGACCTCACATGCATGTTTTTGGAGTGTCAGAGGAAGCCGGAGAACCCGGAGAGAACCCACGCAGACACAGGGAGAACATGCAATCTCCACACAGAAAGGTCCCAGACCCGGAATCGAACCCGCACCCTTCTTGCTGTGAGGCGGCAGCGCTAACCACAGCGCCACCATGTCGCCCCCTAAAAATGTTGAAAGCAAAATTTCTCAAATTGCCAGACCAAGGGCCTTTTTTTCCAGGCTTCCCTTCCACTAGGCAAAAACACGCTGTTGGGCTAAATGGCAACTCTAAATGGTCTGCGGGTGCTAATGTGTTGTTATCTTCCTAGGTCCCTGCCTGGCTACTCATAACCCCGCTTTCGCCACAAGCGACGAGGCCACGGTAGGCTGCAGCACGCCCGTGACCCTCAGTGCAGGAGAAGCAGTAATAGAAAATGGATGATGGATGGGTAGACAGTTGAAAGCAATAGAGAGGGGTCGTCCTGAGATTAGGGAGCAAGTTGAGGCTTAAGGGTCTACATCAGGTTATGTCAACATGTCAGCTGCACAAAGGAAGAATGATGTTTCCTGTTTTATCATCTTTTTTATTATAGCTTCAAACCAGTCAGATTAAAGGTTAAAAAAGCAAGCACGAGTCAGATGTGTGTTGTGGGAGAAACTTTCTCTTAACTATTATTATGAACAACGTCGGCACTTTGCAATTCACTGAGAGCAGGAGGTAAATTAAAAGTGTGCTACCGAGAGCAGAGCTCCACGCTAATTAAATGCCAAACGGGCCTGCTGGAGAAACAACCCTGTTCAATTATGTTGGGATGGCAGGAGGAGAGTCAGGAGAGCAGCACTAAGTGATGCACATCACACTGAGACACAGGGAGAGACAGCCGACGTGCTGTGGCCAAGGCAGAGGCCGTGATGGGAGTCCGAGGGCGAGCGTTGGCCGTGATGCGGCTCATGATCCGTCTTAAATCACTGCTCCCGTGGTGTATTTGTAAGGCTTTTCATTTCCCAGCGGGCACATCGGAAGCATCAGGTAAGTGTCGATCAGCAGTTGAGGCGAAGCGTCAAGAATCAGCGGATTTGCACCTGCCCTGCCTTTTTCTTATTCAGCTCTACCTCTGGGACGCTGCAGTGTCTGGCAGCCCTGCGGAAAGGCAACACGGGTGTCGACACGTCCGACAGTAGCTCATCCCTCACTGGCCACCTTGGTTGAATGTCAGTTCTCAGTCTTCCAGGTCAGTTCTTCAAGAAAAGGTTGGGGAGTCCTATGTATTGAATTAGTAGAAGGAGGTTGGAGGCGGGCCTGAAGGCTATTGGTCCCTCCTTTTGGCAAAGGTGTTCATTAGGCAAATAAGGTGTAGCCCAGGTGGGTCATTAGAAACTAGGAAACTAGTAACTTATTAACTATAATTGATAGTTACTCGTAATTGTAACTATTATTACTAGTATTATTCTATTATTTACGAGTATAGCTGCACAAAACATGCACTTTTGAAACCTCTGCGCCCAGTAGGAATGTCTGGAATATCGTTGCAGCCACAAACAACTTTTGTCTGAATGTTACATTATTATTTTATAAGTTGGCAAATGTGAAGGTCACAACATGTCCAGCAGAGCATTTTGGAGTAGATGGATTGTGTATTTCTGGGCTGATGGACCTCCATTGCATTGGCTGAGCAGCTCTGCCCCGTGATCTTAAAAAAAAAAAAAAAAAAAAACAGCCACAGACAATTACAGAGTGTACCTCAACCGACGATGGTGATGTTTGACTGTCTAAAAAAATTGAACTATCCCTTTAGGAATAAGGGGAATGGTGACAAGCTAAAAAGCTATATTCTTATTCTTCAACACTAAAAGTCTAATACTGCATATGAGGCACCAAATAGTCCAATTGCAATTGGGCTGGGTTGCAACATTCATCTGGCCCAACAATTTGAATGTCACACCTATTGAGCGGTGCTAGTTTTAGGAATGATGTAGTCGGCCGTCCCTTCTTGTGTGGAATACAGACAACTCAAACATCCTGGGACTGCAAAGGACTAGTTGGTCAATGCTAGCAACTGAACTTGCTTTCAAAGCTCTCGATTACTTGAAATGTGAAGCCACTCAAACACTCTGTTTCGCTCTACAGACGTGAAAACCACAGAGCTACAGTAATGTATATCTCTTATGCGCTTGTCAACTTTCTTTTGGTTAAGACAGTTTTGTGTTTGAAGCAGTTTCCTACTGAATGGACATTTGGTGCATTAGAATTGCTGCGTTGCAATGAAATTACTCACGCAGATAAAAGGCGAAAGTGGCAGAAAAGTTTTTTGTGTGAATTTATTCATAGTTATATTATTCCATTTTAGGTCCAACAATTTATTTCTGAAATAAGCAGCAAAACATAATGTAGCTTGTCTGAAAATAACTCAAAATGTTGCCTGCCATAATCATTTAAACATTGAATTTGCTGAGGAAATGTGTTTTTTTCAACCAAAAACCAGATCTTTTTGCGTAATGAACGTTTTTGATTGCTCCTTTGTTTTTTCGCTGCAATTTCGATATTCGACTTTGAAGCGCGTAAGATAACCCGCAGTCTAGCAATTTTTTCAAAGACCGTGCAGAAGACCACTTTCCCCATTATTGCAGCGCACGGCGAAAAATAAAAATAGAACTCAAGGGATGGATCCATAACTAGAATAGCTGCAATTACACAGCTTTGAGGCGGCAGGCTGCTGCTTGGTGTATTTTCACCAAAGACGTGTTCCAAAGACAAATTAACATGTAGCCCGACTGAAACTCTTCTGGCAAATGACATCACTTACAGCAAAAACAAAAAATTGTTTTTCCACCCTAAAATTTCATTGAATTCTATGTCTTAATCCGGTTGCCTTCCTGACACTCTCCGCCAAGTATATGACTGTATAAGTATAGGACACCATTCTATACTGTAAAAGTCACAGTTTTTAAAAAGGTTTCAAAACTACTACATGGCATCACTTTAATCAAAAACCAGAACTGCTTAATACACCTGATGATATAATATGCACAAGTCTACACAATGAAAATATCAGTCTGGTTCATTTTTTGAGTTTGAAATCAATGCATGCACTCCTCGATGGATGTCAAGTGTTACTATACCAGCCCTGTGCACAACAATTTGCACCACCTATGATCACCCAGCTGCAATGTCATGAGATGCTTGAACAAACCCCAGACTGCAGTAAACATCGAACACGACCGTTTAGGTGATTTACAGCTGCAGCTGCACCGTCTCTCCTGCTGATCACGTGATCATAGACACCTGTAAAAGGGCCGCACTTAGCGTTTTGTCTTGATTGCCGCCTCATTTACTGCCATGATAAAACCGGCTCTTTGTTACCATGGCAATCAGAAGGCCTTTCTTTCCATCCATCACCTGCTCCTTATTTAGTTTATTGATTTTGGAGAGTGTTTTTTTTTTTTTTTTTGTGGCCGTAGGGGCCACCTCTGTTTCTGAGCTGGTGAGCGTGTGCATCATTTCAACTGCAGCCGGTTTCAGATTGTTTCATCCGTTACAAAGCGTTGCACGGGCTGACCCCCGGGTAACAGTTCCCCGGTTGTTTCTCATCCCCCGTGGATACACCGCTTAATCACTGCTTTCCATTCCACGCACATGGATCAATAACGGTGAAAACAGTGCAGGATTCGTATTTGATTTAACGGTAGAATAAATTTCCTCTAATTTAAAACCCTTGTGAAAGCCCAGGTCTGTTCCCAAGCATGAGATAATTTGCACAAGAGCATTCTGAAACTCTTTCAGCTGATGGCCATTCATGTTATTTTCAATTTCATACATTGCCCTGTGCAGGCTTTTCATGTGCGGTTGTGCGCGTGCATTCATCGTACCCCTCCTACTGTTGACGCTCGCGCTGCGCAGTCCTGACGTCGACGCGCGTCTATAAGAGGGCGCGCCGCGGCTCCGAGGTGGAGATCTTGGAGAGTGAAGAGGCAGCACGAGCGCATCTCAAAGGGTCTCCTCGTCCTGACATCACCCACTGTCACTCTGCCGGGGAGGGCGGTTTTTGGACTTCCGGGAGAAAGTAGCGCGGATTACCGCCCCCGCCGGGGAAAAAAAAAAGAAAAAAGAGAAAAAAAAAGTTCCCTCCGTCGACTTTAAGCGCGCAAGTTTCCCCCTCTCTTTCCATTTTACGCGCTACGGACAAGTGGGACAGCAGCAGCAGCAGCAGCGGCGGCGGCGGCATGGAGCCATTCACGGTCTCGGGGGCTCAGCTCTCGCTGTCCGACCTCTACTCTGTCATCCCCTTCAACGTCACCTTCCAGGACGAGGAGGGCGTCTTGGTGGGCGACGGGCTGCGCAGCGGCAGCAACTACACGGAGGTGCCCGGTCCCGTGCGGAGCGCGGGGGGGCTCGTCATCGCCATCTCCATCACGGCTCTCTACTCGGTCATCTGCGTGGTGGGACTCCTGGGCAACGTCCTGGTCATGTACGGGGTGGTGAGGTAAAACGCTGCTTCTTTATCTCGGCACGGAGAAGAGTCGAGTCGCTTGTTGCATTTCAACTTGAGGCAAAATATTTAATGATTTAATTTTTGTCATTTATTTTTTTGGGGTGTTTTTTTTTTTTTTCCCCCTCGCAGATTCCGTCTATTAAAAGTGCACATATGGTATTTTATTGCACATTGTAAGGATTTTTTTTTTTTTTTTCACAGGAAAAAGCTGTGAGCTCCCATTCACAGCCTGAAATGGTGTGAAAAAAAATGTAAGAGTCTGAAAAAGTCTGTACATCGGATCATTAAAATGCAGGATTCCAACCACTGAGCGAGCGCAGAGGTGGAAAGTTGTGTTTGTGAGCAAGTCGCAGAGTTGGTCCTGTGCGGCATCTGTCTGAAAAGAGTTGGGCAAGGTGCCTCCATCTGCATAAAAACATAAGGCACAGCTGTTGAATTATTATTCTGTGCAACTTCTTGCTATACGGCTAAAGAATCGGGGTGTGGGTTCGGCTCGGTGTGAGTCAGCAGCTGCACGGGGGGGTAATCAATCACGGGGGTCCCTTTTTGTTCGCGGATGATGATGTTCGGTGCCAATTAGTTACAGTCGTATAGGCATATAGCATTAGTTAGAAAGAGGGAAATCCTGCATAGGAGATGTGCTGGAGGTCAAGGACGCAAGCACGCGATACTCTGAGAAGCTGTAAAAAACCCTTTTGCGGCTTAAAAATTCTCACCAAAACCTTGAAATGAGAAAAGAGACCCAAATCTGGGCCGCAGACAACATTAAACGTGTTTGTAAGTGTAATTATCCGTCCTGCCCCTCCCGCTCAGCTTTTACAGCAGAGTGACACACCCGGACTTTGTCACCGAATCCGGGCGCCCTGTCATTTCACTGAAAAGAACATCCCTCTCTGCTTGTTGGAAACTCAGAGCGCTCGTATCGTTTTTGCAGCAGCTCGCCGTGTCCTCGCTCATCACATTAATTACCCTCTAATCTCTCTGTGTGTGTTTCTCCCCTTATCATCTGAAGGTGTTAATTAGACCTGCCGGGAGCCTGCTAGCGTATTATACGAAGCCAGCGGATTCCATTTAGAGTTCATGCATAGAGGGAGGACACCACCAGGTGTAGAGGCAGAGTGTGCAAGGCTATGGTGGCCAGAGGGTCAGTGGAATACATGAATGATTGATTCATGAGTGCGGTTTGAGGAGTCAGAGCAAAGGAGACAAGCAGGGACTTGGACAAGTGGAAAGGAGGGGTGAAGGGGATTGAATAAAGAGGAAAAGGTGATTTTCTCAAGTGATCTTGTTTGGATACAGAGCAAAAGGGGGGGGGGGGGCACAGAATAAATATTTATGAGTTTGCCTATTGTAAACATCCAGGGCTGAGAACAACTGGCAGAAAAATGGACAGAGTGAAGGAGTGGGGAAAAGGCAGAATGCGGCAGAGCTCAGAGGAGGTGTCGAATGAAATTGTGCTTGGAGATTCGCCCGGTTTTTGTGCACAAGAGGGAGGGAGAGAGCTGAACGTCCCCAGAGACTGAGCCACAGAGAGAGAGTGAGGGCGAGGCTGAGCACATTGACTGTGGCCATCAGGACGTATAATCTCCTGGGGAACGTCAGAGAGCTCCTCAGGATGGGGAATCTCAAGGAATTTAGACAACCTCAAATTAAAACCCCATCTCCACGTCACTGCAGGAAGACGAGGGAGGAGGATGAGCCACCGGTAATCCTTAATCTCTCTTCAGTTCCCCTCTTTGTGCATCACAGATCTGTTACAATTGGTAGCGTGTGCTTAAGTACGATTCTCAGGGCGGCAGTAAATTACTTTTGAGGCACAATTAGATGGTAGATATAAACTATGGTGAACATCTTTCCAAGTGCAAACTTGCGTATTGGGTACTTGATTTGTAAGCACATCTATTATTTGTTTATTGATTGTGCAGTCATACTTTATAAATGATGAATTGCGATAGATAGAGGTTAATGTGACACACCCTGACCTCAATGCATAATTGATGAAGTTTGGATGTGCCAATCAATAGACACATCACAGGTGTGCTCTCAAATCAAGTGACACAAACCGAGTTTCTGCATTTATAAAGGACAAACAAGTAATGTTGGAACAGTAACTCAACATGCGCCAAGTGATTTGAAAACAAGTTGTCAAGGTCTTTTAGCGCCCACAGCCATACAATGAGAATCAAGCTAGTGGTTTAGCTACAGGTTGGACAGGTGTGTAATCTAAGGTTTCATACTGTAGTCCTCCATCAGGCCAGCAGGGGGAGCCGTGTCAGTGGGAGCAGGTGCCGTTCTCCCACTGAGTTACAGAATTTTATTTAAATTTTTTATGAAAATGACTGAAAAGTTTTATTTTAATGTATAAAAATTATTTTCTTTAACTCTAAAAGTTAGCCTTCACCTTGAATGTCAGTTTCTAAACCACCACATTATCATTATGTCTTTAATCAGTAACGTTATTTCATCAGCACAATAGATGAGGGTATGTCCTTCAAAAGCAAAGCTAAAAAAAGAAAAAGAAAAAAAACACTGACATACGAATAAAAATGTTGAATAAAAGTTTCAATGACTGAAAGAACAAGATGGCGAATACAAGCGGCCCAAATGAGTTTCCTCTGCAGGGTGACTGGGCACCCCTTATGAACCGGGTGAGGAGCTCAGTTACCCAGGAGGAACATGGAGTAGAGCCACTGCTCCTCCACATTGAGAGGAGTCAGTTGAGGTGGCTCGGGTATCTGTTTCAGATGCCTCCTGGAGGCCTCCCTGGTGAGGTGTTCTGGGCATGTCCCACCGGGTGGAGGCCCTGGGGAAGACCCAGGACACGCTGGAGGGACTACGTCTCTCGGCTGGCCTGGGAACACCTTGGGGTCCTGCCAGATGAGCTGGAGGAGGTGACTGAGGCCAGGGAAGTCTGGACATCTCTGCTCAGACCTGTTGGCCCCGCGACCCAACTCCAGATAATGCGGCAGAAGAAGAAGAAGAAGAAACTTGAACCTTCCAAAAACCTTTTACACAATTTGGTAGAAGAAGGCAAAGAATAAAACACAAATATGATCATATGAGTTCTTGCACGCACAGTATCTCACTTCAACTGACCGTTGCATTCATCAGTCTGAGCAGCTGTGATTTTACAGTGAGGCATGCTTCAGTGCGCAGAAGCCCCTTTTAAAGCCGAGAGAGCATGTGCGCTCACGGTGGCATAAATTGGGATTTGGGCTGCTGTCGCATCAAGAGCCAGTGCAATTAATTGTTGGACGGAGGCGTCGTACATGCCTGAGACAGTCGGAGAAGGGAACGGGTCAGCGGCACACGGGGCTCCTCTTATCAGCCGGCTGCCTCCTGCATCTCGGCTCCCGGCACCACGGTCACACTGGCCAGCCAGGAACTGCTTCAGTGCTCTTCCAATTTACTGTCGAGTGGCAGCCGTTTGAAATCAGTATGATGGGCAGCCGATGGGGAGTCGGATTGGTTTGTGCGAGAGGGGGTTTATCAACCAAGCCGCTCCTCAAGAGGGTGGGGTTGTTCAATCTTATTTCAAAACCCAAAAGATAAGCGATTGTCCAAGGTGCATTTAGGCCAAATCCAGAGTACAAGGAGTGAAGAGTATGGCTGTATGATCGCAGCAGGAAAAGTGCACCTGGCAGTGGTGAAACGAGTAGGACCAACCTGTTACATTTTAGTTGAATTTCGTTTTTTGTTGCCATTTAACTGTAAGATAATTATGTTTTTCACCTCAAATGCTATTTTTTCCTTCGAGGTAATTTCCACAGTAATGGATTTCCTTTCTTTATCGCTTGAGCTGCAGACATACAGTGGTCTATGAATGTACATTTCCACTTCAGCTTCGACAGCAGAATAACCAAGACAACACTGAAAAACAAAGACACTGACTGACACTGTTCTGCTTTGTAGTCATGTAACCAACTTCTCGGGTGGTCCCATTTTTTGAGGGACAGTTTGGGAGTGTTTATCATGGGGACACATGGCCCCGCGCATTAGTGAACCCGGAAAGACTTTCCTAATACAAACCTTCCTTTTTCTGCCAAAAAACAAGATTTCAGTAGAACAATATTTAGTGCTAAAGCATAGATTCTGCCAAAGGACGTGACACCGCCTGCATTCCAATGGTTGTGAAAACCATTGACTCCAATACAATTTAAAACAATGATGGTATATAATGAATGTTCCAAAACGAAGGCCGATGTGGAAACATGCATTCTGAGGGGTGACGTCACTATCGCTCTGTCCATCTTTACGTACAGTTAGCGGTTAAAAGCAGCTTAACTTTTAATACAGTTTTTGCGTCACTCCGGCAGGAAAACCTCCGGACAAAGGCTGCGGCAAAAGTTGACGCCGCTCAGTATATCTTTATATTTAGTATAAAGATAAAATATACTAGTATATCTAGTATATTTTATTGTTTTGATTTAATTTAATTTATTTTGTGTTATGTTAATGAAGCGATGCTAGCTCCAGAATCACATTGCGTTGCAGGATTATGCCTGCATCAGCAGAGAAAGATCATCTCCCTAGAGAGAGACAGTGAAACATCGGCGGGGATAAACCAAGCGTGCGGGTCTCCCATTCTCGATTACGCCAATCTTTATGAAAAGGTCACTTCACCGGAAGAGCAAAATCGACTGCTGTGATATTTTTCCAAGATACTGAACGCTGGATTGCTTGCGTTTGGGTTGCCTATCTACCTAGGTTGGTTCTGCTGCCACGATATGAACATGTATGGCTGAAAGAAGCAACAACAAAAAAAAACTGTTGGGATAAAGCCATGAAATTCAAGTCCATCTCAGCTCTGTACTTCAAATATTTCTGGTGATTTGTGATCACACCTGCCCTTTACAGTAAAAGCCCTGACGGGAGACTTTGCTTGTTTATGTGACAGCACTGCTCCCGTCTCCCGTCTGTGCGATTGGAACCTTGTGTGGGATCAATTAAATAGGCGAGACCGGCACGTCTTCTTATCACCCAGGGGCGGGAACCACTGGAAGGAATTAACCAGAGCTGAGATTTCAGAGCAGAGCTCAGCTACAGGTAATTTGTCAGCGATGGGAGTGAGAGGGAAAAAAAAGGCGAAAAAAAAAGAAGATTTCACAGGTGGTGCGAGCAGGATGGGGAATGGATGCCGCAGGACTTAGAGAGAGGGAAATGCTGGAGTGTTTAAACTGGGTTGTTTGAGACTGTCTGGCAAATAGATGGAGAAAATGGCCAATACCTTAGCAGTCCGGGTTCATTTTCAAGGCCCACTCACCTCGGCCTCTTCAACCTTTTCCTTGTGCCTCTCTGTTTGTCGTCAAATCCAAAATCCACCCAATCGGCTGCTTTCTTTTTTCGGTTCCTGCGGTTAACCCTCATTCGTAATCTGGCCCACTTGTAGGATGTCATCCGTAGCGTCCATCAAATTAAGGGAAACACCACCAGTGGTGGAAGGAGAGTTGCTGCTCTTATCAGGCCACTGTGTTTCCCCATTTTTCTGTATCCGTTTCTTCTCAAAGACGTGGTACCATTCACCATCAACATCTTCAGACGGTGAATCAAGTGATCATCTAAGGTCGGTGTAATCGCTCCTTAATTCCTACTTGGATGAAAATCTGCAGAGCTGTTGATGACAAAGCGAGATGACAGATTAATTTAAGTTTTAACCTACATTTTTAATGAGCTGTTTAATTTCTTATTTAAAACAAATATATTCCTTAAAAAAAAAAAAAAAAAAAACTAAAGTGGCAGAAAGCAAATTTTGTTCACCACTAGAAAGCGCAACTGAGCACAGCACGTAACACAAAACATACTCAGTCAGCCTTGTATGTGAAGCCACAAAAACCCACTAAGCGGGCAAAAAAAAGTTGAGTGATCATTAAAATATATAATATTATGTCGAGTGAACAAGCTGGATGTGCCAACTAAACTTAAAAACTGAAAACTGAAAATAGACCTTTTGTGTTTCAAGACTTTTTGTCTTGAAACACGACATGGTAACGAGTTCTGGTAACAGGAGGTGATTCTTGAAATTTAGACTTATATCCATCAGAAATTTAGGAATCATTTGTAGTGCATTTCATTCTGTTTCCATGCGTTTTCTGTAAGGGTGTCAAAGTTAACGCGTTATTAACGCGTTAACTCAACTCCGCTTTATCGCCGACAATTTTTTTATTGCGCGATTAACGCACACAGTGCTTTTTTAACCTTTGGCCGCTCCGTAGATTGTGGAAACGGGAAATGAATTGACTCACAGCACACAGTCACACGCTTGCAGCCGGCTTGTAAACACAACAAAAAAAGAAAAAGACACTGAGCGTAGATGAGCACTAGGAAGGACTAACATGGATAAGGCGTCAATTGTAAATGGAAAGTTCCACTTCAAAACCCTGCCAGATGGCAGTCTTGACAGGACAAAAGTGACATGCATTTACTGTAACGCTGTATTTAGTTTCCACCGGAGTACGAGCAGTCTTACGTATCACTTGTCTGCGAAGCATACAGCTGACGCGGAGAGCCCTCCGCCCCCTTCTAAGGTAAAGCAAACCACGTTGGATGGTGTGGCACGGAGACCACTGGCTGCGTGCACCACACGCCAACTTTCATCAGCGGGGGCTAAATGGGTGTGGCTACGGCTTGCAGGCCAATTAATGTCGTGGAGGACGAGGGTCTGCACGATATCATATATATTATACTGACTATGGATGAATATGACATTGACTGGATGATTATGGCACTGACTGTGGATTACTATGGATGCTGAACAGCTGTTATAGGCTATACTGCCTAACTGCACTATATCATTTGAGTCCTTTTCTGTATTGCACTGCCCCCTGTTTAATGCACACTTTATTTATTGTTTTGATTTAATTTAATTTATTTTGTGCATCACAGTTTGATGCAATGCAAAAGGGTCATCCTTTTGTGTTAATGGCTGCTGAAAAAAAGGGGATGAATAGTTCAAGTTCAAGTTGAAAAGTAAAATATACAAGTTTTGGTAGTACTAGTAATCATTACTATGTAATGTTACAGTTATGCCCATCTGTTATCGTTGTTGGGCTTGAGTTTATAATATTTTTTTTTACCTTGTGCATTTTTTGTTTTGTTAGTAGTACTTGTCATTGCTCCAACACGAATAAACATGCTGCATTTGCAGAAAGCAAATATTTGCCTACTCCCATGTTGATATGATTATTAAAAAAATGAAAAAAAAGTTTACGGTAGATTTAGAGCAGATAAAAAGAATATGTGATTAATTTGCGATTAATCGTGAGTTAACTATGGAAAAACTATGCGATTAATCAGATAAATTTTTTTAATCGACTGACAGCTCTAGTTTTCTGATGTTGTGCCATCATAGAGATGGTTGCTTCTTGGTATTTATAACGTAGAGAATTTCATGCACTAACGTCCATGGGTGGCCACTAGAGCTTCACGTACCAATTTCTTTTTTTTTATATCCTTACATCTGATAATAATGAAAATTTCGTATTGCCCCTTTAACTAATACGATATGACTGATGGTCTTTAGCGCACTGATAAGTTCATTAGATAGTTGATCCCCTTGGAAAGGAAAATGGCTATCTCCTTATTAACTTAATTAGAATAATCCATTAGTACATAAATGAACTGATTAAAAAAAATGGTAACTTGTGACATCTGGGGCTGCCACATTTGGGAGTTCTTGGTTAGGAATATGTAATCTTTTAATTAATAGATAAAGGTGCAGCACAACCAGAGTCCCTCTGAGCAATAGTCCCCAAGTGGTGGGATCTTGGATGGTGACCTCTGCCACCCAAGTACATTTATACTTCACTCAATCAAAATGAATTTACAGTACCATTTTAAACCATAGAGAGATGCATTTTCCATTTCAGTAAAAAAAAAAAAGAAAAAGGGGGGGGGTCAGGATTGGAGCCTGATTTGTGCATCACAAAACAAAATGCACACAAATGTATTGGTACGAAAATCCGCACAAACGTGAAGACTAATATAAATGCAAATCATATTTCTCTGCAGGGGAACGTGAATCTGTGGAGCTTGTACAAGTGGCAAAAGGGCGGAGAAAGGTCATCAGAGTAATTGAATGAGAGGAAATAGCCATTCATAGGCTGCCTCATTGAAATTCTCAACAACTTAAGAATTTTCATAAATTGATGCATTATTCTGATGTCCATGTCATTGAGTTTTCTGCTTCAGAAGAACATTTATATCTGCTCTGTCATCTCCATTTTTAGAACTGACATGCTTGTTTTTTTTTCCCCCTGCGTGTCCAGTGCAGTGAGAGGTCCATTGTTTGTGTAGGCAAAATGAAAGGCCACCTTTTTTAATGGCACCTACTTAACATCAGCCTTTATGGCAAGGTGCCCTTCTGCACAAAGAAATCTCGCAGACGGTGGAGGTGATTGTTCGCTCAACATTCTGACCTCTTGATTAACAACAGCCAAAGTGTGCAAATGTCAGGAAATGCCATTGAATTGATTGAGTCGCTTCGTGACTCCAACACTGTGCGGCTGTGCAACTCAACCCCATCAAAAGTGTTGCAGCCTTTCAGTCAAGTATGCTTAATGCAAGGGGATTATGGGAAATCTTAGTCGATTGTACAAATCTAACCGAGGCCAAGTCAGCCCAAGCCTCTTCTATCTGTGACAGCGCCACCTTTGGCATAGCACCCTGAGTTATTCTGCAAAGGTTAAACAAAAAAAACACAGGTCAACAAAGAAAAAAAATGCTTTAATTAAGATTACATACATGCATGCATACATGTAAATGACAGCTGGAAAACTTGCAAGTGGTGGACAAAAGCATCATTTTATTCCAAAGTTAAAAAAAAAAAGTTATTCATTTTTAAAAAATACTAAAACACATCCAAAACACAACTAAATATACATCCTAAGCCAACCACAAATACTTTTAGGACGAGGGAGTGAGGGTGCAGGCACGCTGGGGAAAAGGCCAAACAATGCCACTCAGACACAGCAAAACCAATTAGCTTAGCATCTCTTTGCAGTGCAAACGAAATGAAAGAGCTGCTGAGCTGAAGAGTCACAGGCCATTAGATGCAGAAGGTTGGGGATTGGGGCGGAGAGGGGGAGAGAGGGGTGGTGCCACACCCACTCTCCCTATCGCACATGAACATGTACAAGAAAAAGCCAAAGCGTACGGGTGTCCAGTATCGTTAAAAAGATTGAAGAAGTTGAGGAGAAACAAGCAAATGATGCAGGTATGCAGGCTGCTGCGTATCTTCAGTAACTGTAGTATCGCGCATTAGGGGTGTTTTGTTTTTTTGCAATGGCCTCTTACGCAACATTTACTAGCCTCTCGCTAAGAGATGCCTGTTAAAAGAAACACCTTTTATGAGCAAAGCAAGCAGCTCTGCTCTCTTTACACCAGGTTTTCTTGTTCCTACTGAATCAACATTAGATCAGCTGTGTAAAATCCCTGCATATAAAAAAAACCTTCCAAAAGTAGATGTAGTATATGTATTTATTTTTAGATTATATTTATATAATCTATTTGTCAATACCCTTTTGTAGAAATTTGCATAATTTATATTCCTTGTAA
Source organism: Nelusetta ayraudi (assembly GCF_046127955.1). Lineage (NCBI taxonomy): Eukaryota > Metazoa > Chordata > Actinopteri > Tetraodontiformes > Monacanthidae > Nelusetta > Nelusetta ayraudi. The sequence goes on along the minus strand of NW_027466185.1, from coordinate 18,577,549 downwards.
TATAATAATGAATAATTGTATAATTTGTACAAATAAACTACTGATACTATATAAGATTTAAGACTATATTCCTGTTTGCCATGAATCAACATTAACCGATAAGAATACTGACTAAAGAAATTGGACAACAAAGGCCATCGTTATCTTTGGAGGTGTGTTGCATTACTCTCATGATTAGCTTTCAGTATTCTCACTGAATAGAGTAGACATTTGTTTTTGATTCTGCTGTGATACAAAATTCCTCTGATGTGGCACCTAAAGAAATGGAGGAAGGGATCCGGCCTGCAGAGGAGGTTTAACGAAACCGTCTATGATGCATATATGGCGGAAAGGAAAACCGGGGTGAAGACTGGATAGAAAATGTGCCACGCTGCAATTTTGAAAAGGGCGGAACATCGCTTGACATATTTGCTTTCCCAAGTCTTCAAAGAGGAGACAAAAAGGCAAAAGCTTTGCCACATTATAGGGATTATACAGTGAGCAACCCTGACACAACCCCATGAAGAGGAGGGCTTTCCTGTCGCAGTCGGGGTTTTTTTCAACAAGAGACCCAGCTCAGCGGGAAGCCAACAACTACAGCGTTCTTGTTCGCGACATAAGGAAACCGCACTCATGTACCAGAGTCATACTTCAAAAGCATCTTACAGCCTTCAATACCATCCTCCACTGGTGCCTCTTTAATACCACATCCTTTGTTCAGGTGGAGATTTGAAATGACATATCAGGCCCAGGGTGCCTCGATGGTGTAGTGGTGAGCACTGTAACTTTACAGCATGAGGGACTCTGGTTATATTCCCAGGCCTTTCCGTGTGGATTCTCAATGGGTAATGGGAATATGTTTTCCCATCTGGGTGATTTGGAACTCCAAATTGGCCGAAGGTCTGAGGCCGAATGGTTGTTCCACTTTGCGGCAGTGCGACAAACACCTTTTCCTTAAATCCACTGGGATAACCTCCAGTACGCCTGCAACCCTGAGTGCATGAGAAGCTCTGGCTGCAAAATGGATGGATGGATGGACGGATGATGGGGCCAGAAAGCTGCAACAACTAATCTCATTTATTACACCTCATATTTGCATCTTTTGTGTGGGCAAAAAGGACCCCTACAGCGCTGCAGACCAACAGTATTGACGCTCTCCCTGCCACCATTGATTCGCTAATCTCCACAGTGCCCATAACACTACAGGCTGGGCAGTAGAGAGTTTTCACAGCAGCACTTATTTGCTAGTGGCGAAAGGAGAAAGTGGCATTTTGAGAATGCACATGAGCTTTGCCTGCCTGGATTAGCGAGAGAGGCCAGAGCAATTTCTGGGGAATCGTGGTTCAGTTATGGAAAGGACGATAAACCCAATCCCCTACGTGTATAAAAGCGAGGCTTTACGTGCAGAATCCAAAGCTTCGGAGACCTGGGGGATGAGAAGTAGCACATTTCTGTGCAATAGCTTCAATATATATGCTGAAGTTTGAAATTTCAACGACTACTGCAAATGAAGCTTTTTACCGTTAAGGTTGACAGAAACCTTACTGGCGACACTGGCACGCCATGGTGTAATGCAGGGTATATGTGGTTATACCCACTTATTTTTCAATCAGCATTGCATATACCTACTTCTCAGTCCTCTCTGATGGATATTAGGGCATTTATCCTTTGCTGAATGGTTGCTCAAAAAAGGGCATGAATTAAGAGTATACCCACTTCACCAGGGACCACTAACTACCCTACTGCTGGCACGGTAAGTGGCAAATGGTCATAAAGGACAAGAATGCAAATTAGTTTTGCCGTGCAGACTCAATGTATTTGGGTCAGTGGTGTAATAGGGAACACTCGTTATCCAAGTTTACAGTAAGTCCAGTCGTGGCGCCATTTCTTGATTCGTCAAAAAAGAATATGTTTTAAAAATGGGTCATTTATTCCCAGCACAGTGTAAAACTTAGGTGTAATTGCCTGCGGGAAGACAAAAATACACGATGGTGAAAAATTAGTTATTCCTCATGACCATTTTGTCAATTATTTATTGCAATGGGGATTGAACGGGATTTCGGGGACTGAGGGCTGTTCTGTACCACTTGGTTGGTTTCCATGGCACATTCACTCTGTGGCAGTCAGGGAAAATGGCACAGATTGTAGGGCAGTGACAGCTTATTTTTCCAGGATCAGTGCCTTGTTTTCCCCCCACTGGACCTGCACAAATAGGAGGAAAACTTAAAGGGCCAATACGCAATTTAATCAAGGTCAGATATAAGGTAATAAAAAAAGTAGGATAAATGAAGCTTCAGTGGTGGTTATTTCTTCTGGGGTAGAGCGTCATATTACACACCCTACTCTGTCTGTTGATATTGAGCTCTTTTAATGACTTTGTTAAAAAGTAACAGGATACATGCTCCAACCAATTAACTAAAATTACACTCTAAATAACTGATATAGCCCTAAATCTGGAGTGTCATGCTTCCAAGGGGACAGCTATCTGTGATGGACCTTCATCCAACACAGAGCTCTAATAAAATATGAAAGCGATTTGGCTTAGGCTTTACAAGAATACAATTAACCAAAAAGTAGGCCTGCGAAGATGTAGGTTCGTCACTGAAAGTGATCCTCTTGGAAACACAACACGGCAACAGAGTTCTGAGGACAAGAGGGGATTTAGGTTGAGTTTCAGCATAATTATAGCCAATGTTAACATGTTCGCATGCGCACACTTTCTGGATTATGTATTCTAATCATCTCTCAATATTTTCCTTTTGTAGGTTTGATATTTTCCACTTTCAAGAGACACAGACAGGCTTTAATTTAGCAGAGCCAGAATCCATGTTGAGTTTTGATGGATTAGAAACATTGTATCCCAGGTGCCTTTCTTCATTTTTTTATACCAGCTTTGACGTTGGGGAAACTTGTCGCAGTTTGGTGTCCTGATGAGCAAAATATAAGTGACATATACGGCGAAGGTTGCTGAAAATGATTTGCTGCCGCTTCACCTCATTCCTTCTGTGGTGATGAGATTGAGGCAGCGAATGCCACCTCAAGGGTTTGAATACCAACCCTTGCATAATTTCCCAGTTCAAGGAGCCTGATTTCCAAGAAGTGAGGGTTAAGAGGCGCGTTGCATATGAAAGTAGCAGGTTAAGGCTGGAATGTCTGTTGGCAACTTGGCCAGTGGGCAAGTGTGTGGAATATAGACAGCGATGTGGAGAATCAGCAGCACGACGGGATCTGTTGCCACTGCAGGGAGGAGTGTTTCATATGTTGGAAAGGTTGCAGAGTAGAGTATCAGGTACTCACTCCTGTCACACATACTGTATGTACATTTTTGCACATTTGGTCATCATCTTGTCATCGCCCGGTGAAGAGCCTCTTAATGGGGATTGCAAGACACCGGGGGGTGGAGCTGCTGCCACTGGCTCAGCGGAGCTTTCGATGGAGGGTTGAGGGCAGGTGCAAAATAAATAAACATGAGAATGCAAAATTGCAAGACTCCTCACCCCGGCCATGACTGGAATTTTCAACAGAATCACAGGAAAGGGGATTTTAGGGAATAAAAAAAGTAAAAGTTTTTGAGTGACACTTAGGGAGAAGGAAAGTAGACTGAAGGGGAGATTTTGGTTTGTCCACTCCTTCCAGTGAGTAGCAGATTGCGACTGCACCTCGCCTGCTCCAAGATGTATTTCATGCAGACAGTGGGGCAGTTTGTCGAGTTAAATTTGAATTTTGTTTCTCAAACCACACTTAGTGCGGAGGGACAAACAACAAGTTCCTCCAGTGTTGCTGCCGCTGCGTGGGGGAAGGGAGGGTGCTGGAGGGGCAAAACAGCCTCTGGTAAAAGGAAACCAGTGTCAGGATTTTTATTTATTTATTTGTTTTATCTTTGACTGCACCTGACTCTTATTTCTGGGGATTTATACTCCGTCATGCTTTGTTCCCTTAAAGCCTGAGCGCTCTACAGACAGCTGACTGTTGGGGAGGGTGGGTTTGAAGGATTCCGGTTTTAAGCCAAATTGGAGGTGAAGTTTGGAAGCAACAATGTAAAGATACTCAACATTTCATTAAAACATCGCTTGGATCAAAGAAGACCTCTGACCTTAAGCAAGACTTGTTTCTATGTTTTTATTCCCCCCTAATCAAAGCAGTGCATTAATGTTGCACTTACTTCACCGCCCTCTTTCACTCTAAGTGGAACTTCAGCATCTGATTAGGATGATCAAAACAGCCATCTGCTGCTGACTACACTTCTTTTTAGTTTGATTTCAGATTAAAGTGCAAGATAAGATTCATGCCTTGGCCTAATGGACGTGTGATGCAATGATAATATTGAAGAGACGGGCGCTTGCACCTACCACACAAGGGGACAGACATAAAACATTTCCATTTTGACAACATTTCAAACAGCATTTTTACCATAATCATGCAGCTCTGGAGTTGTTGTGATGGTTAAAGTATGTGTTAAAAGAAGAATTAAGCACTTTTGCACACCCCTGACGGTATATCTTACAAGCGACTATATAAACCATTGCTTTTGGGCACCACAACACAAGCACACACCCCATCCAGGTACCGGCAACTCGCCATAATAATTAGCAAGTGCTGCATCCCTTTACGATGACAGAGCCTGTGAAGAGATGGCAACTGACGTTGCTGCTCTTGCACTTAAAAACATTGTTAGAATAATTTGTCTCTACTCTGTGTATTTCTGTGTCTTTGTACACTGCTCTCACCAGCTTTGATTAAAAACAAGTGTGTATGGCCAGGGTCAGAGAGAGGGTTGTAAAGAATTTACAACAGTGACATGCATGATGAAACTCTAGGGGGAGCAGTACGGAGGAAAACAGTGACCAAAACAGTGAAGAAGCGGGCCAATATGCATGGTTCCCCTTCCAAATGATCAAAATTATTGAATATTTTTGTTGGCATATCAGAGAGAATGGCATGACTTTGGCGCAACATACCCAGCTGGCCTGGTAGGGAAGCTAGCTAGCTCATTAATCAACGGTAAAGTAAGGGCTGTTTTGAGAGCGCTAAGGAGACCTTGTTGAAGAAAGTGAGGATGGGAAGAGAGTCTTCTCGCAAGAGGACTAATGTTATAAAGTCCTACACCTGGCAGGTCCGGGTTCAGTGCTGCTCTTACTGTTACAATTTAATGAATTGTCAACCTTCGAGTCTCCAAAGGCTCCAGATCAACTGAAGGAAGACAGCAGTTCCGTGCAAAGAGAGCAGAAAATACGAGATGGGATGTCGCGCACAGAAATGAAAATAAGGATTCCAGTTTACTTTCAGAATTACCATTAAAAAAAAAAAAAAAAGCCTATCATGTTTCACGACTGACTGCTACAGCAGTACAGTACTGTGTAGCTTAATTATTCTGTGGTTGAAAGCAATGCCCTTATATCACGCCATCTTTGATGAAAACAAAAATCATTACAACCAGCACTGGTCTAGCGATTCCAGCAGTCCGCCACTGTGCCACACTCCTCATAAATCTGATAAGCTACTTCCAACTGCATACACAGTAATTTCTGGGTTAAGATTAAAATCACTGCTAATTAAATTGCATATTGACAGTAAAAAAAAAAATACCTCTTGCAATGGGTGTCAGTTTGGTGCGACTACGACGTTGCAGCTGAGAATCCTACTTTGCTGCTGCATGTTGTCATATTGCAACATAGCCAACAATGAAAGGTCACCCAAGACTGATGATTAAGTATTTTCTATCCCCCCCTTTCCTATTATTTTGAGGTGTCAGCTCAGAAAATTGTAGTTTCTTCCATAATTTGAACACAGACTTAATTATATCAGGCTGGGTGCTCGGTGAGCAAATTTCAAGCTATTAAGTCTCCACCAAGGAGTCTTTACATAGAGAGAGAGAGAGTGAAAGAAAAAGAGAGAGAGAGAGAGAGGGAGAGTCTGTTCCCTCGTGCAGACTGAACATTATAAACAACAACAACAACAACAACGTCGGCAGACAGTGTTAAACGTCTTCGAGACAATTCTTGGAAAAACTGTGGCGAGGATCGAACATCTCTTAGATAAAGACGCAGCTCCCTCCTTGTCATCGCCAAGACCCCTTTAGGTTCCTGTCTGAAGTGCTGCTGCGCGAGACGCAAGGAGAACGAAAATCAATAGACGTCAGCCTTGGGTGTGCTCGAATGGAACAGGAACAAATTGAGGCAAGAATATGAATATTCTTCTGCTCCCCCCCCCACCCCCTCTAGTTAAGCCCCAAGATGCATTCATTCAGCCAGTACTTTATTATTCAAATAAAGAAAAAAAATATTCCAAGTATATTCAATTCCATACTGTACTTGAATCAGCCCTAATGTCACCTCTCAAACAGTACTGTGATAATTACATTGTGGGTTTTTGTTTTGTTTTTTTTAACACGATTTTGCAGTTTCTTGCCCCTTGGGTTGCCCGCTAGGCATGGAAGCTGTGCTTTAATACGATGGTTTAAATATTCTGCCCCCTCATTGGAAACTAATTGGCTTAGATCTATAAATACAATCTCGCATGGGTTCTGATGAGAGAGGCCTTTAGGAAGCTAAGCGGGATACCGCAAGGAAAATTCTGATCCCAATTACTCAATATTGCAATAAACAGTTTTGCACAGTTGAGGGTTTTTTCACCCCCTACTCCCATGTACACAGGAGAATCCATTTTCTTCTAACAGTGAGGACGGAGCGCTGGGAGTCGGAATATGTATAATTTATTAGCATCAAATCCAGAGAAGTAGCGTTCGGATGCTACTTCATTAGAAGCCAACTATAACCGTTGAATGAAAACACTCATTTATGAGGGAAATACACCCTTTGACAATAGATGCACTCAATTTCACCTGCTTTGTACTCGAGGACAAGTCCCCCACAATCATATATCAGGTGTTCCCAAGCTTTTCCACGCCATGGCCCCCCAAACAGCAATAGCTTCTGGCCAGGGACCCCCTTCGCAAACCAACAGACAATGTTACAAAATATGTAAAGAAAAATCTAATTTTTAAAATGTTTTTTCTTCAATTTATTGATTTAATAATTGTTGTATTTGTTTAGAATAAGAATACTACCAACTATCATGTTGATAATTATGGGCATTTTTTTTCTATGGGTTTAAAACCATACTTAATGGAGGTTGTCTCATGCTTTCTTACTATAGTAGGCCAATTCTTTGTTTTTTGCAGCAGTGTCTTCCACAGCTGGGCTTTTTGTCTGCTATTTTGCTTTCTTTGTCACAAACCTGTCTATTTTGCACTACCTAGGCTAGCTTGAGGAGCAAATTACCTTGATAAATGGCACAAACTGGCTAGTCTCTCACATGACGCCATGATGGAAGTTTCTTGTCTTCTCTCCAATTTTCTGGGGCAACCCTAACGCCCCCCCCTCTTTGAAAACCTCTGTCATAGAGCTTACCTAGCTTACCGCTCACAAAAAAAAACCCAAAACACAACAACAGCCTCCTCTCTCCCTGCAACCAGGTACACCAAGATGAAGACGGCCACCAACATCTACATCTTCAACCTGGCCCTGGCCGACGCCCTGGCCACCAGCACACTTCCCTTCCAGAGCGCCAAGTACCTGATGAACACCTGGCCATTCGGGGAGTTGCTGTGCAAGCTCGTCATCGCCATCGACTACTACAACATGTTCACCAGCATCTTCACCCTGACCATGATGAGCGTGGACCGCTACATCGCCGTGTGCCACCCCGTCAGGGCGCTGGCCTTCCGGACGCCGGTCAATGCCAAGATGATCAACGTGCTCATTTGGGTGGCGTCCTCCGCCATCGGGGTTCCCATCATGGTCATGGCCGTGACCAAAGTTGCAGACAACGGTAATCACTAAACATTTTTTGTAGGTCTCTGGCTCGAACCATTGCGATTTGCACAGCGGAATAGCTGCTGAACAGCAATCAAAACAAACCCTTCACACGTGCTTTTGTCCACATTATTAGCAACACTGGGCCACAATTGACAATTCAAAACACGTTGTGAGTAATTCTCATTTATTTGTTGCCGTTTTAACCCCCAATTATCCAGCATGGCCACTAGAGACCTGAACACCTGGGCCAGGACTGGTTTTCACAATTTTCCTTCTTGCCCGATGATCAAAGATCATTTCGATTCATCGATTCATAGCCTTGGAAGAATCCAGTCCTAGCAGCACGGTCTTAAATTCCTCCTTTCGCAAAATGCATTTAAAAAAGAAAAAAGAAAAGGTCCCACATTACGTACCTTTCATATCTTTGACCACCTTCCACTGGAGGTACTTCTGATTATAAATTATAAAAAAAATAAAGTTTTTTGTACTTTCCACGAGTGTATTACTAACCAGGAAGCGGTTGTCACATCAGAAAAGGAGGCACACAGAGATGTATTTCGGCACAAAAAAAAAAAAGATAGACTTTGCTTTTGGTGGGGAGTTCACTTGCAAGGGAAGCTTTCCTTAATGCAGCACTTTTCTGTAAGGAAACACAACATTCCGAACAAGTTATTTTCCCTTTCCTCCTCCCCCTGACAGGCAGAACGATGTGCATGTTGAAGTTCCCTGAGCCTGACTGGTACTGGGACACGGTAACCAAGATCTGCGTCTTCATCTTTGCCTTCGTGGTGCCCGTGATGGTCATCACCATCTGCTACGGCCTCATGATCCTGCGCCTGAAGAGCGTCCGCCTGCTGTCGGGCTCCAAGGAGAAAGACCGAAATATGCGGCGCATCACCCGCATGGTCCTGGTGGTGGTGGCCGCTTTCATTGTGTGCTGGACGCCCATCCACATCTTCATCATCGTCAAGACCATGGTGGAGATCAATACGCGCAACCCCTTCGTGATAGCCAGCTGGCACCTGTGCATCGCCCTGGGCTACACCAACAGCAGCCTCAACCCGGTTCTCTACGCCTTCCTGGACGAGAACTTCAAGCGCTGTTTCAGAGATTTCTGCCTGCCGTGCCGGAGCAGCGACGGCAGCCACAACAACCTCAACAGCCGCAACACCACCCGGGAGCCGGTGTCCGTCTGCCCGGCAGCCAGCAGGGAGAAGAAACCCACATGACTAGGCATGGTCTGGGTCCCCCACAGCTCTCGCTCCAGGAGGATCCAGCAGGATCTGCAGTCAGAGGTCACCCAGATCTCCACCACGGAATTCTAGGAGACCAACGAGTCAGTCGTGCCACTTGGTAGTGGCAAAAGAGAATTGAATTTTTTTGGCACCAAACAAAAATTTGAAACATGATTTTTTAATGTATATATATATATATGTAGGGTTACATATACATATATGTATATATATATATATATATATATATATATATATACATATATATTTATTTTTTAAATGTGCCCCCTTTACAAAGCCTTCGCTGTGGATGGGTTGCAGAGCAGTGGAGTAAATCTAGACGTGAGAGACAGTCAAGGCGGATAATTGGCCGCTCATGATTATTTTATGGTCCAGAGATCAGACAACAGGCATACAGCACATTTTTTGATGATACAAAGGCGGAAAGGAACATCACTCGACAAGCAAGAGGGACCATCCCCAAGAGGGTGACGTAATTAGGGAAGGAGTGACTGCCGGGACACGAAAAAATGGTGCTGAGACTTTCTCATTTTCAGACTTGCCGCAGCCGTCTGACGACGAGAACAAGTTAGGCAGGAGTGACGCGAAATTGTTTTGGTCTATTACGAGGCAGGCGAAAAAAGAAATAAAGCTTGAATTTACTACACTTCACCAAGGACAATTTTTCTGGGATCGCGCTAGCCTTAACGAGAACAGCCACGCAAGGATTTTCCACCGACGACTGGATGATGCACGGTCAAGTTCCTCCTCTCAATGCGAGGACCGTTCTTGTTTCCTATTCTGTTTGAGACGCTCGCCTCTTTATCTTTTTCCTTTCTCGAGCAGCTGAGACACTTGTTTTGTCCTGCCGTTTGAACTCAGCATGGAAACGGAATCTCTCGGGTTCAGCATTACACAGATACGAAAAGTCAATTGATTGTATTATAGAAAAAAAGAAAAAAAAACAAACATTTGAGACAGAAACAAATGGAGGCAGCCCCTAGCGGCCAGTGTGGCTTCATGGTGGTGGGAAAACAACATTTATCATTCTGTTTCAGCGGTAAAAGCAAATGTTGAATCGCGGAGCGAAAAAAAAAAAAAATGAAAATCAAAGTCGCTTTGTTACGACGAGGATCACAAAAGCATGTGGCTGGAGATGCCGCCGAGCACTTCAGTAGGGGGTTGGGGGTTATCGATTTGCATTTTGAATGAGTTGAGAGGCTCTGCCACGGTGCCACAGCGAACATCCGCGTCCACGTTGGGGAAGCTGGAAGGAGAGATTTGCCGTGGCGGAGACACAGGGACTCCCATCAGATCGGACGATCAAGTGAAGTGGGAGCCGTCAGTCAGCGGCGGCTTGTGAAAGTTAATGACCACGACGTCCACTTCGCACGCCAGACGAGGCGCCGTCGGGAGATACTGACGCAGAGATTCTGGAACTTTGCTTTGATGTGTAAACACAGGAGACTTTGGAGAGTGTTGAATTAGTGATTTGAACATGTTGAAATATTCTATGTATTTTTTTTTATTATTATTTTATTTCATTTATGTGACAGATGTCGACCGGGAGATGTCGTTCACATACAGCCGAAGGGTCTCGAGGTGTACAGATATTTCAAAAAGAAAAAAGAAAAAACTAAATGAGAACGGGCTCAGGTTTATGTGGCCTTAATTAAAAGAAGCTTGATTTGCAAAAAATGTATGAGAAAAAAGAACAGAAATTGAGAGAAATTCTAAGATAATTGCATAAAACATTGCATACAATTTTAAATACACATCGGCATACACACACACATTGTACACACACATGCACGCACTATACATAAACTTGTAGATATATCAACGCGTTGGCATTTTGAAAAAATTTGGCTCAAGCCATAATTAAAATGACGTTGTGGCTGTTCCGTGATGCTCTTCACTTTCATTACAGTTTCCAGGATTTCACCACTTGTGTTCACGAGTCATCAGAATGCGAGACAAAAACCCGGCACACTCAAATGCTTTTGGCTCTGCTAAAAAAAAACAAAAACAAAAACAAAAAAACAGAACACAGATCCTACTGGTGATTCGAACCGCCGCGGCCAGAGAGAACAAACGCTGAGCGTGCTGTGGGGTTCCAGTGCACATCGTCTTTTAAAGTGACCGTGGCTTTTCACAGTGCTGGCTGGACTCTCTGTGCTTTTGCAACCGTGTTGCTTGCTGCATGTGTGGAACACTGACGGGACGTCTTTCGGTTGCCCTCTTGTTTGTATATCGAAGCGACTTAAAGGCAGAATATTAGAAAAAGGGTGGGAGGGTAATCTCACTGAAGGAACACAAGCGACATTCTCATTGGGGTTAATTGCATATCGCACACAAAGATGTTTTCGGCTTTACAAACAAGCACTCACGAAGGGAGGATGACGGTGGGCGATGTTTAATATTTAAGTACGCTCCCGGGGGTTGGCAAAACCTCAGCTGATATTAATTATTGAGAAGCAAATATTGAAGCCCCGAAAAGTCCCAGCGGTCTGCAAATCACTCCCGTAGAGTGCGTTTTTCTGCCCAACCTGCGCAGCGCTATATTACTCCGCGGACGTAATTGGAAAAATTGATTGCACTCCTCGAGCAAACACAAAGCACTCAATCATCATCAGTTACACCGGTCTTCATTTTAATGAGCACCAGTCACGGCGACTTTGATCAGAGCTTCTGCTTGCTGCAGAGCTGTTGTTTTTTTTTTTTTTTCTTCTTAAATAAATATTGACTAAAATCACAAGTCACAGCCTGAATGCCTGAACATTTTCATTCAGTGGCAAGTCAGTTAAGTCAGTTTGATTGCTAAACTGGGGTTCTGTTGAGGGGGAACGTGACTTGAACTTCATAAGGAATGTCTTTGCCTCCTGGAATTCAACCGGGGTCACTTTTGTTTGTCTTTTAAACACTGAATTTTGAGTTTTATTTAGGGTCGCATTAATTACACATCCAGTGATCTTTACGAACATTTGTATAGCCTACAATACTAATAACTATACTACTTGGTGACTAGCCGACTGAAACCATGAGGAGACCACATGGAAAATGTGAAACAGTCTCAGAAACTCTTGGCAATACACCTCAAGTAAATATGACGTTGTGGGGGGTTTTAGTGGCAAGTAAAGAGAATTGGGTTTGAGGATACATTAACAACTAACGGCCTTAGAAAAAAAGAAAAAAAGAAAAATGATTCATCTATTAAAATGATTGAAATTGTGCTTGCTCCCAGTGTCACAAACAGAATATGCGACCAGATTTCTTCGGCCTAATGAATAGACATACACTAGGTAGCTAACAGGCTTTTGGATCTTTTCATTAGTCAGAAAAATGTTATCTTTATACCAGGTTATTAATTCTGAGCATAGTGTTACTGTCGGATTTTGAGTTGCATTTGTGTTTAGTTAGTTTAAATGAGGGGTGAATGCAGCAGATTTTGTTGGTGCGAATTACAAAATGCAGTTCTCTGTATTTCAACTAGGGTGCTACAGGGAAACCCTTCAGAAGAGAACAGGTTGAAAGAAGCAAGACAGGTGTTGCATTTCCAGAGAACACTCAAATCTGTTTTTGGTTTCTTTTTGAGAGCAAAACCCTACTTCGATCTAATTTCTATAAGATCAAATTGACTGGGAAACCCACTGTAACCATTAGCTTCTTTATGTTGCCGTGTGTTTTAACTTTAAGTAGTAGCAGGACATTGTTCAGTATGTTAGCCTCTCATTCCTGTGTTCAATAAAAGACTTGCACCAACGACAGCTTGTCTTGTTGCTTTCTTGAGAGAGAGTGTGTGTCGCTATTAGAAACGCTAGCAACAGAAATTAAGGCACCCTTCTTGTTTTTCCACATTGTAGCTGGATGATGGCCAAACCCTAATGTGATTTTACTCCCAATACTGAATTAATGGAAGGCAGCATTAGAGCATTTTAACTGGAACGAATGACAAAAAAGATGCACCTTGTATTGACTGGCAATCAGTGGTACTTGCGAGTTACTCTCAATGATTTCACCTTCCATTGTTGCTCTCTCATTGTTCTTCACGATTCAAAAACTATTTTGCCATTCAGCTTTCAATGATGCCGTCGCACTGATTATATATATATATATACTTATATATATATATATACATATATATATATGTATATATATATATATATATATATATATATATATATATATATGTATATATATATATATATATATATATATATATATATTAACTCATGATTAATCGCAAATTAATCGCATATTTTTTTATCTGCTCTAAATCTACCGTAAACTGATATTTTTCATTTTTTTTAATAATCATATCAACATGGGAGTAGGCAAATACTTGCTTTCTGCAAATGCAGCATGTTTATTCATGTTGGAGCAATGACAAGTACAACTAACAAAACAAAAGCATAGGGTAAAAAAAAAATAATTATAAACTCAAAAGGATGACCCTTGCCCGGTTCACACTGGACATGGAAGCGCCGCGAAGAGCCGAGCGAGTCAGTTCGGCGCCCATGTTAATCAACGTAGTGGTTCACACCAGACGCGAACGGGCGTAGGTGTGTGTGTGTGTGTGAATAGAAACACGCACTCAGGTGTCCATCTCAAGACCTCTTTCATAATGATCACTGACCGGCATCTCTAGGATCAAATAGACGTATTTTGATCAAGTCGTATATATATATATATATATATATATATATATATATATATATATATATATATATATATATATGTACATATATATATATATACATATATATATATATATATATATATATATATATATATATATACATATATATATATATATATATATATATATATATATATATACATATATATATATATATATATATATATATATATATATATATACATACATTTTCATATATACATATGAAGTAACAAAATAATAACAGTAAAAAAGAATAGCCGCTTCTCTGAAAAAGTAACTGTGTTCCCAGTCTTGCGCAAACTGTCCATAAAAAAAAAAAAAAGAAAAGTGAGGCTGAAAGTGTATTTTCCATCTGTTCTGGTTTCCTGGAAACGTTGGGTAATGGAATGGCACAAGATTTTTCCGTACATCATCGGTACTCATCATGGAAATTGTGCTTCATGGAAGGCCATTATTCAATTAAAGGGTTCATCAGAATGCTTAATCTAGATATTGGACCGCATAGTTCATTTCCTGACAAAAAGCTCAAGAGATGGCCCAGGGCTTCCCTGGTGTGCTATCAGAAAATTAACCATCACATTCTGCATCTGCTCCACAAAATTCAGGACACATCCCCAGACCGGCCCTGATCTGAGAGACGGCCAGCTCCAATTTAATTGTGGGAGTTGCCCTCACTGGCAGCCACATACCAATTATAATAATGCATACAGAAGATTCAAAACACCTCCCTGCAGATTCTCCAGGGCTGCCCAGTTAAACAGCCGAGGGCAGCGTATTCAGGTCCCTGAAGTGAAATTCAAAGTTATTAAATACAGCGTTATTACTTGGGCAAGCAGGAATTTGTGTGGGTGTTCTGAAAATTACTCCAATCATAAACGGGCCCTATTAAGATCATTTTTGTGGTCTACGTCCAACCATAAACAAGGTTTGTTTGGTCAGAACACTCTGTACAGGCCTTACAAAACTAGTGTTTCTCTCACTCTGCCTGTAGAGGCTGCTTTGCTCCACTCCCGTGTGGAGGTAACAATATACTGTATATGGAACCATTAAAATCACACCACAGTAGTAGGTGCGTTTACACTTTTTGGTTAATCTCAATGAATTGTTTTTTTTTCTTCAAATTGAGAGAGCAGATTGTCCGGTTACGTGGACATCTGCATAAAGTAATGGGATTAATTTGTGGGTTCCCATAATGCAATGCAATAGGACGTAGTCAATATGTGAAATGGTCACATGGCACCACATGCAGCTATATTTAAGATGGAGTTGTTAACTTGACTAATCAATCTTACCAAAGTTCCTTTGGTGTTGCTGTTTCTACAGCAACACCAAAGAAACATCCTCATTGCTTGATATATGAGCAGGGAGAGACGAGCACAGAGTGATTATCTATATCCGCGTTGTGGCACGACCATGACGGTGGGTGGTGGACGTGCATACAAAGCTCTGACAATGAGAAGCAGTCGATTAGCCTGTTACATGGACTCTGATCAGATCAAAACAAAGCTACACCGTCCGACTTTGAGTCGGACTGGGACAGTTTAGTCGGAAAGGAGTATCAATGACACAATTGTAATTGGTTAACATTCAAAATTATCAGAAAAATTTAGATAGATTTTTGATTTTTATATTGGTAAAAACTTACATACTTTCCATAAATACATTAATAAATACTTTTATTTTTATTTTTTTTTTAAAGTATATCCAATTTAAATTGAATATACTTTAAATTTCATTTTAAATTTAAGCTTGTACTCATCTTGAACGATGGCGTCCTTCAATAAACCAATAAAAAAGAAGGTGGACGAGGTATCCAGGTTTGTGTGTACAGGCCACCTTAGTTCACTGTCGAGCACAGGAGAGGGAGGGGGAGTGAAATAACGTTCATTTGGCTGAATTACCACAAACATAGCAATTTGTGACACAAATTACCATTAATTACACAAAAAAAAACTAGCGAATCATTGCAAAAGTTATTCACTTCCAAATGAGATCTGCAGAGAGTGCAGGGAGTCATGGCTAACTGGAAGGACAACAGTGATAACAGATCAGCCTTGCACAGATCAATCCCACCATTCACTCACTTTCAATCATACTCATCCTCCCATTCAGTCCGTCTCTGGAACGGTGTCTTTTAACAGAATCACTGTTCAAATGGCCATTTGGCCATCGATTCTTTTCTCTCTCGCAAAGCAGCTCGCACGCAAGTCAAACGACTCGGCAGTCCAGATACTCGATTCCACTGACCACACAAGGCAGCCTGGTAGAACAAAGGCAGTCCCTGAGGCTAAATACCTTAAAGGGACTGTTCAAGTGGTAAACAAGTGATGTCCAAGGACGACGTAATGCAGCATTTTATTATGAATTCAAGTCAGCAGTCGGGCATGAGTTAGTTTCGGAGAATAACGGCGGTAAATAATGTAATCATCTACGTACGCAGCCACATATACAAAGGAGGGTTTCTGTTTGGATCTTGTGGAAAATACTGGTTGTGACAAGGACAAGACGGCAGATAATAGGTACAGCGGAGGTTTCAGTACAAAGACATGTAGAAAGAAAGGGGTGGAGTTAAGGGAAACGCCCCGGAGGTGAAGGTTCTCATTCAGCCTCCCATCACAAACACCAACAAAGGCCCATTAATCTCAATGTTAACTGCCAAGGTGGCTCTCACATTTTTCTTTGTTGCTCTTCCAGTTTCGGAGTGACCTGACATAATGATGGATTCACGGAGATAAGACAGTGTCCTGATACCCTTGATAATCTTGGCTAATGATTGACTTATTTTAATTTAATTTTTTTGTTTGTTTTAACTTTGGCCTTTTCTTCCGTGAAGGCTAAATACTAAGCAAAGCAAGTCTTCAGTGATAGCAGCAACTCAACAACAACGCCAGTTTGAACCTGTCAACACTTTGTAATTGGGAACAGAAGAAGTCCATTCTTATCAAACGTGATGCATCTGTTGTGGGGCGTTCAAGACCCCAGTGTCACGTCTGATTTGTTCCAGCCCACAACGGTTCAGCAACCAAATGTTCAAACATTGAATCAACGTAAACTTGACAAGAAAAAAAAAAAAAAAAAAAGAGACAAACATGACTAAGAATAATAAAAACAAAATGAAAGTTTGATACAAAGACTAGACTAAAAGTAGAATGAAAACACAACACTTGTATGTACAACTTTTCCCCCAACCTAACCCTCAATATACAGTACTTTCATGTGATAAACCATGTTCCCACATGTATGGGTATGTTGTACTGTCAACTAGTCAACTGGAAGTTAATTTATGGGATGTATGATATGCAATGAGCCCAGAGTCTGTTAGTTAGTCTTGTGCAGACAAAAAAATTGCTGAAAGCTAACTAAGTTTCTCAACTCAACTGCTTTTGTTGTATTAGTGAGTCAGTGTGGCTAAAAAGCAACTTGTAAAATTAAGTTATAACACTTTCATGTATTCATAGATAATTAGTAAAGAATTGAATAATTCATTCAATGATCCTTCGTATTAGCATGCTTAAACATGCTTATATGTCAGATTGCTCTTACCAGTTTCACATAAAATGCAGTTGGATTATCATATTGAGATGAACTATGCCAAGTCACATTTATTAGCATGATATTATATTGATTAAACCAGGTAGGATAGACTAAAAGAAATAAATAAAAGTGAGGCTGTAAGCACACTGTCAACTCACTGCAACTGTGGCTCAGTCAATCAGTGGGAGCACAATTTGAAAAATTATAACATTTTAGTTTCAACATACCCTATTATATCATTAAGGGCAGCTGTCGCTCCCCAGTTGCTCCCTCAGCAAATTGATGATCGAAGGGTTGGCTGTTCAAACCTGGGCACATGTTTGAAGTGTCCTTGGGCAAAACACTGAACCCTAAATTGCTCCCTACGGGGCTGGCAGGGCCTTGCATGGCAGCAGCCACCCATTGGTGGATGAGTGTGAGAGTGAATGGGTCAATGAGAGACCACAGTTAAGTGCTTTGGGGTACCATGAAGGTGCCGGAAAGCGCTATATAGGTGCAGTCCATTTACCAATAACATTATTTGTTATTATTTTCAAAAATGTGGCTAAAAAACCCAGTCACATTTTCTGAGATACACATACATGTAAAAATGCAAATCAGGTTTTAAGTAATTCGTAAGGTTTCCTACTGAGCGACTTAGGATCGTAAATATTCATGTGTGCGTTGACTGCAGATAAAGACGTTTGTATTTGACCATTATGTCCTTTTAATGCTACGCAGCACAGTCTTCGGAAAGTGTGAAAGTTAAACGTAGATGTCGGAGAGAAAAGTTGATAAATTCTAAGATAAATTCAAGAACAAATAATTCCATATATATTTTAAATATTTGTGTTACAGTGCTATAAATCTTTTGACAAGACAGGCCGGTGTCCTTTGCTGCTTTAAAATAGAGTGTTATCTCACCACAGCACAGGTGCCCTTGGACACTCTGTCCTCTCCAACTCCAAAACCCCCGACTATCCATCCACCCATTTGACTACATTATGATTAAATATGCCCGTGCTTTAGCACAAAGAAAGGTGGACCTGACTGTGTGTCCGCGCTCTGCAGATTTGGGTGATTGATCGCTCTCATTTACGGCCGACGGTCGAAAAACACACATCAATGATCGGGAAAATATTAATTGCGTTACCTGTGGCGATCCAACAAAAGCAAAGATTGTACGTTTGTCTTCATTAGGGAGTCACGCTCACCAGGCTTGCGCCCATGTTGCGCACAGTCCGATGAAATTGCGACACAATGATCGACACAACCTGCCAGCAGAAATGTGTCATGCATGTTGGTAAATAAGGTTAAGTTTTACAAAATTACCACCGACATGACATTATGGCAGGATTCAAGGGTGGGGGGGGGCGCATCTTTGGATTTTAGAATTAGACACACACACACGCACACCTCCATTTTGGTGAAAATGATAAAATAGTTTATGTTCTAGTTTCACTTTATCATAAAAACAAAGACGTATTAGAATATTAAGACAGCAAAGGCAACAAAATCTGTACAAACCTATGTGTATTATGCAAATGTTATGTGAGTCTCCCGCACAATAAATCTGGGTCATGAGTCCTGGGTGTAGCTACAATGCTAACTGCTAAGATGCCAAAACCTTTAACTGCAGTACTTGATTATCAGTGCTTACAGATTTTGAAGAATCAACTAATTCTCTCATCATGTCACCCAAAGCTGTAGTTTTCTTTCTGTCACTGAAATTAGACACAATGTACTCCTAAACAGGGGCAAGCTGGGGCACAAGATCACTTTTTTTAATAAGCCAGATTTTTTTTTTTTCTTTGTCATTCATACTTGGCCAGAGGACAGCAAAAGTAAAAATAGAAAAAAATTAAAAAAATATATATATAACATTTGAAAGAAGGCTAATTTTACCCAATTTTCACCTCTACCAGGTGCCAAGGCCTTGAATAAACACCACTTTTTCTCTTTTACGCATGCAAGCCAGCTGGATGGCTCAGATTTCATTTCTCCAATGGGGGGCATTTACTCTAGCACTCTGCAACCTGCCAGCTTTCTTTCAGGTGTGGCAAGTATTGGCATTACAATACTTGCTGCTGTAGGCTGCCCTTAAAAAAACACAGAGAAAACAAAATTGAGGAAGCAGCCTGTCAGTCTGCTTGAACCCTGAGGCAGCAACAGTTTTATCAGCACCGGCTGCGAGTTTCGCAGGGAAATTGGGTGGGCGAAGATCAGCACTGTGGGCCCCAATCGTTGAAATATATATATATATATATATATATATTTTCTTCGCTGAATGACTTTGACAAAAGTTTTGCCGAACTCCAGGCGGTTTAGCAGCTTTCAGGGGGGCAGTAACATGCTCCTAATGAATTGCTATTGGATGCCACAACTTTGATCTTTACCTTCCTCAAAAAAGACAACAAAAAAACTTGATTCATCAGGTTTGTATGTGGCAGGCAGTCTTGTACGATCACCTTTTCGGTTTCCAATTAATTCTTTTTTTTTTTTTTTTTCCAAAGGGCCTCCTCTTTACAAATGCCTCGCACGGTTCTTTACGAGATCGATGTGTGAGGTCATATTAAAAGATAAAGGAATTGTTGCTTCTGGCAATGTTGGCCTGACGTCCAATCCGAAACCTTGTGGCTCTCTGTATCATCTTACTTATAAGCAAGGGAACAAAGGCAGTCAAAGGCCTGGCTGAGCCTGGCTGAGCCTTTCTTAATCTCTCCTGATTAGTTGCCTTGGCAGAATTTTGAAGTTACCTGTGGCGAATTCTCGCAAGAAAACGGCTCAGTTAGAGCGTACGGACATGGTCCAGCATCAGACTCTCGCTAAATATCCTTTTTAACGCCTTCAGCACCCCCGGTTTGAGTCCAGCCTTATCAGCGGTGTACATTCCAAACGCAGCAAAGTGCAAGAAAACAAATCAGATAACCGCCCGTGTCGATATTGCATTCTGGAGTTATCGTACAAAAGGCCTGCCTGCCTGCCCGCGAGAGATCAATTCCCTACACTGCGTTCCACGCGCAGCAAGATGCTTTTCATCTCTCCAAGCCTGCGCCCGCACGAGGCACGCCACCACGAAACAGCGGCCACCCTCATTTATTCATCCAACCAACTGTGATGGATCATTATTAACACGTCGGAATACAAAGGAACCATTTATCAACCGCGCAAACGCACCTGAAAAGGCCGCAACCCTCATTCCACAGTTCAAAGACCTCGCCCAACGATGGCAGCGTTCCCTTTAATGAGCCTGAGTGGCTTCCTCGGACTCGGCATTCAAATCACATCTACAGATCGTTAGATGCGAAAACGGGAAGCACAGGTCAAGGTAGTGGGCCGCGTTGGGTTTGAAGTGCCCATAGTCCATTTGTCCCCAAAGGGCTGCTTAGAATGAGCCATGACAGCAGAGCACCATTGAGAGCCATTATAAAGGTGCAGCGGATGGTTAAAGGCACTATTAACAAGGTAGAACTGGTCGAAAGGGGATTTACGTTTTGCATTTGGCCTGTGAGAGAAGCTCCTCATTGCTGCATGTATAATCTTTTTCTTTATGAAGTCAATGGGGAGAGGAGCTTATGTTGGAGTTCCTTTAATTGAAATTCTCAACAAAAAAAGAAGAAAATCCAGATTTTCCTACATTTTTTCATTTATGTAACATTCAAAGTTTCAGGCTGGCTTCATGCCTGTCTCCGATAGATAAACCCCACCTCAGTCCCCAATGTGTTCTTTGTAAAAAAAAAAAAAAATCCTCTCCACATTGCTAAAGGTGATACAGACAAAAGTTCTAACTTTGGAAGAAGCAAGTTACTTACTTATTCCTCCTATTTCTTTTTTACACCTGGCAGACTGACACAGCTCTATTGGAATCATCAACTGAGGAAACATAATAGAGTACATAATAGAGAACACAGCATAATGTTAAAGTCAATGAAAACCATTTTGTTTTTATCTCATTGAATAAATTACTTATTTGCGGACAAAACAGTCATTCACAGGCATCTTTCAAACCAATCTTTAGTAATGCAGTTTACTAACACGTTTTAACTCACTGCTATGTGAAATATATAGTGACCAGGATAGGAATTCCGTGCATACAGTACAGTACCGCAAATGCACTTCCATTGGCACTTTTATTATCTCATTATTTTTATATTTTATTTTATTCCTTGCTATTTGCTGGTACTCTCAGAACCTAGCCCTCACAAATAGCCAGGGGACCTTAATAATCTAATAGCTAATGTGTAGTTGTCTGGATGTTGCTGTTAAACCATAGATTAATGGCCTGCCAAGTAGGCTAACTAACAAACACAATATGTGTTTGTTAGTTAGTTAGCAGCCGAGGCAGCCCAGCAAGCTGAAATTGAACCCTCGGTCCAGTGGCTAGTTCAGGAAGAGGTGTGCTTCAGTCGAGGAATAAAGAACCAGCAGAGCAGTAGCCACGAGGCAGCAAGCTGCCTGAATGAAGTGGGAGCAGGCGATGGAGCGGCACATTTCCTGAAAGGACATCTGGCAGTGGAACCCTAAAAGGACAAAGTTCTTTTGGGGTTCTATGTCCTCCCCAGCCCATCCAACCTGTGCACTAGGATATTGGAACACATCTTAAGCAGCTGCCCCAAGGCGCTGAGTGAGGGCCAGTATCGAGAGAGACACGACCAAGGGAATCAGCAAGGGGATAAAGGATGGTCAATACACCCAAGCAACAGCCAGGGACATTCTTTTTGTTAAGGAAGGACAGAGGCCAGAGGGAACACCTAAAAACTGCTCTGCTGGTTTGCTCTACACGGCCCAAGACAGGTTGCGATGACAGTTGACCTTGAGAGGCAGCTGAAGATTGCAAGACACATCACCCAGTCCAAACTGAGAACGGACATAATCTTGGCCTCTGAGGCTACAAAGCAGCTGGTCTTGCTGGAACTGACAGTTCCCTGGGAGGACAGGATGGAGGAGGCACAGGAGAGGAAGAGGGAGAAGTACCAGGAGTTGGTGGAGGAGTGCCGGAGGAACGGATGGAAGACCAGATGCATGCCAGTGGAGGTGGGCCGTCAGCCACTCCTTGAACAAGCCCTACGGCACACTGGGTATAACGGGTGCCAACCGAAGTAGAGCCATGAACAACAACGGCGAGGCTGGTGGAGAAAGCATCCAGATGACTCTGACTGAGAAGGAGAGAGCGATGGGGGCAGTAGAATGTCACTTAGGCCCCGTTTGCACTTGGCCATTTCAAGCGTTTTTCGTGTTCCGATTGGCAAAAAATCACACGAAGTAACCAAGTGGAAACAGTCCATATCCGTATTGTCATCCGATCACTCAAAGCACCTCACAGAAGTGGTTTCGACGCTTCGCATAGCATAGCATAGCATTCCTCACGGACGTGTGAACAGAATGCGAGCTCAGTCCACATTAACGACCGCCTACTCCACTCACCTCTCCTGTGTACGTACTTCGCCCCACCTCCCGGCGGTCGTCATTATAAAGTTACAAACAAGAAGGGAAAACAAATCATTTTTATTGGAGTCTTTTATTAAGATGCTAATAAAATTTATTCCGCATTAGCGTATTTTGTCAGTGGAGCAGCGGTCGCAGTTTCCCACATATGAGATTAAATGTGCGACGTTGCATCCGAAAATTTTCCAGCCGCTGTTGATCCGAAAATGAAGTCATCACCACTCTGTCCCACCAGTCGTTACTCCTCGTTCGGATCCATACGCATCTTTCTGGTTCCGCGACTATCAGAGCAGAGACAAATGCTGCAGCCCTCTTTCTTCTCCATGCTGCTCTTCTCTTTAGTCGGTGCTCTAAGACCATTAACCGGCTTTCACTTCCGATAATACTGACGAGCTGCAGTAGGATTAAAACAAGTGACTCGATATAGTCCGCAAACAGGAAGCTGATTCTTATTCGTTTTCAGGTGAAACTAGCCGTAGTTTTGCGCTTTACTGCCCCTAGTGGTTAAAATGCACTAATGCGATCACAAGTGGCACGCTCGAGACGCATTTTAATGCTATGTGCGGACAGATGCTTCAAGATGTGTACTTCGTGATACGATCCCCAAAAACAGTTGCAAGTGACCAAGTGCAAACAGGGCCTCAGACACAAGCCAAGATCTGATCAACCTCGGCCAGGTCACCTGGACGAGGGTGTCTGTTGTGAGACCCGAAACACCCAACGACTCCAGGGAACAACACTGATGATGTGTCCAAGGCTGTGCATCAGAAGATGTTTTAGAAACAGCAAGTGTTAGCGCACCTGTCCAATAACCAACGCATGGCCTTATAGCACCTTTCTTTTATTGAATTTGGAGCACTGTGGAAATGCTGAACCTATACTGACCCATTATTAATGCAGTAATTCTCAAAGAAGTAAATATGAGCATTTTTGAAACAACCAATTTCTTTGTTTTGCTTTTACAATTATTTCAGCATCATTTCCCCAAAGAATTCATTCTGCACCTTTATAGTGGTTCTGTTGTTGATGTAGTTTTGTTTTTGTTTTTTTGTTTTTAATCTCTTTCTTTTTTTGAAATTGTTGTTTAGGCCACCTCATCACCAAAAGCTGCTTAAAATTCAACATGTTAAAAAAGTGTTTGTGATAAGTACAGAGAGAAGGAATAGAAAAGAAGTGGGGAAACAACAGAGATACAAAACTCTTACATAAGCCGTTTGTTCGGCCTCTGTTCATTGTACCACGCTGTCTGAAACGAGTTGCAGTAAAAAGTCTGAAAGTGGTGTAATGCAAAAGTGAAAGTTGGTCTGTTCCCTGAGGCTACAGCAAATAAAGGAAGCAACATCTGCAATTTAAATCTTTTTGAGCCTGAAGACGTCACAAGAACCAAGGCTGACTGTTTTGTTCACAAGTTACGCCTGGGAGACACAGGACAAACGAGATGCTAAGATGCGGCTGTCAGCATTTGACAGAGGGTAACAAAGAAAAATTGGAGAATGTCTGTAAACGGTAGGAACGATATGAGATCTCAGGGCAGTTTATCTGCAGAATGTGATGCAGCAGAACGGGTGAAGGGAGGAGAGGAGGGACAAACCCACAATCCATAACTTCAATTGATTGAATTAATCTAATTTTCTTGATTGGCGTGTTTCCAACCTCTTCTTCTCCTTCCTCTTCTTCTTCATCATCATCATCCTCTTAACATGTACAATACTGTACACAGATAAACAGGCGCATGTATGACAGAGTTTCAAGTTGAGGTTAGTAGCTAGCCACTCTGAACACACAACACACTTGGACAACAAGACATGAAAATGTTAGTTTGTTTCTGTCAATAAAAACCTTGTAGACACAATGGAAATAATCATCTCACCGGCTCTCACTCTACATAAACACCAATCCGAAAGATACCCAAACCCCAAAAGGCAAATGAAAGCCCTTTTCACAACAAGGGCGCGCAAAAAAACGAAGTGAAAAATGTTGAATCTGTCCGTAAAGTCTGTCTTCATAAAATTAGCGGCCAATTTGCAAGAGCCAGAGCTACAAACGTGCTGCCAACGGGCTCCTGACGGTGAATCCCACAATAGCACTGCAAGATTTCACTCATCCGAGACTACCGAACAGCCAACAGCGTCAGTCGCTACACAGCTGCTGCATCCGCTCAGCGATCGCTCCCTGTTTCTGTTTCCTCCAACTGGTGTCCTGGGAAACATGAGGGAGGGGGTGCTTTGCCCTTCGCCGCGATTAATCCTTTCCTCCCCCACTTCAATTTTGAAAAAGATTCCCAAAAGAGCTCATCTAATTCACCGACAAAGAGACAAAGGACGCGGATCCAGCTCCGAGTCGCTGCAGAGTCATTTTTAACGGAGACCATTTCCAACTTTTATTTAAAGGCCGTGACAACGTGACTCTTCGAGCCGCACGGCTTTCATCGGGTTTATTTTAACAAGCTCTGCCTCAGGTACCCCCACCCCTGTTATCGCGCCTGTGAAAATCACTCCCTCATCTACGACTCTCTAATGTTACCGTTGTATACCCTTGGGTGCTGTGGCGTCGGCTCTAAGCTGCCGCTCTCCTAATAAAGGACTGTGAAGGAGGCGTCGGCTCCATCATCTGGCAGTTAAAACCGCTATGTTAAGCTTAATAGAAAGTGAAGTCTCTTTTAGTCAAACAGTCAAACATTACAGTCAGTAATTACAGTAATTGCACCCCAGTGCACACAGAAACGCAGCAGCTACAAAAGATAAAATTGGTGAAATACTTCACTTTTGAGAGAGATTATTGAGATATTTTGATCGTGTTTGAGCCTGAGCATGTGTCCAAAACATTTTCTCCCATTTTGTTTTATGAAACTCAGACTTTGAGTCATATTTTATTGTTATTCGATAACAAACATTGCAGATGCTGTCACTGAGGGAAACAGACAAAATAAATAAATCAAACCACAGAATATTACACTTGGTGCAGGTTGCTGATAAAAAGGCCTAAAATATAACTTTCAATCTTTGTATGCGATGCACAATGCACAAATAAATAAAATACATAAATTGTTGCACATATGAAAATGCAACAAAGATGAAGTTACCACTACTGCTACAGTGTAATTTATACTGAACGATCTCTGGATGTGGGAGTAGTAAAGATTCTGCACATTGACAGAACGAGGAGTTTGGGCACTTTGACAACCGCATCGGAAATCTGACATTCATGGTTACCATTACTGAAATAAAGAGAGAAAATGCTGCAGGTGGGAAATAAAGGCTGTCCCAGACACCAGCCAGCGTTTAGACGTACTTCAATGAAAAGGAGACGATAAGTGGTGGTTGCGCACCAATAGGATCTGTTTCCATTGAACGCCTAAAGACAGTTTAGATTAATTGACATATCGGTTTTGCATCCACATCTGTGATTTGTTGTTATTTAACAGTCGATCAATTGAGTCAATAGATAAAAGGTATGGCATTTTAATGATTGCTCTTGCCTTTTCCTTCAACATATATTTCTCAGCCGTTATCGCAAGTGTCATTACTGTGGCTGGATTGCAAATGTGCCAGGAGTCCCAGAGGTCCCCTAAGGCTTTACCATGCGGTAGCACCGCTTGGATTGGTTGAACACAATCACATGGTGCCACGTAAATGCTAAGGTCAGCGGCGTTGATAGGGTTGATAATATCAAGTCAGGTTTTTGCTTGGTTCACATGGTTTCATCTCATCTCGCTTTCCCTTTTTTATCAGTTGAAACCAATCCACCTTGAACCAGCATCAAGCTGCATTTGGAACCGTTTGAAGCCATTTTGAGCTTTTTGAGAATGTAATTCACAGTATGTTGGCCGAACGAAATCACAACCACAATGAGTGGGACAAGATTTTCCCCAAACTATAAAAACAGCTGGGGGATAAGATAAAACACAGAAATAAGACTTAATCGAAGTCTTGCTGGAGAATCATTATCTACAACTCAAATTGATTTGTTTCTGCTCAGTGTCAGTGTGTGGCTGGAAGTCCAGTTAAAGAGAAGCAACAAGGCATGACCACTTTTAGAGGCTTGGAGGGATTCAATACCTAAGTGTAGGAGTGGTGTAGACTTTGCTTAACTGGGCACTATGTAACAATAGAGTCCAAGCAAATATTATTTCCTGATAACACACTATGCCAAAGCAGCATTAAATAAAGTTATTGTGTAATCTGGTTTTTATTTTCATCAAGCAAAAGCTACCAGCATGGATCAGCAATCTCCCAATTTCCAAAGGTACTGTGTTGCCTGAACCTTTTATTTGAAACAAAAAATAAGTAAGTAACTACAGCACTGTCTGAGGTGTCACTGTGTCACTCCGGCCAGTGGTTTACCAAAGAAGGTAGTTTAGAGTATTTGCTTTGTGGGTAATGTTAGATAATTACACATTATTATCGTCTCATAGCTTATATGACTATTGGGATTATGGCAAAATGTTCAAATGCTCAAAAGTGCTTCAATTTGCCCTTGAATTCCACGGCTGGTTTTCATTATGCCGAAACCAGGAGTCAGAATGTAAAGAGAATAGCAGCGTTAGGATAGATGGATTTTGAAACTCAAAGAGAAATTTGTTTTAAAGAGAAAAGTGTCCTGTGGCTATGACATTTGCTTTAATTCCAACTGCTAATTACAAAACACAGGAACAATAGTAAACAACACTTCTCCAATTACACGGTGTTATGCTTAGGGCTTGTTAAATTGGAATAATCAAAAAGTAGAAAATTACTGCTCTCTATTAAAAGTAACGGTCATTACAGCAAATGGCTGAACGGGGAATCGTTCTGCTTCTGGATAAATATTTCGAAGCTTTGGGCTGGATTTTAAACAGCTCGAACTAAAAAAAAAAGGGGGGGGGGCAAGTTGCACAAAGTGCAGTAAACTTAGAAATGTGTTTAAAACTAACATCACACCTCCTGCTGTCATGGTTTGCTGTCATGTTTGTGCTTAATTTTCGTTTCTCCCCTGAAGGCATCACCACTTCTCTCCACCCAGGTCAATCAGCACTAAGTCTCTTCACCTGCTCTCCATGCCAGACTATTTAGCCGCCCTGCTCCCGCCCCTCCCTGCCAGATTGTCCCTCTGCCATGCACGACACTCCAGCATGAAACCCCGGACTGACTCCTCGGCTACTGACCTTGCCTGTTCTGGTTCTTGCCTCCAGCTTTTCCCCTGGACTTCGGCGTTTGAGTGAGTGTTGTGTTTTGACCTGTTTTTTCCCCAAGAAGAGGATTCCTTTTTTGCTGTTGGCCCCTTTTTGACCTGTTTAGAGCAGTTGTTTCTTTTGGCCTCTTTGTCCCCTCTTTTCGACTGACCAGCCGCCTTCTCTCAAGAAATAAAGCTGTGCCTTTTTTTTTAACCTTCCAAACCTTGTCTGTGTGGTGCATTTTTGGGTCCAGAATATACACACTCCCCGTTTCACCTGCATTGCTTCTCCAATTACCAGCTTTGTAGGGTGAAACATCTTGGCAGTGGGGGGTTTGGGGTTTATTAATATACAGACAATTATCACCTTCTCGTCGAGTCCTATAACTTGTCATTCAATTCAGCCTGACTGATTCTGTCCAAAAGCTACTGTTTCAGCAAACAAACTCTAAAATCTCACAGAGCTCAACAGGTATACCAGAAAAAAAAAAAAACAGTACAATGCTTGGTACACAAGGATCGAAATATTTCACCCTGGAATTAGCAATTAACAAAACAGAGATAGACAATTACGAATAATTGGCCGTACTTTCACCGAAGTACATGGGGGTGAACGTATTCCAGTGGATGTTGTTGAGCAACTGTTGGTTGTGTAAGCGCACATTTATTTCCTAACACGCAGCCACAGGAATGTGTGTGTGATACAGATAAGCCGGGTGGGTGAACCTACAATGCAAGACAGATGAAGTGGATCGAACGTCAAAATGAAAACATTTGTCAGAACTTACTTTGTAGCGCAATCTCATGTTCAGTTTGTTATCTGGACAAGAAGCTAAAGTCGGTTTGCAGCTGGGAAGCAACACTGGGGAATACAAAGAGGAAGTCGGACTGGAGTCGGGTGTTCAGGCACACAAAGCAAAAGTTGGAGCCAACCGGTGTTTGTATCAATTATTAGTGCAGGAGCATTGCTCATTTGAGGAGTATGCAAATATTAAAATGAAGCTCATTGAAGTGATTTATTGGCTCAACATAAAAATATATTTAGTGTAGGTACATATTGAAAACAGAAAACTATGGATACGTCGAGAGGTGGCATCTTGCCAGAGAATCCTTAAACATAGAGTTTATGTTGTTTGTGTTTAGTCGACGAATTAAACGAAACAACAAAAACAGTACAAAGTTGTGTTGTACAGTTTTCTCACGTTGCACGAATCATTAAAGCGACGGTTTTCTTTGGAAAATGCGATTGTTATGCACAGACAATTAACTACCACAACTACTGCATCATAGACTTTTTATTGCATTGGTAAAACTCACTCAGGACCCCCTAGTTTATTGGCATTTTCTTATATTTTAGCACTGACCCTAATGTCCTGGCCACAAACGTTGAATTAAAAAGACATGACAGCAGTCTGGTAGAGTTTTAGTCAAGATGAATCGAGTCTCTAACTTTTGTGGTAGATAAATAAAATTACTAGAATGAACAATCCAGTGTGGGCCACATTCAAAGCAGAACAGGCAGGACTGGAAGACTGTGGGTGGCTGATTATACACCTTGACTGGCTTGGTTCATATGATAGACATTATATGCAGTCACACTATAACTGTAAGAATCAGGAATGGCAAGACTTCCTACCCTGTCAATGGAAACTCCCCTCTTTTAGTATTTATTTTAGCGACACTAGCCTTGAAATGTCTTTCAAACCCACTGCTACCACACTACATTAGAATTGGAATGTAGGGATTCTAAGAAATGTATATTCTTTTTTCCCGTGAATATATATATATATATTTTTATATATATATATACATACCTATACACCCCCCCCCAAGCTAAAATGCAATGACAAGCAATCAATGGCACCTGGACTGAATGAGCCAAACTATCCTACCAGGAAAACAAGCAAGGAGAAACCATCAATACGGCTGTTAATTGCTAGATTAACTCTGCCGAACACCTTTGAGTCCCTGTTTACTGAAGTCAACTAAGCAAACCTCCGGCTGTGTGTGCAGCCCCATTATTGTGCCGAGTGCCGCTGCGACTATAGTGCGCACTGCGGAGTTGCATTCACAAATCCATGTCATCCGGAAATAGTAGAGGCGACCCTTTATTCTGTTCAAGAACACTGCTGAAGTGGACCCTACTGACTAATACAAGTTTTTTTGTGTTACTTTTGTAGATATGCAGGATGTACTGCTGACATGTAGCAGGCGTTTCCTCTTCAAAATTTTAGAATACATTTTTTTTTATGGGTCCCTGAAGTAAAAAGCAATATATATATATATATATATATATATATATATATATATATATATATATATATATATATACCATTCAACCTCTGACAATCATGGACAGGAAATATATGACACTGGCCCACAGGCGAGTGTGTTGGAGCCTCGTGCTGTGTCGCAAGTGTGACAACAGCGGAAAATTACTCTTACTGTCAGGAGGGAGTAAAACATTGCAAAGCAGCTTGGAGGCTGCATTTGTGAGGTGCATGGTTTCAATAAAACATACACTATTTGAGAGTCTGTTTGGTCTTGCATTCAATTTGACCCAGAAGAAAAAAATGTATTGAGTGTGTTTGCATCAAGTGGTTTTGTGTTTGTCGGTAGGTGGCACTTTTATTGACGTACACCAACATTGCTGCGATTGAATGTGCAGGAAGAAGCAAAGAAGCAGTGGCAACATTGCACAACTTGGCAAAAACATAAAAGGTGAGGGGTTAATGGTATGGTATGATCAATTTTTTGTCATGGCTCGGCCTCCTCATTGAGCCATGTGTGTCTGTCATTCGTTGCAAACAGCCATCATTAAGCTTTTAGCGGTTAAAACAGAAAAACCATTGACAGCTGACAGGGCTTTGCTTGCATCATATTAAACGTTTATCAAGTTTGTCTACTGAGAAGAATTCTTCATGCTTGATTATATGCGACTTGCAGCCTGTGCATGCCGGATTTTCTTTTGAGCTTCACCACAGGTGGGCGGTATAGAGCAGTCATCTGAGCAAAAGCTGAACTTCCCAGCTACTTAAATGTGACATCATCACCCCGTTTGGCTGTTTTCTCTTTTCGCAGCTCAAGTCACGGTAAGATACAAACTAGGTCTTGACTAGAAGTTTTTGCTGCAAATCTAATTTTAAGGTTTCCCACTTTCTGAATGTGGCAAGGCGCAGAGGACCCAGGTGGGCTTCGAACCCCAGGCTCCCGGGGAATAGCTATGGGCGATATCCCTTTGGCCAAGTAGCCAGGGCGCATGATCAATTGGAGGCATAGCGACAGAACCGCCACTGTCACATCTCTCCCTACAAGCACCTCCTCGTACTGCGCACAGGCTGCCACACAAATGAGAAATCCCTGGACCCACCAGTAGTGCTCCATAGATCCTGCCGACAACGCCAGAATGTGGCAAGGCGCAGAGGGCCCGGGCGGGGTTCGAACACATGCAGGGTTGTCTCTTTGGCTGAATGGTTAAGCGTGCATGGCTATTACCTTGGGGTCTGGGGTTCAAAGCCCACCTGGTCCCCCTGCGCCTTGCCACACAATGTGGAACAGAGAGGTACTGAAGAAAATCTTTCTTTCTTTTTTTTTTTTTTTAAATAAGAAACTTTTGATAATTGGGGGGGAATTTTTCATTAAGTTCATTCTGGCCCATTATAACTTGACATTTCAAGATTGGGCTTTACCAAATTGCCTTGGCACAAGTCGCAGCAGCACTAGCCTCATTAGCCTCCAGCGGGGAAGGTGAAGTCAAATCATCCACACGTCTTTAGCACAAATGGAAAACTAATTGGGCCTCCTTCTGCCAAAGGCTTAGAAAATAACAAAAAAAATCCAATGCTGGTGGCCACGTCAGGTGGCGGTTAAGTGGCGACTTCCACGTACTCGGCGGTCGCACCACACGATCGAGCAGTGATGAGAAGCCGAAGCGTGCATACGTGAACGCCGTAGATAAGCGTGCATCGATTCTCTGGCTCATTCCCCTGCTTGTTTGTCTCAGGCCAACAGAGAATGCAAAACAGGGGCTTGGCAGAGAGGGAATAACATTGAGGCGGTGAAGATTCACTTCAGCCCACGATTGGTTGCTGTGCTTACGCCGTTAGCTTCCAAAGGCAAAAGCCGATGGTTGCATCCTCTCGAAAACCATTTAGAAATCAATCAATCCAAGGGCCTCTCTTAATAAGGGTATAATGGAATTTGTGCACTTTGCATCTTGGTAACAAGTTGTGGTGCAAATCTAAATGACTCTATTCCCACTGATTTATGTCATGTGACTTCAATTCTTCTTATCACAAGAACATTGCAAGAAGCAAAATAATGAACATTTGACACACAGTCAGGGTTTTTTTTATTTATTTATTTAGTTTGTTGAATGCACTACACTGGGTAACATTACTAGTGATGTTATTCATCGAGATCCAAGACCAAGTCAAGACTGAGCCAATGACCAAGACCAAGTCACGACTGAGCCAATGACCAAGACCAAGTCACGACTGAGACTGAGCCAATGAGCAAGACTGGAAAAAAAGCGTTATATTGAGGTTTAAATGTACAGCATTAACTCTGTGCAGCTACCACAGTACTAGGGGCACAATTGATAACAACAGACGCCTTCATTAATGTTTCAATTTACTGGTGGTCTGGGCAGCGTTTGGATGTAGTAACCCTTTCAGAGTAATGAGACATTTCGTCACATAATTTTTAAAATCGATGTCTTGCTGCAATTGAAGAATGCAGCAAGAATGAAGACTCGGCACCAGGACCGGTTCCCCTGGTTCTTTAAAATGAGTCATTTCAAGGCAAAACTAAACTAAAGAGAGAATGAGACCATGAGAAATTGGTCTTGAGTTACAGCAACACTAACTATTATGTCCAGTCAGCGTCAGCTAAGATAGCGCAAACTATCCCGTGGAAACCTTTCAACTATTGAATACTGATAGTTATAGTTACTCTCTGGTAGCATAAAAAGTCCTTCAATGAATTTGGAGGGTTGTTTTATATTCAAATGGTTGAGTCTAAATGGTATTTGGCTGCCAGCCTCCAAGCATCACGGACTGTTTTTCCAAATTCGTGTCAACCATGTATATTGTCAGGCTAAACCATCCATGTCCAGGAGGAAACGCTGAGTGGTGTCAGTGGCAGCCTGAATTAGCTCGACAGCAACCCAGTGAATCCTATTTTTAAAAGTGTCAGCTCGGTGGAGGCCTGTTGATAGTGTTGTCTGGAGAAGAGGGGGAAAAAGGAAAAAGAACAACCAGCTGCTTTATTCAGCTGCTAGGGGAGAATAGTAGGGGGGAGGTATGACCTCCAAGCAGTTAACTTGGCCTGAAGTCAACTCCACTTCCTTAAAGGTCACCTATTATACTCATTTTCGGGCTTTTGTATTTGATGTCTGGCCCCTCCAGAGCAGCAACGCACGATTTTCCGCGCTGAAAGCGAAAACGCTCTGTTTCACTTCACTCCACCCCCAGCCTCGCCGGTGTACGCCCCCGTCCGGCCCACTCCGCTGTGATTGGTTACACTCTCCGTCGCTGCTGAGCCTCACTTCCTCAGTTTGCCGGTGCGGGAGTTCAGAGTAAACGGCAAACTTTAGGAAACAGGCACAATTTAAACGCTTACCGTCGTGAAGGCTTCACTCTTTAGCAGCTGTTTAGCGGCTAATCCAGCTTCGTACGGACCCAGCATGGGCTGAGTTACGGCCGTGAGGCGGACCGAAGGTCCCTGGATGTCTTTTGTGCCTTCCGTGTCCCCGGAAATATATTTTACTTTGTGTACTGACCCTGTTTTTGTTTTGTATTTTTGCGAGACATTTTAATAGGGCTTAGAATGATTTGGTTTCATACTGTTGACTTGTATCAAAACACTGTCCTAGCAGAGAAAATATGTACGCTGAAACGATCACTTCAGTCATAGAGTCGTTTATTATTAGACAAAAATATCTGCACAACTTACGTCCACACCAAGCTCAAAGCAGGAAGAGCTCTATGCAACCCATGTTACCATGCTGGCAGCGTGAACATCGCTATAAGAAGTGAAACTTGCCAGTCAAAATCACTGCCTCTTCAGTTTCGCTGCTAGCGAACACAACACACCTAACAAGCAGAGCACGGAGTTAGCGGTGGTGGCTAACAGTTCATCAACACTATTCAGCGGTTGTACGTTGCAAGTAGTCTTAAAACTAATGTTGCTTGAGGTCACAATACACTAACAGTCCTCATACATGTTTTCAAATATTGCCATGGCTGACTATTCTCTCGTCGTCCACCAGGGGGCCGAGTCGAGCCCGTCTCACTCCCGTTGCCGACCGGACCGGTGTTCCATCGCATCCGCATTAGGCTGAACAAACCTCCAACATTTTCTCTGTTCGTTCCACTCCGACGGTTGTGGTCCTTGGTGCTTCGGTAGTCGCTCAGTATTTTTTATTTTGTATTTTTTAATTTCCCTGACACCGAAAAAGCATTTTCTTGGAGCAGCGCATTGCGACATCACTTCCGGGGAAGAGCGGCGGAGGGCGGAACCAGTCCGAGAGTGTGTCTGAGCTTGGCCATGAAAGGAGCTCCGGAACGCAATCACATCATTGCGTTCCCAGTGTTGAAAAAATCTCCATGAACAGAGCGTTTAGAACCATGCCCAACAATTTGCAGGGCTCACGTCCAAACGCAGGAACCTCATTATTTGATGATTTTCAATCGTTTGACGATAGAACGATTGATTGCATACTTCTCGGACAAGGCCGAGTCAAGCTAACCTCATGGTTTATTGAGAAGTTCTGATGGATGGCGGTGCACAGGGGACTCGTGGCTGAACAACCCTTTTTGCCACATGAGCCTTTACATAAAAAAGGTGTTGCATTGCTTCAATAAGCTAAGATTCCTTCATAACTTTTACATAAACAAAAATTGATGGGGGGCATTTTTTTAGAATTTTTATAGATACGAGAGTGACCATGGTGACGGCAAACTTGAAGGAAGATCCTTGAGGAACCCTTGTAAACACAACCACTTCCACTTTCCCATCTGTGTTCAGTAAACTGCTCAGTCAGTCATTTTTCTTAGTTGATGGAACAGTAGGCCACTTTTAGTTTTTGATATGTTACTTTAGTATTTATTTTCAAATGAATAAATAGCAGTGCTTTTCTGATAAGCACGCTCAGCCTATTTTCCCTTGAGACACGCAAACCTGATTTTTGGAATTTAATTGAAGGTATAAGGTATAATTCCCCAAATGTTTTTGGAATTTTGTTCCTATATCAGCTACAAAGGTTGACAAAGAAAGTGAGGGACACATTCACACGATAGTGAAGTTTTTCAGAAAAGAAAACAAACGTTTTCCTTTCTAAACCAGCCACAGGTGTTTATTCCTGGCCTCGGACCTGAATCGTTAAACTAATGAGCTATTTCATTAGGTGGAAAGGACAAATTAACATATTTGGGCTACATGTGGCCTTCAGTGGGCAGCAAGAGAGAAGAGAAGAGGTGCAGCAGTCTTCCAAAAACGGGCTGGAATTAGGTGAAACACCAGCAGGGAGGATGAAAAAAAAGAACTTTTCTCGACAAACGAAGCAGCCAAAAAACAGTAAGTGTTGGAATTCCTAATACATTTTTTTTAAATAAAGTTTCCACCTATCTGACAGTGATTTAGTGAACCATTCATTATTTTGTCACTGACTGATTGAAGAAGTCATAGCATAATTATTTAGCACAAATTGGACTCCCGTGATCTAAACTGCTCCTGTGGAGCTTAATGTGGTGGATATTTATTCTAATGTTGCCAAAGGAGGAAAAGCCTCTGATTCGAATGAGCTGTGATTGGCAGCCTTGAGGATGGCTAGCAG
Organism: Nelusetta ayraudi; assembly: GCF_046127955.1. NCBI lineage: Eukaryota > Metazoa > Chordata > Actinopteri > Tetraodontiformes > Monacanthidae > Nelusetta > Nelusetta ayraudi. The sequence continues at coordinate 18,541,894 of NW_027466185.1, read as the reverse complement.
CTAGTAGCGCTACAGTCGTGTTTTGTAGTGCGCACGACATTCCGGCTGCAGTTGTGAACTTTATTTGAAAAGAATAAGGGGTGCTGTATGTTTTCTTGCCCGAGTCCAACAGAATGCAGTCCAGTTAAATCCATGGATTTCCAACTTGAATTCACTGACATGCCCGATAAAGCTCAGCGTCTTTGAATCTTCTTACTTCAAGATTGTTCACTGTACCTATTTACCATACTGGCTGAAGGTTTGGGATTAATTGCATACGAACTCTCAACAAGAACAATGTGTTGAAACATCTGATCACTGCCAATTTTTACAAAAGTTTTCAGGCTGCTAAAAAAAAAAAAAAAAAGATCACTTAATGAAATGGAACATATGCTGGTCACATGACCTGGATACCCGACTGATTGGATGTCAACCTAAATAGACATGAAACCCCACCACAACCAATACCACCACCAACATTTCCTGGATGAACTGCCAATAAACGGCAAATTTACACTGCGTTAACATGGGACAAATTAAGGAAACAACAAAATAGACCTGTGAGGATTGCACTGGAAATGTCAACATACCGGAAAAAATTTGAGAGTGAACAGTTTCCTATGTGAGTTTTTTGCTACAGTTTTACAAATAAATGATAGTTCAGAATTATTCATTAAACATGAAGGGGAAAAAAATAACAAATCTCAGTGTGTCACGTGACCTGCAAACGTTAATTGCAGTGACTTTTTTTTTTTTAATCAAAATGCATGAAATAGTAGCGCATGTTTATTTTTGTTTGTTTGACGTGTGAAAAAAATCTCATTTGCACTTGGCATATTTTTGCAATTCCAATGGGGAACCGCATGGTGGCAGTGATCAGGCTTCCTTTTACTTACACGAGGAATCATGAACTTTCAATAAGCATTCATTTCCACAAATCATCACCGGTGAAGAGAATTATTATTCTAGAAATGAGGCAGCTGCTTCCAAGTGCGCCTCTCGCAAATATGATGGGGTTTATTAGCTTTAATTACATAATCTAAATTGGAATTTCAGAAGCAACGACCCAATTCATTAAGATTATCCAAAGACTTGAGGAGCAGGTGGCTTGGCACCTATTAGTGTATGAGCAAAATACGTCATCTTGTAAAGTTTACAAAAACTTGACGAAGGAAATAAGGAAACATAAAATGTTTTTTCTTTGACGGAAAGTTCAACATTTTGGCAAATTTGATTATGGCTACAATCCCTATGGGTACATTCCCTTTAATTATCTGTACAGCTTTGGGATCCAGGTGACTCCAAGTCAAATGCTGCAACCCAATTGTGCGGTAAATATGTAGCACTTTAATCGAGGCAAAAGGAAATGGACTGGCAGAACCTGATGAGCATTCATCACCCGGTTCATTATTTGGCCGTCTGTTTGAAGAGTTTTCTGTCTCGACTCGAGGGGGCAGCGTTGCAAGCGGCACGAATTAGCCGTCTCCTCATTCGCCCGTTCCTCTGTTCTTGAGGCATCGTCCTACATACAAGTGGAGTACGATGGTCCGGTCTGAATGAGCCTGACTTCGTCTCTCACCCACTCACCTGATAAAAGTGGCCTTTGTTTTGCAAACTTTTACGAGAACCACATACAGCTAGTCCTGAGAAGCGTTTTTGGCAAATCGTTAAGAACTCACATGTTCAAGAAAGAAGTTTATTGGAATTTTTTTTTTTTTTTTAAGTCAAGGTTTCCATCGCTACAGTTTAGAGTAGTCATGTTCAATAATGACGATTTTCTTTGCGATCTGATACTAAGTCAAGTTCAAGCTGGTATCGGGGATATCGGTCCGATACTTTGTGAAAATATCTGTGTGTGTGCGTGTATATAATCCCAGGGACAAAAAAATGATGGCGCTACTTTGCACTGAATGCTTACTCTTATTTAGATTCAGCCAATTTATCGTCTCTCCATACGGTTTACACTCGAGGAATACAAACATTTGCTGTTTTAGAATACTAAATGACTCAAATTGAAATTGCCATTTAGTATCGATCCGCACATGACAAGTTTGGGATAAAGATAAATAGCAGGCAGAAAGGAAACCTTTTTCAAATGTACATTTAATCTATTAATATAAATGTTTGGGTAGGTTCTTTTGGGGGGAAATACACAAACACTAAATGGAATGGTATGTATTGAAAGGGGACCCAAACTGATTTTTAGTCATATGGTCCAGAGTTGCTAGCCGCACCCCTGAGAACAAGCACACTGCATCCGGATCGCTCGCACCGCTGCTAATGACCGAATCAATAGAGCTTCCAAGGCTTCGGTTTAGACATTCCGTGAGCAATGTGGCGTTGTTCTCCAATCCATATCATCAGTACCTGAGCAGCATGGCGCGATGTGCCTTGGGGGAGGCAATGATTAGAACATTATGAAAGAGGATAAAGGCGGGCAGCGTGAGCAAGCCTGTTCCCCAAGTTTGAAAGAGACGAGGAGCGACTGGCGCCGCCGGGGTGATTAATCGCCGGCAAATGTAGAATCATGGACGCTAATCTGCGCGCCGCTGATGACAGTCCCCCGCCTGTCTCCTCCCACCAATCTCGGCCGCTTCACAATAGTCTGTTTTTCGCACAGAAGTGGTGGTGAGCTGTTGAGAAAGTCATTTACCCTCGAGGGTGAAACACGAAGCATTTATCCAACGCCTGGCTTCTTACACTTTTTCTATATTTATGTACATGTACAGTAATTACACATACAGTGCAGACAAAATGTAAGCTTTATGCAATAGCCGTCAAGAATCATCTCTAGACGGATGGATAGATCACTCCATCACCTAATTTACTACAATAGGTGCTTAAAAGTCCTACATACTATATCGCTGAACATTTGCCTGGACATTTACCGTCGGTCTCATCTATTTCAGAGTAAATACGCGATAACACAATACCTTCAAACCTCTTCAAACACGCTTCACCCCACCCCATTATAAAAAAAAATCTCTCTCCAAGCCGAGTTCAATACTTCAGAGCCCTCTAAAGAGCAGACACAGGTATGACTTTGGATGCCAACAGCCATGGCGACGCTAGAAATCCAACACCCACATTGAAAAAAAAAAAAAAATGAAGCCTCCATGCAGCAGAAACATCCCAACATTCTGGAAACACTAATAAAGACACATTGTTTTGATCTGAGAATTGTGAGTTTCAATCCTTATATGACGCTGTGTGAATTGGACTTGGTTTAGCGATATATCGACTACCAGTCAAAGGTTTGGACACACCTTCTCATTCAAAAAAATGTAAATGAGCAAGATATTTGGAATTATGTACCAAATAAAACATTGTCAAGTAACTTGTTGATATGAAAGGTGGCTATTTTGAAGAATCTAAAATATGAAATGTGTTTATTTCTTTGACACTTTTTTTGTTGACGACATCATTCCATATGAGCACACTCATAGTTTTGATGTCTTTGGTGAGAATCTACAATTTAAATAGTCATGCAAATGAAAGAAAACCCAATAAATGAGAAGATGCGTCCAAACTTTTGACTGGTTGTGTAAATATGCATTTTGTCATAGAGGGATATTTCAGTAGATCATCTAGTTCCTCCCTCTCTCTCTCTCTCTCTCTCTCTCTCTCTCTCTCTCTCTCTTTTTACATGCTTCTGACTCACCGCTAGTGCCTACTGCAGGAAATGCTGTACATAATTTGAAGCTGTTATATTGATGATCAATATTTAATCGTCTGTTGGATTTGCTTCACAAATCGTTTCTATCACAAAGATTGCATTTAACCTGTCAACATAACTTTAAGTCTTTGTGTAAAAACTTGTGTATCCAGAAACAACTTCATCATGGGAACAAGATAACTTGGCTGGCGAAGTGATTCTGTTTTCAACAGGGCCGAAGAGAAGGCGATGAGCTGACAGAAAATACACGAAGGAAGGCCTTCAAAGGCTTTGTGCTGCTCGACAAGAACGTGAAAAAGGGGAGCGGAGTAAAATGGCTTTAATTGTTGTATAGCAAGGTTTGGCCGCTCTTCACTGGAGTTCATTTTCCCAGAGGTAATTGGGAAATCTGAAGGACTCCTTCGCTTTAATGCCTCAGTGCTTCTCAATGCTCCTTATTCCCTCGGACTTGCTACAGTCTTACATTAAACCCGGCTGGCGGGCAAAAAAAAATGCATAAATCACTGGACCGTGGTGCACAAGCACAGGCACAGTGTGCGTTTGGTTCAAGCCATGTGGCGCATCTCATTCAGAAGCTTCGGGAGGAATTGCTTGAAACAGTTGTGCGCGGGTGGAGAGAAGGAAGTCAAACAGAGACGTCACTGAATTACTCACTGCTCTCTGTGCTGATTTCTCTGGATTGGCCGGCTGTCGCACTGTTGTGTTTGTGGAAGCCACTCACCTGCTGTCAGCCCGCCCAGGCCTCAGTCATAGATATATATATAATCACTAGATGACTCGAGGCGGAGTCAGCGACGTAGCTAAACGGCGGCCATCTTACTTCAGACAACATTTCCGCTAGGCGCCATAGTAAACAGTGGAAGGTGAGTGATCTGCACCTACAAAACAATATTAACTCGCTGAAATTAAGTCAGATTTCTAAACGTTTTACAGTATCACAGACCTTATTAACGTGGCTGTAATTTGGGATACTTGGACATCTACAGTTAAAATTATTCATAAGTATGTGGGAACGGAACTACATATCTTTTTAGTTTATAAAAAAAAATCTAACCGTTTTAAAATCACTTCAAAACTGAGTCCAATATGTGCACCGTAGACAGTAATGTTATGAATGGCTTAGCTGTCTGAAGTAAGATGGCCACGGTCTGGCAACGTCGCTCTCCATTGACGAACAAGCGCGCATGAGCTATCTAGGCTGTGTCTCAATTCAGGGTCTGAAGTGCGCATTTGAAAGGAAGTTGCGTTATTGCACTGCGCCGAAGGCTTGTCCCAATTCCCAAAAGTCCTTAGGACGCTCAAAATGCGTACTCGGAATGCACCCTCGTTTTAGCCGATTTCCAACTTACTTATGTATCCCAGGATGCTTTGCGTGCTGCTGCAAAGCATCGTGGTATCCTGGGAAGTCAGCTGAAATTAGCGGCATGTACTGGCAAAGACAGTTTGTATAAATTTAAGTATTAAATTTCACATGAAATTTGCAGTTTTAACATCGGGTTTTTATTTATTTGATCATCCAACGCCATCGTTAGATGGCGAACCAATGGTTAGCTTGATGTATAAAAACGTCACTTCCGGGGTTGGCCAGCAGGAGGGAACGGCGGTGACGCAATGAGGAAATACGGCGAAGGCAAGACCGTCCCGTGTGGTTACGGGGAGGCGGGGTTTGGTTCGTCCTTCTAGGCCGGGTCCTCGAAGAACGCTTCCTTCAGACTGAGGACGCTCGTTTCGAAGGGTGCAGACCCTGAAATGAGACACAGCCCTAGTGTTCATATATATATATCTATGGCCTCAGTCACCACCTCTAGTGTTCACAGCTGAAGAGTCGAACGAAGGTCCCTGGGGTCAAACCAGCTTGGTGCAGGGAAGCGTGTGACCGTTTAGTGTCACAGCACTCTGAAAATGTAGTGTTCTTTTCTGATGTTTCGCACATCAGTTTATGGGATTTGCGATCACTGATCATATGAGCATATGTTAAATGAGTTCAAGCTTCCAATGTAATGTAGTTCAACTGAGGGCAGTGCCACTGATCACGCACACACATTTGTATATATATGACAACAGTTGGATGGATACTCACTGGCATGAGTGGACTTGTTTTTCGTTTATTATTGTGATACTTTACTTTCCATCCATCCATTAGTGGGTGCTGGAGCAGAACCCAGCTGTCTTTGGGGCGAAGGCAGGGACAAGTCGCCAGTTCATTGCAAGACAACAAAGGAAAAAAGAGAAAATGGGCCGGGGGATCAAACCAGCAACCTTCTTCACCTGCTTGACTTTCCACATATTCATATTTTTATTTTGTCATTGTGAAAGTCCCCTTCCCGTGGCAACTTTGAAAAATGCCCATCATGTATTGCGTAAATTACCATATAGATACCACTGGCTATGGGAACAGGACAGTTTGACTTGTGTTGTTGCTGCTGTTTACAGGTAAACGGCGGGGGAAACAACCTAAAATTGAACTGCCAAGGAAGACAAATGTGCACCCACAAAAGAAAAACCAGCAGTAACAACTACACACCAATAACACACATGGTGTTATTGGTGTGTAGTCACTAGATAATGAAAGACCCCTTGACACCAGTTTTTTTTTTTTTTTTTTTTTTTTTTTTTTTTTACATTACGTGTTCCCACATATTAAATCAGCAGCGAGGCTCAGAGGGAGGCACCCTCTCTGCTGCGCGCTGAGCCGCCTCAGCCCCGTCACATTTGCAGGTGGACCGTTGAAAGCTTAAGTGGCACTCGCATTACGATCGGCACGGCGATAATTTGATACGTCGCGTTACACCTGTCGGGGACGTGAAGGCTCTAATAAAACATAGAGCGGAGCGGAAAGATTAAACGTTTCAGCGTTTCAGTACGAGGCAGGAGTGTGGAGTGTTTTGCACGTGGAGGGCGGGACGTACAGGAAGGTAACCATTATTATGGCGCAGGCGGAGGGGGGGGGTAAGAAAACCCACGAGCGTAGCGTTTACGATCTCTGCTGACTTTGGGAGATACAGAATTAATGTTAAAATATATTAACGAAAAACAGTGTTGAATTTAAATGAGTAAACAGGCCAAAGTAAACGCCACAATCCCCAATTTCCCTGAGTGCGTTTCACATCCAGGCTGCTTCCGATTGTTCCGAAACAGATGGTTGGTTCTGAATGAGCAGCTCTATTTTCCCTTTGGCAAAGGGGGACGATGACTATGATAGAAATAAATAAATAAATGTCGATTTTAAAACATAAGCACTTAACAAAGTCCAGCTAAAGCACGCTACGTGAGCTTAAACAAGTTCGTCCAATAAACTGCATTCTTCCCTTTTCATACAAGATGCCAACGAGACAGTAATGAAACAAAATATTTGTTGAAGATAAAAGTAAACAGATTATTCACATTTGTTCTTGAGAATATTTAACATTAAAACAATGGATCAACAATATGACACGTTATTTAAATTACAAATTGCAAATGATTCAGGAGTTTATCCTCTTCTCCCACCGCAATACACAATTTGTTTTTTCATCTCTAGAGGGTGCAGCTGAACTACTCCCCCCAAAAACAAACAAATAAAAAAAAGAAAATCTGCAAGACAATAAAACATCCAGTGAGGGAGCAAGGAAAGTTTTGAGTTCCCAATAAAATAAATTAGCAAGCGTGTGAATGTGAGTGGGCTGGACGTTCTAATGTTAGCTACAATTATACTGGATTGGATTTAGCCTCAAATCTGGAAGGTTGCCCTCGGCTCAGAACTCTGTCACCATGTCATGCTTCCAAGGCACCACCGTCATTTACGGACCTGCCTCCGATGCATAAGACTGTTTGTTTGATCTTGCTCATCTCAAGCCAGTTAGAATTAAACTAAGAGCTGTGTGCCAGATGTAGGTCCGTCACTAATAGTTGTCCCCTTGGAAACGGGACATTGAAACAGTTCTGGTAACAGAAGGTGACTCCATATTTATGGTTACATCCAGCTTAATTTTAGCCAATGTTGGCAGTCATTTGCAGCATGTTCGGAAACACGGTCAGTTCGGCTTCGCCACAAAAGAACAGAACAGGCTCAACATCAACAGACAGACAGAAATAACATGCTGAAGCTTTACATGTGTTTTTTATGACATTATTTCTGACAATGACAAAAATTGCAGCTTTAAGCACTTACTGACCCCGCCCTGCATTGTCATGCCATTTTTGGCAGAACCTCACGTTTTACATACTGACCCACACATGGCAATTACAGACGGGATAATTGCCAGCGATGCAATTTCAAGCTGCAAACTAATTTCCTTTGGTCAGCCGCTCTTGGAAATTCTTTAACACCAAAGGTGTGGTATCACGTAATTACCAGCTTGTCATATATATGTTAAATTGTCCGCCAGGCGTCCACCGTATTGTTTTGTCTTTAGTCATAGCTGTCTGTGGCAAGAGTTTAGCGAAATGCTGTGACGCGTCGCGGTTTTGCTTCAAAGAAGCGATTCATCAACGTCGCCCCCGGCACCAATTGGGAAACTCATGCGGCAACCATCCGGCCTCGCTGACGGTACGACAGTGTGATTTGTCGGCCTGTCCACCAGCAAAGTTTTTTTTTTTTTTTTTTTCCATGGGCATTTTTGCAGATTTGTGCATAAAAACAAATTTGGTAAATGTTATTCTAAGGCAGGAGCCCTGGACGCATTCCAGCATCAGGATATTGTCGGAGTTTATCTGCAGAGACCACGACTGTGTTTTTATCACTGCCTCCGTCCAGCTTGGATTTTATTTGTAATATCATGGCAATGGCGCAGCAAAGACCTTACTGATAACGCCAGCACTGCGGCGAGCCCGCCCTGAAATAGGTTCTGGCCATGTGACGTGTCTACATTAGGATTAAACTTTAACCCTATAAAACTATTTGTATCGTATTTGCCATGTGAGCTTCTGAGACCTCTATCCTACCAACATGGGTGGATAGAGGAGCCTGTTTTTGACTAATCATTGTCTACATTGAGAGAATGCATCTTAACTACGTAATTTATTCCACACTGTCAAAGCCTCTTTGATGCTGTTGGGAAATAAGGTACTTCCCCTCTCAATGGTCTCGTTACATTTTGTAACGTCATCGACACGTGTACTATAATACAAACACAGTATCTCAAAGAGATCTAATTAATGGCTGAAATGCTACCAATCCAATTTAGACAAATCAAAATTTATCCAATTGTTAATTGGTCTTTTGATCTAAAATTGCAATTGTTGTGAAAAAAAAATTGCCAAAAATAAACACAATTTAGCAAATATGATACAAGAAATATCAAACAATGAAATGAATGACTGGAAGTGGAATTTAATTCCACTTGAAAATGTAAATATTGTCTCAACAAACAGATGTGCATGTGCAGCGACTGAAAACTCGATCCTGCTAATGAATCGAGATTGTTGTTGCACGCTCGGATCGCATCACACCTCTCGGTGCGTACACTCAGCGAGCCCCTTGGCATATTCAAGCAGGAGTCCACCATCCATTCCTGAAACAAATGTAAGACGTTAAAACCAACACCCTGGTGCCTAAATGATCTTAAAAAAGGAAAATGGTAATTGCAAAGATATGAACACAGAAGTGGAGCCTGCGCTGGAAGGAAAGCATAAAAATGGTACATGGAGAAAAAAATAATATTTGGGTTTTATATGTTGTATTATGATATTGTGCTCCACGCTTCTGGGAGATGTGTTCAATTTCAACTCCGGGGGCCGACACACTTTTCCCTCTAATAACACAGCAAATAGGTTTGGACTAGAGATCCATTTTGCCAGAGCAGAGTTCAGCACTCTCAGAGCGTCGTCCGCGCTTTCTGTGCTTCAGCCCGCATTCACTACTTCACTTCCAGCCTTGCTTTGCTTTGCTTTGCTTTGCTTTGCTTTGCTTTTTATACTCAGCGTCTTTGACTCACCTTCTACCCTCACCACCTTCTTTTGCTGTGCAGGCCAGGGATGCTGATTACTCACGAGGGCTCTCTTTCTTGGAATCAGATGAAAGCAACGGCAAACCCGAGCTTCACGACGGCTACTGCCTGTGCGACCACAGATGGTTCCTGAGGGGGAAAAGTTTAAGGCTAAATAATATAGAGGCTTTTTATTTCAGTTGATTAAATTCACTTCACATTCCTTATTTTATGAGCAAACAAAGCAATGACTCTGACTCTGACTCTAAGTTGTTTTTTTGTTTGTTTTGTTTTTTTCTTATACTTGTCAGCGGCTGTTTGAAATTGCAAGCGATCCATGTCCAAAGGCGCTATAAAACACTCTCATTCAACAGCTCAGTTGAGTTTACAGAAAAAATGGCATGTGGCACATTCGAAATGGAGTGCGCAGCGTAGCGGCATGAATGCACCGTCCCTGAGATGGAAATAACACATCCACAGGTCCATCATGATGCGCCAGAGACGGCAGTAAGTTTTATGAAACTATCTGCGTGTTTAATGATGTTTCCTCCATTTGCTCCAAGAATAGAAGAGTTACTCAGCCGTGTAGTTGAGCTAGCAGTCATTTTTTTGTTTGTTTGTTTGAGCACCCAAACAGAATCTTACATTTCATTTACACAAATTGTCATACGTAAGTGTTATTTTTGTTTGTGAGGGTAACAAAACTGGGCAGATAAGATAATAAGAGAATCGACAAAAGAAGTTTGGAAATGCGTATCACCTCTGTCCACAACTCACGATTTCACAGGCTGAAGGGTTTCATACATCCATCTGCTCGTTTCCTTCATTGACTGAAGAGTATCAAAAGATTGACAGGTCTTTGTGACATCACACATTGGTTTGTGATGATTCGTTCTGAAACTCGGAGACTAGTTTCATGGTCAGCGTCACCTTAAGCCTCAGGGTGGTTTTGAATCTGGTGATTGGACATCCAAGACCCGCCTACTGATGACACGTTGTTTTCAACTCAAAATTAGACCAAAACAGACTACATGTGTATTAAGTGGACATCTTTTTTTTTTCTAGGACCAACACATTTGTTTTGACCAGATTGTAAAGGTTTGAATTTCATGCCTTTTTCCATATTGACAGCCAGTATTTTTTTTTAAAAGTAATTTTGTAATCAACGTTTGGCGGTCCCTGCTGGCCTAACAATATAATGCAGGATTTTTGGGTTCTCACGTATTGACCTCTTTTTTTGAAACCCGAAGTGTTGTCTTTCGTTTTATACAGTTAACGGTTTTGTCCTGTGTTTCAAGGACGGTTCAAAACACAATTAGCTGAAACTCATGATAAAGAGCCACAATAACGGCTGCAGAGTCACGATTCCCACTGAAGTCGTCTGAGCAGGACTCGCTGGAACCACACAGAAGGTCTATTGTTGCTAATTGTTTGCTCCTTGTCCAGTGTAGCAGCTGTCAGCTGCTGTTATTATCCTCACCATATAATGAGAATAATAGGAAATATTAATTCCGATGCTGAGAAAAGAACTTCAGTGTGAAAGAGCAGGATGAATGACTTAGCAAGTTGTATAGGCTAGTTTAGGTAGCCCTCTTATTATCTAGCTCTGCAATAAGTTGATGTGTCAATGGGAACTACTGACTGAATATAAAGATGGGTGGAGTCATTGTGACGTCATCCATTGGTTTATCCGTTGTAAAGCCTAAAGACAGGTTTCATAGTCATTTTATACTAGTGATTTAGCCCAACCAAAAATGTTTTAATCAGTTTGTAACGGTATGAATTTTGTGCTATTTTCCATATTGACATCCCGTCATTTTGCAACCGACTTTGGCGGTCTCTGCTGGCCAAATGATAGAATGCAATTGTCTTCTATCACAGACACAGCAATATTTTAGATGTCCTCTTTGTACCTTTGTCATCCTCAGAAGGTCACATGGATGGTTTTGTGTGACGTCACACAACACCACGGCAACAAAGAAAACATGTTAAGGTACAAAGACGACATCTAAAACATTTCTGTGTCCGTGATAGAAGAAAAATATTAACAATCGAATGTATTCAATGAAAAGATAATGAATCCCATTCAGTTATTAAATTGCATAATGCAAGTTTTTGGCATTTCTGCATTAGCTTCCGTTGGCGGTTTTTCCACATGTGGGGTATTGAAGATATTTGACCTTCACCGAACAAACACCACCACCACTTTGCCTTTGACTGATCTCGTCTCTGTGGAAGCTTTAGAGTCAAATACATCAGGATGAACCAAATACGGATCAATTTGCCTCATTTGGGGATTGAGAGCCGATTCCTTGGCGTAAAGTGGGCGCGTTTCGATTAGAGGCGGCAATTAAATGGAAGTCCCTCATAGATCTGGATCTTCACACACGGCAACCTGGGCCGGCTACAGGTACAAGAGCAGCAACCCCCTGTGTAAATAAAGAATCTCCATCACTCCATCTACATTCAGCGACGATCGGTTCCAGCAATCGGCCGTCGTCTTCGTCGTCATTATCAGCAGCCATGGCTGGCTTTCACCGCCTTGAATCCATCCCTCCTCAGGATTAGCAGCAGTCTTTGTCATAGACTCGAAATGTAATTATCGTACTGCGCCCGCAACACCTCGCTCTCTCCCTATGCAGCACTCCCCAGAGGAGTGCTTGGAGACTCCCAGGGCTGTATAATGACTCGGTGTTGCCCCTCGGCATGTTTTTTCCAACCCAATCTCATCCCGCTACGTAACACATCCATTAGTTTTGCATCTGGCACAACAACATTGTCATTTGTCAGCAGCAGAGGCGAGGTGGGAGGCGAGTGATTAAAGGGGGCTGTAAGGGCTTTTAATAATCAACTAAGGCATGACAATTACACAACATCATTAAAGTTTTTGACATGCTAAATTATCACCAGGTATCCTGATGAGACCACTGGTCGCAAGTCTTAATACAGTTAAACAGCGGGTTAGCTTGTCGAAACGTGGCCCGCCTGTCACCGAAACTCAGCGAGGCCCCGGGATGACAAATTGGGCATTAAAGTTTCATTCGCTCGCATTCGTAAATATTTTAATTAGTTCGTAGTCTCGCCCAGTTCGCCGCTTCCTTTCGATTTCGTCTCGCAAGAACATTTGCCAACGGGCGCGCTTTCGCTTCTAAAACATACGGCTCGTTTCCCAGTCTCGGTCTATTATTTTTTTTGTAGCACTTTAAAGTATCACTGTGACACAGGCAGTGGAAAGAACCATTTCATATTATTTCATTGCCTTTAATATTTGAAGGCGGCCTCCTTGGTGGAGTGTCAAAGAAGGGCTGCAATAACAGAAAAGAAAATTGTGGTGGAAAGAAATTGAGTTTTACAATGATGGCGTACAATGTGCCGCTCCGATTGGTTCACCTCACTAGCTCAGGAATGTGGTGGGTGAGTGAATTTCACCGAGCAAATCCTCTCATCCTGGACTGTATTCAGCGTATGTGCCAAGTTGTGGTTCGAATTCAGAGCAGAAATCCTATGACAATGTGACTTATAGCGCCTGGACTGAAAAGTGAAGTATAATCACACTGCCCGGCTGTTAACACAGTTTCACATAAGCGGCTTCAGGCCAGATAGAGAGGACGCCTACTCTGATTTACAGCATCGGTACTGCATCGTTTGCGGTGATGAACACGGACGGGACACGGCGATCGGAGACAAAGAGTGGCTGATGAGGTGCCCCGATTGAGCTGCGCTCCGTTATCGCAGCTGCTCCGAGACTCGACCGTCAATTTGAAACCACTTGTGACGTGGAGGTCAATCACGCTAAGCTATGAAGAAGTCAGCTCAGATGGAAAATAGAAAAAGAAAAATATTTGTTGAATAAGAAAAGAGAGATTTTGGACTTTGCCACCTCTGAATTCTAGCTATAAGATAAACAACTGCAGCCGCTACCAGACAATGCATTTCAAAGTGGTTGAGTCATAAAGAATTCATGATTTACTTCTGCACCTGGGGGAGCAAACTTCCCGGATCAAAAAATATTTTTTGTTCACCTTTTCGCGGGCGGATGAAACTTTCCCCCCACTTCTCTCAGATGAGGTATGTTTAAAAATAAAATTGCCATTCGCTCCATGTCTGAGGGCTGTCAGAAAAAACACAGGCTGCAGGCCCGCTGACTGACTTCAAGCCTCGGTTCCTTTAATGAGCGTCTCAGGGGAAGTGGGCAGAGTTTGATCAAACAGAGGGATGTTTGTACCTCATCTTTCTGTTTGAGACTCTGGAGGCGCACAGGTCTCCCGGCCCAAAACATTGGCGGCCTGCAGAACGCCATTAAATCTTTGCTCGCTAGCTCGGTTAGAAACCACTGCCCTCGTCTGGCCGGTTCAAAATTGCACCTTGGGCGGATGTTCGGGTGACAAAAAAACAAGAAACGACACATTGAAATTGAAAATCACAGGTTTTTTTAATTTCTGAGAAGATTGTTCACTTATACAGTGTGGTTTGCAATAAGAAAAAAAAAAAAAGTTAAATCTCTGTATCAAAAAAAAGTGTCATCATCATCATCACTACTTGGGAACGACGTGCGAGAAAATACTTTACAATTAAAACTTGTCAGCGCCTCTACGGATGTACAATATAAAGTTATTTCAGGCCTACAGTAGTACCTCCTGCCAGCGGCTGACGTGCACGTACAGGAGGACCATAAAAATGTCCAGGAAAAACAAAAAATATGTACATTTTCCTGCTTGACTAATTCATTCATGAGAGATAAAGGTTGAAGCATATATATATATATATTTATATTTTTTTTTAGGTTTCTTACACACCCGATTTAGGATCATAAGGTGCCTTATTGGAGGACAATCCAGTGACGTGCGCTCCGGGGGAATCGCCCGAAGGTTTGACAGCATACAGTAGGAAAATAAACAAAACAAAAAAAACACTTTGCACTTTGCTAAGGTTGGAATCAATCAGCGCTCCGACGGAATACACGCAGAGCTTGACGCACGTATTTATTATTTTTTTAAATAGAGCTAAAAACTAAGTGTTAAATAAAGGAGCAGTCTTTCACATTGTGCCCAAAGAGAGTGAGGTCGTTGGAAATGTAGCGTCTTCGTAGTGTTTTTCGCCGTCGTACCGTCGGTGTTAAGAAGAAGAAAAAAAGAAAGAAATCAAAAAATCCCGAACCGTCTCTTGGTGTGCGCGGACGTCCGTGAGGAGACGTGAGTCGGGCGAGGGGGGGTGAAGGCATAGCAGGAAGTCCCTCCTCCAGCACAAGACTTGTAGTGTACGCAGTGTAATTACCTCAGCAGTAATAATTTCAGTTCAATTTAATTGAATGCTTTCGAGCAACCCCCCTCCAGCAGGGGGAGGGTGCGTCTCGCTCTTCAGTGTTGGCACCAGGTGGCCCACCCACCCCCTCCCCCCGTCCCCCGCCACCACCACCAACGCCCCCAGTCCAGCAAAGTGAAAATTCCACAGTCTGAGTACTGGGAAATCTCAGAGAACCACTCGAGGCTCAACTGATTGGCGGCTTCTCCCGCTTTCGGTTCCAGCAGCAGCGAAGGTCGCTGGCCTCGCTTTTTATTTGCAGGCAGTCGGTGGAATACAAGAGAGAAACCGAAAACAAAACAAAACAAAAAACGGACTGGGAGCTTCACGTTTGGGTTCCAACTGCACGAGGAAGGAGCTGGTCGCGCCCCCTTGCTGTGAGTGCAGCTACGGCCGGTGGAACCTGGAGGAGGAGGAGGACGCAAAAGTGGTTGATAGGTGGAATAAAACAACAAAGGCAAATTATTCAAGGTTGTATTGTGCACAAGCCTGACCGGGTGTAAATCCTGCTCTCTTCATGAACCTCCATCTCCGAACTCTTGAACTCGTTGAGCTCTTTGCGGATGGCCGCCTGAAAGGAGAAGTGGGGAGGGAGAGAAGAAGAGAAGGAGCGAAGCTCAGTTGATCTTTGTTGGTCATTAGAAAGGAGATAAAACACAATAAAATGAAAAGGGAAACCAAAGCCTGATTATAACTGGACAGGAAGCATTAACGTGGCAGCTAATACAAAGACTGGATACAGTACTAGTATTTCCAGTGGCCACCCATGGTATTGCATGCATGCAAAAAAATCACGAGGTCCAAATGGAATTTTTCCACATAGAACGCAACACAAAAATGTACACCTGGAAAACGGTTCATTGGACGCCTCCAACCTGAAACACAGCTCATAACAAATCTTTCTATTGCAAAATTTTAAAGGTCCAGTTTGTAAAATTTGTCTTGATTCATGATTTTTATATTGGTAAAAGCGCAATATACTGCCCACAAATACATTATTAAAAGTGTATACTCGCAGTACAAAAGAAGTTACTTGGTTTTCCTAAACAAAGAACGGTTCTCATTTATATGTAAGAATACACATAGGTCAAGGGTCTTGCTCTCTGCTTCTAAGGAAGCCCGGAGTGGACAATCCAGTCTGCCTGACAACACGTTCCGTATTGAGGGTGGCTGCTTACATCCTCAAATAAACCAACAAAGAAGAAGGCGGACGAGGTATCCAGGTTTGGGTGTGCAGGCCACAGTAGCTCACTGGCAAGCTCGGGAGAGGGAGGGAGCGTGAAAGAGCGGCGCAATCTAAAATGTAACCACGTGAGGCCACTGTTCTCCAGGATTACACACTTAACCTTTACGTCATGGACTATTAATATTTCTAAAAAACTCCACTGAAATGAACGGAATGCCATATTGGGACGCCTGGCGCTTGTTCCAATCTGCTGCTCCGACGTATTCCGCACGCATTGCCGGGTGACAATTGACTCGTCGATACTCGCGTTCCACCTCGAGGTGCTGAAAACATTTGGAATGCAAATCCTGTCCGAGTCGACCGAACGCACGAGGCTCAGCGGCGCCTGGGCGGTCAAAGCGAGCAAGCCTGTCTCCCTTAGCGAGCGCGAGTCGAAACTCACCTTGTCGGCTGGGGTGAGCTTCGTCCACGGTTTATCGGCCCTGCGGTCGTAGTCCTGCGCGTGCGTGGTCTCCACGTACTCGTGGAAGCGCAGGATCTTCCTGGCCTGCAGTTCGGCCACGGTGGGTCTCTGGGAGAGCTGCGGGCGGAAGAAGAGGCAGCGGCGGCGGACTATTAACACGGGAGCCCCTCTGGGAAGGTCAGAGAGATTTAGCGTGAAGGTTGAGCGCCGACCTTTCTGGTGAGCCTCCGCTTGATCTCGCAACGCTCCATTCGTCGATCCGCTTCGTTCTTGGCTGCAGGAAGGGAAAGAAAAAAAAACAGATATATGTTCCGTGTGAGAGATTAAGACACCGAGGCCAGTCAGGCAGATTTCAACTGAGCCGACATCCTTCGGTGCCGACAGCTGAAGCACTGACCGAAATTCTCCAATCCCATTGAACATCGAAAAATGTTCCAATCATCTTTTGGAGCGAAATTCAGATAAATCTAAGAAAGCCAATTAGCACCGTGCTAAATGAGTCTAAAGTCTGGCTCCACTTCATTCAGGTGGATCCGAATAAAGCAAAATGCAACATTGGTGTCAAGGGCGTAGCGGCATAGGACGGGAATTCAACACACTTGATTTGGAGGAAATCCTGATTTGAATCCCCAGTGAAATAAAAAATAAATGTTTTGTGCTGTCATGCCAAACTATTGGAGTAATACAAAGACGGATGAATGGATTCTTCCGTCTGCAATACGTCATCCTTTCATATCACATGGAGGTTTTTTTTTTATGTATGAAATCAACTTGACTGGAATAACAGCCTCAAGTCTCCTTTGCATTGTACAGATTGAAAAGCAATTTTAGTGATTTATTGGACGTATAATCAACTAAACATTTTCACAACGTGAATTTGACCTATCTGTTTGTCTATCGGTTAAACTGAGTAGGAATTTGAGAAGACACTGTCTAAATAAAATAATTAGACACCGTTACACATCACACCCCATCATCAAATGGCGACAGTTTGTGTGTGTGTACCAGGTGCTCCGCAGTATGTTGGCATTGTGTGAAGGTTTGGGAGGGAAGAAGCAGGGGACAGGCTCACCTTGGAGGATGTTCCTCTGCTCCAGCTCCTCTGCGCTCGGCCTCTGACTCAGCCTCCTGGGGGGGGGGGGGGGGGGGTGAATACAATTTTGACCACTTGTTTGTTTGCATGTACAGCAGGTGGGTGCGACTCAACAACATGGACTAAATCTTACAAAAACAAAACAAACTCATAACTACACCGTCATCCCACGTGTTTGCAGTTCCTTACCGGTTCAGCGTGGTTCCGATCCGGTTCCTCAGCTCCTCCCACTGCTCCCTGTTGGTCCAGCTGCTGCCGTCGTGGTTCTCGTCGGCCTCCCTCTCCCTCTCCTCCCTCTCCTGCCTCTCCAGTCTCAGGGCCAACGTGTCCTTCCGCTTCACGCGGCTCGCCAGCCCACCTGCACCATGCGAGTGGTGAAAGGTGCTTTTCAAACAGAGGTAACTACAGTTCAGGAAGGCTAATTTGGCTTCCAGCTAATTTAAATTTAACATTGATTGACACGACACAGATTGAAATACTTTTTTTTTTTTTTTAAGACTATTGCGGGTATTTGATGGCAAAATGAAAGTTTGTCTCATCGTGACACAAAACTAATTGCCTGATTGGCTGTCCAGATAGCCTGCTGACCTATTGACTACCTGTAAAAGCAACATGTGAACAGTGCAGAAGATTTTCAATTGACTGAAACGTTCACTCTGAGCTGGACGGCAGACAGATTTATCCTTGCAAAAATATCACCAGAGAACGGAAAAACAACAAAAGCTCACCCGTGGGAAGGTCTTCATCATCTTCCTCGTCGTCTCTGTACAGGATGGGGCCGTCAGAGTCGGACTCCTCGCCGTCTCCGGGGCCGCCGTCCCCCTCGTGGATGACCGACACCCGGGGGTCCACCACCATTCCCCTCCTGCTGCGCGGCTCCAGTTCCCGCTGCCGCTGAGGCTTCTGTGGGTGGAGCTTGCGGAGCTCCTCCTCCATGTCAAAGTCATCGTCTTCCGGCCTGCGAAGAAATTCTGCCGTGAGTGGAGCCCAGGACTGGCAGGTCCCCTCCCCCGCCGCCGCCGCCACCCCCCCCCGCTTTAGCTGCGCAGTTCCAGAAAGATTCCAGACTGATTATATAAGCGCGGAAGTCCATGCTGTTGTTGTTGTTGTTGTTGTTGTTGTTGCAAGATCTTGCAAATCTTTCAATAAAGTTGAATTGTGCTCTGAGATTAAGTGGATTGAGAAGGGCATCGTTCCCATTAGGCTGATTTAAGGGGATTTCCTTGACGCCGTCTTTCAGCAGCGCACAAACACAGAGTGAGAGTTAAAGTGAGAAAAAGACGCTTCAAAATATTCCATCTGTATTTGACTTTCAAGGCGATTCTAGATTTCATCCAAAGCAACATTCAACCGAATGGGACAAAAGTCTGCCACAGCAACAACAACTACACATTGCAACTTGCAGCAAGCAGCCCAATATGTCATCGACTTGGAGAATTCCAAATGGCCAGGAGGAGATTGTTAAGACAGTAGAGGCACTTTTCATCTGGGGTTTTACATTTAATGGATAACATTCCATGGCTCCGTCTTAACCTTTTCATGGCGTTAAACAGAACTTGACTGTGTTCTCACACATTTAGAATGTATTTCATAGTGTTCATTATCCTTGCTACTAGTCCAAACTAGACACAAACAAAATGAACATGTTAGAAATAAATTGCAGGAAAAAAGGTGTCATGACCAAACTAATGAATAAATAAATCCACCGTCTGTAAAAATTTTGCCACAAAAGCTCATTGCTGCTTTTGAGAAGTGGAGGAAGTCTGCAGATGCCTTTGTTGGCCAGAACAAGCACAGCACTTGATAAATTTGTCAAATAAATCATCTTCAGGACTGGAGGGGGGGGGCAGACTGGGGGACTGCGACTCTCTCGTATTTCTTTGCTTTGAAGACGCAGAAGAACGGCGGAGTGTGAGTGAAGGGAACACACAGCGCTCCTTTATCCCGAGCCTCCGAGGGGGAGAGAAGCAGCCGCCTTGTGCCAGAGCGCTTTCAATGTGGGGCGCTCACGGCCTGAGAGCTTCCATGGTGATGGGCAGCGACTTCGCTCTCATCTTTTTTCTCACAAACAATGTATTTTTGTGTCACCTAAAAGCCTCAACATCACATCATTTGTTTTGTTTTTGTCGGGTTTTTCCATGAACATTTTTTTTACAGCCCTTTGCACCTGCCAGCTCTCCCTTATCAGCCAAAGGAACGCAAAACATCTTTCTGCTTGTTATCATACGTTTAAGATCATATACAGAAGTGGACTTTTTTTTTGGGGGGGGACAGCCTTTAAAATTTTACTCAATCGTAATTATTGTCAATCAACACTGCCCAGCTAATTTTTCTCAAGAAGTAGTTCTTCTACTCTGGATGCACTGCAAAGCGACGTCATCTTGCTAAAACGAGATCCTCAATTAGCGGATACTCAACTATGCAAATGAACCTCTGTGTTTGCCACAGTATTTGTATATTGTTGCCAGTTGCTCCCTCCATCCCCTCTCCCCCCACTAACATCGCCTTTCTATTCTTTCTCACTCCCAATCCCTCCCTCAGTCCGGTCATGGCCAGAATATCAGTAATACATAAAAAAATAATATCATAAAGCCACTCAACGGGTAGTTCCTGAACCGACCTGTGTGATTGACCCTGTCGGGTCACAAGCTCTACCTCTGAGAATAAAGCTGTCAGCCACCATAAAGACATTCAGACATGTTTCTGCTTGAGTCGGAATAGACAAGACGTCGGGACGAGACGATAGAAAAAGCCGCCTTGTGCCAGCGCGGCTTCTACGCGGGACACTTACAGCCTGAGAGGTTCAATGGTGATGGGCAGCGAGTGCCTGGCGTTGGCGGGCCTCTCCGCCAGGACGTCTGGAGGAGACTCAAAGAGCAGCGAGTGCGCCCTCTGGGAGCCGTCGGGGTTGGGCTGAGCAGGGCCGGGGCTGGCCAGCGCCCTCTGGATGAGCACGTGCAGCGGGATGGCAGGGGGCTGGCTGGGCGGCTCGGTGGTGGGGCAGGGCGGGTCGGCCGGGGGCGGGTGGAGCGACTGAGCCCTTGGCGGGGAAGGGGGGATGTGGGCGGGGGGCGAGGGGAGGGGGTCGTAGGGCTGCGGGGGCAGCAGGGTCGCCCCCGCGGCGCTCTCCACCCTCGGCGGGGGCGGGGACGGCGGCCCTGGGGCGGTGGCGGCAGCGGTGGGGGACTCGGGAGCCTGGATGGGCGGCGTCGGGTCCACGGAGTGGCGCTTGGTGACCGGGGTCATCCGCTTGGGCGGGGTCGGCGGCGAGCGGCGGGTCGGCGCCGGCACGATGATCACGCCGCTGCCGGGCTGCGAGAGCTCCGCTGGGGGGAAAAAACAACAGAAAATATCAAGTCAGGACTTCACAACGCACTCGACCTCCGGTTTGTGGCGTCGGGAGTCAGTCTGCAGCCGCTGGAGTTAGTTTCATTGGCGGAAAACAAGCACGAGAGGATGTTCCTGTTACTGATGAGACTGTGTATAAAAATGGTGGAGGTGCCAAACACATGCATTCTATTGTTTGGCCACCAGGGGCCGCCATAGCTGGTTGCAAAAAGGCCAGAAATGACTGGCTGTCAACAGAAATTTGTACTTAAACTACTAAAAATGATTAGGATTTGCCTTTTTTACAGAGCGAGTAGATGACGAAGTGATGTCGCGATGACTCCGTCCTTCTTTACACACAGTCAGTGCACTGTCAGAGCTGAAACATCAGGATCAAAACAAAACAAAACAAACTTTTAGACCGGCTTGTGAGATGCATCCAGCGGTAAAAACAAACGCAATCTAATGTGATCCATGCCGCGCTTAGCCAGGTTCCATGCTACTAGCCGCCGGACACATTCGTGTTAGTTTGTCTGAAAACAGCTCCGGCGGTTGCAAAAAAAACAACACAATCCTGAGGGTTAAAAATGCAGATGAGGCATTCCCCATTCACTTAGATATACATATATATAATATATATATATATATATATATATATATATATATATATATATATATATATATATATATATATATATATATATATATATATATATATATATATATATATATATATATATATATATATGTATATATATATATATATATAAGTGGGTGGGCTCTGCTAGGATGGGGGTGGGGTGGGGGAGATGGCGCTCTCAGCCGGGGTACCTGAGCCGGTCTGTGCGGCCCTGTGCCGCATGTACACGGGCAGAGAGAGGTAGAGGCCCAGCTCACTCTGGCGTCTCCAGCCGGTCCAGTAGCACGGCTGCCTGAGCTTAGAGCCCCTGTTCAGGGAGGAGGCTGGCGGAAACGAGCGGAGATGTGAGGGAACACGGCTGACTGTGCAGTTATTTTAAAGTGTCGTCGAGGCAGGATTGACGGGGAAAGGAGCGCATCTGTCCACAGCTGGTGAAATACCCGCCGGGATTGACTGAAACTGATTTGAGAGGAAGATAAGAAATGAAAGATGCTGTCGTTTGTGTCAATTATTGATCTTTAGGATTGTATGTTTCTAGCGTCAGGTATCGCAAATAAAAACTTTTTTCATGAAATAAACAAAAGTTCAAAACTCATAAACGGAGATGAAGTGGCTAATGTGTCTATGCACAAATGTATAAATAAAATGCAAATTGTTTGGATGTAAACTGCAACATTTGGCAAACTGCCAACTGCAAACATGCTTCTCCTATACTGATGACGCCAGCACTCCTGTCCTGGCATCATCTCCCAATTTGACTTCCTTTTTTTGAGTTGAGCAGACCTAAGCTAATCAAAAAGTACAAGATTTGTCTTTCTCCACCAGGGGGCAGCAAAAAGTATCTTTTCTTGCATATTGCACACAAACAAAATCTATGTGGCTGTATCAGCACTGACCTTGGAGTCGAGCTGAGCATTTTCAAACCGGTCGTGAGAAAAGAATAACACGAAAAGAACACTGCGACTAAACCCGTCTGAAAACAGTTCAAATAGACACAGTTTGCCCCGCAGTCATGACCTGCCATGGCAACCCTTTCAACAGTCCATCAACACAAACTCCCGAGAGTCAAAGTCCATATCTATAGTAAACATCCTTTTTTTTTGGGGTGGGTTACTCAGTGCTGATGTGTGCACAACAATTGGAAGAGTCAAAAAAAAAAAAAATAATAACGTAGCACAAATGCTGAAACCTCCCTCGGGCTGCCGTGAGCGGAATGCGTTGCCGCCGCCGACCCCCGTGTTGAAAGAGGCGGCGGCAGCTGTGGCGTGCTGAGACAAAGGACGCGGCGCGATACTAACAAGCCGAATCAGTTCCAATCGAACCTCCAGTGGGAGTGCTGGCACTGCATAAATAGCGTGGAAAAGAAAAAAAAGAAAAAAAAAGAAAAACAAGCCGGTGCGTGTCCTCCCCTCCAGAGAGACCGCCACTGCACTGGCTGCAACATGCTGAAGCGGCAGACTGGCAACATGTTGGGAAAAACACCTACCGCAGCAAGCGGGGCGCCCGCCTCACTGTGACGCCCCGCTCGGAACGTCTATCGAGGTCGACGCACAACATCGCCTTAAAATGAACCGTTTTGTCCCCCCCCCCACCACTTCACCCTCAACTCGAGTGCCATCGCCTTCGCCGCAACCGGCATAACGAGAAAATGTGTCACCACAGCAGTTTCTGTTGTGACACATCCCCCCACGCGGCTCAGCCAAGGGCTGTCGGGTGTCAGCAGTCCGACGGCTGCACGTTTTACACTCAGAAACTGTGGACACAAAAAAAGTTTCCCGCTCGATTTTGACTTTCAGTTTAAAGGGATCGAGAGGGATCGAATATTGGTTTGTTGTCTTTTTCATATCAGGAGTTGCCGTCCAAACGTGAGGCGTGAGGAATCACCTCTAATCCGCGTTGTCTGGTTTTCGCAGAAGCCTGAGATAAAAGGAGACCATCAATGCTATCAATTTAAAGATACAACTAATTTAATTGGATGGGCAAAGCCGTCTGCTCTCACACTTTTGACTTCATTGATGCCATTCAGCAGGTCCACCCACCCGCTTATCAAAGCACGGCAGTGGGCAAAGTTTTCCAGACACACTTACAATTTTACTCAATCCCAAATGGCCATTAAATATTTGCCAGAGAATCTTTGTGTGTGTGTGTCTGTTTCAAAAGGCTTGGCTGCATCAGAGGGACGCAAACAAAGAGGAACTAAATTGGTTGTTTGCTGCTAATAAGACCAGAAAAAGAAAACTAAATTCGGTGGTTCTTGTGTTGAAACATCCAGTTCTGAGCTGGATGGAACAGTGCAATACAGCACATCATGAATGTGCTCGCTTCTTAAGTCAGTTCTTCTTGTAATAAAAAAAGAAAAAGAAAAAAAGTCCTGTAAAACTCGTAACAAGTACATAAAAACACCAACAGTTACACAAAGAACAAAGCAGCAGTTTATGGGTTTCATTCCAAGTGGCCCCTGTAAAGACTGCAGAAGCCAGCGAGCCAGCCAGTGGACTCACCGAGCAAGGCGGGGTTGCTGTTGCGGTTGGTGGGCTTGGGCGGAGGGACGGGGGGCTGCTTGGCGTGCGGCGGGACTGGGGGTGGAACGACAGAGTCGGCGCTGGAGGAGGAGGAGGAGGAGGGAGGGATGAGGGACTGCCGAGGTAGGTCGTCCACAATGAGGGAGACAGTCCTGGGTGGCTTGGCCACGGGCACGGCCGCGCAGGAGGAGGTGGAGGACGTGGAGGAGGCGGAGGAGGAGGACGAGGAGGAGGAGGAGGAAGAGGACGCCGGTGGAATCCTGCCAGACTCGGCGGAGGAGGAGGAGGAGGAGGCGGTGAGGAACTTGGGGGGAAGCAGAGCCTGTTTGGGCGGCGGAGGATCCTGCTGCGAATCCTGCGAGGCGAAGCGGACACCGACCGACTCTGCAGCAGAGGGGGCACGTACACACACACACACACAAACATCAGGGGTCAGGTGGCGACAACAAGGATACTACTGACGATCTACATGATGAAGAACTACAGGAGGATACAAAAGGGTCGGGAAGATAAACTGTCACAGGAGCGATGATCATTTGTTCGATCAATGCCAACAAATGTTACAATGCTGTGATCCGAATGTGACACTCACATCGAACGCCTACCCGTCCAAAAAAAGAAGGATTCTTCCATAGTTCTTTCTGAGGCCTCTTTTTTGTCCCCGTTTCAAATTTTCAGTTCAAGGCTCTAAGGTTAGGGGGCGCTGCATCTGTACTTTCGTAAAGACTTTTTGTTAACATGGGCTACACATACAGCATTTGATGAATTTAATTATTTATGATGAATTGTAGGTCTGAAGTCAGTTGATTATGTAAAATCAAGGCCTTTCTTGAAAGTTAGAATGCACTTCAGAAAAACACATTTCAAGATCCAGTCTGTGATATTTGGCTTGATTCATGATTTTTATATTGGTAAAAGCTTCCTATACTGCCAATGAATAAGCAAGGGTCTTACTCCCAGTAAGCTGTCTATCTTGCATAGGCATATTTCTAAGGAAGCTCAGTCTGGACACTCCATCCGCCTGTCGGCTGTTTCGGAATTAGGGAGACTGCTCGCATCCTCAAATAAACCAACGAAGAAGAAGGTGGGCGAGGTATCCAGGTTTGTGTGTGTGCAGGCCACCGTAGCTCACAGGCAGGCTCAGGAGGGGGAGAGAGAGAGTGAAAGACGCTTCAATCTAAAATGTAACCACTTGATGTTGCTGGGTTTCTTCATTAAAATCTCCATATATTACACATGCAACCTTTAAAACTGAGTGCAACTGAAATATGAACGCTACACTGACACAATAACGTACAACAGCTACGAGGCAAAGTCTCTTTACTGGGTTACTGAAGACACATGGCGCCGCCAGTCTTTGTGGCACCACATCCAAGAGTGCACGCACAGTTTTACTGCACAACTCGTTTTTTTTTTATATATACACACACACACACACACACACACACACACACACACACACACACACACACACACACACACACACACACACACACACACACACACACACACACACACACACACACACAGCAGAGGCTTCACAGACATTTCAGACGACAGTCTGTGGGCAGATGCACTTTTAAAACTTGCTGTTGGAACAATTAGGGCTACAAAGAGGAAGAGAACAAGGGAGAGACAAAAGGCAAGACGAGAGCGCTCGCATCCGACGAAGGCCGACTTCAGGTCGACTTCATTGATGTTGAACAATCAAGAGGATGTTTGAACGAAACTTGGGAACAATTTGCACCCATTAAATTTGGTGAATATTTGCAGTGTGCCAAGAACAGAAGGAGTCATTACATTCAAGATCTTTCCTTTGGGGTATGTGACACTTTAATTCCTAATCCAAGTACAAAAACGGGGATTTAAAGTGCTCAAAAAATAAAAAACCTTGGAAGAACAGAACACAATTATGGAAAGCAAAAATATTGCTTCAAGCACATGGTTTTCTATTTTGGTCGATGACATTCCTGCGTGAAGTGATTAACACGAGTAGATTTATTATTACATTTTTCCACCAACTGGTTAGAAAAATAATAAATAAAACTACCAGAATGAAGCAGATACAGCTTAAAGCTTGTAATTAAAATTGGGAAACAAATTGAGTGGAAAGTGAGGGAGAAAAAAATCGAAGACAAAAAAAAAAATGAGGAGGGAGGATGGTCGAGTAAAGTCAAAGTATTATGGGACATTTGAAAGGCAGCCCGACTCAAGGGGAGATCAAAGTGGCAGTCACTTGGTTCCTTCCACCTTAAGTTGGAACATTAGCGTTTGATCTTTAGCGTCTCAGATCCTTGAATGTTAAAGCCTGAGCCCTCTGGTGATGCTTCAACTTTCGGCCTTCCGTACCAATCAGGAGCTTCAAATAAATACCGGCCCAGGTTTGGCACACAGTAAAGTCAAGATTAAAAAAAGAAAGGAAAACAAAAACTAAACAAAGACGCATCTTCTAATTTAAGCACTCAGTGATGCTATATTGTGATAATATTCGGCATTGAATGCTGGCCTTCTTTCTTTTCATGTTGCCTCCTGAAACAACAAAGTCGGTGGCATAGTACGACAGGTTCAGCCTGGAGCCCTCTTGGGAATGCAGATCTAATTTCCCAGAGGAATGTGCTTGCCTCCGTACAGCAGGTCAACAATAAACAGCGGACTGGTAAGACTTGCACGCCATGTCTTCAGACTGACCTCAGGGGCAGATGTGCACTTTGTTTGTTTTGTCGCATCTCGCTGCTTAAAGTATGTCAGCGGCTTGAGAAGGTATACCGCTGTCTCATATGGCGCATATATGTATTTTAGTGTGAATTCCGAGCACAGAGAAAATTGTATAAATACATTCCTTCATTCTCCTGCAAGAGTTGAGGTTGGACCCCATATGACTGCTCACGTCCTCAAAAAAACCTGCAAAGAAGAAGGTGGACAAGGTATCCAAGTTTGGGTGCGCAGGCTACCATAGCTCACTGGCAAGCTCAGGAGGGTAAGCGAAGGCGAGAAAGATATTGCAATCTAAAACGTAACCACTTGATGTCGCTGTCAAAGACATGTTTGTGGTACATAAAAATAGAAAATGTTGACGAGAGGACTTACCGGAGCGCTCTCTGAAGTCCGCTGAGGGCATGTACCTGGGGAGGGTACTCCTCCTCTCAGCCTCCGAGAGAGCACGTAGCCTCTTATTGTCCTCCGACGAGCTTTTCTGGAGGGGAGGCCGCAAGTCGGCCTCGGAGGCGGGCCTTGCCGCGCTGCGGGAGTTCTCCAGGAGGCGCTGTGGCTCTGACTTCTCCCTTCGGTCGTTTCTCCGGGCCGAGTCCCACCGGTCCCGGTTCTCTTGCCGCTCTTCGTCGTCCCGGTCGTCACCTGCGTCTCTGCGCTCCCTCTCGTCTCGTGGGTCTCTTCTCTCTTTGTCGGGCCGCCGGTCCCTTTCCTCGGCCCGGTCCTTCCGCTCCCTCTCATCTCGGTCCCTCCGCTCCCTCTCTTCGCGAACTCTCATTTCCCTCTCTTCGCGGTCTTTTCGTTCCCTCTCTTCGCGATCCCTTCGCTCTCTCTCATCGCGATCCCTTCGCTCTCTCTCATCGCGATCCCTTCGCTCTCTCTCATCGCGATCCCTTCGCTCCCTCTCATCGCGATCTCTCCGTTCCCTCTCATCCCGATCTATCCGTTCCCTCTCACTGCGATCCCTTCTTTCCCTCTCGTCCGGATCCCTGCGCTCCTTATCCTCTCGGTCCCGTCTTTCTCTCTCGTCTCTATCTCTGCGCTCTCGGTCGTTCCGATCCCGCCTTTCCCTCTCATCGCGCCGCTCCCTATCCTCAAAGTCTCTCCGTTCTCTGTCGTCCCGTTCCCTCCTCTCCCTGTTGTCTCTCTCCGCTCTTTCGTCCCTCCGCTCTCTGTCGTCTTTCCACTCTCGCCTCTCTCTAAAGTCTCTGTTTTCCCTCCGCTCGGCCCCGTCATCCCGGTCCCGGTCATCCCGCCAGTCCCTCCTTTCCCCATCGTCCCTGTTTTTCCTCCCTCTGTCATCCCGGTCTTCTTTGCCATCCCTCCTCTCGTCTCTGCGATGCCGGTCGTCCTGCGGGGGTCCTCGCGGTAAAGATGCGCCTCTTTTGTCGAGGTCTGACGGCAAACGGCCCCGCCTGTCCGCCTCCACGGCGAGCCTTGCGTGCGAGTCCACGTCCAAGGGCGCTCGATTACTCCTGGATGCATCGGACGGCGCTCGGCCACGACGTTCATCCACTTGGGGCAGCCTGAGTGGATTTCCTTTGACGTCAGACTCTCCTCGAGTCACTCGAGCTGCTGCTTCAGACACCCTGTCCACGTCCATTGGTACCGGATGTCCATTTTTTACTGGCGGGGCTTTAGTGTGGTTTCCATCATTGTTCTCTGTTGCACGAAGACATGATTGGAACAAAAGTTAGCTCCGTCATCGCGAGGGGGGGGAGGGGGGGGGGGGCTGGGGTATGTTTTTTATTCTAGGTTTTATGGAAGCCCAACTCACCGTTGTCTGGGATATCCTTCAGCAACCCCCGTGCAACCAGTTCGTGTCGACTTTTGCGAACAGAAATCTTTCTTTCCAGTGCTGGACAAAAAAACAAAAGAACAGAAACGATTGCACAACACTCAATAGCGTGCAACTTGCAATGAGTGGAAGTTATTCTGTGGACTCGACGTACCTATAGAGGTTTCGGTGAACTTCTCACTCGGCTTCTTCTTTCTCCATTTCCAGGGCTTGAAGAGCTTTCCCATTTTGGAGAACTTGCCCTTACGTTTAGCTGGAGGAGTTCCTCCACCCGAGTTCTCATCTTCACCCTGAGTGGTGCCTTGCTGCAGGTCGGTCTCATCATCTGTGTCAAGAAAGAGTTCAACTATCAAAAAAAGACGTCTCGGTTGAGCCAAATCTGGATGGCGCGTCTGACATGTTGGTGACGTTTTACTTTGGTTGAGCAATAGTTAATAAAAGCGATTGCAAAATGCAAACAAGTTAAAGTCAAGACAAGTAAAACACAAGGGTAACACATCCAGTGACAAACATAGAAAGCTATACCCACACACTTATTTTAAGTAGAAAGAGTCAGGATGCTGAAAAGATGAGATTTTTCTAGCAACTTCTTAGGATGCACTGACCAGGCACAATGGTTTCCTTTTGCACCAGTGGAAAGCATGACCACTGCAGTTTTTTCTACGGTTGCCTTGGACTCTCATTTCCTGTGTGCTCTCTAAGCAGGGTTGCTTCCACACCTGAGTACACAATGACTAAGACTGCGTCAAAAGGTGTTCCCGGGCACGAGGGTCAACTGCAGCCCCAATCGGGGAACATTGTTTGCACTCAGCCAGAGCTACAGCCTCTGGTCCTGGTGTGAAATCTCACTTGGAACCTGATATTGTTTTTTGATGAGCTGGCAATTAAAGTTTTAAAATCCTCATCCCTTTGGCGCGCCCACAGAGAAAACTGCTGTACTAGCAGTGGGCGACAATAGCTATTGTCACAGAGTGAGACATTCTCCATCGCTAACAGCCAATGTGGCGAAAAAGAAATAAATATTTCCGTCAAGAGCTTTTATTGGACTGCCAATTGAGCATGAAAAAGAGGGATTAACCAGACTGCAACGACCGCAGGCTTAGATACATAATCTGGTATGCATGCCCACACACAAGGCAGGGTTTGCTGCTCTAAGCTGCTGCTGCTGCTGCTGCTGCTGCTGCTGCTTTAATTATCTTCTGACACAAGACAAACCAAACCACAAAACAAGGCAAGTCCAAATTCCATTTCTGTCCCCTGCTTAGTAATCTCAGCTGTCACATGGGAGCCACATAGTAAAATATGAGCATAAACTCCTCTGGTGTGTCTGACCGGCTGGAGTGGATAATTGTTATTTTTGTCTTTGAAGGGATGTTTAGCCAATCCCATGACATCCTTACATTTCTCAGTTATAATTTATACTTAAGTCCTAGATTATGTTTTGAGTGTACTTCTTTGAAGTCCATCTTTTAATCAAACAAAGATGTTTATGCAGGAATTAGTTACATGCCCATTCTGACATTCAGGTTGGTACCACCTGTTCATGGGAACCACTGAACATTCAAAATTCATTCATTTAAGCAGACTTAACATGGGTTTACACGAGGCCTATTATTCCAATTTGCAGCGGGTTAAAAGCCCAAACCGAATAGAAATGCTCCATGTAAACACCTAAAACAAAACAGAGCAGGCTGGGGGTAGGGACTGAAGCAAGGACCCTGTTACTACTCAACCTTTACAACAATTAGTCCCTAATAAAAACAAACTAACAAACAAACCACAAATCTAATAAAAACTCATCTAACAAAATTGTATCAACTGTGACAAAGAGTATGACTTGAAAATACCCCAAAAAGTACAGACATGCTTTTGGAAAGACCAAGCCACACTTAAAAGGGTGTAACACCGGTGTTGCAATTCTTAAGGGGTGAGTCGTACGGCACAAGTTGCGCAATGAGTACAGAGCAAGAGCAGGTTACAGTTTTCCTTGTGTGACAGTAGCCTTGCACTTTATGGCGTCCCTTGACTCAGCGAGGTTGAGCAAGGGAGATTCTGAAGAGGTTTGGCCATATGGCGCAACAGTACATGGACAGTAGGGAGAAAAAAAAGGTCCAAAGTCAAGCGAAGTGTTCTCAGTTCTTCAAGAAGCTCCATTGGACTCCAGGCCATTTTTTTTTTTTTTTTTTTTTTTTTTAATAAGAAATATACTAACACCAGGAATGTGCACAACTAATCAATTAGTTACAGTGCACATCATTCACTACTTTTTGTTGTTTCATAAAGATGAGATTTCTTGGGATGTAGCGTCCAGGTGTACACATTTTTTGCGCACTGCAGTTTTGTCCACAGCTGATTCAGACTCATACTTCCTGGATGCTCTCTTAACTTGCTTGCTCCCACGCCAGTGTGAACAATGACTTTGACTGCGTGAAAAGGTATATATTATAAAAGACATACATTTTAAAACTTCTGTTTCAATGTGCAGAAAAACATAACTCAAACTCAGAGTGTTGCACTTCATTTTAAATTGTATATCAAATATGGTGGTAAGTGGTTTAGCTACACCTTATTAGTGTTTTTTTTTTATTTATGACCGTTATTATGGTCCATGTGGAAGGCACGCACTTGTGAGGTCACGAGGATTAATTGACTAACCCAACTTCAACCGGCCTCATTAGTCCAGCTCAAAAATCTATTTTAATGCTGATACCCGATTCATGCATTTCCTCGCTATATACTGCTTCATAACACTGCGTAATAATCACATCATTTGCCCAGTTGGCCATTTTTGTCCTTTTGCTCCTTGCAATGTGGCAGATTTGCGGCAAGAAGCGAAGTCTCAGGGAAGGCTGGCAGCGCGAGCTTGCAACTTTGTTGTGGTGACCAGCAAAGGGTTACGCAGCAATGTGGGAGGACATAACTGGGAGACAATCTATTTGTACCGTGAACGCTGCCTGGTTAGTGTCAACCCCTCCAGAGAGGCTGTACACCATTAATAGCGGCTAAGAGCAGTAGGAACTATAAACAAAACTCTTGTTGTCCACTTATCTTCAGCCAGTTGTTGATGTTGGAAAGCCTTGAAAAATAATGTTTTCAGCCTTAAAGTTCTTAGATGAGTAAAAATAAAGACTCATTGCAACACTCGCCACGACAGCGCCAGGCTGCATTGATTGCAACCTGGCGCTGAGGAATAAAAGAGGAATAAAAGAAATTACAAATGACAAAATTGACAGTTGTTCATCCGCCTATTAGCTACGTCTGTCTTTTTATCCTGTTTATGCGGCGGTGGAAGGCAGAGCTGTCCCTGGGCAAGAGGTGAGACAAACAATGTGCAGTTAATCACAGGGATGGCATGTTGATATGAGTAAACCTCAATTATGGGCTTTCAGAGTGATTACGTGGCATAACCTGCGGATCTTTCTTAGAATCCGTCCCGATGCTTTGTGCCTTGACGCAACAATGACAATGCAAGTGATGAAGGAAATGGGTACGTTAATGTCATTGGCCAAAGCTGAAAATGAACTGGGGACACTACAGTGACACATAAAGCTGAGGAAACAGTTCAGCTTCACTTTATGAGTTGAGCAACTGGTTCCCATTGACATCATGCTTTCTTAAAGATCCACTGTGAACATTTTTTAAAGAAGCCTGGTATTTAAGGTAGCCTGCCAGTCAGGCCAAATTTTACACATTGGACCTTTAAACATCATACATTCTATGGGTAATAACTATTGATAGTTTCTTTTCAAAGGGAATCATTAAGCGGGGGAACAAAGCCTGGAGGAGGAGGGTATGAGCAAACCTGACGCAACTTAATATATCCTGAACCACTCCGTGATGTCCAGTCGTTTGCCATGCTTGCTTGAGTGCGGGATCACCAAGACACGCGACCGGCTGTTGCAGTGCGACAACCAGCCTGCAAGCAGCCACAAAATTAAGCGAGGCTCAGCTTCAGTCGCAACAGAAACGTGCAGTGATTGTTGTCGACGTTGGCCAGAGGCGGTGAGACCAGCAAGGCTCTCAGCGAAAAATAAAAAAAGGAAGCGCTGGGTTTTTGCCACCGAGTCCAGAGTTGGTGCAAGCACGATCCAATTGGAAAGCAAGGCGCCCCAGGTATGATCCTTCCTTTCAATCATGCATGAACCAACGCTGGTCGAAGAAAGGCTAGTTTGTCTCGCAGAACCATCAATCGTGTTTTGTATAATAAGTGTGTCAAAATATTTGGCAAAGTGTCGAAAGAATTGCCAGCGTTGTCATGACTCACAAAGAAGTAATTTTGACACAAGACATCTTCCGAAAAAGAGCAAAAATACACATTATCAGTAGGCTTCGCTGAAGGCCTTAATCCTTCACACAATCAATCACTGAGTGGAATTTGATCAGTCACACCTATGAGAGTTGACAGCAGGTCACTCCTCACATCAGTGACTGAGCTGGGGTGAGAGAACCCATCGGTCAAAACTGGCTTTTGATCATCGGTCTAGGAAAATGAAATGGTGTAAAGTACAAAGATGCTTTTTATACATGAGAAAATGTCAGATTGTGGTGAAACTGTTGGATGGTAGATTTTTCATGCACCCTGACTGATGTTTCCGCCTTGTCCACTTTGCCTAAATGATAGTAGGTGCAGTCACATGGAACGCAAGTAATCGGATTAAATACAAGCATGATTATAATCGAGCCATGTAAACATTCTGATTAAAGGCTAAGCAAGATCTTCAAGAAGAAACAGCGACATCAAGTGGTTACATTTTCGACTGCAGCGCTCTTTCACTTAAGTCCACCTTGAGACTCTGTACCTTCCCTCTCCCAAGCTTGCCAGTGTACTACGGTGGCCTGCGAGCTCAAACCTGGATATCTCGTCCGCCTTGTTAATTTGTTGGTTTATTTGAGCATGCAAGCCCTAAATTTTACAACGCATTGTCAGGCAGGCTGTATTGTCCATCTCCAGCCTTCTTAGAAATGCAGTGGCACAAGATGGCAGCTAACTGGGAGCCCTTACTATATGTATATTCTTATATACATATAAAAAACATTGTAAATATAGCAAAAACAAATAACTTTTTTTGTACTGAGAGTATACACTTTCTAAGTATTTATGCGCTGTATGTTAAGCTTTTGCCAATATAAAAATGATAAACTAAGCCAAATTTTACAAAATGGCTTGAAATGGGCCTGACCCAATCAAAGATTTCAGTGGTTATAACTGTGATATAACTGTATTTCAGATGCAATCAGAGTCCATGTGAACGGCGCGTCGGGTCACCCACCATTGTTGTAGCTTTGCGTGTTCATTTCCACCACGTAAAGTAGCGATGGTACCACAGCTTGGCTAAAGACAACCGCTCCGTGCTTTTCTCTCGCTGCTCATATTTGAAACCATCTTTGGTGTTGCAGTCTCAAAAGAAACAAAACTAGCCTAATTAGTCCTGCTAAACACTATCGTCAATACTGGCGGGCCTCTGGGTATAACTGGGTGTGGGGTCATGTGATCACCATGTCCTTTATGTACATCTATAGCGTTCTAAGGTAAAAATATATATATATACATATATATATATAAAAAATGTGTGTGTGTACTTATACATATATTAACATATATTAACTGAGAAAGACGCAAGTGAAATTCTACCACGCGAGTGCAACACATAATCATAGCCTCTATTCATGCGCTGAATAAACAGACGCTGTTGCATGCAACGCGAAAAATTCTGTGCTGACATGCAGTTGCTAAGAGAGGTCAGTGAACTCACAGCTATTCCTGACGTGACACAAACACGGGAGGGTGTGAAGTGGGAGTGGAGGGCTGCGAGTGAACCGGGAGCAGCGATGGCAGCGGGTCTGTTCGTACCCGGTGCTACCATGAACTCTGGGTAACGGGATCCCAGGCCGGCTATATAGGCGGCAGGCCAGGCATCCTCTCAATATTCACACATGTCGTAATGATGCATCTACACATCCGGGGAGACGCTTGAACCGTGTCACTTCTTTCTTGTCGCTTTGAGATGCATACAAATGAACAGAAATTAAGTGGAAGACAAAAAGGGGGGGGAAATAAAATGCTGTTTGGCTCTGCTTGATAGTCTCACCCCTGTTTTACACCAGAAGCGTTTGCAGAGCGTCAGCAGAGCGTCCGCGTCGACGCAGTGAAACGCGGCCACTAAATTCAATGAGCAGGTTTACACCAGGCGCAGAGCGTCCGCGTTTCAGAAGCGTCCCAGAAGCAGTAAAACGCGAGCCGCGTCCCTCCTGTGTCAATTGTAGCAGGTGGGATCGTTCCGACAGGAAGTCAATGGTGTAAAAACGCGGTGGATCCGGTTGATTTTCATCATAACACACAATGTGCTGGATTTTGTATTTATATGTGCTGTACTTTAATGTGAAACATCAACGTGACGCATCGGCTTCAACGCTGTTCAGGTCGGCCGTCAAACAAAAACAGATTTCACTTTGAATCTCAAACTATGATGAACAAAATGCATCTATACATTAAATACCTGCATTTTGCATGATGCCAGCAGTTCGCGTTATTATTTTTTTCTTTTTTTTACACACATCGATACTTTGAGACACTGTCCCAACAGTTTTGTTTCATTGTTGTTTTCTTTAAAAACACACAAAAACTACCTGGGTTGTCGCGCGATCTTGCAATCCTCGCGTGAACCGATCGAGCCGCTGCGCGAGACGCTCTGCTCGTAAAACGCGTCCTGTGTGGGAGGGTGCTGGA
Organism: Nelusetta ayraudi; assembly: GCF_046127955.1. Lineage (NCBI taxonomy): Eukaryota > Metazoa > Chordata > Actinopteri > Tetraodontiformes > Monacanthidae > Nelusetta > Nelusetta ayraudi. The sequence continues at coordinate 18,506,567 of NW_027466185.1, read as the reverse complement.
GCGTCAGCAGAGCGTCAACGCGGTCGCTCTGCTGACGCTCTGCAGACGCTTCTGGTGTAAAACAGGGGTCAGCATTAAAAATGTCTTGATCACAATGTGGACGCGTGCAATATTATTATTTTCACATCAGTTTTCTTCTTCTTACTTCATTCTCAGTGGGTAGCAATGACTAAAGTGTGATGTATTCATTTTTATAAGTATATCAGGATTCGAATAAATCCTGCATTTACTTATTGGACTACAATTACTTGTTAGATAGATAATTTGACTCCCATTTAAATAAGTTCTCTTGCACAACCACAGTTAAAATTATATTAAAAAAAAATGCAGTGATAGGTCGGATACTTTTTAAAAAAATCAAGACCTCAAAAGATGACAAGAATGAATAAAGAATTGATCAGGTTCTTGGAGTTCTGTCGACTCAACAGTTCATTTGAAGTGCTCTAACCTTTTGAGGGATTCCTGCTGCCTTCAATGCTGAATCCACAGAAGCAGTAATGCCGTACGGTCGGCAGGTAGGAAACATTAAATACTTCAACACATGCAGTAGACGCAGAGGGACAGTCATACGTGGTCGAAACCACGTCTGACCGACACCCAACTGCAATCCAACCTCAGTGGCCAATCAAGCAAAGCCACCCACTTTTGATCAGTTCACTCAGGGCCGACGTTGATCCACTGCCCGTGTGTTGCAGCACAGTAACGGCTTCTGTTCATCACAACGCAGCTAAGCAATTAAAGGCACTGACCCAGAACAGATGAGGAGGAAAACAAATAAGGAGAGGTTGGGCTAAAAAATACTGACACCCACGCCTCAGGTGTGTGTGTGTCTTTACGTCGGCCCCTGGGTCGAGGGAGCTGCTTTTATCGAGCTGGTTCCGAGCAGTGACGACGACGCATGATGAAAACGTTTGCGGGGATCAACGCTTGAAACCAGCCAATGACGAGCCGACTTTGGATCCCCGTAAGCCTCCGGTCAGACCGTCCACATGACTCATAACAATTGCGTGACGGGTTTGTTGACCAACACTAACGCGGAGCAGCGCGGCTGAGGCAAAAACAGATTATTGCATCAATGGCAAACGTGTGACAAAGGAGATATTTGCCTGTTTCATCACACTACCAGTCTAAAGTGTGGACACACCCTCTCCATTTCACGGCTTTTCTTTCATTTTCAGGACTACTTACATTCAAGACTCACTCACTGACGGCGTCGACACTATGAATGAGCACATATGGTATTATATAGTGAACAAGAAAAGTGTATATATAATAACTCAAACATACATTGTAGATTCTTCAAAGTAACCACCTGTCATTCAGCGTTGTTTTTTTTTTGTTTTTTTTAACAATGTTGCTACATAATTCCATATATTGTTCTTGTATATTTACAGGAGAACAGAATAGAATAGAACGCCTTTATTAATCCCACATTTGGGAAATTTGCATAACCACAGCAACAAACTGTAGAGCAAAAGAGAAGGAAAATTATATAAATTAAAAAGAAGAAGAAAATATTTATAAAGTAAGAAAAGAAAAACAGTATATGTACATGTTATGTGCAGTT